>NC_133950.1:7756929-8406929 GCF_031877795.1 Strix aluco | reverse complement strand
TGCGGGTGCAAGCCTGCCGATGAGGTGTTTTGTAGGTGTGATGATTACTGTGCTTACAGGCTTGGCTGGAAAGGGGAAGGATGGACAAGGGAGCTTTTGTTCTGCAAAATGCATGAGAAAGATGCATGCAAAAAAAAAAAGCTGTGAGGTAGGATTGCAGTTTACCTGCATTATTGGAAGACTGATTTCTGATGAAAGGAGCAGAGAAAGGAGGGGAATAGAATTTTATAGATGGCAAGAATGGGGATCAGAGCTTTAAAATGGCAGTTATGAGTTAGTATTCTTGAAGGATTGGTTGAAATGTGACTGCAGAGACCAGTGCTAGTTTCTGATTTCCAACCACCTACATTTAAAAAGAGAGAGAGAGAGAGACCAGCAGACTGGACTCAGTGAAATTCTGCTGGATTTTCCCCAGGGAATGAGAATTGTCCCTGCATTTCGAGTACCTGGAAGACTTAAAACACTGACAAGGCTGAAAGGTGAGGCGAGGGTCGAAAGGGAGAATGGCTGGCAGGAATAAGTAGATTGCAGACTAGGCTGGATAATTCAGGGATCTGTAATAAAACTGCATGGTGATGGATAGTGAATAAAAGACTATAGGTATATTATGGTTTACGGAGCACAGGACAGATGTGTCTCTAAGGAGACTGTGATAAGGAGTGGAAGGTAGCAGCAGACCGGGAGCAGCGGCTGTTTTGGGATGCAACAGCATCGTGTGAATAAAGCAGCGCTGTAGCAAGCTAGTTCAATCCTGATGCTGTCACCGACTTGTTATATATGACCTTGGGCAGGTCACTTAGACTGATATTTTTCAGAAGAGCTTTTTAAATGCATGTGTTTCCATGCATAGGAGCTGAATTTCTTACAGTCAGTGCTGCAGTTCTGAGCCCTCCAGCTCACACAGTGGAAGTGAACCACCCAGGGAACTCGGCTACAAGTTTGGCATGAAGAAAAATCTGTATTTTTTATAAGAATTCAGCAACCTGTGTCCTCAGGAAATATAGCCCCCCGAAGACTGGCATTGAGCAGTGCTGTGTCTTTACATTTCCAGTGCTAGGCAAAAGCAGCACTGGATTGCATCTATCTCCCTTCCACCCCAGCAAAATGGCGCAACGTTTAGAAATCTGGCCTGAATTAATTTCTCTTGTCATTGCCTAAGACCACTAATGAAGTTGGCTTTTACTGGAATATGTAAGGGAAGAATATGCTGATTGAATCCGTTTCCCTCCCTTGCACACAGATATGGGGCTTTTACTTACACTACACACACGATGAAGTGTGCAAGCGTGCATGTGCGCACACACAAACACACACACACACACACACGCACACGTTGTGCTTTAAGAAGCCCGAATCAAGACTGCCGTTTCAGTGCAGCATATTAGCCTTTTTACCAACTTCAGCATTTGCACTAAATAGCAATTAATGATAAAGCTGCTTACATTAAAAAGAAGAGCAAGAGAGGCTGATAAGTCCTTCCTACCAGTGGATTCTCCTGCAGTGCTTCTCATTACTTTGTTTGTTTTCAAGTTTGAAGACAGAAATTTTGCCCGTGGCATTTTTTTTCTCACTGCTTTTCCTCCAAGGGAGCTCCTTCTGTAGAGCCTTGAGACCAGCGAAATACAGTCCCCAAACCCTTCGTGTCTCAGATAACAGGGACACTTCTGTGATGCGGGGGGCATGACCCTCCCTCAGGTGCCATAATAGAGGTGGACAGAAGGGCTGGGGACAAATACACACTCTGCTGCCCTCGCACAGCATTACTGCTTCTCTGCAGACCTCCATAAATAAGATTTGGAGCTGGGGAAAAGGAAATCAACAGGAGAGCTGAGATATACTCTGGATTTTATTTTTATGTGTAATTTTAAAATTCCAGGCTCTTGAAAAGATATGAGGGCTGATTTCCAGCTCAATAATGCAGTATTTTTTTGGGTAAGATGCTCAGAATGCATTTACACGCCCCGTGTGCACTTGCAGAGTGTCTGAGTGTGCAGTGTCTTCTGGGACAGCGCTGAAGGACTGTGGAAGATGACAATAAGCCGTTGGAGGGTTTGTGCTTGCTCATATTGCCCACAACTGACGTTAATAAAGCAAAATATACCCAGAACTGGGTTTCTTCTGAGTGGAAGCTTGTTTCCTCCTGAAGAAACCCCAAAAGCAAACTAATAGAAATGCAATGTTTATGGCTAAGGAATGCAGGAGCCAAGTTCTTTGACCATATAGAAACACCCAGAGATATTTAGATGCCTAACTCCTATATATGTGCCTAATTTTCTTTAAATCCACTGGATGCAGGAAACTAAGCAGGTGATGCTTCCCTAAATACCTCTGGGACTGAGATTGCCAGTGGGTGGCTGTGAGCAGGGTCCTACGCTTGAGAGATCAGATGCAGAAATGGATGCCAGACGAAGCCTGAGGAGCAGGATCCCCAGTACATGCTGTTCCCATCCCTGCGTGTCTGTGTCTCACTCAGAGTGCACTTCGGTGGTTCGAATCAGGGATGGCTGATTGCAGGGAGCTATGCCTTTTTTTTTGCTTAATGTCAGATGCACTTGGACCTCACACGTTCCAATTTCCTGTAGGGACCTCACGCCTATTTGGTTACATGTTAGAGATAGTGGTGCTTAAAAAAAAAAAAAAAAAAAAAAAAAAAAGGAGAGCCAAGAGAAGCAAAAAGAAAAAATGCAGAGAAATAGAGGGTAAAAAGGGATGGTGTGACTGTCTTAAAATAAAACAGCATTACATGGCAATTTCTAATGGAAAAAGTAAATCCAGTCTCAGATTATTTCCTGGGAACTTTTCTTTCATTTTTGACACAAGGATTTGCTCATTTATTTTTCTGTAAATCTAATTATTTAACTTTAAATTCTCTGTTGAATGCAGGTTTAGACTAGAAGAGAGCAAAGGACTATGAAAATCATCAGCTTAAGAAACTCACAGAAACTCAGCCTTGCTGAGATCCCTCATGTTGTTATGAAGATCTGACAGACAGCTATTGTAATTCCTCGTAGGGATAGGTGAATAATGATTTTTTTTTTTTTTTGGTCAGTTTGCTTCTGAAACAAAAAATGAAGGGAAAAAAATAATTTTAGCAATTCAAACATAATTGGGATTGGGGGCAAAAATGAAAATACTTTTTTATATGTAGGACTAGAAGGAAAGGAGAATAGAAAATCACCTCAAAACTTCAAATTTTGCAGAAATGCATAGATTTTTTTCTCAACTGTATTATTTAACTTTTTTTAGTTGTTTTTTGTTTGTTTTTTTTTTTCCCTTTCCTTCTAGATCCACTTTGTAAACATCTCAATATGGAGCGTTTAACTTAAGAAATAAGTCATGTACTTTGATTCTTTTAAATTTTTCCCATCCCATTTTTTGTCAGTAACTATCTAATGGATTCAACCTGAATTAATAAACTTTGTCAGTCAATCCCCAAGCACTTTTTTGTGCCTAATTTTAGTATGTGTTAACAATAATGTCTCGCACCTTTAGTGCCTATGATTGCAGTTTCCTTTATGCTACACACAGTTAAAGGCAATCCATACCTCAAAAAACATATACTCAAAGGATACACAGCAGTGGGAGATAAAAGGAGAAAATAAGATCTGTCTGAAGTTACAGAGTAAATCTGTAGCAGAAGCATATAGGGAAGCCTATGGTCTTGACTTCCATTCCCCCGCTCTCTCACTAGACTGTGGATTAATTATAAATCTCTTTCTCACCCATTAGATTTTTCTCATACTTCTTCTACTCCTGCACTTTCTCATTCACACCTTCAATTCTTTGTTACTCTTCCTTTAATTCAACTTTCCTTACTCTCCATTTTTGCACGCTTTCCTCTTTTCTCCTTCTCTTCCCCTCCTGTAGAAGGTTCCTAACGAAGTGGCAAGTGTTAATAATGTGTCTTGGCTGTGCCTGCTGTGATGGATAAAGAAGGAGCAAGGTGGGTGAAGGAGAAGACTAGCAAAGAGGCAGGGAAGGGGGTGATCTGAATTGATTTCAGACTCCAGGTGAGGGTGTGCAGGAAGGCAGAGGAACCATCTGTACACTCGGAAACCCTCACTGCAGTGGGAGCACAGAGTCCAAACCGAATGTCTAAGGAGGAGAGCATAAGCATATCTGAAAGGGGGGACTTGTATCCTCAGGGATACAGGAGCCAAAAGGAGAGCAGGGATTTACAGGACGGGGAGATGTGTGGGTGAAGGGGAACCAGCAGATTCCTTCTCATTGCTGTGACAGGGCCTCAAACGCGGACGTCTCGCATATGATTTATCTCTACGAGTTTGTGTGCAGGGACTTCTAGTGCTTGAGTAAAATCAGATGCAAATATGCATATTCAATCAGACAGGGGTTACGGGTGCTCTCTGCACGCTGGGCATTGCATGCTGGCAGGGATTAGACCGCCATCTGCTTGGTACAATGCACATCACAGGGTCGGTACCTGAATCCAGGATGTCGCTGGAACTCCTGCCGACTTCCTCAAGTCCTGCAGAATAACATTTTTGTCACTGGAGCCTCTGTTGTGTGGTTAATGGACAAATCTGGACAGAGCCTATGGATTTAGGGAGGAGAAGCATTTAAGGGGCAGATAGGAGAAGAGGCTGAAGAATCCATACGTTGGGCTGACACCTATAGCTCCCTGAGGAACACAGGCCAAGCGCACAACAGCTGGTGGGGGGAAACCATGTTGATACCGTGGGAACAAAGATGTTGTCTAGTCTGCAATCCAGGCAGGAGGAGGGAGAAAAGAGAGATGTAAATTAGGAGGAAGCTTCCTCGAGCTGCTTTGGTCCAAAAATATTATACCAAGAATAAAATGTCCAAGAATGGCTGTCTGTCACTGTAAACAGTCACATTAGACATGATAGATAACTTCAGGCTATGTCTTCATGAGCACAGTAGACTCTAAATACCATTCTTTCTTTGGAAACTCCTTCCAAACACCTTTGATTTCACAGGGATAAGCCAGCTAGCTGCATTCCTGTTCTGCATTTGATTTACCACTCACAGAAAATTATTTATCTAGCTAGCTATTTATCATCTAATTCCATGGCTGCAATTGAGGAAAGTCTGTTTATTCCTTTTCCACAGCAGTGTCTCTTTCTCCACAGCTCTGACTAGCTGCTAGGTGTCCTGGGGAATGTCGAAGCAGAATTAATTAATCATGACCAACGATGGAGGTGTTTTTCAGATTTGGATTTGGCCAGCTGATTTCACAGGATCTTTCTGGGAGTCAGGCTGTTGAAGAAACAAATGTGACACCTGCTCTGGATTGCTTTCAGACAGAGTCACTTTGGGAGGCTGCAGAGACATGTAGGATCTGTCAAGCAGTGGGAGAAATCTAGCAGAAGTCAGCAGTGGTGGAGGGGACTGCTCACTCTCTTTGGCAGGACACCATGCCAATGAAACTGTAAACTACATTTTAACATGTCCTGTCCTGTTCCCAGCCTGAAAAGGTGTGAATCTTTTAGCATCTACAAGAAGGTCTTCTAAGCATTCATTCTGAATGTCCCCTTTGGAGCAGGAGCTGTGATGGCACCTGGCACATGCCAAACTGGAAGTCACCCCTTCAGCAGGCCCACGAGTGATGGCAACACTGGCCAACTGTACAGGCTGTGTTGAAGCAGCAGTGTTTGTTTTACAAATAGCTCTGAATTCTTCCAGACCCTCTTCCCTCTCTTTGTAGAGTCTAGCAGAGCATGTACTCTTCTTCCTGGTCAATGATTTCCTCCTGGCAATGGAGAAAGGTCAAGTGTCCATGCCAATTCTTTTTCATCTGTCAGCAGCCTTCAAATCCTCTGGCAATGAAGGGCTAATGATTTGCAGTGTCTGGCATGGATGGGCAATCTCTCCCTGCAGGAACATTCCTCCTTTCCAAAGAGACACCACAGTGTGGCTTGGAGTAATGAAGCATTTCCCTCAAGGACTCTTCCAGGGGGTAGTTCAGTGCTCGGTTGTACTGTTGCTGTCAGAGGGATGGGGCTACAGTATTACGGATGTGTTGATGACAAGGGAGAAGATCAACTTTAACGTAAATAATCCACAGATTTCAGAATTCATCATCCTCAAACATCTTTTTCTGCCTTGAACTTGTTCCATTGTTGCCTAACACAGAAACAAATTGAGGCACTTTTCTCCTTTCCCACCCCAGAGATGAGGCCACGTGTACAGAAATGTTGGCTGGGATGGAGCCATTTGTGGGGCGGGGAGGTGGAAACATCAGCTTTTAATGGAAGTCTCAGACTACAGCAGTACTCACTATTAGCAAAAAGCTGTAATCTATAGTGACAGGCCAGCTGGAGCAACAGTGGATAACCAGGCGAATCTGCATGCAGAGGTGCACTTGGAGCCGTTGCGTGGGGGAATTCAGATTTCAAATTGCAGTGCCTGGCGGTAGAGGCACGTCCCTTTAAGAGGAAAAGCAGACAGAAAAGCCCCCCGCTACTTTAAATAAACCTCCAAAGACTGGGGATGCTTCTTTTTATTCCCATTGCACAGAACACCACGCTCACCCCTGCGAAGCCCACACGGTGCTCAGGACTAACCCCTCTCTCCGAGGGGTTCCGGCAGCCTTGCAATGGGAAGGAGCAGCCCTTCCTGCCTATTTAAACTTTCTTTTAGCCTGATGAAAGGGAGGAGAAGGGAAACGAGGGTGGTCATGCATAGCCGTGCCTCTTGCTCCATCCACCATCACGCCCAGCCTTGTAATAGGGCCACAGGGCCCTGCCTTTGTGTACATTGTTCTCTGCACGTACGCTTAAAATGGACTCTCTGTCCTCTCGCGTTCAGCCCTGCAAAGGGGCACTGGCAGCCCTGCAGCGCGCGGACCTCGGTACCGAGACCTGCTGCCCTCAATCTCTTATCGAACTGCAGTGAATGCACAGGAGCCGTTGGGGACATTTTCATCCATGAAATGACAAATCAATAGAGTTGCCTCATTACAGGCTCTGCTCCACACCGCCGTTCTCTCCTTCCCTTTTGCCACTTGCCTTGCCCTTTTTTTCAACCCATTTTTACCACCACCCACGCAGACTTGATGGCGCAAATTCATGGGTAGCAATTCCCCTCTGCTACACACGGAGGAGCAAAAATATGGTTTAAAATAAGAAAAAAAAATAAATCAGGTCGACTTCCAAGAAAGAGGTGGAATATATCTTTTAAAAGTACCTAAGTGGTTTGGAAGCCAAAGGCCCCAGGAGGTCAATGGTATTCAGACCCTGATGCTCATGAAAACATTTCACCCAAATTCTACCCTGGGAAAAATCTGAATTTTCTTTTTTTTTTTTTTTTTAAACAAGCAGAGAAGTTGTTTTTCTGATGTGCAGAGGGGAGTGGAGCTGTGCTATTGCAGTCCTTGAGCTGACAAAGCTGCTTGGAAAATGGACATGCTATTTCCTTGGGAAATTCTTGCCTTTTGATTCATGGTTGTATTCTTTTAAGCTCCAGTTTGAATGAGAACCGTGTTCCCACAAAGCTCTTATGGCCTAAAAATTCAAAAGCAATAATAATTTAAGATCATCAATATCTTCTGTTTCTGTGGTGCTAAAGCACTAAAATGCTATGGGAAATATTTAATATTGTATAATGATAACGTACAATAAATAAAACAACATCAAGTACTTTATGCAATATATAGTATATTTTAAACATATATCAATACAATACAGAATATGTAAAAATGTCTAAACAAATTAATTGAAACAACATAAAAATAATGTGTTTATCTCCTCAAAATGAAACATTTCAGTATAAGTGAAGAGAGAAAATCAAAATGATTTGTTTTGACACTTTAAACATAAAAAAGTTTGTCAAAATTGACATGTTCCCATGCAACGTTTCAATTTCAAGAGAACTGCATTTTCCTGTGAAAAACTGTTCTGTCAAAATTTTTTGACCAGCTCTACTTACAGTCTATCTAAACAGACAAACATCACAGCCAAGACTCTCAAATGCTCCAGGTGGTCAGAAGATAGATTTAGCACAGAGCAGAACAGTCTCAAAGAAGGAAATAAATAAAATTCACAGCTAGAGGTGGCCTTAAACTTGGGTACCAAACTGCTTTAATGCTTGAGATGCTCAGACCTGAGTGGTTTTAGACTTTAATCCTAGCAAGGACTGAGTTCCTTCAGTTTTTAGCAAATCTGTGTTGCAGGATTGGTGCGCCAATGGAAGAGGCTATTTGTGATGGTGAGATGCCAGTGCAGATTCTCAATATCCTCTGGGATTTTTCAGTTCTTGGCATTGGTTGGGGTCTAGCTAGTAAGAGCCCTCTGTGTTTGACAGATTAATACTGGTAAGTATGAGATGGCTTTATTTTCCACACATCCTTCTGTCACAGAGGAAATCCCAGGCTTAGGGCTTAGGGAATAGGCTGAAATGCAGTGCTGCAGGTAGATCAGCTCTGGCATTCAAGGCTGGTGAGAATGGCTTTGGCTACGAGTTCTCCCACCTTCATGATACACAGATTTTAAATCTTCTCATTATATAAATGCAGTTTCAGGTTAATTTGAGCTTCTAATTTAATATGCTGTTCCGAATTAAGAGTTAATATGATATTTGATTATCTTTTTGCAATGAGATCCAACCCAAGGCTCATTGACTTCAATAAACCTTCCAGCAGAACCTGCGTCTGCAGAGCCTGCGTAGATGCGTGCTTAGAGCAGGAGACCTACACTCAAGATTTCTGGCTTCTGTTTCAGAAGCTGCCAATAAAATGATGTTATTTGAGGCTATTACACATTCTAGCTCACATTTCTAGCCCGAATTTAAGCGCCTGTGCATGAACGTGTATGTAACTTCCCCTATATGGGGAGGCAAGGCAGTAGAAGGAGCTGAACCTGGGTGTTTCAGCCTCAGACCAGTGTCCTGTGCACCAAATGAATCCATCCTAAATACTTAAATCAGTGATTCATGTAACACACCTCTAAGTCACCGGGCAGCATCCATCAGGTACTTGCAGGGGTATCAAGCCCACAGCAGTGAGCAGTTATCCTCACCCTGGTTCTCCTTGCAGCTCTGTTCCTCTGCAGAGGTCTGAGCTGTGAGGGCTCACCTTGCCTCTGGAGTGTCCTGGCAGGACTGTCGCACAAGGCTCTAAGGCAGCGGCTGCAGGAGTTGCTAAATTCACAGGGAGATTTTTATGGCCATAGCGAATTCTTCATCCGCTCAGTGTGATAAGAGAGATGGGTCTGCCCAGGGCTAGAATTTGCAGCCACCAACAACTGGGGGTCCCTTCTGCCTCCTCTCTTCAGCTGCCCCTGGTTCCTTGGCTTCATCCAGTGTGAATGGTGGCAGAACCTGGTGCCCATAGGAAGCCCTGAGTTAAATGGTGCTTTTCATCCTGGCAGGCAGGGCCATCATTATCCAAGCAGCAGGAGCTGTACCAAGAGATGCGAAAGCCTGTGGATTTTAACCGCTTCTCCTCCAGTAAGAGCTGAGGAACACAAAAGACCCAGGTCAAGAGTTAAGGTCCTTTGTGAGGGACAAGAAAAACAGGTAGATAAGTAATTTTCAAGGATCATTAGGTAACCTCAGCTTCCTAGCATACCAAAATAAGCAGTGGTAGCTTGTGTTTCCCAAACCCTATGGAGCGGGATCACTCCATATGGCTGTGGTGGTAAAGTCCCTGCCCAGGAATGAACTTCAGAACAACAAAAATATTTCAAAGAATGTCAGGTGTGGGACAACAGTTGACCTTTTGGATTGAACATTACATTATTGCTCTTCAGGGCAGTTTTGGCATTGATTTTTTTTCCTTCAAGCTCTCTGTTTACAGGTTCAAATTGTTGCAATGGAATATATTAGAAAGTCAAGACTGGCACACAGAGCAGAACAGGCATGAAACCAAAAACCAGGGTTTCTGGATTCTGACACAGGCTTCTCTGAACTTACTTTTCAGATGACTGTCTTTCTCAGATTTCCAGTAAAGATTGTAGGGAACAGTATGATTTTTGTTCAGTGTATTGTGCATGGTTTGCAGGTGTTACTTGTTCCAAAATGCAAGACAAGTATTAAATGAATTTGGACATTTCCTTTTATGCATAAATTACAAAATCTATTTTGGCTCAGTCAAAACACACTGTTTAAGAAAACACTTCATTTTGATTTTTAATGTATATTACTCAACATGTAATGAAAAACAAAACACAATCTTGAACCAATCCTTTCCAAACAGAACACTCGACACATTCTGTTCCAAAGAAAAGCTGACTTTATCAAAATGCTTTTTTTCCCCTTAAATCAACAAATTTCTACAAAGTGTTTTGCCTCTGATGAATTGGCATTTTTCTGACATAAAACGAGCAATCCAAAAAAATTCTAAGCAGCTCTGTGGCAAGTCTTAGCTAATTCTGGAATAGTAGCATGAAGGTGCGTAGGAAGGGTACTGCAAGGAGACGTAGCATTGAGCTGGGACTTAAGAGATTTGGGTTGAATTCCTGAAGCAGTTATAAAATGATCTGGGACAAGCCATTAATTTACCCCATGTCTCAATTCCCATTCTGCAGGATGGGAAAAACAGCATTTTCTGATCTCCTAAAGCTACTGCAAGGATAAAAACCTATTAACACTTATGAGATTACTGGACTTTGATATGAGGTGTATAAATTATAGAATCATAGAATCATGGAATGGTTTGGGTTGGAAGGGACCTTAAAGCTCATCTAGCCCCAACCCCCCTGCCACAGGCAGGGACACCTTCCACTAGCCCAGGTTGCCCAAAGCCCCGTCCAACCTGGCATTGAACCCTTCCAGGGAGGGGGCAGCCACAGCTTCTCTGGGCAACCTGTGCCAGGGCCTCACCATCCTCACAGGAAAGAATTTCTTGCTTATATCTAATCTAAATCTACCCTCTTTCAGTTTAAAACCCTCGCCCCTCATCCTATCCCTACACCACCTGATACAGACCCCTTTCCCCCCTTTCCTGTAGCCCTTTCAGTCCTGGGAGGCCTCTCTAAGATCTCCCCAGAGCCTTCTCTTCTCCAGCTGAACCCCCCCAACTCTCTCAGCCTGTCCTCACAGGGGAGGTGCTCCATCCCCCTGAGCATCTTCGTGGCCTCCTCTGGCCCCGCTCGAGCAGGTCCGTGTCCTTCTGATGTTGGTGCCTCCAGAGCTGCACCCAGCACTGCAAGGGGGTCTCTCAAGATCAGAGCAGAGGGGGAGAATCCCCTCCCTCGACCTGCTGCCCACACTGCTCTGGATGCAGCCCAGCACACGGGTGGCTCTCTGGGCCGCGAGTGCACATTGCTGGCTCACAGTCAGTTTTGCATCCACTAACACCCCCAAGTCTTTCTCCTTGGGGCTGCTCTTATTCCACTCATCACCCAGCCTGGATTTGTGCTTGGGATTGCCCCGACCCATGGGCAGGACCTTGCACTTGGCCTTGTTGAACTTCATGAGGCTTGCATGGTCCCACCTCTCCAGCCTGTCCAGGTCCCTCTGGGTGGCACATCCCTTCCCTCCAGCATGTTGACCCCACCACACACCTCAGTGTCAGCGGTGAACTTGCTGAGGGTGCCTCGATCCCACTGCCCATGTCACCAACAACGATGTTAAACAATGCTGGTCCCAACACTGACCCCTGAGAATGCCATTCGTCACTGCTCAACACTTGGACATCGAGACATTGACCACAACTCTTTGAGTGCAACCATCCAGCCAATTCCTTATCCACTGAGTGGTCCATCCCTCAGATCCATGTCTCTCTATTTTAGAGACAATACTGAGGAAGACAGAAGACAGAGTTGCATTTTTGTGTAACTGAGAATGAAATTATGGGGAAGTGGACTAGCTGGGACAATAATTTAATAATAGTAGGAATAATTTCAAGTTCAGGGCAGTGTTTAATAGAAATCACTGCTCACCACCCACCATATTTTTTTTTTAATAAGCAGCTCAGAAAAGTGCAATTTATCATTACTATTATCGTCTATATTCATTCTATCTCTGCCACTTCACAAATGAGAGGAGTTCCTCACAAACATCTACAAAGCTAGCTCATTATCCAGCCTCCCTATTTATAACTCTCATTTATGACAATAGCTATCAAAATCTTGCCAACAGTAGGGCTGCTGGTGTGCTGACACCACTGCTCCACAGCCCGCTGAGCGGTATTATCTCACTGTTCCCTTGCGTTCCCCCATCTGTCCCTGGCCATCTGGTGTCCTTGGTCTTCTAATTAGATTGTAAGCTTTTTGGGGCATGGACTGCCTTTCTGGTTTCTGTTTGTACAGCACCTAGCACGATACAATTACAGTCTCAGATGCAGCAGAACTGTCTTCAGAATGTGATACTTCACCACATATCTGTGTGCACATGCAGAAGTTCCTTTTAATTCAGTTCCCAATATACTGAGCATGGTTAGATGGATCCCCCTTTCCAAGTAGAGCCCTGAACCAAGCATCTGTGGATCCTGGATTTCAGAGCGGTGGCTTTGGCACCTTGGCTAGTAGATTTATGATGAGGACTAATGGAGTTTAATTCCCTCTGTCCAGCACCACCTGATGTTGTGACTTGATGGAGGTTGCATGCCTGCCACAGTTCTTCAGTTTCAAGCCGCCTCTCATCCTCATCATAATAACACCAGTAGTTTATAATTAGCTGAAGTGTGGGGACAAATGAGCTGAAAACAGGTACCTAGTTGTTACCAGTGTGATTCTCGCCTTGCTATAGGCAAGGAGTAATTAGAGTTTCTGCACAAAACCTGCTCCCTTTAGGCTGCTGGTTGAACTGCATTAATAAGGAAGGATTTGTAGGGTGTTTTTGGTTCACTGAATATTCTGACAAGTTGTAAGCAAAGTGTTGACAAACTGAAAAGAAAAAACCTTTTCTCCTCTAAGTCATTTGGGGTCAAAAGAAATATTTTTATCACTGTTCCCTCTTAGGAGGCTGGAAAGACAAATCAAAAAGAGAAAAAAGAAAAGCTCTGGTAATTTCAAATGGAAATCTGGAAATGTTTCCCCTTGGTGCTCTCACAACCAAACCACTGACATCTCCCAATCATTATTCTTTTCAGTATTAATAATTTGGCAAAAGTGAAGTGAATTCATGGACAGTGTTGGTATTTTTGGAGAGGTGTTTCTTATCCTCACCCAAAAATATTTCAGCTGGTGAATATGTCTCAGGTCTAACCACTCATGCATATTTTAAACTGAAATGGTTTAAAGGATAAGTGCAAATTTAGACATTGGTCAGTGCAGAACTACCAAGTTTTGGGGAGGAGTTCACCCATCACTGCCTGAAATTGAGAAATCCCACTTCCATAAGGAAATAGCTTTACAATCATTTGGGATTTTACAACGTTGCATGCCGCAGTCATCGAGAAAGTCAGAGCCACTGCTGAATTGCAGCTCCATTTCTGACTCCAGTCAGATATCAGCATCTGTAGTTTGAGCTATAAAGACATCTAGGTCAGAAATGGCCAAATTCTGCTTTCCCAGGGCTCAGGTTTATCCACAGTAGTTCATATGACTTAACAAACCCCAGCAGATTGGCTTCCCCATCCCCTTCCATCCATGTTCCCTATTTTCCCCTGGTCCTGACACAGAAAAGATGTCCTCAGCTTGGTTGGATGGCTGGCCAGCGTTTCCAAAGGACAGCTAAGGCTGCTTCATGGGCGGTAACTGCCTTCCAGCACTTTCATGGGCCATCTCTGAATTAGGAGCAGAACATAAATGTTATTGCTCCAGTTGCACCCAGTGACCTAACACCAGTTAAATCCTAAAGGTGTAGGGCAGTAGTTACCTGTCCAGCAGGAATGTGAGTGTACAGTTAACTTAAAGCAGGGATAGATGACTAAAATCTGGAAGAGCGTCTCCCATACTTAAAATTAAGGATACACTTAAGCTGTTTGCTGAAATGAGGTCAGACGTTCGTCATTTTACAGGGTCGAGCTCTAAACTAACATAAGCTGTTTCATCTCTCCCTTGACACTTCAGTCTTTTACTAATTTATCAGCATCCTAAAGCAGTGTGTGAAGTTGCTGCAGCACAGAAGTGTTTCAGATACAAATAGCGATTGTTAGCCTCTTCCCTCTGGTAAATGGCAGCAGGCAGAAACCTCTCTCAACCTGCCAAGAACCAAATGTGGGACACAAGAAAGAGTTATTGGTGCATGAAGCTTAAAAATATAGAGGACTTATTTCTTTACTGCAAATAATGTGCTCACTAATTTCTCTTTCCTGAGTCTGCATTTCTGGTGGAAATAGTTTGCAACAATAAACATGAGAAAACAGAGGGATTTGTGCAAGATCAATTTGAATCTAATAGGAGGGATAAATGAAAGGTACAGAGGTTAGAAGAAAGGTAGAAAATTCCAGGAGGCAGAGGGGTAGTGCAGTGTTCATAGCAAGCGATGGAGAATCAGAGCTGCATTCTACCTTCCTGTTTATAGCAGTGATCTGGGGCTACACAGCCTCCCTCGTATGGAACAGACCTTGCAGTATCATTCTGTGAAAAATCTATCATTCTGAGCTATCCCACTGTATAAAAATTACCTTTTAAGTGGCTAAGTAGACATCCAGCTTTATTCCTTTCTTCTTATTTCAAGAAACAATGGGAGTAACAGCACTTGCCTGCCTTACTAGAGTGCTGAGAGCTTTAATTAATGTCTCTAATTCAATTTGAACTCCTTGGATAAAAGGCGCTGCCTTGTGACAGCAAAGGTATTGCCTAAAATAGAATATAATTAACACACAGATATCAATCACGATGAAATTAAGTGTACATTCAAATACAACTTGCACTTTACAGAAAGTACTTGCCTATTTTTCCTCCAAGAATCCTGAAGACTCATAAGACAAGTAACATTTCATGTTCCGGGCTGAATTCAGATTAGAACAGGCCATCTTAAACCACCTAACAAACTAACAGATTTCTCCTTTTGCACTGATGGATGTGCCTTCATGATGGACGATGCTGGAAACCGACTGTAATGTGACTCAGAATCAGTACATCTAACATTTTTTTCTCCTAGCACTTATTTACTGTGAGCTCTAGCCTATGTCCTAGCTCGCCCACCGGATCATGTTTATTAACAAATGTGACAATTGCATGATCATGTTTGTTGACATGAACCAGAAAGACCCAGATCACTGCATTGCTCTGTAGTGCTTCTGAGTGGAAATGGGCTTTGTAGCTTGGATTTTTTTTAACTGCTGCATTACAAAGCTTGCTGACACTTTGAGATGGTTGTCATTCATTGCTTATAGGACAGGAACCCCTAGGGAGCCATGTGGGCAGCGGGACTGTGTTTTGCTAGGTGCTATACCCAGATGATGGCCTCTCCAACAAGTTCATGGTCCAAGTATTCAAAAAAATACTATTGTGTTCCACGATGATAATTGGAAATTGGATAATTTGCACTGCCCAAGATCATAGAGGGTGTCTGGGGCAGAATTGAGCAGAACGCTGGATTCCCAGATCAAAACCCAGTGTCTGTCTCCACCAAGCCTCCCCTTCAGTGCAGAGATTGCTTCTGTGCCAGATTTAGCTTTTAGCTAGTCTTGGGTCTCCTACCCAAGGGCTATATACTTGGACGCATTGCCTCCCTTCCGCTTCTTCCCCCGTCCATTTTGTAAAATCCCCAGAACGTATCTTACATCAGTGGAGCCCCGTAAAGACACCTAACAAATTAATTTCAGATTCAAACTTGTTAGGAGCTAGATTGAATACACCTCACAATATTGCCTTAGACACAAAATAATCCCACTTTAGTAAGCTTTATAGCTTCCATGGGGACCAGCCCCGTGGTGTGTATTAATCTTTAATGTGAAACAACATCTCGACAGCAGCTACAGGGGGGAAAAAGATACTACTAAAAAATTAAAGTTGATGGTGTGATAGTTGTCTAGACCCAGTTGCGCTCTACCATCCCCCATTGCCTCAGGCACCATTCCCTGCTCTCAGCACTGATACAGCCAGGTTCCAGACTGGAAATGTGTCCATTTCTTCTAGAGATCTCAAGGCACATTCTCCCCATGTCTTAACCCTTGGTTAAGAGCCATCACAACTCTAATCATCCCGTCTCTAACTTTGACCTAAAAGGAAAGGAAGGGAGGATGAAGAGGTGCATGGGGGGAATTAGTGAATATCTCTTCTCCTTTATAAGCTGATATTTCCCCAATGTATGATGCTGGCATGTGGGAGGACACACTGGGATTTCTCTGAAATCCATTTCATTTGGCTCTTCTCATATTTCAGTTTGTACTTGCACTGTTCTGGGAACTGGAGGGGAGCTATCACTCCACTTCGGTATGTAAAAGCTCCCTTCCTCTCTTTGCAATAGAAATTCAATAGAAAGTGAAATGTTTAAAGGAAAACTGATCCAGGCTGGCTGATGAAGGAAGTCATTATGGACGAGTTTAATGAACAGACAACCAAGCGAGTTTGGACAATGTGTACAGAACAACTGATCGTTATCAGCAGCAAATCTGCATACCCGCCTAATGGCAAATATGCTGAGTTTGCAGCTGCTTACTGTGAAGGGACAACGCTGTAGATCTGCAAAGAGCAGCAAGGCAGAGAAGTAGCCTGGATGGAGAAGCAGGAGAAATGAACTTCTGAACTGGAATTTGGAAATGCTGAGGGTGGGATGTAGCTGGGAGTATTTCCCAGTAATCACCTCAGGTTCATGACCACTGTGAGTGGAAAGAGAGATGTACTGTAGACCACCTGGAATATGCTCTATTCCCCTCAGTGTGGAGCTAGAAACTCCCCAAACCCCGGTTTTGTAAGGTAAAGTAGAAACAGTCCTTTCTGAGAGGCGAGGAACTAAAGCACTGGGAACTGCCACATTTATGGGTGAAGTAGGAGTCAGTGGTGAAGGCTAGTATTAAATACATGCCTCCAGAACAGGAACAACCTCCTCAGTCAGGAGCTACAGGTACCATTAGGTTTAATAACAGTAATATTCTATCTGCAATTAGAAAGAAGTTTATATGTGCCCAATAGAAAAAGCGAACATTCGTTGACTTTCCCATACTTAATTTGTTTAATTTCTTCATGTAATGCAACAGCAGACTGTCATTTTTAACCAGACTTACACAACTCCATTTTGTCAAGTGCTGCTGAGCTCACTGCAGCTCCACAAACACATGCTGTGCACACGTGCAGACTCCCACACACTCCGGCGCGCACACACACGCTTGGCACTTGTGCTCCCTGTCACACTCCGGGTTCAATCCACCCGCGCAGTAGACACGCGCGCTTGCTGCAGCTTTGCCATGCTCCTGGTGAAAGCTCTTGAAGCACGGGAGACAGCCACACCGACCACAAATGCTGATGTCCTCTGGTCTATACTATGCTGCTTACTACGCTGCTATACTATGCAGAGGTCTCCCGTTCACACGCAGCGCTGCAAATGTGCACGGCACCTCTAGCACACCTCAGTTTGGCCTCTCCTATGCTCTTAGTGAAACCTTTTCTCTCTGGGAATTACAAACGTTTACAGTGCTTATGGTGGACTCAGACTCAAAACCAGAAGGGTTTTCTGGAGATGTACAAATAAGCCTGACACTAAATCTCACTGTAGCAGAGCTCTGCATAGCTTAATTTCTCCCGCTTTAAAGAGTAGCTACAGTCTCTCTGCACTATATTCTGCAGAAATAGGTGGGTATCACCTGTCCTGAGGACAACTTTTGGCCAGGTTTGTGCTCCCAGAGTGGGGGATGCAGCCTCAAGATCGCTCTGCCTGCCCAGGCATGCCCACTGTGTTGGCACATCCTCCACAAAACTCAGCAAGGCAGCCAGATGGACAGGAGGTGGGCAGGAGGAGGAACACGTCCTGCGTACGGAGACGACTTTTTCAGAGCAGCATCAGCAACTTCCAGCGAGGAGGAGCACAACCCAACGCGCTGGGCTGCTGTTGCAGCTGTGTTGCAGTAGGAAGCAGAAGGGGCGGGGGCCCACGCCAGGCGCAGGGTGCCAGCTAAGCAAGCTGCTCACCTTCCACCAACGGAGCACACGGCTTCCTTTGGAGAGGGGCATCGCGCCAACAGCATGACTGCGGAGGCGGATGATCTAATGACTGAAACGCTGGAAATGGGAGTCAGGAGGCGAGGGCTCTCTTCCAGCTGTATCTGTGGCTTGCTGCGTAACCTTTGGCAAGGCATTTCACCCCTCTGTTTCCCTTCCCACTCATCATATGTCTTGTCTGTTTAGCCGTTAAACACATCGGGGAGAGGAGCTGGCTTGTCGCAGGGCTGGCCGCAGCCATCGTTTGACAGGGGGGTGCAGCAGGACAGCGGCTCTCCCACCACGTGAGTGACAGCGTGCCCTGAACCAGGTGGTGTGAAGCATCCCCTTAAGCTCCCTAGTAAATCTCCCACACTGAATATGCATGTTCAGTACATCACCCCGCAGAGCCTTGATCTTGGGAAAAGCCTTGAGGTCCTACCGTAATAGAAACAGCAACAGACCCTGTCCCCCTCCGCCAGACACACCTCCCAAACACCCAAGCAGGAGAGCAGGTTGAGGTGATTTTTATCTTTCAAAGTTTGGCAGGATTTCATAGTCGTGTGTGTGTGTGTGTGTGTGTGTGTGTGTGTGTCCACATGTGCTTGTCACTGAATCCTGGGTAATTATTTTGTTTTATTTCTTTTTTGGCAACACTTTAAAGTAAGAGCTGGGTCTTTATAGATTGCTCAGGTTGCATGGAGTATGGATTACAGATCATCAGAGAGACATGAAAGCAGAAGACACGTTTCTCTGGCACAGCATTAAAGGGACAATAAAGGGGTAATTGTAGCCTAGGGTGCAGCCACCTTCTGCGCCCAGTCTTCACTTGCCTTTGCGGCACTGCGGAGAACTTCACGAGGGAAATGATGGAAAAGCTGTGGTGAGGATGTCTCAGGTCAGGACCTGGTTATTTCAAAGGTGATATATGCTCAGGAGGTTAAAGTCACCACTTAGGTACATGAATAAAACACTGCCAAATACTCTAAACTGTAACACAGGCAGACTGAGGTCTTTTAAAACTTGATTTTTTATGTCTATTTTCACCCTGAGAGACAGTTGTCAGAGGATCAAAGCAATTCCCTTTTTTAAACTCTCTCTTTCTCTCCCTCCTCCCTCTCCTCCCCTCCATTTTTCTCTCTCTCTTTCCTTCCTCCTCTTCCCTCTCTTTTTCAACAGGACTCCACAGAATGGAGCAAGAATGAGAGAAAAAAGGCAGACAGAAAAGCATGAACTGGAGGCTTGTTGAGTTCCTCTACCTCCTGTTTATATGGGACCATATACTAGTACAGCCCTCCCACCAGGACCCAGCTGCTACCAACCAACATGTCTCCAAGGAATTTGATTGGCTTATTTCAGACAGGGGGCCTTTCCACCACTCACGGAGCTACTTATCCTTTGTGGAAAGACATCGTCAAGGATTTACAACCAGATATAAAATATACAGGTACGTTGGTTTCCTACAACACCTGTAGCTTGGATAAGTTGGGAGGTGGTGGGAACTCAGCCAGTTCCCATGGGCCTAAGGCTCGTAGTCAATGGGAGATGCATCATTGTCCCCATTCCACCTGGAAATGCTTCTTTGGTTCTTCATGGTCCTCAGCTGGCAATGCAAATTGCTTCAAGGACTCAGATGTAATGCTCTGATAGTGAGAAGAAGGCACTGCGATACCATGGCAATGTGCACAACATAGATTGAGATAAAAAGGGACCAAGGGTGTGGGTGTACTTCATTTGTGGTGACAGATAAGTTCACAGGCAGGTTCAAAAGCATGTTTTTCAAATCAATGTACCCATGGGCAGATCAAGCCTCCTTACCAAACTCACACATGTGAACTACCAATAGCTTGAGGTTCACATGGGCAAGAACAGACATAAATATGTCAAGACACACATCAGTATGGCAGTTCTCACACTGCTGTGCATAAGCCTTAGCTGTGTACTTCCTACCACAGACATTTGCAGATTATCTCCATGTATGAGTTGGACTTGCCCCCAGAACTGTGATCTTGGTTTAAAAGTCTTCCAATTAAAAAACTACAGAGAATAGGCAGAATTTGGATTTTCCTTTACCGTCTAGGTTTTGAAGCCTTTGTTGTTGCCTGTTTCAAGCTCTTCTTGCCAGCTGTGATATCCAGAAACACACTTTTCTTTTTTCATTTTAACAAGAAAAGCTGGGGTGCTCATATGAGCCTCCTATTAAAGCAGCAAGCGCTTTGGAGTGAAGGGGAATAAGCCAGCAAGTGTCATGAGATTTGCGCTAAAACCCAAAGAAACTGCAAAACTCTCATAGACATGTGCGCATTTACATAATTATATAGTCCTGTTGTGTTTCAGAAAGACACACTTGCAAACACAACCATGCAAACTAGTAGGTAGGAAAGTACTAGTGAATAGGCTCCTGGCAACATGCAACGCAGATACACATACACGATGACTGGGGAATGGGGGGAGCAGGGAATCCACATGTGTGCAGGCAGTGCTCTCCCATGGGCAGAGAGCCAAAAGCACTCGCAGAGCAATAGCAACATGCGAGACATCGTCTATGTGTGGGGAAGAAAAATGCGTTGTGCCTGTCCCATGGCCTCCAGGGAGTGCAGCATCCCCTCCCCTCGCACCAGCCCACAGAGCAAGGGCAAGTTAGCGTGGGTTCAAGATGTTGTCCTGGCTTGTCCTCTTAATTTAAAACAGCTCAGGGGGAAGACAGACCCAAAAACTAGAAATTATGCTGCTACGCTTCCACTAAGGATGTCTCACTGTCTTTGCTTCCACAGGAGAGCAGAGAAAACATGTCTTTTCCAAAAATACTTTCTTCCTGGTTGTGCATATCCCCAGTTCTCCTCCTGCCCTGCCTGACAACATACAATCTGATCGAGACTGCAAATCTCTGCCCCACGCAATGCCCCTGGCAGTGGCTCTGCCCTTTGCTAAAGAGCCATTCAGCCCTGAATGCCACCGCAGCAGTCTACGGGGGCTGTACTGGGAGAGAAATGCATGCAGTGTATGTGTTCAGACACATCTAAGAACTGTCACTGCAGGTCAGGCCAGAGATCCATCAAGCCTGGGATCCTGTCTCTAAGAATCATGGAGAAACAGGTCTGGAAGGACCTTGAGAGGTCATTTAATCCATGCCTCTTCCCCAAGGCAGACTCAGACATACCTGTGTCACATCAGACAGAGGTTTGGAGGCAACCTCTCCTGAAAGGTTTCCCGTGACAGCGAATTCACACCCAGAGCAGGCAGCCTGTGCCACGGCTTTGCTGTCGCCACTTTTATAAAGGAGCTAAAAGCTTGTTTGTATGTGAAGCCTGCAATTTCTAGCTTTATCTACTATGGGGTAAGGAACAAATTCCCCTTTGGTTTGTAGGAGACTGGTAGGAATTTGAAGGCTCATCTTGGTTTAGGATGAACTTTATATATGGGAAGCAGAAAGGGTTCTGTTTTTCTCCATTTCTGCTGGATATTGCCAAAGCACTTATGAAAGACACTTGTAGCATGGGGAGGACACAGCGTCCTCCTCCTTCCAACATGGGAGAAAAAGGGCAGCAGCACTCTGCATGCATGGGAGGTGTCTGAGAAGGGTCTTGCAGAGGGTCACAATATTCACAAAAGAAACTGGGGATGAGACAAAGTCCAGTGGAAGTGGTCAGGGATAGAGTTTAGAGACATGGCAAGTCTGCGAGGGCACCTAGGGATGCATCTCATGGCCAAATACCATGCACTAAGCTGAAGGAGGGAGCTGAGGGCTTGAGGAAATCAGCCATGTGTGTCATGGTTTGAGCTGCTGGAAACACACTCTGGGAGTAACTTTTGCTCCCACTACAGTCAGCTGAGAATGAGGGGCTAACCCCATGTGCTTCAGCAGAGCAGATGGAGCCATTAGGTAGGAGGCTGGCTAGATGTTGGAGGTTTGTTTGTTTTTAATATCTGGCCCTGTTGGCAGAACTGGTCACTTAAAAACTGGGCCCATGCATTTTTTAAGGAGTGTCAAAAGCAGCCTAGCTATGGCGAATTAGTGGAGCTGCAGCCAGTTCTAGCAGTTAAGAGCTGGACTCTGAGCACACACACCCTCCAGAACATATCATTTTACTGAAACCCACAGGGGTGAAATCTCATTTTGTGGGATCCTTAAATTGACTTCGAGAATCTGTAAAGCTGTTGGGATTTTGTCAACTATTTAATTCCAACATAGAAGCCTCTTTCCTCCCAAATGATGTCTCTCAATTGCTCTTTGCACTAGACTAGCCCAAGGGAGGCACATATTCTACATTAAGGATCTTGCTCCTTTCCTTAGAAAAGCAGCTGATATGGAGCATGGGAATTTTCTGTGTAGTCTTCTCTTTTAATGTTCCTTTGCTCCCATAATTTTTTTGGTTGGCTGGTTTGTTCTTTGTCCTTTGGTCAGACAGTTCCTTGGGGCACTTGTGGTTTTGCTGAATGAGGTTTGACCCGATCACTGCTCTTCTCCTAAGGCCAATAGCAGCAGACCTCAAACCAGCCACAGTGACCAAGGATTTGGAGTGGATGTGAAATCAGGTGAGAGGACCTCACCCGTCCCTAATTGAAACACTGTTCCCTGTTTAGTGGTGATTTCCCCTGTGTCTTGCTGTGAGGGAGTATGGACACAGCGCATTAGGACCGTGTCATTTACATTGAAAACCCACAGAGATAAAGCCACTGTCAGTGCTACACAGCAGCATAAGGCAAAATGCAGCATTTTCTCATTTTTACAGGTGGTGTTAAAAAGGAAGCAACACCAAACTAAAACATGCAACACTCCTCCTTCCATCACAGCTGAAGTCCAGAAAGCTGTCAGCAGCATGCAAAGAGCCTGTTTTAGTTAGCACGGCTATTTTATACGCTGCATAAGCAGAATTGTTGTAGAACAGCATAGCTGCTGATATCTTTTCATAGAATGCCTGGACCCAGATCTACCACCCTAGCACGGAAAGGCAGTTCACTGTGACAGTCTCCAGAGGCTCATTCCCTCCTTCTGTGTATTTTCATTTTAGTAGATTTTAGGTCTCTTTTCTCGCAAACTTGCACCACTGATTTTCCTGGTACCCCCTGTCAAGGTTTGCACCTTGCATGTGGTATTAGGAGGAAAGCAAGAAAAGGGGGAGATGTTTTATATTAAATCACAAACAGTAGGGGTAGGTACAATTTCATTAAGGAAGCACATTAATCAGCATCGATTCATACTAATAAGGCTGGTTTAGGGGGGCCTCTGGCAGGAAAATGCTGCTTTGATCATTATCTGTGCACTCTGATGCTAATGCAGATAGGATGGCAGATGCTGAGAGTGGTTTGTGGGATGTCTGAATATTCATTATCACTATCCTTGTTGTTGTTCCTAGTCATGAGAGCCTTGGCTACTAGGTACTGCACGAAGACTGGAAAACAGATGAAGCTCAGCTTGGCTTTGGGACTAGGGCACTGCTCAGACCAGAAAACATTCCTGTTACCACAGGACAGTAGTTAACAGCTTCAGTCCACTTCTTTGAAGTGTTGTCTTTTTTTCTTCTCCCAGAAACTGATTATTTAGCTATAAGGCAAAGCAAAAGAAGCAGTAGACTGAGCACTTGAACACACTATGCAAATAGCCAGTCAGAAGCACTGACACAGAGGCATTTCGCTAATGATGCTGCTCAGTTTAAACAAGTTCTAAAAAATCAAATCTTTTCTAGAAAAAGTGAGGTGAGACACAGGAGGCAAAGAGGGAAGTGGTGAGCTGGTCTCGTCCTGCCCGGTAGACAGGCTGCCATTGCCAGTTTTCCTACAGCAAAGCAGGGGCAGGACACACCGCCTTAGACAGAGGGACTCACAGTCAGACTGGCAGAGGGGTAACGCAGGCAGTATCTATATTTTTGCCCCAGACTCGTGGTGTGGCTGTGGGTAAGCTCACTTCTCCGTGCCTCAGTTCCCTCCTCACCCCCGTGAGAATGGGAGATGACAGCATTTGTCTGCTCTGCATTGCTGGGCAGACTTAATTAAATGCTGCAAGACGTTTGGACGTAAGGGACGACAGCAATATAAAGTGGATGATCAAACAGGGCTGGAAGGGGAATGTGCATATACAAGAAGAAATGTGGATTTTCCACGTGTGGGAGTTTAATTCTATTTTCTGAAATGACAGTAGGGACAGGGAAATCTGGCTCTCTGTATAAGAGAGCAGGGAAACCCTGGGGTATAAAAAGGAGATCTGCTCGCCTTGCAACTTCTCCTGCAGCGGGACCATTTAGAGGCTGCCTAATTTCATGAAACCCACAAATAGAGAATACTTCTGAGACCTCTGCCAAGTCTGGATAAAATGCACAACACATTCAAAACTTAGTGGGGGATGTGACAAGAAACCAGCCAGTCCTGCCCCATCCCTCCGCCTACAGAGTGACAAAACTGATTGCTTACGTACACTCATTACAGTAAGGTCCCTTGATATATAAAAAGGAAATACAGCTCCTGAGACAGGAAAGGTTGTAAGTAACTGGCTCCACAAGCTAGCTATAAATTGGTTGAGATGGTGCCTGAGGAAAAAAAGCTTTTTTTTCTTTCCCTCAAAAATTGTTTCATCAGGAAGGTGGTGCAGGTTTGGGACAGGTCAATGGAGAGGTGAGGGGTATCTCCATCCTTGGTGGTTTTCAAGGCTTGGCTGGACAAAGCCACGGCTGATATGCTCAAGAGCTGGTGATAGTCCTGCTTCAAGTGGGAGGTTGGATTAGGGACCCTCAGGGTCCCATCTAACCAACATTTCTGTGATTTCCCTGTTTCTCTGATTCAGAGTGGACGCTAAACTGGGTGCTCATAAAGGGATTTGCACTGCTGAATGCATTCGGCCACACTAGAGATTTTTATTTAGTCCTAGAAAACCCACAAATCTGAACAGCTACGTGCTCTCTAAATGTGTCATTCCCTTGGCAAAGAGGAAGAGAATTATCATGAAGCGAGGATCTTTGCTGTGCATGTAGCACGGGCTATGATTGACTTAGAAATGCATATGCTGTTCTGCTGCTTAAATTTTCCCTTAGAGGAAAAAAAATTTTAAAAGGGAAAAAAAAATTTGGTCTCACAAAACTGTCTCACAAAACTTTCAAACTTTTATGGCACCACAAATTAAAAACAATGAGCCAGATTCGCTGTGACATAAATATGTGAGGCTGTTGACTTCAAGGCAAATTCACCAATTTATTGGCTGGAGAATCTGTTTTAGCATATCCAGCATGGCCCACTGCCCCAGGACCTGCATACACAGAACCAGGGTTTATAAGGCTGCTTGCCCTGGCTGTCTGGCTGGGAGCATTATGAGCTTTTATTATTTCTAAGCAAAAGCAGAATGCAATTCCTACCTTCAGGCACTGGACTTGGACAATCTGGCTAGTGAATGTGAGGTTTCTGTGACTGTTTTTAGCAGCTTCTATTACAGAAGTTTTGCCTTTCCTGACCAGACCTTCCAGGCAGGTTTCATGCAAACCTATGATTTCCAAAACTGAGGAACTGATCTGGCAGAAAACTAATCTGGCAAGAAAAATGAAAAAAACCCAACAAAACCCAAACCTAATTTTCAACTAGATCACTTTTCCAGTCTCATTCATGCTGTGGTCAGGTGATAGTAAAGGGACAGGACTGTGTGGAGGAGGGAGAAAGGGAACTAAGGAGACTGGTGAGACTGCTGTTTTCAGCAGCAATGTGGATTAAAGTTGTATTAAAGTGGTTGTGAGAATGCATGCTAAGTTTTGGCAGAGACAAGATCTATTACAGCTGCTTCCACCATTTTTCCAGCCCATTCTTCTTCTCCCATCTCTCCACTCCTCATTGACTCTTTTTGCTGTCTCTCTATTGCATTGAATTTAATCTACTGGTCACTAGAGCTGTACAAATAATTGATTTTGTGGTTCGCTGGTTGTACAGAACAAAAATAACATTAAAATGGGTTGATCTGCAATGGATGTTTGTTCAACTTTTCAGTAAAATGAGAAAATCAAAATGTTTCATTTTAGGCTCAGTGAATGCTTTAAGCTTTGCTGTTTGTTTTCATTTTATTAATCCAGTGAAAAACTTTTTGTTTTCAATTTTTAAGGCATAAAATATCATCTCAAAACACAAAGTCAACCAATGCCACTTAAAAATTGTCAAAAGGGAAACATTTTGATTTTGGGTTTATTTTGTTTAGCTGCTTGGTCTCCAACTTGCTCATTCAATTTATGTTGAATTTGCAAGTAGTTTTTATGTCCTTGAAATAGGGAAGGAGGAAAAAAAAAAAAAAGCCTGGCTGTCCTTATTATTCTCTCTGAGACTTTGAAATCTTAAAATTCCCCAGGGTTCAGCTTTGACTTCCCTTGAGTTCAGCTTTTAGCATCTTAGGATAAAGAATAAAAATTTCCCCAGCACTGCTGGGTGAGGGAGGCACAGCCAAGACGAGCAGTAGAATTGCAGCTTTGCTGTGGAAAGGCACGTGCTTGTTCAAAATGAAGCTGGATGCTGCGACCTGGGTGCTACTGACTTAAGACAAACTGTACAACACGGGTGCAGTCATAGTTCCTCTCTCACACACACACCCTGGCAAGTTTTCACTCCTGTTCCAGTTGTTTGAATGCCTGAAGCACCCAAAAAAGCACCGTGAGGTTCTTCTCAAACAGCATTAAGGTGATGCTTTGCACTGGTACAAACTGATAGGCACTGTTAGGCTTTTTAATCTTTGCTTTGGCTTTTTTAGTCATGCTGAAGTTCTGCTGACAAGGTTTTCCTATTAGGTTTTTATGCTATCTGTTTAAAGGGGACATCAACTTTTATGTTTTCCAGTCAGAGGCAAGGCTTTTTTAGGAGAGGCAACAGCAATTGAAGGACAGAGGGAGCTGAGATGAAAGGAGGCTCTTGCCTCTGCGTGGAATGAGCAATGGAAATCCGTACAGCATTGCATGGCAAAAAATACAAAATCTCCATAGTTTACATTATGCATGTAAACGAGTGATGTACATTGGTTTGTAATCAGTAAATGCCTTGTAAATAAATGTGTGTAAACCAAAAATTTAAATCTATTTCCATAGTGCATGTAAACAATGAAGCCTTCTAGTGTTCTCTTCAATGTAAATGTTAATCTAAAAATGACATTACTACAAGTTTATGCAACTTTACAAGAGAGCCACAATTTACATTCCTGTCTCACCAGCTCTAACACAGCAGCTTGGCAAACACGAGCCATTCAGTGATGGGCATAAACCAGCCAATTCCATCACGTAGCCTCTCCTTTAGCCACAACCTTCATTCTTCATGCAGTTCAGGGACCAGTGTTGTTACATTCCCTGCATAATGTGTCTCCCTGCGTATGGGAAGCTTTTAATATATTTGCATAAGCAGAATAAAGGCAGGAGTGGGGGATGGCAGGGAATGGCTCGGGCTGAGCTGTACAGAGCTTAGTCCTGGGGGTGTTGGGCTGAGCTGTACAGAGCTTAGTCCTGGGGGTGTTGGGCTGAGCAGACAAGGAGCTTGGCCCTCTTGGGGCTGGAGGAGCAGCTGCTCCGGCTGCGTTTAGATTCAGATGGCGAGGGCTTGCGAACATCACTGGCAGCTGCAGGACTTGACAGAAGGACACACCTCTCCTTCTCTTTGATATTCTTGAGAACACAGGGCAAACGGAAGCATAAATGGCACCAGCCTTTGATATGCTCAAAGCTGAGAAGATACAGGAACAGAACATCTGTCCAAGTTTTGGGGAAGGGCAGACCCTCATCTCCACGTGCAGCGCACGCCCAGGCCGTAGGGAATGGCACAGCAGTACAGTTGATAAGTTCGTATCTGATAGGGTGCTTGTGGTTAGGACACACCAGTTGCTCTGGAGAAAAGCGTGCACTTAAGCTGTATGCCTAGAAAGCTGTATCACTCACTGGTTGCCCTGCCTGCTGACCAGGGTAAGCTCTAGTTGGATGGGCTGAGTGTTAGCACAGTTCTGCAGAGCTGCATGCTCAAGCACAAAAATTCCCTTTCTGAATCCAGAATGAGATATTTTAACTGTGCTCCCAATGAATCCCAGAAGGAGCACAGACAAATATTTTGAGTCGCTGAACCTTTCCAAAGAGATCTGCATCCTGCTGGGCTAGGAGGGAGCTGTCTACACAGTCCCCTCTGAGACCTTGTTTGGTGGGGGGGTCTCTCCCCCTTTGCATGACAAGTGGAGGGCTTTGCCCAGCAGGCCTCCCAGGGCTGCTCCCCAGCATGCTGCCACAGCGATGACTCTGCACGTTCATCTCAGGTTTCTTCAGACCAGAAGACTATGGTCCAGTGGCTTGGGAGCATATTTTAAAGGTTAACAAGCCAAGGCAAAGCCTTCACTTTTTTTTTTTTTTTTTTTTTTTTTTTTGTGAGCAGATTATTAATTCTGCTTTTAAGTCAGGCAGATGCTTATTTCACAGAGAAGCTGTTACATTAAAAAAAAAAAAAAGAAAAAAGTCATCCTGTTAGATGCATGGAATAATTTTGTTCTGGCACCAGTAGCACTGGGAGATGGCATGACTGTACCTATTATAGGGGTTTTTCTATTTCTGGATCCCTCTAATGTTTCCCTTGGGTTCCAGAAAGTAGTTTTTTTTCCTTTCTTTTTTGCTGATTGCCACCCACCAGCCTCTGTAAATGGAACAAGATGCATCCCACTGGGGCAGTCGGAGCCATCCAGGCTGGTTTCCTGTGTTAAACTACTAAGCTCAGGTACTGAACCCAAGGACACATCTGAACAGAAACCCAAGAATCAGCTTTGCTGGCAGCAGGGAGCGAGAAGGGTTTGGGTCAGCCCTTTGTGCCAGGATCTCCTCTCCAGGCAGCATGAAATCAAACATGCTCGTGAAGCCTTGGCTTCACCTCCAGAGAGCCCTGGGCAGGTGGTACCTGGTCTGCTCCCGGGGCTCGGGGGGAGGCAGGATTTAGGCTGCAAGGTCTACACTAGGGATGGATGGTGTTTGCTAGTGACCAAGCCTGGAAGCTCTGTGTCTTGGGCGATCAGACCCGATTTCACACCTGCAGCACTTCACAGCCTTCCACCACTGACACGGAGACCACAAAGTATTTTTTGAGGTTCCCTTTACCAGGGAGACATTTTTGCTGGTTAAATACATCCCATCAGGTGGGAAATACCGAGAGGGAGGGGAGGAGAGGGGTTGGGACAGGAGCCGCTGGTGGCAGCGGTATTTACACCCAACTAGCTGTCTGGGCTGGAGGCACTCTGCAGCCCAGGGTGCAGGCAGGAGCTGCCTCATCCTCCCTCCCTGCCAGACTCTTCGCAGGACAGAGATCCTCCCCATCCCCATACTCTGAGGCGTGGGAAAGCCTCCGACTTGCTCCAGTGCCTGCCCTGAAAGGGAAGCCTTGAGGTCTGACACGAGCAGCTGTGAGCAGGGCCAGGCTGGAGCATAGCGGAGGGATGGGATTCTCTGAAGTCACTGCTATGCTTCTAAATCAAAGTCCCGCTGACAACACAGAGCACTAAATGCCTGCCTGGGGCTCTGCTCCTACAGTCATGTGACGACATCAGAATTTAAGCTTTAATTAAGAAACGAGTGCAGGGAGGGAGGGAAGATTCTCTAGCCCTTATGACTGCAAAAGAAAGCTTGGAAACATGACCTGAGTGCAACCAACATCTGCTTTAATGTGCAGATGGCTCCCAGCAGAGGGGTAAGCAGCCGGGAGAGGAAGCCATTACATCAAATTCCCAAGCAGGTCAGGCCTGCTTGTGCTTCTGCTTGCAGTGAAAGAGCTTACTTGGAGAAAGGAGAATTTCCATAAAAGCTGTGCTATGGCAGAATTACACCAATATGCCCCCTCTTGCTGTACATGGCTCTCATGCGGCCTTGCAGGGCCAGATTTTACACTAACACAGCTTCTGCTTGTGGATAGCCATTGTCTAGAGGTGGCAAGTGCCAGCTGACTGCCCCTGTGTTCCTGCAGGCTGAACCCTGCCGATGGTGTGTGCCACTTTTTCAGCAGTGACATGAAAATTCTCTGCTCTGGGATTATGGCAGCAGGTGTTTTGCCTCCTGGAGTTCCTTAGCCCAAACTGAAGGGACTCTTTTGTTATGCCTGTATGGCACGCTACCCTTCAATACTTGCTGGCCCAAAAAATCCATGCTGTGCTTTCTCCTGTCATCAGTTTCAGCAAGGGCAGGGAGCAACTAGATATTTTAGAGAACAGTTAAGGAGAAGCCTCTGGATGCTCTCCATCTCCCAGGGATAAACCTTTGGCAAAGTTCTTTGAAGAAGAACCCTATCTGATGGCTACCCTCTCAGCTAGCATACCAGCACCTGGAGGTTCAAATATCCCTGATATTGCAACAACCTCTCATTCCCATGAATGAATGTCATGAAAAGCCAGCGGAATAGCTGTTCCCCTATAACTTATCGCTGGGACCTGTCTCTGGTCTCTGAATGACTTAGTGATTAGCTCTTGCAAGCATCCTGACACTGACCCCCTTGCTGATGTGGCTAGAGATCTTGTCGTTTCTGCAGTAAAAGTGCCCCTGTGAAAGCTGCAAACAAAGGTTTCATGCACTGGTCACGACTGGCAGGTCTGCTGGAGCACAGACAGGATTTAAGCACTGATTTCAGTAGCTGAGAGTCACAGTGCACTCAGGGGATTCAGCTTGGATGAGGATGCGAACACTGACCAGTGAGGGACACTACCTCTCCACAGCTACCTGGAGGTGGAAGAAGCAGCATTATGTTGGGAGGGCAAAGGTGTTTTCATTGTCCGTGCATCCCTGCCCAACCTCATTTTGCTTTTCCTCCTTTTTACTTCATACTGGTTCTTTCCTGCTCAGCAAAGGAAAATCTGCCTATTGAGTATTCAGCATTAAATATTTCAGCGTTAGCTTCCAGCTCTTGAGCAAAAACCCAGAAAGAACATTACTTTTTACTCCCTTCCAAATGTCTGGGGCTCTCCCTGGGGAGTGCAGGCGCACAGCCTGGGTAAGGCTAATAAGAGAGCTTGGTACACAGGGAGAACTGCATGTTGCATGGTTAAGAGCAAGCAGGAGAGACAGGAATAAGAAAATAAGATTGTTAGCTTCATCTCTGCTTAAAGCTAAATGAATAGTCCCCACCAGACTAATAGGTTCTCCTTGCATTTTGTCTTCCTTCTCCATTTTGCTCCCTTACCCCCCATTCATGCGCAGACTGTGAAAGTCTCAGATTCCCCCCTCCCACCCGTAAAAGACTCCTGCCTCTTTCTTGGGAGTATTTGATATTTGAAATCTGTGCCATACCGATTCAGCAGGCAAGTGTTGCCGAGTCACATGATGAACTGCATCTCAAGACTATTTAATGTCTCTTCAAAGCCCACACTTTTAGAGTCCTGTGATTATGTAAGAGTCTCAACTCAATTTTTAAAGTAAGTTTACGGCCCTCATAATTGCAGAGGAAAACTTGATAATACCACTCCTACATACTCAGAAAGCAGAAGGCAAAAAAGAAGAAAAAAAAATCCTGAAGTTTATCAGATTTAAAAAGTCTCATGAATTTTAAAACCAATCTCTTAATTCTTTTTTGGAGCCTGACTCATGATTTTCAAACAGTTAGCAATATGGCTGTAGGGATTGTAAGGCTGGTTTGTTATCTTATTAGATAACTTACATAAAATATCCAAACCCATGGAGACTCAGAGATTGAGTATTGCACTTCAGTACACAGCTGGAGAGAACAGTGTCTTTTCTTCTGTATAGATGCTGAGGATCTCCTCTTAATCCAGGTCTCTAGTCACTACTGCAGCATAAATATTTCCCTAAATTATATTAGTGCTAATCATGTGAATGAGAATAGCCATAATATTGATCTTCATAATACTTAGGTTATTAAATTTGAGTTTGAAGGTAGTTTTGTGGGGCAATTCATAATAGTAAATCTCGTCAGCATGCATAAGCAGGGAAAGCAAGCCACAGAGCAATAGCACTGCAAACCCAGAGAGAAATACATTCTGGAGTCTTCCATCCTGCCACAAGATTGCACACGGAACAGACACATGTGAATAAGTTAGCAATGCCAGAACTGAAGTTTTGTTAATTGTTTGCTAATCTCAGATGAATCTAATTGATCTGAAAGGGGAGAAAAGCCTTTGGATGTTGAAAAACACTTGTTCCAATGTTTCTATGAGGTATATGCACCACCCAGGGGCACTTTATTCCTGTAATATTTACACACACACAAAGACAGGGATGCTGGTGCGATAAAACAAAGGGGGATTGCCAACGTTACTGTTCAGTGGTGGGTTTACCTTCCACACACATGTTTACTCAGGCTGTCCACATCCAGTTTAAGAGTCCTGCATACTGAAGAGGTAGGGAGGTAGCAGTGCATACCATGCTTGTAGCAGTCCACAGAGCCTCATAAACGCCTCTGTGCAGACAAGAGCATTGATGTTTGAGGTGCACACAGATATTGGGGTGGCTGAAGCATCTTGCATGGCCTGTGGTGGATTAAAGGAAATCTGAGAATACTTTCCTGTGAAATGGCTCTATAACAGTGGACAGAAAAAGTCTAACCAGCTCTTCTAGCATATAACAAAGGGGGAACCAAGATTGTGGAAGAAGCTGAATGCTACTACATGATAAGCTTACAGGACAAATGCCAACTGCATTTGGACTTAATTTTCTTCTGCAGAAGAGTCATAAAAATAAGTTTATTGTTTTCATGCCTGGGGACTGAGATATTTGCATCATGTCTTTTATAAAAGACAGTGCTTTATCTCCCCACTTGAACACATCAGCTCCATTGGTGACTGTCTCCTGTACAATTGCGGGTGAGCATCTGAAGGTAAAGACTTTATATGCACAGCTGCTGTCTGCTAGCTGGAATAGAAGTATCTCCGCTCTCTGTCAGAGTCTTGGCAACTGTTTGTAACCCTGGGGTGGGATTTTCACTCATAGTGGTGGGGACTGTGCACCAAAAGGGGAGCAGATCTGTGAAGTTCTACAAGGATGGAGAAAGGCAAATGACAGGATGGCAAAGTCTTTGCATTTTAGGTGTAATAAAATTGTCTCAGTGAGGTAGAAGAATATCTTCTCTAAAGTAAGGTTTTGTCAAAATGCTTTATTTTATTCGTAGTGTAGTGTTTCAGTCTGATGAATTGGATTCAACATATCTTTGAAGCCCCAGCCTCTCTGGTCACTAGTAACTATGGCAAAAGGGAGAGATCTAAGAAATGAGCTATTTTGACAAAATTTTGTCTAGTGAAAACATTACAAGCTGTTTCAGATTCTTCCAGCATGGAACAAAGCCAGATTCTGCAGCCCTGAAAGTAGCTACAAAAAGGAATAATCTCCTGGACAGCTCCAGCTGCAACTGAAGTAGGAGCTCTCCCAAACGTGAGCGATTTAAGCTTTGTCTGGAGACACAAAACCGAAGCCCTTACCAATTACAGATGAGTTATCATCAGGTGCCACAGGGACAGTGCGAAGGGACTGAGTAGTAAAGGATTATCCAGTGCACACAGAAGTATTGAGCAACTCACTACTACCTCCTATTGTACTCATGCCAGTGGAAATCCTTCTTAGAATGGCATATTTTATTCAATTTTTAAGAGCTCTCAATTTTTCATTTAGGAAAGGAAGTTGGAGCAGCGTCCAATCTGTAATCAATCAGTCCGCCTTTGCAGAAAAGCTCTGAGGAAGCGCTCTTGCTCTTTGGTCCTTTATCTTCTCTGTGAACTCACAGAAATTATATTTCTGAATGGGATTAAGAGTGAGGGAGAGGGAGAACTACAGTCAGGGCAATCCTCAACTAAATCTTATAGACCGCCATCCTGTAGTAAGTAGCCCTACTGAAGCTATCCCCAACCATAGCACTTCTGCCTCCAGTGAGAAGCAGCAGATGATGCTTCAGATAAGCTTGGCCCAAACTTAGAAAAGGTATTTAAGCATTTTGTGTGGGTACTTAACTGCCTAAGTGTCAAATTCCTGGAGATTTTAGTAGGCATTAGAAAATCAGGAGATTTTGAACAGGGTCTGTCACAATCTTAAATGAGGCCATCCATAACATAAGCCATGAATTTATTATCCCTGGTAATAAATCACTAGAAATACACAATGATAGAAGGAGGAATAACAGACACCACTCATCCAGGGATCTCAAAGCTCTTTGCAGCCATTACTTAGAGTTCCTTATGATAGCTGAGGAAAATGCTGGGTTTTGTTTGTTTGTTTCGAATGAATAAATTAATCATTAGTAAAATATTATGCAGTTCATCAAATATATTATTCACTAGCTATTTGTCAAAATAACAGCTCAGTCATATATTATCAGAACTAAACATTTATAATGTGTGTATATCTAGTCATCAGATGATTTATTCAGGCTTTTGTGGAATGAGTTAGTTATTGACCAGTTTAAATCACTGCTCCCTTGGGAGGTAGAGGCGTATTAGGTTCTGAGCTCTTGGTAAAACTTGGACCATCTTTTTTGCTGAGTTGTTGTTCAGCACCTGACACCACAAGCAGAGTCCTGTGTCTGAGGTTCCTTTTGACACTACCTCAATAAAAATAGTTATAATTCTGTTTATCTATAGCCAATGCCAGGTCTATCTCAGGTAGGAAAATTCAACTACTTATTCAAGATCAAACTACAATCTGAGTTCTCCATGTTTTTGTAGGACCAGTGCCTGAACCCAACGCCAAGGTCCTCATCCCTTCTTAGATATCTCAACTCTTTGGTGTCTCCCCACCTCCCAGCTGCAGGAAAAGAGGGTTTAGGAATCCCAGTTCACTGCTCCGTGTGATAGATGACACAATTTTGGTAACGCTGGGAAAGAACAGAGAAGCCCTTTACCAGGTCCCTCCCAGCTCCCTCTCCCATGCCAGCAAGCTGGCCTCCTTCCAAAAGTGCCTCAGCAGAGCGAAGCTACGTGACTGACACTCACTGACTCCCCTTGTTCGTGACCAGCATCCCAGAAGGCTGCAGCTTCTTCCATGCCTTTATTGGTGTCAAACATCACAGCCTCTCCCCTGGGTTTTATTAGGGAAGCTGATGCCAAATCACCCAGCTTCCTCCTACTCGATAAAAAATGTTTATAACCCAGTAAATTCTAACATATCAGCAGCTTGTTATGGAGGGAAAAGGTCACTGGGAGAGACAGAAGAAAAAAAAAAAAAAAAAGGGTGCCCTTCCATTGGAAATTCTGCCTGGGTATATATGAAGGAGTCAGAGCCAGGAAAATATCTTTTGATATGATAAAGTCTCATAATAGAAAATGTTGCTGCAATACAGGCCTCGTTTCTTCAGATAAATATTTAATATAGATCACTAAAGATTAATCGAGTACAGAAAAGAGTCTTTCCTATGGTTGGTGTAAAGAAAACATCTTCTCGTTAATTTATTATGGAGCCTGAAATGAGAAAAATCCTATAGAGAGAAATGCAGGGTACGGTTTCCATAGAGAAGCAGCGCACCGCACCAGAATTTATTTAGTGTGTGGGCAGAGGCCTTCCCAGAACCAGCTGCAGCGTGGCGTTCGCATGATAAAAAATCCCAATGTAGGAAGAAGCCTCACAGTCTCATCGTGTTTTGATGATCCGACTCCTGCAGATCCCAGGGTTTCCAGAAATGGTGAGACAGTAGGAACTATGGGCTCTGGAGAGCACGCTCCACCCTGGATGAAGACTGTACGATGGCCTGTGTGACTTCACAAGCTGCTCCTCCAGGAAAGGGCATTCAGTCCTTTTAGAGTAAGGTGATGCCCCAAGCTCACTGCGAGGAGAGGAGCCCCCAGTCTGATCCCCAAGGCTGCTTGCTTTAGCCAGAAGTCCCATAAGCACCTCCCTGACGATTTCTCCAAGGCATTGTGGCCATTTCACACTGTGCTCCTATCTGTATTGGGCAGAAAAGAATTTTGGGTAGTGGTGTGAGATTTCCATCTCCCATGATGCTTGGATGCGTTTAGTCAGCTACATTTTGATGAATAAATGACAGGATCCCTTTGCTTTCTACAACATTGTCCACAGAAACCATCTCTCCAACTATTTTGCAGGATTAAATAGGACAGTTACAGAGAATAAATCATAAATAACAGCAGAGACAGTATGAGAGAGAAAATAAGACAGTCGCAGGCAAGGGAGGAGAGAAAAAAAGATACAATTACAGCTGAGACTGAAATGGAACAAAGAGTCAATGAGACAGAGAGATACTTGAAGGTTGTTCCAGATGGCCAGCCCCACTGATGTGAAGCCTCTTGCACCACCAGCACCCGCCACGTGTGAATGAGGCGTGACCGCTTGCTCTTAAAGCATTGGAAGTGGGCAGGAGAACCTGGCAGATCTGTCTGTGCTCAGGGATGGGGGAAAGAGAGGAACCCCCTCCTGAACTGCATGTTTTAGAGACCAGAAACAACTCGGGGGAGAGGTAGGCTGTAACATTTTTCCACCTCTCCAACAAGCCAGGTCTAGTTGTTTCTCCAGAGGTGGTACTTTCTCCATTTTCCTACTTGACCTTTTCCTGTGGACACCTTTCCTGTTTGGGGAATGTTTGTGTCAAGCAGTTGACAAAATGCTAGTCCACATGTTTAGCTCTCCCCAGGAGAAAGGCCAAGGGAAGGAAGATTGAATGCCACCAGTCAGATCCTAGTCATGCTGCTCTGTGCATTGCTGGGAGGCATTCAGGAAATGTAGCCAAGAGGAAGATGGAAAAAGTATTGTTAGAAAAGGGTTGTCTTTAGTTTTGTGGTATATGCAATGCAGAGTGTCTCTTCTGCTGCTGCCATGCCTAGCTGATCTCACAGGACAACTTTTTTTGGCTCATGTGGAAGGCAGTGGAAGAACAGAGAGGCTTTAGCATCTGGCATCACAACCCAAGGAACATGGGACTAAAAGGACCCTCCAGGCTTCCAGTCTCCCACTCTGCCAGGCACAACATTTTGCCATTTGAAGAATGTTCCCCCCTAAACCTCTGGGACAGTGTGGGTGGTCCCTTTGCAGACTACATCTCCCAGGCCTCGGCTGCTCCCAGAACCCAAGTGACAACTGAAAACCTAAATAATAATTCTCTCTAATTCTACCACAGGCTATTGGACTTGATACAGGTGTGACTGGATGGCAGGCTCTAGCCTGGGGCCATGGGGGGGAAAGACTAACAGATTTTTAATAGCAGCAGGGACTGTTTCAGTCATCTAATATAAAACTAATCTGTGTTTAGAACATTTATTTGTGGCATGTGGCACAGATCTGGTTAGGAGAATTGCAACAGCTAAACTACCCCCAGGATAACCTGGGGCTGATCAAGGGGCTCTTATTTTCATCTCTGCAAACACTGCGACTGCACTGCAGTTTGGCCCCTATCACCTTGGCAGGGGCTTTCATCAGCCCTGCCCCTCCGACTCTGTCTGTCATGCTTCATACTCCCGCCACAGTGAGCCACAGATATAATCTATGGAACACAAACATGATTTTATAATAAGTTTTCTATGCAGCCAGGATAAAATGCCAAACAGAATCAGAAAACAATCAGTCAGTGAAACTCGGCACTGCTGATGAGTGCGCTGTTTGTGATGGTTCAGTGCCCAGGAAGATTGAGGCTTTAAATACAGCCGCCACCTGCCCTTCCAAACACGGGGATACATGGGGCAAGGAGACAGGGGCAGGCAGGGCGACGGGGCTCAGGGCAGTGGGAATACCACAGTGTATCCCCTGTTCGGAGTAAGTTAAAACAGAGCAGAGCTGCAGAAAGGCACCTTAGTATGGAGTCGCTGCTTCTTAAATCCGGATATCAGCAAATGTGCCAGCAACTGGGCTTTGCGAGTGACAGTGCGAGGCTCAGGGACAAACAGGGCTGGCGACAGTCTGAGATAAACGTGCACTTGCTGTGGAGGCCTCTGGGTGATGCTCTTGCACAGGGCCCTATAATTGATTCACAGAATCACAGAATCACAGAATCATCTAGGTTGGAAAGGACCTTGAAGATCATCTAGTCCAACCGCTAACCCAGCACTGACAGTTCCCAACTACACCAAATCCCTCAGCGCTATGTCAACCTGCCTCTTAAACCCCTCCAGGGATGGGGACTCCACCACCTCCCTGGGCAGCCCATTCCAATGCCCAACAACCCATTCTGTAAAGAAATGCTTCCTAATATCTAGTCTAAACCTTCCCTGGCACAACTTGAGGCCATTACCTCTTGTCCTATCACTTATTATTTGGTTAAAGGGGCTCATCCCCAGCTCTCTGCAACCTCCTTTCAGGTATTCCTCCCACTATAGGCAGTTTTAGGATGCTTCTCCCCACATCAGGCTTGCAACAGCCCCTGCCCTCAACTGATTGAAGTTTACATCGGGTTCTACATCCTACCACGAGAATATCATCTGTAGGAGCCTACATCTGTACTGCTTGGCACAATGCAACGGTGCGGAGGGAAAACAAGGAGGGCTGGGAAGTGTGAAGAGGGGAAGCAACTCCACCAAAGAGCAGGAGAAAGAAAAATATTGCGTATCTTGGATTGGAGGGGTTGTGCTAAAAAGAATCCTGCTGGCTTGAGCAGCCGCTCAGCTAATTGGGCAGTTTACCTAGTTCAGGAGAGGGTAGGGCCATACTCCAGGGGATAACTACTGAGCCCCTGGCAAGGAGGCAGACTTTCACCTGTCCCCCTTCTTCCTGACACTTGCTCAGGCACTGGGAGTTGTGAGGTTTGTACTCCATAGCAGGAAATGTTAGGACCAGCGCTCTACTAGACTGCACAGATTTTTAATTTTTTTTTTCTCCAGTATTTGTAAGAGTTGGCGTATTCATACTAGCTTTTTCCTGTCTTCTTTAAGTACTCCAGGCTTGAGTCATATAATTGTATAACTCACAACTTCCATTTAAAAAAATAAGAATAGGGTATCTTTTAGGATTGCAAAGAAAAACCAGACAATATGAGTCTTTAAATCTCAAAACCCAGAAGGCACATAAAAAGCATTGCAGATATTGTTGTTTTGTTCAGCAGATAAATATATACATATGCATGGGCTTCAAAATTCTGGAGTCCAGTTCATTATTTCTGAGTAGAGGCTCAGATGTGCAATAGCACATCATCCCTTATTCAGCCATATCTATGGCTTTAGATAGCATAAGAGCTGCTGCTTTCACTTTGCCCAGTCCTCGCCCCCTGAAATAGCCATGAAGGGAGGTCTTAGCTTTTCTGCAGCATCTGATCCCCCCAGACTAAGTTTCCAGTATCTTGCCTCAGAGAGATCCTGACTTTAACTTAGCACAAACAAAAAAGCCTACCATGAAAGAAAACAGCACAGGCGAGAGGGAAAGAACCAACCTCATAGAAGCTCTCACCCAGACTCAGCAAAGGATTCCCAAGCCACGATAAAAGCGCAAAGCAAATACCTTCCAAGCCAAAATGAAAATCTGAGCCATAAGAGCCCCCTTCACCCTCTATTGAAGTGCCTATTAAACTTAAAAAACCCCAAACCTCCCCCTCAAAAAACCCCCAAACACCACTCCCCCGCAAAAAAAAAAAAAAAAAAAAAAAAAAAATCCCCAAATCCCCAACCCTCCCCACACAGCTGACCTCTCTTTCCCCCTAAATAGACCTTGAATGGTGAGGCTATAAATCTCTGCAGCTGGCTTTATCCTATGCTATAGGAAAGAGCCCTGTGTTCAGGGAAGGGGACTGTGCCCTTTGCTTGGCAGCAGGTCTTGGCTCCAGCTTGCTGCCCCAAACCCTAAATTTTCATACAGGAGAGGAGCTCTGCTTGCAGCTTAGAGACCTGCTGGGCTTTAAGACTGCCTTTGCATGTGGGCTGGATGCTGCCTGCACTGAAGTTGAGGAAGTTTTGCTCTTAACTTCTCCGAGACCTAAATTTCACATCTGGAACTTAGCATGAGTGGGTTTTTCTTTGTAGCTGAATTAAGCCATTTGTGCAGACAGGTGCTTATGTGGCTCTGTGCGCACTGCGAGGCAGTTTGCACGTACTGCCCTTTCACTGAACTCCCTCCACCATGCTGCAGATTTTATGCCCGCAGCATGGGTATAACAACCCCTCTCAGCTATTTTAGGTGTGTTTGAGGCTTAGTCGGTTAAGGAAGCACTCTGATGGTCCTCTTTACACTAAAACTGTCCTGGCTATGGTATATTCATAAAATTGTAGGAATTCAGACAGGCACAACCTGAAGTGGTACAGGCTAGCATCACTGGAGGCCTTAGAGGTCTTCAACCTTCTCTCCCAGACCATCCAGTATGTTATTCTTTGCTGATTGGAACACAGTGGAGCTGGCAATCGACATAGCCTTCTGAAGGAAGAGGTTTGCATTTCATTAGATTGATTTCACAGCCTTTGGGGTCCTATTACCTCATGGAAGATAAATGCCAGGGGTGTGCATTTGATCCCTCTTGCTTTTGCTATAGATCAGGTCCAACACTCCCCCTGTGGCATGACTCCAGCTCTCTCCACTTCATGTTTTTTCACTGTTTGCATCTTCCCCAAGGGGCTGGGATTTGGGAATCTATGTGCAGTGGTGATTTTTCTAATAGGCACGTACTTCTGCCCAGCTTCTGTCCTCTGTGTCCATTGTGGGGTTGTGTTTGCACTTTGCCACCCTGACCCTTAGCCTTATTGAGTATGCTGTGGGAAGCATTGCAGCCTGCCAAACTGAGCCCTGTGCAGGCAGCAAGGACCCTGGGCAGGATGGGCAAAGGCAAAATGGGCAGCGAGTTTGGCCATGACCCCACCACTTACTTTAGTCCTTGCTGGTGAAATACTTTGTCCTGCCTCTAGACCTGAGTTAATTTTGTTCATGGCTGTCCTGTATTCTGGGTCTTTTCCTTGGAGAAGCTGTTCATCTCCTGCTACCTTAGCTTCTCTGTCTACAATGACACATTTGTTTAAAAGTGCTTTGAGATCCGTGTATCAAAGTCACAAATAACAGCTAAAGGAAACATGACTCATGATTGGGAAATTGCTAAGCATGTGCCTGAATAACCAAGTGCTTCAGAGCTTCACAAACAGATCTCAGAAAACAAAAGCATTTGCATTCACTAGTCTCTGTTCCCTGGATAGCACAGGACAAAAACAAAGCTTTTCGTTTATGAAATGTTGCACAAAAATCATGGTTGTCTTTTTATTGCAGGCCACTTTGCAGAATGCAAAAAGATTGCCTTTCTTCAAGAGTTTTTGAATTTTTATTTTATTGTAGTCTTTTTATTTCCTTCATCAAAACATGTCTGAGTTTGAAATGGCATGACTAGGAATGAAAATTAAATACATCAAAACTGATTTTTGTTGAAATGAGATTTTGGAGCAACCAGGGACTGTTCAAGGCTTTCTCACAGCTTGTGTTCAGTTTTTTTGCTAAAGAGGGATGTAGTCTGAGGAAATGGGTCACCTTTTTCCTAGAGAAAATTTCTTCAATTTTACTGTAATTCTGAAATGTCACAGGCTTTTTGGGACAGTTTTTTTTTTTTTTAATCTTGAACAAAGCAAAAATGTCTCTGATTATGGATGGCTTGAATTTTGCTGCAGCTATACTCTGCATCCTAATTTTTTTTTTTTTTAGCCCTTTGCCTCTTACCTTATACCCTTTACTAGTAATTTCAGGCCCGGTTACCATCCGAATCCTATACTGAGAGGGGACAGTCTCTGCATATAGCAACAGTGTATGTCCCTGCTTGCTGGATGTCACTGTTAAAATAGCAGCCCTTGGCGAGTGGCCTGAACATGACAGCACAGCTTGGAAACCAAAGGGATGTTGAGCCACAGCTCTCAGGGTGAAGGCCCAGAAATGGGTGTTCTGAGGAACCATGAGAAGGAACCACTGCTTTCTCCTAAACCAACTTGGAGGAAATAATGTCACAACACTAAAGGAATAAAGTAGGAAAGATCAGTGTGGGAGGGGAGTGTGGTTGTATTTTATGATGTCAAAACAGTTTTTGTTCACTTGCACTCTTACACCTCCACCATGTACTCATGAATGCTTTCTGCAAGGTCCCTTGCAGCGGCATGGGTGATGAAGGATGCTATTCTTCATCACATGTTCTGGGTTATTCTGAGGCTGGTGACCATGTGTTAGATCTAGGTATGCTTTTAGGAGCAGGCAGTGATTGGTTTGTCTGTCCTGTTGCATCTCTGCAGGTCATGATTTCCCTACATACTCTTTACATGCAGCCTGGAGCATGCCCTTCCAGCTGAAGGATATTCACTGGCAGGGAAGGGTATGGACCCCCTTCACTTCACTTAACCTGGACAAAAGCCCCTCAGCTGGCTTGCAGCACAAGATCCCTGATGTAAACGGGTGGCTTTGCCAACTGGCTGCCTTTAGGCATCCAAGCCACCCACCAGTACCTGCCTTACAGGATTGCTAGCGTCTCCATCAGCTGAGAATGACTCAGGGGCGAGGGGGTGGGCGGGAGGGGACAGCTTTCCTGTCACTGCCTTCTCTTGCTGAGCCCACCAGTGTGGTAGCTGTGCCCAGATGGCTCTGCCAGGACTGCCATGAGGGCACTGCTGGGTGTAGGAGGCAACGGGGGGCTTTGTATTTTAACATAATTTTTTTTTATCTCCCGACATGGTGAATTTGAGCATTTGCCAAGTGAGTAGCACAACTGACCAGAGGGGGGTGATGGCTCCATTTTCTAACAACACTTCAAGTTTTGAAACATGGTTGCATGCTGCGTTGGAGAAAATTTTGTGCTTTTTGAGAAAAAGGGCAATCAAGGCTAAATTTCCAATACTTACCTTCCCAGCATTGACAAATGCTGTGCTTAAGTTGCCAGTAGTGCAGTAGACAGGTACCCTAGCCTGTAACGTGAGAAATTAAGGTTCAAGTCCACATTTTTCACAGTTTTTTCATCTGAGTTAACTGTGAATCATGATAAGTAAAGAGCAAAGCTTGGGGCTGTGGTGTCACAGGCTGAGGTTATCAGCTTGCTACAGCTAAAATGAGGAAAAAAGCCTGTAGTCCACACACCTATATCTTCAAGAAATGAAGCAAGTGCAATTTAATGAAATGACTTGTTCCAAACTGTTCTTGTTACAGCCTTTGATTCATGCTGTTGTGCTCATATGAACACTGGTAAGCAGTGAATCTAGATGGTGAATTTTGGGGCAAGGCAGGCCTAGCTTGCTGAAGGGCTCTGTGGGGTAAAGAGTGTTCACCATTACTTAACATGAGCCAGTTCTCCCCGGGGTGATTTTTTTATCTGCTCTATAAATTAAAAACTGTCTGCCTGTCTTCTATTTCAAACTTACTTTCAAAAGTAACAGATTTAAATACTTTCATGTACTACTTAGCCATAAGAGGAGTCCAAACAAACACTTCAGTGTGAAAGGGTCTCCTTTTTTGTTTTGTTGGTTGTTTTTTTCTTTTCCCCCATACCAATTGCTACAACACAAGACTGAATAATCTGGGGCCTTCTCCTGTCTATGTCCCATGCTCCTATACAGCCTTAGTTAACTGACTGACCATCCTGTGTCTTAGCCTCCCTTCCAACCTGTTGTTGGCTAAGTCTAATTGGCTGATGTATGCCATCAGCTCTCTGGACAAAGATCATGTGTTGATCGAAGAAGTGTACAAGAAGGAAATTGGAAGAAGTGTGGAGAAGAGAACCTAAAATTGTACCAATTATTCCAGGTTTCTTCAAGACTACTTTAAAATTCCTTCCAATGACTTGGATGTTTCCATCTATTGCTTCAAAAGTGCTGCTCTCTGAAAGCATCTTCTTGACAGCTCCTTGACTTCCCAGGATCTACTTGATCCCAAATTCTGGGTCAAACTCATAGAAACATAAATCTAGGAGACCATGCTATGAAAAATAATATCAGTGTCATTGTACTCATAACTATAGAACTCAAAATGCCTGATTCAAAGATGAGTTTCTCTAGGCTACCTCAGGTATTTTAGTGAGGAATTGCTCTGGCTGCCTCTCTCATGATTTTTCATCATAATTCACAGTAAAGCAATGGGTGTCTATATTGTCCATTCCAGTGCTTGGAGCACAGGTCCCTGCAGCTTGTTAGAATAGCTTCCTCGGTAGCTTAATAAACCATGTCTGGTTTAGGTAAGCTTTTAGGAAGAAAACAGCAGCAGAACAGAACATTTCCTATTGTTGATAATGTTTGTTAAGCTGCAGCGGCGCTAACAACTCTGGGAGCTCCTGTAGAGATGTCACTCTGGCTTCTAGCAGCTAGTATCAACAGCTATGTAAGTTGTAGTGGCTTAGAAGTGCCGTCAGCCCAATGTTGAAAACAGCTGAAATGGTGTTAACAGTAATGGGAACTACTTACAAGGAAGTCTACAGGGTGGACAAGGCTTAAACAGGCTGGTGTTGGAAAGGGTATCTCTAGTGCCTGAGGTGTGTGCTTTTTGCAATTAAATCAGCACAAAGAGCATTATGGGGAAAGTTGAGCAGAATAAATGTCCCACAAGTAGTTTGCACTGTAACCTGATGGATGTGATGAAAGGGAATTGTAGCAGCTGACTCGGGTGAAATATGGGAACAGATCAATAGATGACAGATGAAGGCAGCTGGTGAGTTTACTCTGTGTTGAAGAAGTCTAGAAGTTACTATGTGTTATCTGAGGATGCATAAACATGTAACTTGGAGGTGACCCCATTCAGTTGAAGGGGTAGTAACCTGCTCTGTTTGCTTGTGATTGCCTGATTGCAATGGTAGCTGTGTTTAGATTTGAAGTCAGAGCTAGGAATCATAGCCACGTCCTGACCATAGTCAAATTTAATAATTTAATAATAAGCAAACTTAGTAAAGATCAAATTTAATGACCTATCTTTTAACTTGTACTTACCTATGCTGAATCACTCTTCTTTGACTCTCTAGTAATAAATTTATTCCAGCTTCATCTTTTTTTAAACAAATCGATCTTTTCAGTGCCCAACAATTACATGTTGCCTCCTAAGAGACCCAAGTGTAGTCCCATCCTAAGAGAGAACACAAGACTCAGTCATGTCTGTCTGATTGGTTTTTAATTTGGTACTGGAACAATCTGTTTACCAAGGCGCTTTCAAGGTTGCATGAAATCCACCTATCTTTGAAGCAATTTTCTTTCTTTTTCCTTCTTGAAAACTTCATGTCATTCTGGACCTATTAGTTACCTTCCTCTCCTTCTACAAAAAAGTTTTCAACCCTTGGAACAATTAAATATTTTTAAGAAGAATATCAGAGAGATGAAAACAAAACTCTGTTTGTAACAGGAAAATCCAACAGGCTAAATAATTACCCAGGAAAGGGGAAGCAGTTGAGGTTTCAGATACCTCAGACAACACCAAACACACGGTCAAAGTATAGACCAAGTTAAAAACAACAGAAGATCTTCCATCGTCCTGTGGAGACAGGTGAAGCAGTAAGTAGTCCAACAGCGTTGTTTTATTTCTGCCATATGATTCTGCTGAATCATCCAAACACTGACGGTCTTCTCCTTGGGTTCAGTCCTACCCAGGTAAATGCCCTTATAGGAATAAAACTCCTGCAGACACCACAGCATTTATCAATAGATCAATAGTCAATTTATTTATCTAATTCACCTGCCAGCTGTCATACATGAGCCTGTCTGCTTGCCTGGTTGTTATGCAAAATGCTGTCAGACTTTCAGCTTAAGTGATTTCTTTTTCATACTTTCATGGAATTAGGTTTTTGTATTTTTTTATTCTCTTTTGTGACAGAGCTTCATCCTCTCTCTAATTTGGAACTAGTTTGAATCTATGGAGTGGAGTTTTCTTAAATAGATTAGGGGGGATGAGTGCCAAACCCTCACAGGAAACTCATTCTTGTAGGTCCTTTGAAAAGCTCAGCTTTGAAGACTGACTTCTTCATGCTGGCCTAGATAGAGAAGAGGCCAAGCTGTAGAGGAAACTGCTAAAGGAATATTGCACTGCTCAGCCTGGGGCTGTCTGGCATTTTGAGGGCACAGACTAGAAATAAAACGTCACTGACCCCACCGTAATCACAGATACCCTGTACAGACTCATATTAAGCCAGATCTGGCAGTAAAAGATAAGCATTATAGTGCTGTTGTTATGCTCGTATCCTGCCCCCGTGGCATTGTTTGCAGTCAAGGGCTCACAGTAACCTGGAAGAGCTATCGCCCTGGCGACTGCAGATAAACGTGACTTTGTACAGCCCATGACTGGGACAATTAGGCTGAGAAAAGGAAAGACAAAACAAAAACCCCAAACCAACAGCTCTGTTGTAGGAGCGTCTGGGAGGATTCTGGAAGACTTTGGGCTAAGCTCCTGATGCTAAGACAAAACTTGTTTTTTACCTGAGCAAGACCTAAAATCTGCCTGTTTTGGTTCACACTCATTCTAACAGCTAATAACACTTGTCTGCAGCATACATAGGGGTGTCCAAAAACATCTGTCTTAATGATTGTGAGGTGTTTATGTGAAAACAAGGGGCAAAGATATGTCTAGGCAGATGCCATTGTGTGTACACCAAAATCCAGGAGAGAAGAAGGCTCTAGGAGTTCTCTGTCTCTGCCTGGGGATCCTACTGACATCAGAGACTCAATAATGTGTGCAGTATGCCGGGTAGAGGACATTAAGCAACATTTGCATCTTGCTGTTACTGAAGAGGGTGCCACCTTTTGAAAGGCTCTGTCTGCTCATCACCTATGGGAGCAGTTGATGGCTTTTGAGCTATGATCTATAAAAAAGATAAAGAACTGCTGAACAGAAAGGAGCTGGTGCTTTCTCCTTGCCCAGTTTCCAGGGAGTGATGGGGCTGGTGCTGTTTGCCAAACGTGCGCTGTGAGTGGGATGTGCTAACTGCCCTGAAGGCAATATATCCTGCAGCAGGAGGTGTTGGGGTGTTCTAGTTAGCATGACAGTTAGAGGCTTTGTTCAGTGTCTTCCTGCTCTGCTTCTTTTCCTTTTTCAAAGAGACTGTCTCAACCGTTGTTTAATGCATTTAATTTCTTTTTGGTTTCCAGCGCCAGCCCCCGAGGTCTGTACTGAACTTGTTTCTTCACTTGTGTCCTTTGGTGGCCTTGGCCATTTGAAGATGGGGAATTTAATTTGCTCTGATGGCCTCTCTCTTTCAGACTTCTCTCCCTGGGTAGAGATGCTCAAGACCTTGGATTCTGCTAGCCTCTCTGCTGGTGCAGTGGGGGGTCTGGGTGATGTACCCACTTCAGGCTTTTGAATTTTCCTCCCTCCTCCATATTTTTCCCCCTTTTTTCTGTTTCCCTGGAGGGGTCATAGTGCTAATGAGCACTGAGACATCCTTAGTGGCTCCCTCGGTCTCTGACATGCATGGCCTTGATGGCGAGCTCATTAACACAAGCTCTGAAGGGGCAAATATTTTTCTCAGATATAGACATATACAAATAAAATGTATCTCCTTACTGTGACAGAGAGGAAGGCCTGAACTATGTGTATTTGCCTCCCTCAGGCAGTATTTCATCCCTCTATTTCCTCTCGTCTCCCTTCCCCCTGCTTCCTACCCCTTCAGCCATTAGAAGAGTAGGCTCTTCAGTGCTTTCACCAGACATTAGAGTGCAGATTCCCCTCCGCTGACCTGGCAGGCATTTTCCTGGGTACGCTCCACATTAGCATGGGCTGTCTACACCGGCGAGACATTAGAGCATAGACAAGTGCCTCTCCCCCCCACTACTCAGACGTTAGGTCATAGTTTCTCCTTATCCCATCTCTGCATCAGGGATACAGACTCTTCCTCCTCCTTGCTAAGAGGTTTATCATCTTTCCAAAGCCCTTAAAAGCTTCCCCACTGGCAGAAGTTCAAGTCCTTGCTAGGGATTTCCCCTGAGGGTCAGAATACTCTGTACTAATCTAACTGTATCATGGGGTGCGATCATAATCCTGGTCAAGTCTTTGCAACTTCTTCAACTGGAAAATGAGCAAGGAACAGTGCAATATTTCTCTTTTATAAAGTGCCTTGAGACCTGTAGAGGCCTCACCTGTGCTTTCCAGTCAGTGGCATTGAGACTGTGGTGTCACTGATGGTTCTGAGAAGCGATGATCTGTGAAATGGCATCTGAGAGTGATTTCTGGGAGGAATGATTTCACTGCCCTTTTGCACACATCATCCATGAATCCAAGGCCTTGGTAGATCCTCCAAAGATTCACAGATTCAAGGATTCAGTGATGACAAACACGAGAGCATGCTTACCTAGCCCAGTGCCATGGATTCAGTTTTGGTCAATAGCAGCTGCTTTGGCAAAAAAATGCAAGTAAGTAGCACTGAAAGCTAATAGAAAACTTGTTCATGGGGGTGCTTCTTCACAGACTTAAGGAGTTACAGGTTGGATCATTGCCTAAGGCCAGAGCTATACTGTTCCCTGCAAAGATCTCTTTATCACCTCAATAATAATAAATGATTTCATTATCCATATCCATTAATGTTAAGTCTGTTTTCCGAAATTGTATCATAATCTTGGCCTCGGGTGCATCTTACAGCACAGAGTTCTACGGGTTGCATGGCAGACTGCTAGTATTTAGGGGACTGCTTTCAATGTAAAATATTCTGGAACTGGGAAAGCCAAGTTTAAGATGTATTTGTGGTCACTAATCAGGAAGCTTAATAATACCATATCATTTGCTTGACCATTCCCAACCAATCAACAGCACCCAAAGAAAGAATACAGCCAAACTCTATGCAAAACCTTAAAGAAAAAAGGCAAGCTTAAAAAATGTCACTAAGTAAATTCAAATAATGCATAAATTAGAGGGAATTGTAACTGGCTCATGGATATTCTATGAGCAGAAGATAAACATCTAAGTTAGTTGCATAAATTATTCATCATAACGTATTTGCTCAGCTTTTCTCATCAGCTGTGGAAGCCACACATCCAAGCATTTGGAGAGTATAACAGAACTGGGCTTTTACCTCAATGATACGCCCTAGGAGTAGGAAGCCCTGGGGAGGGATGTCATGCATAAGAACTGAGTGGAAAAGTCTCCTTCACTGTGATTTTTTAGATGTGGCTTATTCCAAGGGCTTGTCTACTGTGTGAATGGCAACTGGAATTGTCCCTTGGCATCAGGCAAGGCTGAGGATATGGCAATAATTTCTTCTAAACTCCTCCTTTTGCCTCCTGACAGTGGTGTCATGAGATGATGTTGGAGCTGATGTAAAAAATGAACCCAGTTTCCCTTTGAACACACTGTTTACTGAATTTTACTTCTCTGTTCCTACCTTCTTCCATCTTTATTGCCCACTGCTTTCCACTCCATGGTCCTATTGTAACTGTGCCCTGTCCATCTCCACACACTGACTGAATGGAGACACTCCCAGGGTTTGGGTGCTGATATATCAACAGGGCCCTAATTGATCAGTTGCATGTTTCAGCTCTACGGACTTTGCTTTGGACTTGACAGTAACAAAAGCAAACTCTCTGTGCTTTGAGGGGGAACATGAAGCATTCCCCCAGCCCTTTCTGAAAGCATGCTGGCTCTGGAGGGCTCTAGTCACTCCTGACTTTATTGATAATGCTTGCAGGAAGAAGTAATCTCAGAGCAAAAGTGTGCTTGAGTTTTTCAGGAAGTAATAACTGTCTCTTTGGAGAGGAAGCACAGATGGCATTATTTCTGTGCTTGCTAGTTATGATCTTTATAATAGGAACATGGGAACCTCTATTTATTATAAAACCTTGCCTGCCTTTTAGCATCCAGATCTGCATCTTCTCATGCAGCGTAGGTGCTGAAGGGACCATTCCTTCTTCATGCAAAGGGGATTGCCTTGTATAGGGAGGCCTGGGACTGCAACTCTAATCAGTAGTGATTAGAGCAACCTCTCTGTGTAGTGTCAGAGAGAAGCTAATTGCCTTTTAAGGTTTCACCTGTTATTAAAATCAACTGTGGGACCCCCAAACATATCCCTTCCACAGATACTAAGTACTGGGCTTTTACACTATTCTGGGAGCGCAGAGAAAAAAACCTGTATTCTGCAGTGAATACATGGAGGTTGGTAATGTATTCATTATCTGCTGAGAACTTTGGAGCCAATGGCCTATGTTTTCTCCACTCCTGGTATTAAGATCCTGGTGTACGGGGCTTTTTTGGCCTTTTGACAGAGGTTTTTCTAGGAAAGATTGACGTTTCTACTGATTTCAAGGTTTGACACTAATGACTCTTAGGATGTGGTAAGAGGGGTGTTTTGCTTTGGCATTTTTACTTGGCTTGTGAAAGCGTGGGAGCTACAGAAGGGATATTAGCTCAGGTGTAAGGAGATATTTTGAAGTAAAAAGCTGGCACTTTGCTATTTTGATGAATGCAACTGCTGTTAGGCAGCCTGGGGTGTTGTGATGAGGTGCAATCAAAATAAATAATTGTATTAAGAAAAATAACCTAACACACACAAAGTGGACTGGGTGTAGAATCAACCTGGGAAAAAAAAGATCTGTTTTGTGATCCTGGATCTGCAACAGACTTAGAGCATCTCCTAAATTTGCCTGCATGTCAGGTTCTCTACCAGCAAAGTGGAATTGCCAGTGCTGGTTGACACACATTGATAGAAAGTGCTGCGTCAGTGCCAGGTATTGTCATTCCTATTATTTAAATGAAATTTTTGTCTTAAACCTGAGTTACAGGAATAAATGAATGAAAAGTGACAGAGAAGCTTGTGACTTGATTATCTGGGAGATAGCTTAAGATAGTGCAGGTGAGTTGTAGGAGAGTAGTTATATATAATATCCTTTCCTTTTAAGAAGGCCTTGCTCAATATTTTTCAAAAGACATTAATAGGTTTCTCATCTTTTAGGTGCTCAGCTGGTGATGTATTTCAGAGGCCTGATTTTTAGATCGCAGGTGTGCAAGGTTTTCTCCAGGCATTTCCCTCTGTGTCGTTTCAAAATGGATACCTGCAATAAAGAGCTGCTTTTGCAAACATTAACTTTATTTTTATCCAGTTGCTATCAGTTTAAAAGAAGGGATTTGAAAATCACTTATAGGGTTTTTTTAAAAAAAAAAAGAAAGAAAAGCAACCAACCTCCATTTTCATCCTGGCCTCTGCTTATAACTGAATCGATCCTTTTAGATGGCTTATCAAATGTATTGTTTTCAAAATGGTCTTTTGCTGCACTCCTGGTGCTGAAAGATTAAGATGTTTGGAAAAAGTGTGTTTCCTTCAGCCTTGCTTTGCAAAATCATGCCAGGAAGTCTTGTGGACACAGGGATATAGAAATGATCAGACTGGTCTAGATCTACAGTCTGTCTGACTGACCAGCTCTTTTTCTGACAGAAATCAGAATTTGCTGCTTTATGGAGAGGTGTAAGACCGCAAAATGTGTGAGGGTGAAAGGACCAGCCTGCTTTCTCTGTAGAGAAATTCAGCCCTCTGCCAAACATCCCTGGAGACTCTGAGGCTAACTCCTCATCGCCCCAGCCCCTGATCCTCAAAGTGTGTTGTTACTGTGCAGTAATGTCTTGCTTTTCCTCTCCTCCCCCTTCCCCTCTGTCTAGCTTTGTGGCCTCACGTGTGTATCCATGTGGGGATGTCCAACAGGATTGTCCCCTTCTCTATCCTCCTTTCCTGCCATTGTTGGTCCTCCCTGCCTCTCCAGACTCAAAACCTGACCCCTGTTGTGTTTCTGTGTTGTCGCATAGGGAGTTTGCCCGTTGGAAGGTGAGGAACACAGCCATCGAGCGGAGGGACCTGCTCCACAATCCACTGCCCCTGATGCCTGAGTTTCAGAGGAGCATCCGCCTCCTGGGCAGGAGACCCACCACACAGCAGTTCATTGATACCATCATCAAAAAGTACGGCACCCACATCCTCATCTCTGCTACCCTGGGAGGTAGGTGGCAACCTGGGCTGTTTTCTTACACGGGTGTTGGCGGTGGGGTGGTGAAGGCACTGGGCAGCACCTGCAAACCTTGGCCATGCCGCATGGAGACTGGCTGGTAGCACAGAGCCAGGCTGCATCTCCCCCAGCCAAAGCCCGTCAGATGGTGTGAAAATCCCCAGAGTACGAATAGCCTTTGCAAATGAATTCATGGCGCAATGCGTGTGAGTTCAGCATCTGTGATACGTGTGCACCTGTGCTCCTCCGACAATGGCGTCTGTGTGCTGGTGTGTATCAAGATAAACACGCTTCATTTAGCCGGGGAGCCTGTCTGTCATTCCTGCCCCTCTGTCCTTAAACTGACAGTAGAATGTGTTGATCCCTCTGTTTTTTTCAGAATGAAGCCAAATGCAGGGAGAAAAGCAGCCTTTCTTGATGGAACTGGAGGAATTTTAAAAAGCTCCCGGAAAAGGGAGTTCAAGGAGTTGGTCAGGGAGTGTGTGCAGCAGGGAAAGAGACGGCCAGAAAGGCCTGTGCTGAATGCATAAGTGAAAGCAGTAACATGGAGTAGACTTCTGAAAAAAACAATAGTTAAGTAAAGTTCAAAATAAATAGGCAAGGACAGCAGAGAAGTTTGCATGTGCAAGCAGGGTGTGTTGGTGATGACATAAGACAGAGTGCTGTAGGGCCATTAACACATGAGCATGCACGGCTGTTGGTGCTGCATAAACACTTCAAGTACTGACTGTTAAAAACAGGAGGGGTGAAAATCAGCTCCTCTTGATATTTGCTGCTGACTTGTTTTTTTTTCTCTCTTGTACTTTTTTTTGCCATTCTTTATCCCTTTCGGGTGTATATTTAAATGAGAACTACTATCTGTAAGAGCGATTCTGCAGTGGTCAAGGGTCTTAATTCTAGTACAAAATTTGTGGCTGTTGCTTCTTCTAATGTACCTGACTTCCAGCCTTGCCGCACTGTGAAGTTTGCAGTGAACTTTGAGGAATTTCTGGCCATCTGTCTGTTCCCAAAGCGTTCTGCAGACACTGGGATGAGACAGAGATGAGATTAGATGTGTGCATATGATTCATGCACAAATTAGGTGGTAGGTAAATTGGCTCAGATCCATTGAAGTCAAATGGCCTCTCATATGGCAAACGTCCTTCAAAGATCCTCAAGCTGCTCTTCCAGTCCAAGCACTCAAACCATCCACTCCATCAGCAAGAAATGTGAAAGTGGGTTTCCATGCACTGAAGAATACAAGTGATTACCTTAATGAAGTCTGCGTAAAGATAAACTCATTTTTATTGAGAAAATTGCTTTTCAGGGCCATATTTCACAGAGCCCAAGCCAGCCAAGTAAGAATCCAGTAAAGTGTTGAGAACTGGTTTAGTGGGTTTACTTTTCTTCCCATTGACATGCCTTTTTCTTCTTTCCACTCACATCCATGGGTATTCAAAATAAGAAAGACCTTTGATGGTAAAATATATTTTTAATTTTGCCTGGGTGAGGTTGTGAATTATTCACAGGGGCTTGTTTCTTCTCCTGATTTTTACAACACAACAAATTTAAATATGCAGAGACTTGTAACAAGAACTGGTGTTGGAGAGGAGTGCTAAATGCTCCATCAGCCCAGAGCATGGTGAGCAATGGTAGGGGAGAAAAGAAGGATTTATCTTGGCAATGGCAGTCCCAAAGAAAATGTAGATGAAGCTGGGCATGCATTATGCAAGGAGGACACACTCTAATCACAGTCTGTGGGCTAAACAAGACCACTGGGATATAAAACCAGACATGTCCTGGCACCCTTGCTTTCCCAAGACCTATGTCTCCTCAGAAAAGTTACAAGAATTCTGCTTTGGATTACAGTTACTTGTAACTTAGCCTGATGTCTTATTAAGTTGCAAACGAGTGACAAACACACAGGAAATTGTCTTGCTTTTAAATGCCAGCTGTTGCATGGACCCCAGGAGGCTGGGTGATGGATCAGGCCAGCCCACCTGAATACAGCAGCTATTTTCACACCTGGCCACATGAGGAACAGCTCTGATGCCTTTCAACCTAGAGAGCAGCCGGGTTCCCCTGGAGCCTAATAAAAAACCAGCTCTGCTCCAGTTTTGTTCTGACAAAGGGATTGGTGAAGGGTCATTTTGAGGGCATCCATGCTCCGGGATGGAGCACACAGAGCTAAAAGCCAATTTGCAGGGAAAGCCCTGAAGGAAAGACAACTTTGAACATAGCATCCGCTTAATAAACGAGAAATTAAGACTTAATAATGCAGCAAAAGTCTATTAACCTCTCTTGATCTAAGGGTTGCTTTCTCATGCGCATTCTCCATGGGGATACTGTGCTTTTCCAGGCCTGCACACATGTATACAGAATAGGTTTTCAGCAACATTATTTCTGCTCAGCCCTTTTCACTCCTAGGGACAGTATCTGTCCCTCAGGAGAAGCATCAAATATCCTGGGCTTTGCTTTCCTGGTTTTTTCTTCTTCCTCCCAGTGGAGGGGTCCAAACACCTCAGGGAGGAAAAATGACAGCTTTTGTGGGGAAATCGCTGATCTCTGCTACCCTAGAGCACAGGTTTCTCCTGTCTGATGTCTAGGAGCTGTCTCAACTGCTCATTGTCTGCTCTGTGTTGTCTGGGGACTAAAAGCTAATGGTGAATCTCCTGGTGATCTGAAACCAGTGTTGTTGCCTGATGAAATTCGGCCCATGCTTTCTGGTTGCTCTCTGTCCAAGGGATCTCCAATATCAACATTCCTCTACTAAAATTAACTTGTCTGGACTGAAAGATCCTGATTTTTTCACCTTGGCTATTAAAAGAAGGCATGATATTTTTCCAGAAAAAGCTGTTTTTTCCAGTTACTGATGGAATTGAAGAAGGGTTGATACCTGAATCCCACAGGTTCCTCTGAGAATCACAGCTAAGGGGAGAATTATCCCTGGTCTTCCCTCTCCTTTCACAGCCTCATGAAATGGAGGGAAAGCATCATTAATGTCTGCTGCATCTCCATGCAGGTAAATACTTCCATTACATGAGACACACAAAATTTTTGGCTCAAAATACACCACTTTCACACCAATCCAGCCTATCTTCCCCCAGGCCTTTTGGCTAACTTCCATGCAGGCACCTTTTTGGTGACAAAAGAGTTGCCTCATGAAAAGTCACAAAGTCTGACCTTCCTTCAGATCTCCCTGTAAGACTCGCCTCAAAGATGAAACTTGAAAATGCATTGACAGCAGCCAGGCATCTGGTGTGCGTAGACTGCTGTTCCTCACACTAATCACAGTCATCTTATTACCTTGTGCTTCGCCGGCTGTTTGTTGTATACCCCTGTTGTGTTTCATCAGATACATGGGGTTTAAATCCTCTGGGACAAGAACCATCTTTCTGCTGTTTGTGTGGATGGAGTCTGATGTGACAGTGCCTTCATCCCTGCCAAGGTCTCCTCACACCGCCCAACACATAATAATGTTAATGGTGATAAAGGACATCAAAGCTGGTCATTTTCCAGGGAAAGTGTTTTTGTGAGAAGTAACAATGATGATAGTGTTACTACTACAACTTTGATTGTGGTCAAAGGATAGCATGTTATTTTTAACAAAATATTAAAGAGAGAGTTTTACATGCCAAACTTTTCTACTTAGCTCCCGTGAAGCCAATTAAAAGATTTCAACTGATCGATTCTTTTGATGAAAGGTATCTTCTTTACACTAAAAATTTCCATTTTTCGTCTCAAAGCCAAAGGCTCAATCTTCAACATACCAATCGTTTGAAAAACTGAAAACTAATAAAATATTTTGATTTTCAGCCAGAATATTTTTGGTTTCTTTTCAGGCATTTGGCTTCCAGATAAAAGCTGGAAAATTTCCAGGGAAAGCAAGGGGGAGGGCTTACTGTGGTTTGGGTTTTTTTTGCATGTATGTAAAAGAAATGATTTGGACAAATCAAACTATTTCAGCTAACACGAATTTTTAAGAAAAGTAAGTGCTTGTTCTCTTAAAAAAACAAAAAGACAAAAATGCTGAAGAGCAAAATATTTCTTGGCCTAAAAAGTGGTGATGCATTTTTTTGACCATGCTATCATTGCCAGAGGCAATGAATTCATCAGTGGTTCATCTATCAAATCAGAACAAGTACCATTCTTCTCATTAAAAGAGCTATGTAGAAATGGCACATTCCTACCCTAGGTATCTATTATCTTCATTTATTAAAATCAGAACTTCAAATGTTAAGAATGCAGGATGGTATTCTACCTTTTTACCCCTATAACGCCAGCCTTATGTTAAGAATGAACTGGATTTTAATCTGGCTCATACAGCACAAATGGAACTTTCAGGTAAATATTACTTCTCAGCTTTGTGTCCTTTTCATGTATCTTTTGTTAGATTCAGGTTTCTGCTAATATTTAGGAAGTTTGGTGCTGTCGGGTCTTAACTGCTTCACTCCTAGATTCTCTGTGATGACTGTCTCAAAATGACCTGTTGTCCCTTATCTTTCACAATATTTTTCACTCTCCACTTAAAATCACTGAATGAGACTCTAGGAGAGGAGGAGGAAAAAAAAAGTAGAAAGGGTGGCTGGTTTAACTTAACTTTCTCATTTGCTCTTTCCTGTGATTTCTCTCCTTCACTCAGCCCCCTGCCCTTGCTGTTTTGCATGGTAACCAGAAGCTGAAGAGGTACAACTAGCATTTGTTTGTTCCCTGTACCCACCTATGTACCTGTGTCCTATTTGCAACTTAAATCATAACTTGTTCCTTCTAGAAACCAGGTCAGAGAGAATTGTTTAAAAGTGGCATCTTCTCCAGTCAGGTGTGTATTGTTCCAGAGGCACTGCTCACAGAGAAGAGTGTTCCTCAAGAGGGACAAATGGTCTGAATCCTTTCCAACAGTTGTGGTAAAGCTATGCTGGCTAATAAACATCCAAAATGTTATCTACTCCATTTAGTGGAGCTGATCTACAAGTGTGGTGGACCTGTCCTTTCTGGCTGAACAGAGAAGGAGGCTCCTATATACTACACTGAGGTTCCAATACTGGTGAGGAAGGGTGGGTTCATTTAAGAGTGCTTTAGGTGTTGGTCTTTTCTTTCTTTAGGTGCAACATGTGACATCATGTGTTCCTGTTCAGATGACCCTTTATGGCAGCCTCCTGGGCCTTACTGAAATCTCCTTTTCTTTCTGCTGCAGGAGAGGAGGCCTTGACCATGTACATGGACAAAAGCCGCCTTGACAGAAAGTCAGGAAACGCTACCCAGAGCGTTGAAGCATTGCACCAGCTTGCTTCCTCCTACTTTGTAGACCGTGATGGCACCATGAGGAGACTCCATGAGATCCAGATCTCTACCGGAGCAATCAAGGTACTGCATCTTGCCTTGGGAAGAGAAAGAAGATTGTGAGTCCATACCAGTACTGTAGGGATATGGGGCAGGACTTTGCCAGTGTGATGTCTTTTCGATCACAAGTTGTTTTGTTCCCACACTCTTTTCCCACAGTAAATTGTTCTCTTATGGACCTTACTGAAGAATTGATTTCCCCAGGGCCAGTAATATCTGGAAAGAGGTGGGCATTCAGTGTGATGGTTATGTAGGATAGGAGACTCCCACTGTGTGTGGCAGTGACCTCTGGAAGGGAGAGGGGACAGATAATGCAGATCAGCAATGCAGGTTTTGGAAGGGAAAGGCAGGTCTGTGAAATGGGCAACCCCATGCAACGCAGAAGTATTTTCCTCTTGTGGGTGTAAGACTGCTAAACATCCCTCAGATGAATTTAGTACAAGAAAAGGTGAAAAACTCAGTGTGGCATTACTGAGGCATCTGGAATGAAATGGACTGAGAGACAGCTTGGGGGTTGCAGCAGGAAGGAAGGGGAGTTTCTCAGAGCATACAGAATAGGGAAAATGGCTCTGCAGACAAAGGCTGCCTTCTCTGAAAGCAATCATCCTATACTGGGGAGGGATTTTATTGTTGCAGAGTTCACTCCAGGGAAGGTGATGTGGATGGAGTCATCATTGTTAGCCATTTCTGAAAGGTTTCAGCTCTTGTTATTGTTCTGTGGTGTCTCATGGCTGAGTCTGTTCCCTTCTGGATGGGAAATCGAATTGAGATATTGAAACAGTGACAGCAGATAATCGCCCTTTGTGAATTCAGGAAGAGCAGCTCTCCTCCATGGCTGAAACCAACAGCAACAACCACAGCAACAGCACTGCAGGTCATCTGTGCCTCCATCTATCCTCAGCACAAGGATGGTATGCACATATGTTGTGGGAGCACTAGGCACCATTGTGGGCTGGCAATCCATCTCTGTATCTTGCTTTCCAGTAAGAGAAGCCAGGGAATAATTCCTCTACTGGCTTCTGATGTTCTCCAGTGATCCTCTATGAAGAAACATCAATCTTCAGGACCTCACTGTCGAGTTCAGAATAACATGCAGTACCGTAAAGCAAGCAGATACAATTCACTCTGTTTTTTTTCAGCTTTTGTGTCACACATTAGTTATGTTTATCCAGTATAGGGCATTTTTTCTTAGTTAAGATGTGATGCTGCAATCAAAGGGAATGCTCTCTCTTTTCTATATCCTCCATAGGTAACAGAAACTCGGACTGGCCCCCTGGGCTGTAACAGCTATGACAATCTGGACTCTGTGAGTTCTGTCCTTCTGCAAAGCACTGAAAGCAAACTCCACCTGCAAGGTAGGGCACAGGAATGAGGGAGATGGTAATACTGAGCATAGAGGGGTGTGTGTGTGTGTGTGTGTGTGTGTGAAATGAAAGAGGGGTGGCCTTTTTTCTAGCCTTTTCGCCTCCTCTGTTTGCTGTGATTGCCTTCACCATAAGTTCCCTGAAGCAGGACCAGTGGCTTCTGGTGGTTTCATATGAAGCCTTAGCACAGCAGAGCCAGGGTTCAACAGGGACTGAGCTAAAGGTGCAAGGAACTGCAGACTGGACCCCAGTGGGTGCCTCCTGCCATTGAATTTTGATGGACTTCAGTACATTATATGTACACTGATATAAATAAATGTGAACTTTTCCATTATTATTGAAGGGGCATTCTGTCCACGTCTCTCTTTGTCCCTCCCAAATTACTGATTTGCGTAAGAGGTTTGCAGATCAGCTTTTGGGACTCTCTAATGACCATAATCTTTGGGAAAAGTCACAGAGGTTTTATTTGGAAGCTAGAAGCCATGGCTTCAGTCCCAGTTGGGGATCTAGTCCAGAAGTCAACATATAGAGGTCATGACTGAATTAATAAATAAATACATGCTGGTTAGCAAGAAGTCAACTTCAGTATAAGGAGGAAATTCACTGGGCGTGTAATTTACTAAGGTTATTCCCAAGTTTTTGACAAAATAAGGAAATGTGGGATTTAATTGCTCATTTGCCCAGATGGTTTTATTTCTGGAATCCTTGTACTTGCACAAATTTTAATTTTTCAGATGAATGGGCTACATTACATCTTCCGCTTTGAGTATAATTTGGCAAGTGCTGTTTTAATCTTGGTTTCACAGAAACTGGGTTTCATTTACTGAGTCATGTTGTGGATATATTATTATTGTTGTTATTATTTGCCTTTAAAAATAATAGGCAGGTTGTTTTCACTATTCCGGTGATTATCTAAATCACTGAGTTCTGGTTCTTACCTAATTAACAATAAACAATTTGAAGCTTTTTATATGCTGTGATGATGGCTGCTGGTAATGAAAACCCAAGGACTGCACATCAGATAACTAGGTAAACAGCTAAATAAGCAGACAGATCAGTTTATAGGCAGACAAACTGGTAAGTAGGTAAATCGATATATCTCTATTGGCTATCTGATCCTACAAGAGAAGAGAAAAAGCAAGACACCTGGGAGAGAGAAGGAGGTGGAGGAAGAGGGAAAACTTAGGAGAGAGAGGGACTGTAAGGTGGATGAGGCTGTGATTTCTGATGGGAACAGAGGACCTCAGGGGTCAACCACACATGAGTTTCATGGAGATTCATGGTACCAGTGCAGAGAGAGGCCAGACCCGTGCCAAGGGAGACAGCAAGGGAAGAAAGGAAGGTAAGAACTCTTCCTAACAGAACAAAGTGACCTTTAAAGCTACACCTGAGTGTTTTCTGCCTAATCTGGAGTGCGGTTCTTGGGATAATTACCCAGGATCCTTCCTCTGCTCTGAGAGGCCTCATTAGGAATTAGTCACAGGGCTGCAGGTAATGGATCGTGACTGAGTCTCCTCTGATCTGATTAGCAGTCGAGCATGAGCTGCTGACAGAAATCCATGTTACTACCTTCGTGTCACTCTGGCTCTGAGGCTGGCTCAATAAAAGAGCAGCATCTTCGTGACAGGGAGAATTTCTGTTTCTGAACTTGCTTTGTGCTGCCCAGCCCTGAGAGTCGTGGTTTCAAAGATGTGCCCTTTAGGAGATGCAATGGCCAGACCCAGAGCTGAGGTACCTTCATGCCCACATGTAGGGTTCGGGAAGGTCAGCCAGCCTGGAGGTTTAGTGGAGGACCTGGATGCAGGCACAGTGCAGGGTGTCTGGTTCTGCACCTGTGGTTACATGGAACGAAAAGCATCACTAATTTATAAACCAGTGTCCTTGTGGACCCAGCACGCACGTACATCTGTGTCAGATGCCTGCACTAGGATATATACACATTTATTGCAGTAGGTCTCCCTTTGTCCTAGCTCTACCTGGGGGCAGGTTTCCTGTCCTGTGCATGGGGAGGGCTGTGCAGTGATGCAACCTCCCGCACAGGAGTGGAGGGGATCTTGTTAGGGCCCAGGATCTCACAGGTGACTGCGCTTATTTGCACTTAATATCCTCCTGTCCCTGTCACCAGCGTGAAAACATCCCGTCACCTGCCTCCGCCTCCCGTGTGGCTGACGCACGAGCTGCCTGTGCTGCCTGGAAAAGGAGTAAGCCAGAGCATGGGAGGGGAAGATGCTTTACAGCAGTCTGGTGGGAAACAGGAATTTGTGTTCCCTAGAAAAAAGCCCTAGGCTGAAATTTGAAAATTTGAGTGAAAAAAAAAAATCAACATTTTGAAAAGTTTTGGGAAACTAAATTTCCAGAGACATACCCCTTTGCACATGTGATATGTGTCAATACTGCAACGTGGCACTATTGCAATAAGGTAAAATCTGTATGTGCTATTCTAAACATTTCAACATTAAAAAGGAAACATTGCATATTAGGTAGTTTGTTATATTAAATATGGTAATAGTGTATTAAAGTTTGCATTACAATTAATACTAAAGTCTTTGCTAAGATGGACAGAGCAGTAATGAAAACATAAAATATTTCAGCTTTTCAGCAACAAAATGAGGAAGTATGAAATACATTTAGACCCTTCCCTGTCAAAAGTGCTTTTGGAGTCAACATGCTCTCACAAAATGCTTCAATGAAGCTGCATTTTCAACAGAGAACTCTTCTGTGCAAAATGTTTCAAATAGCTCTAATTTAGAGCTGAGGAAATTTACCTCTTTTAATGCAGAAAGCCTTTTATATACAGTCCAAAACCAAACATCTCTCTCTAATAGTTTTTCTAGGTGAATTAAGGACATACTCCCTTGTCAGACACTTCATATTCTGCCTGTAGTTATCTCAGAAAAACCTATACCAAATCTGTGCTGCTCTTAATTTTTAAAGAGGAACTTCATGCTTTACAGTCTGGCAGAATTCCTTCTTCTGATCAATAAGTTACCTTCAAAACTAAGATATTCTCCCTAACACTCATCACCAGCAAACTTATCTTCTGCATCTATTATCAGCTACTGATATTGCTGTGGAGCATGAGCCCATTCCTTGTGCACCCTGGCTTGGATTGAGGTATTCACCCCATGAAAATGGTCCAGTATCTCAGTCTTTAAGACCAGGTTGCCCCCCTGCTTGGCTGCTGACATGAGACAACACTGAAAGATTTTTTTTTTTTTTTTTTTTAACGTTTGCAATATTCAAAGAAATTTCTTGGAGAACAAACCAGCATCTGGGGATGTTTTATTAAGACCGTGTCTGGCAGCAGGGCTTTCCCAGCTAGCAATGGCTGGCTGAAAGCTGCTCTGTGGGGCTGGTGTGCTGTTACAGTCCTTGGGACTACAGCTTTCCTGCTTTAAAGGTGGCAACAGAAGCACCCAGAGCAGTGGTCTCAACTAGTATGGCCTTACAATCTCACGTCTGTAAAGATTACCTTAAAAATTATTAATCACACCGTGCTTTACTGACTGCTGTAATCAACACAATCTCAGTGATATTTAGTCACTGGGTGTGGCATGGAACTACATATGAATGAAGAGGGTCCCAGGATTGAGTGAGATGCTACTGGCCCAGTACTTGTAAAATATCTTGCTAGGATCTGGTCACAAGGATGCTCAATATAAACCCAGAAATATTGATATGAATCTGCCCTTGTGTGGGTATTTTTTTATTTCCATATATCAAGGTACAAATGTGAAAGCAGGCATGGTTGTATTTCACACTGATTTCTTCCACAAGGAAATTCTTGTCTGGAAGATCTCTGAGTCACGTTTAATCCCTACAGCATGTTTACAGTTTTAAAGTTATGGCTTTGCGTTTGGTGTATGCACACTCATGTTTTGATAAGTAGCTGGATTTGTGTGTCACCTGTGTTCCTGGTCTAAGCACATATTTGACTATGTGTTGCTTGTTAAATGCTACAATTAACTGCATGGAATCCAGCAGAACTGCTTACCTGATTAAAGTTAAGTATTTATATAAGTGTTTTTTTAATTGGTGCTAAGTGTACAGGGGGTCTGATTACCTCTTAAACATGAGATTATTTCTTACAAGAGGTTATCCTGGAAATGTGTTTTTTAGAAACTATGAGTTCTGTGGACAAAAAGCAAGCATCCACATGAGGCACTCTGCAGTGTAGGATGGGACCATGTTATGTTTTGGAGATTACAGGGTATTCATGTTTCTGCATGTGCTGAGGTACACAATGGATGTCCCTTGCAATGGGAAGTGTTTCCCTGAAACTTTAGTTGCTCTTTCTACCCCTATTCCCTCCAGGAAAAAAAAAAAAAAAAGCTAGTATCATCTGTAGCTGGGACTAGACAGGTTGTCATCCAAGTTAAAATTCAAAGAGAAAATATGGTGAGCTGAAGAACCTGTGGTCATTTGGGCCTCTTATTCAAAGGCTGAGGCCAGGGCAGATTTCTCCTCCATGAAGCAGAGAGTGGAAAGATTTATTCATGGGACTTGGACCATCAATAAATGAGGTCAACATACACCAAGAAGTCCAGCCTCTGCTTCTGTGAGCTTGCAATCTCTATGAGTACAACAGCATTCAGGCTGTCCAAGGTCCTTTTGTAGGAAAGTCTTGGAGCCTGGCAGGTGGGACCATCCCTAATGTCTGTGTGAAGGTTTGAAAAGGCACCATCCTTCTGTGGTATTTGCTTCAGATAAATCTCTAAAAGAGACTGAGCTTCAGTACTTCCTGATGACGACAGGAAGAAAGCTGAGCTGCTTCTTGAGAAGCACCTCAGGAAAGACCAAAAGGACCTTAAAATGCTTAGACTAGTTTTGAGGTGGTTGCAGGGATGCCATAGACTGTGGTCAGCCCCTTGCATGTTCCCTCCCTTCCCTGCAACAGCACTGCAGAAGAGGCAGCAGGAGCTACGCAGACACTGTGCCTCCAAATGCCAGACTTGAAATCCTTCCTTGTGCAAGTGTCACAAACGTCTTCTTCAGCTGAAGGTTGCTCTGTGTTACTCCTGCCTGGCGGCTGCCGCTGCTCCATGCTCGGCTGCGAATTAGGTCAGACAGCTCACTGCCACCAGGCATGATGCTCACACAGACCATGCCCTGGCAATAGCAGAAGGGGGAGAGGAAACAGAGGTCCTTGTGCCTTCAACAACCTCCTGATCTCCCCAAACTTGGTCTTCCAAAGGGACCTTGTCAAGGCTGAGGTGTCTCTGTGGAACCAAAAGCAAAAGGGTAATGGGAGTCCTGGGGCCACTGCCCACCACTTTTCTCTTGTCTTGAACATGACCCATCACCGAGATGAGCCTGAACTCCTGAAAGGAGTCACAGCCCTTCTTGCCCTTCCTGCACACTCTCATCCTCTGAATTATTGTCTTATTTTCATTCCACTTCAATGAGCTGTCAGCCACAGATACAGTAATTCAGCGCAATAGAAACACAAACAGATGGGTAATTGACCCGCGTGCCTTCATTACACTGGAGTTCAGTGCTGCTGTTCAAGCCATAAACTCCTTTATCTGCCACTCCAAAATCCCTGGGCCTTTTACAAGGAAGGCGAAGCAGGCCAGACTTCCTGCAAAAGGCTTGCTCAGAGTTATTGTCATCTCTGCTTCGTGCACCACAGACGCTAACAGAGTCTGACAATTAGGACTCACCAGGTAGAAGGGAACAGCTGTGAATCCTCAGGGATGTCTGCAGGGAGCCTGGAGACAAGGGGTGGAGAAGGACAGGATTCAAAATCATGTATACTGTACACAGGGCAAATGCTTAAACTGTTATCCTGTCCTCTGGTACCTGAGCAAGCGTACACCTACCCTAATGCCTGCACAGATGGATGGATACACAAACACTTGTTATGGAGAAAGAGACATGGGGATAGATCTCTCAGCTAATGTAAATCTTCAGAGCACCACTGAAATCATTGGCACTAAATCCATTTGCACTTTTATAGGATTTGGGAAGTAGCCTTCCTAGCAGGGAGTGACCTGAAAAGACTCAGGTACCCACCTCCTGTGTTTATACCGTGGGAGCTGGGCGCTTAACTCTGCAAGGGTCTTTTATAAATCCCTCCTTGTATTATTTTCCTTTCTTCTGTTTTCCTTCCTTTCTTCTTTTCTCTCTCTGTGTGTAGTTTCCTTGTTTCTGTGGTACCAAGCCTATTTAGTGTCTCTCAAAACAGGTCAGAACAGCATAATGCTCATCACTTCTGAACTGGCACTTGGTTGCAAAGTATAAAAAAACCTGCACCTGGGAATAAGGGAGGCTTTGCATTCAGGTGCTTTGTACTGTACTGGGATCCAGGACTGGGATGAAGGGCGTACGCTGGGCATTGGGAAGGGGGAACTTACTTGTCACCTTTCTCTCATAGAGCAGATGGCCTCTGTTCTCTAACTCTTGCACTGGAGGTGTGCAATTTGTACCCCACCTTCCTTACTCATGACAGCTCCAATCCCAGCAGCTTTTAATTCCTCAGCATCACTTTCCCAAGCTGTTAATGAAACGGGTTTTGAAATGCACAACAGATACCGGCAATGACATTTCCCCCCTCTCCCCCCCACATCCCTGCCTCTTGTTTCTATGCCAGGTCTCCAGATCATCTTCCCTCAGTATTTACAAGAGAAGTTTGTCCAGTCTGCCTTGAGTTACATCATGTGCAATGGCGAGGGGGAGTACATCTGCCGGAACAGCCAGTGCGGCTGCCAGTGTGCGGAGGAGTTCCCGCAGTGCAACTGCCCCATCACCGACATCCAGATCATGGAATACACACTAGCAAACATGGCCAAGACCTGGACAGAAGCCTATAAAGATCTGGAGAATTCAGGTAACCGAGGAAAACACATTTTCTGATTGATTTATTTAAAAGAAAACACGTTACATTACACCAGTTAAGAATCTTTTCTTTCCTCAATATAATGCTCCAGTTTGGATAAAAAATAGAGGATATTGAACCCAAAACCATGCTTTTAGTCTTGAGGAAGTGCCTTTTTTTCCCTATTGCATGTACAGACAAAACCACATGCCATGTGTAATTCTATGTGTAAAGGGATATTTTCCATGGAAGAATTTGTTTGATTTAAAAATCTGATTTTTCATACCAAACCAGCACAGAATCTCTAATAGTTCTACAGCGAAACTTCCACAATATGAATGATGCAGAAATTGCTTTTCAGATTTGCATGAATGATTTATTCTGCTTTGGTGAAAGGCAATTCAGAGATAGAGAGCACAGGCCAGATGACACCTCATTTGAGATAGAGAGGAGAAGGGAAAATGACTTCTCTCTCCTACAGTGCCGATGTCTGCTGGTGTGAACATTTCTTTTCTCCCTCCACTTTCTCACGGGGTGACACTGGGGATGTCAGTGGGGTTTGTTCCACGTTGGTGCTGGTAACACCCATAGAAGGTGGGCTATATTACTTACATGATATGCGGTCTCAAGGGCTTGAGATATGAAAGAGAGCAATACTATCAGTGCAATTACATCCTTTTCTTTATCAAGTGTTCTGCCTACCCTGAAGCCACATGGGCAGTAAGCAGAACTTAATCAAGAACTTATGCCTGTGCTAACTCTCATCTCTAAGTGTTAGCCAGTTACTTTACAACACATTTTCTTTAAATGATTATTGTCATAACTGTCCAGGTCTCCATGTGTGGTGGTTTTACCTCAGCTGGCAACTAAGGCCCACACAGCTGCTTGATCACTCCTTCCCGGTGGGATGGGGGAGAGAATCAGAAGGGTAAAAGTGAGAAAATTCATGAGTTGATATAGACGGTTTAATAGGTAAAGCAAAAGCCACGCAAGCAAATGAAGCAAAATACAAAATTCATACACCACTTCCCATCGCAGGCAGGTGTTCAGCCATCTCCAGGAAAGCAGGGCTCCATCACACGTAATGGTGACTTGGGAAGACAAATGCCATCATTCCAAATGTCCCCTCCTTCCCTCTTCTTTCCCCAGCTTTATATGCTGAGCAGGACATCATAGGGTACGGAATATCCCTTTGGTCAGGTGGGGTCAGTTGTCCCAGCTGTGTCCCCTCCCAATTTCTTGTGTACCCCCAGCCTGCTCATTGGTGGGGTGGGGTGAGGAGCAGAAAAGGCCTTGGCTCTGTGTAAGCACTGCTCATCAGTAATGAAAACATCTCTGTCATATCAATGCTGCTTTCAGCACAAATGCTAAACATAGGCCCATATCAGCTATTATGAAGAAAATTAACTTTATCCCATCCAAAATCAGCACACTGTGTTAGGAAAGAAAATGATGAGGGAAGGGACCATTTAGCTCCATTCAAGACACTGAAGAATTCTTCTTCAGAAGTCTTCCCAGAAGCAATTTCTTTCTTCACGTTGAAGGTCACCTTAATCCCCTTAATGACTGAAATGAAGCAGCCTATGATGTTTCCTCAATGGGCTGTTGAGGCCTGCTTCGTACTTCAATATGTGAACCCTACTGGCGTGTCTGCTGTTGCACAGATTCTCATGTCCAAATCATGCTGTCAAGCTGGTGCTCAGCTGAACTAAGTCAGAGTAGTAGTTAATGTCAAGGCTGATGACTCTCTTGACAAGATCCCCCCATATACTATGGGGAGCCACAAGGCTGGGGCAGTTCCAGAAGCAGGTCACTAGCTGAAGAGGTCAGTGGTTTTCTGGAAGTTTCTATAGATTCATGGGTGGGGTGGGTACACCAGGGCACACCAGAAATGTGGATTTCAGAAGCTTCTGCTAGCTTAGTACTACACAGATTAGGGTTACTAGCAGTGCCTACCAGCACAGCTCTGCCACTAGTTACGTGTTACTAGTTGCTAGTTCTAGCATAGGATCTTCACACAAGATGCTCAAGAGCTGCATGTTGACCACCACTCATCAAACCCCTTTACATTGCCAGGGGATCTAATCCATGCAGACACTTAGAAGGTGAGAGCCCTGTGGAGAGAGAAGAATTACAGTCCCACAGTGATTGTTTTACTCTTACATTCTGTACTTGTTGCACTCGATCTAAGCAAAGACTGTGGTGGATAATTATATTCAGTCTCCCTCCTCTTGAGATTTCAACAGGAGAAGGTGTTTTTCATTTGCCGTGTTAAAGTGACACATTGCAGTGCAATTCTCTGCTGTGCTATAGCCATATTCCACCCAGGGCTGGAGGCTTTTCAGGGCTAGATGGAGTGATTATCTTTATGTTTAAAGCTGCTGCATCTCATTCATCACTTTGTTGCATCATGCGTGAACTTATCCTTTGAGATGAAAGTTGCTATCACAAAAGAATATAGTATTAGTATTTTGCTCCTTTGTTTTCATAAATATTCCCAGTAACTGGAGGATTTTCTTCATTATGAACAGCAGAAAAATCTCTAATGACATCGGAAGGCTTTTCCAATAAAGTGGGCTGAAAGGCACGTGAGTGCTCTGAAAGCAAATACCATTTGCACAGGAAGCTGCTGATAGCCTAAAAGATCTATATTCTGTTTCTGATCTGTGTTGGATTCCTACATCAATCTGAAAAAATCATGTGGGGCAAATCAAGAGTTGGTGTGATTTGAGATAGCATCTTCAAAGTCAAGGAGGCTGCAGTGAACCGATGCTGCTTTAAAACAGCTGAGGATCTCTCTTAGTCCTGTGCTTCATTGCTCATGCGTAAATTGAGAAAATTAACAAATTCTTGGTATTTTGCTATGGCTGGCCAAGAAGTTCTGCATCAGAACTGATTCTGGATTTTAAAACAGCCTTTTGATTAAAAGTGGGGGTTTTTGCCATACTATTGCTTTCTGATGAAAATGTGATTTTTTTAATCTGAAAAGACAACCACTGGAAAAATGAAAGTTTCATCTCTGAAAGAGATGTTTGACATGGCCATTTCACTGTGATGCCACCACTCTTCTCCAGAGGCTGGACCCTCTGGCCCGTACCACCTGCGATGGTGAGTCATTGCCATGGGACCGCCTGCAGGGACAGGGTGACTCGGCAAAACGAGAGGCCGTATTGTGTTATGGGGGATGTAGTCCTAGCCATCACCAACACTTTCTGCGCAGATAAATAAAATAAAACCAAACGCAAACAGAATTATTAGTTAATTAGAGATTCTCAGGGTTAAGAATGAGCTATTCCCAGAAAGGTACAAGGCTTAGCACAATGCAGCTATAGTCTTGGTTGGGGCCTCCAGGGATAATTCTAAATAAATATAAATAAATAATGAAGAAACTATTCTTTTTGGAAAGTATTTTCTTTTTTCACCCCCTTTTTTTAAAACAACCCCATCCAGCTTTTATTTTGCCAGTTTTCTTTGCTCATTTGTTTTTCCCCCAACGTTGCACTGCAGTATCAAAATGTGCACACTGCACTGAAATTTCTCCCTTACCCGTCTCTATGAAAAATGTAGCACATTCATCATCAGAGGGAAAAGAGCTTGGTCTTTTGCACAAACAGGCTTTTGAGGAAATTGATTTATAAGGGGCGGGAAGCAAATGCAAGGCTTTTACTGCTGAAAGGTACCAGGAGTAATCAGCATGGTCAACAGAAGCAATTATACATGATGATAGTTTCAGAGGACCACTGAACAGGAGAGAATCATTTTTGGGGAGGAGAAGGGCACTGAAAGCAGCATTTCAAATACAGTGAAAACCTGAGAGATAATTTAAAAAAAAAAAAAAAATCTCAGTTATCTTTGGGGAAGAAAGGAGACAAACAGATGTCCTGTGGATCTTGATAGTACAATGATGATAATTATTTTTATTAGGTGATCGGTTTCACCATGTGATGAGTAGGACATGAACATCCATTTACCATCTATGTAATGATGGTACTGACTAATGCATAGATATTCTTTGTTAGGCAGTTAAGCATGAACTGCAGGTTGCAGAATAATAGGAAATCTGTTATGCAAATATCTATAAGCTTTGTATGATAGGTTGTAATTTATCTGGTCTGATTTTCCCCAATAATTCTATGGATTTTTTGAAAAGCCTTTACAAGCTTTCATGTTTTGGGGTTTTTTTGGCTATTGTCCTCTTTTCCTTCTGAAAATGGGATGAAGGAATTTTAAAAAAGAAATTATTAGGAAAGGAAGAAAAATAATGTAGATAATTTACAGGAAAAGATGGCTGCATTTCTTGTTGAATACTTTGTGGGGTTTATGGCAGGGCTCTAGTCCAACCTCCCTCTAGAAGCAGACCTACACCAGCACTAGATCAGTCAGCCACAGTTTTGTCTAGCAGAGTCTAAAATGAGAGATTCTTCTACATCTCTGGGCAGTATGTTCCAGTGCTGCATTAACTCCAAGTGAAGAAGTTTTTCAATAAATCATTTGATCTTCTCAAGCTGTGAACTGTCTATTACTCCTTGTTTTATCATCTGTTTCTAAAAAGAGAGTTTCTCTCCTTCATATTTGTAAGTACCATTTAAGCAGTTGTAGGCTGTAATTAGATTTCCCCTTGGACTCTTCTTTACCAGATTAAACTGCAGCTCCCTCCACTTTATAGGACTTGTGCTGCAGGCCCTTGACCATCTTGGTAGCCCTCAGCTGTGCCCTCCCCAGTTTCTCAACACCCATCTTTAATTGGGTGTCCCTAAAGCTGGCAGGGAAATGCAGGTGCAACCTCGGTAGTGCCAAGAAGAGGGAAATATTAACTTCCCCAGCCTACTGGATTTAGCCCAGTATGCAGTTTGTGTTATCTCCAGTGAGAACATAGAGTTGAGGCACATTCAGCATGGTGCCCACCATAACGCCCAGGACATTTCTAGCAGCTGTTTTTCAACTGGTTGTTTCCAATCTTGTTCTCTCCTGGTGCAGAACTTTGTTCTTTTCTTTATTGCACTTTATGGGGTTTTTGATGGCCCACTCCTCATGTTTCTCAAGGTCTCAGTGTGTTGAACACAGTCCTCTGGTATAAAAATTGTGTTATTTTCTACTGAGAAAGTTGGAACCATCTGTTTTTTCTATACGAGGATGTCCCAGCCTGGTAAGCAGAGTCTAAGCAAACTATACTTCACAGTTAGGAAGAAAGGGGGGGTCATAAACAGAAACAGTATCCCATTTTCTGTTTTGTGATGAAAAAACTCAAAACAAACACTACATAATGTTTTTTTCATTATCAAACAAAATCAAACAGAAACAAAGTGATCACAAAACAACATTTAACAGCACTTTTTTTTTATCAATTACATTTTTTCCTTTGGCTAAAATTGACACATTTTGTTCTGACCTTAGCTTTGAAAACTATTTTACTTTATTTTCATCGTTACATAAAGGAACTCATTTAACTTCAAATGAAGTTAAATGAGAAAAAAAGAATCAGAATGCTCTTTTTAAAAAATGAGAAAACAGGACATTTTAACACAACCCAAACCATTCCTCTGGGGATTTTTTAAAGCTTTTTTTTCCCTCTTTTTTAATGATACAGCCAAAGTGATTTGACTTCAACAACAAATGGCATTTTAGGAGCAGCTTAAAAACAATTTAAATGAGAACTCTTTAGCTGACAATGATTACAACTCACTGCTTTTTGTTCATAACCCCTAGACTATAATCCCATGCTCCAGGGACTTCTCTTTCTTTATTTCTCCACCCTGTACACATTATCTGTATTGTTTCACCCTAATACTCTCTGGGTTTCATTTCCTATATCGGAGCAGTAACAACCATGGAATTAGTGGGCTTCCTGGGGCAGAATGAGAGACCAGTGAGCTAATGGACATCACCTTCCTTTAGCAGAGCACTGATGGCCTCACACATCATTGCTGTTTCTCCATCCTTCCAATGAAAAGCTTTGTAACGTCATTATAGTTCAGAAACCTCTGTATTTCTCCACGTTCTTGTGTGTTCCAGATGAGTTTAAATCGTTCATGAAAAGGCTACCTAGCAACCACTTCCTGACCATTGGGAGCATCCACCAGCACTGGGGGAATGACTGGGATCTGCAGAACCGTTACAAGCTGCTGCAGAGCTCCCTGGAAGCCCAGCGCCAGAAGATCCAGCGGACTGCCCGCAAACTCTTTGGCCTCAGTGTCCGGTGTCGGCACAATCCTAACCACCAGCTGCCTAGAGAAAGGTTCGTTCCTCACTCCTTGGGGATGGGTGTGGTGTGATGGGTGGCTGATGGAGCTGAGCCTGGGCTTGGGCCTAAACCCAACAGCCAAAGTGTTTGGATACAGGGTGTGCTGACATGGAGGTTTGGGGGAAAACGGTAAAGTCTGGGATTGGGTTGAAATTTCTGGAGGTGTAAGTAACCTTTATCACATCCCTAAGCATAATCACATCCCTTCAGTGTGGTCTTACATACCCAGGTAAGGGCAGCCGCTTATTCTGTAGCGTTCTGCAAGAATATTACAGGGCTGACATTGACAGCCAAGCAGACTAAGCTGCTTTTTAAGCAGTTTTGCCTCATGTACCACAGCCAAACTTTAAGCTTCCATTTGCTGTTAAAGTGGACATATGGAGCACAAGATGCTTCAGCCCATTTTTGAGTTGTGCTCCTCAATGAGTACAGCCAGAGTGAAAGAGAAGCTTTAGTTTTACTTGGAATAGAGCACATCTCTTCTACAAAATGCAGAGTAAACCTGCACTGACCAGAAGCCTCGCAATGTTATTACAGATGGAGAGAGTAGATTTTCCATTACAGCTACAGCAACTATTGATATCCAATAGTCACCTCCTGCTGGCTCCTTTCAGCCCTGACCTATAGCTGAGTTTGAGTTTGCTTCCAATCATTTTTGGAGACTTGCATCCATGAATTTTAATAAACATCACTTGCTGTTTCTTTCTACGTTGTCTGGAGTGAAGTAAAACTGAAAATCTTGGAAAAAAATTAGTCCAAGTGCCTTTTCTTCCATGCTCTCTTGGAAGGGTCAGGCCAAGTTAACATTTGTAGAGAAACTGTTTTTTCACCCCCTTCATTAGCTAAATATTCAGACTCAAGAGCAAATTAACTGATTGCTTGCTGTCTCCTTTTGTCATCCAGCCCCCTGGCTGCTAAACACACCGAGTTTTCATTTCATCACTCTGCAGCTCAGGAAAATTTTCCAGGGCTTAACATCTCTTTAATTACCAAGAAATCTCATATTACTGGACAAAGACTTGATGGACTTCCTAGGGATGAGAAGAAATATCTATTAAGTTTAAGAGATTATGAAAAAAAGTCTTTGGAGAACTTCCTAAAATTGGCCCATTCCTGCCAATTGGCTGAGCTGCTATAAACAAGCCAACTGGTGGAGGAGTCACAAGCATGTCCAGGCATTATTTTGAGTTGTGCCACAACAACAAAGCGAAGCAGCAGCGAGCAAATATCCAGCCAACCATGTTTCTGCAAAGCATTCAGATAAATATGTCTTTAGCATTTCTGTTCTATTTTAAAAAGTCAGCCACGCAGAAAGGGAGCCTCCAACTAATACTATAAAATCTGGGGGAAGGAGGACGAAATGGATGATGGCAGCTGGGTTTTTAACTGACTGATGTGCTTGATTTGTTTAAGTCAACACCACCAGGCATATTATAATTTCTTTTCTTATTTGTCATTCTGCATTTGTAGCTACACAGGGGAGGGGCTCGGTAGACAGATATGTAGTGGAAGAGGTATGCATTTCATCGTGCTTTACACAGAGCTTGGAAATACTCTAATTTTCTAATTGTTACTGCACAGAACGACAGATGCTTATCAAGCGTGCCAGTGGCTTTGAAAGGATGGAAAGGTTCTATTAAGAGCAAGCCTCTCTCTCTTTAATACACATAATAGTAAGCCAGTATTATATATTCAAAAGCAATGTAAAAAAGAAATAGGATTGCTGTTGATTGTCTTCAGGGAAAGGAAGAGTTGATGTTTCCAAAAGAAAGAAAAAGTAGGGATTTTGGCAATTAGGCTGATTCTCCATGACCTTTTGCAATAGCTAAGAAGGAGATATGTGTGTATATATATATATATGCATATGTGTGTGTGTGTATATATATATTTGTGCTGCACTGCTTTTGCTTAAAAAACACCTCTTTGCAAACAAGTTTGTTTAAAAAGAAACCACTCCTCAGTTGTTAAAGCTTCCATGTTGAATGAGCACCTATAGTTGCATTTTAAAACTCTGGATGTAAAATATAAATAACATCCAAAGGAATGGGGGGTTGATACATGTTTTGGACTCCAGCCAAATTGTCATTAGTTAAGAATACATCTCACAGCTGCTGAGAATAAAAATAGCATTTTTTACTTCACTGTTCCATACAGAAAGTCCAAAAGTACCTCCACAGCAGCTAGTGCTGGTTGGAAAGTGAAAGGTGAGTTTGAAAAGGAAAACTTGTTAAATCCCTACCTTTTCACTTACAATTCTAAAAAAAGAATCTCTCCTGCTGGATTAGGGTTTTGGTTGTGGTTTTTTTTTTTTTATGGTTTTATTTTTTGGGGGTTTTTTGTTGTTTTTTTTGATTCTGTATGGTCTGGTTTTCTAATCAGCTCAGACACCATTTACAACAAAGCTGCATCTTTGTCTCAAGGGACACCCATCAGCCTCTTTCCTTCCCCAGACCTGATTAATCCTGAAGAATGACAAGTCAGGAGGAAAGAAAATTATTCATCACCTTTCTGTATAACCTGACCTCTGCTTCTGGTCTGAAAGCCCAGCACTGTCCTGCAAAACATTTTTTTTTTTTTTGTCATAACAGATCGGTTTCAAATGGTGAAACAGCTCTGCACGATTACCTGGCTTTCAGGTCCCAACATTGCCAGGGGACTGCATGTCTCCAGTGAGCAACAGCAGGAAAATACTGCAAAATAACCCTCACTCACAGCTTTGCCTGGATGTAATTTTTTTTTTCATTTTAGTTTTGGAATGTAAGATATTAAAGTTAAACGTAAAATTTCTTGACAGTGACCCTTGAAGACGTCGTTTTCCTTTTTTAAATTCCACATGCACTAGTACTTTATACTTTGAACTGGCAAAGGTAGCGAACGTTAGGCAAAATCACTTTTACAATGATATTAAGAGGGACAAAGATAAACTGATGACTCCTTAATGAAAGAGAAAATAATTAAAATGAAAACCTGTGGCTACTCTGCTACTGGCTTTCAGCTTTGAAACAGTGGCTCTTTTCAGCTTCCTTCTGCCCTGACATCTCTTGGTTATATTCACACGAATCTCAGCCATCATAGGTGTGTGTTTTAAGAAGTTATCTCCTGTCACATGAAGGGCTGTGACTCTTCCTACATATATTCTTATTCTGTCCCAGTTGCAAGACAAAAGGGGGTAATTTATACCACTTTTTTCCTCTCTTTCACCCTATCACATTCCATTGTCATATTTGTAGCCAATGCCCAGTTCTGCCCTGGATTCTGCATTTTCATTTAATTATGTCCTTTATTGCTGCCATCAGCAGATGGTGGGTAGCCTTCTTTTCTTTTTTTTTTATTTCTGTCCTACTTATGTCTTCTTTGCTGAATGCTTACACACACACACACCAAAAAAACCCAACCCTCTTTCTCCTGATCTCCTCCCATCCTTCCTCCACAAAGTTGATCTGGGGAACAGGAAAATTACTAGTTTTGATTGCAAGATATCATCCAAGACTCCTTTCTCGTTTTGCTCTGCTGACTGCCAGTATAAGAGAAGGATAGAAGGATAGCATTTTTTTTTCCTAAGACAGAACACACCTAAGACAGACAGGGTATGGTCATCTGACTCTAATTTTTATTGTGTGCCCCGCTGTGTAGCCTGGCAGTCCTTGTCCCATGAATTCAATGACATCATCAACATGTAAAATATGTGTAAAGCATCAAGCCAGCACTACACAAATACACTGGGAATCCTGTGCACGAGCGAGTGCGTGAGGAAATCAGGAGAGTCCTGTTCACTTACACAGAGCTGGAATTGAGATCCATGCATGGGAGTTGTTCAGCATGTGTTTGGCTGTCATTTGCACATGCACCTGTATGAGGCTGTTGGCAGCTGTGTGAAAGTGGTGGCAGAATGTGCACACACACACACACTTCTGACAGTGCCAAATACCTCATCAAACCCACCTCAGAAACCACCTTTAGTCCTATGAGCAACCACTACTACCTCATCTGGAAGCCCAGTCCCATAAAAAGCAACAAATGTGACCATGGAGAGAGCTGTGGAACTCAGGGAAATACTGTCCTCACTTCACAGACAGGGGTAGGGATGCTGAGAGGGTACCTGATGGTGCTGGACGTTACCATCTATCTGCCACCAGCCTGCTGCCTCAGCTCTTCATTTTCTTTGTGCCACCGGCTTGTCCTTGTTTTGGTAGAAATTATGGTAGGAGTGGTCCTAGGGATGAGGCTTGGGGCTGCAGGAGATATTCCCTTCAAAGCAACCTCTGATTTTCATCACTGTCATCAAGCCCAATCATGGGAAGAGGCAGCATGCAGGAACCTTGTGCTTCCCTTCAGCAATTTCCCCAACCCAGCGAACCCAGGCAGCCAGTGTGCGTATATCGGAGGGGTGCTTTGGTTTTAGTTCATCCTTCACTTGCTCATTATCCCTCATCTTCATGCTTAGATTAGTGGTTAGAAGCAAAGAAAGATGCTTTCAAGGAGGTGCGCGGAGGAATCAAGGTGGGTTCACAGCACCTTAGGGAGACTGGAAGTTGGAATCTGGGTGCCTTGCTACATTCAAGTGCATCTGGCTGGCTTTCCAAATGGAACTTCAAGGGTTCAGATGGGGTAAAAAAAAAATGTTGTATTGCTGAAAACGTGAGCAAAAAACTCACCTATGAGCAGAAGGCAAACTTGGCCCCCAGGGGAGGGTTTTGAGAGTGCTTCTTGCTGTCAGCAATGCCATCACACTGTGCTGTGCTGCCCCTACCCTCCCAAGCAGAGCTGTCCTAGAAACCAGGAGGAGCCCTGTGCACTTTTGCTAGGGATCAGGGCTGTCACTCTCTCCCTCTACAGAAGGTATTTATAGAGGTCACTGTCCTGCTCCCAAGCTCCCCAGCCGACCTTGTCTTTTCCACTAGCAGGAGAGCTCCTGTTAGCTGTGAATAGGGGAAAGAGACCCTGACAGCCCTCTAGCAGAGGAGGAATGTGAAAATTCTCTCTTCCCACATTCAAGGCTTCAGAGTTTTCCTGCTAATGCACTTCCTTTTTCCTCATTTTGTCTCTTTTTTTCCCCCCCCTTTCACTATTTCTTCTTGCTGCTTTTCATTCCTGCCTGTCCTCTGTCTTTCAGTTGTTGCTGTTGTTTCAGTTTTCCCCTTTCTCCATTCCTATTCCTCCTGCCCATTGCATTTCTCTCATTTTTTCTTTTACCTGAACATTTCCCCCCTCTTTCTTCCCCTACCCTTTCTGCTTCTGCTCCTTGATTATTTCTTTCCTTCCAGTGCTTTCCTCTGTCTTATACTCATCCCTCCACTCGCTCCCTCCCCCTAATCATCTTGCTGTTCTTTGCTGCTGTATCATTTAATGCCTTCTTTGATACAGCCTACAGCTTAATGATTATTCGGAGGTCAGGCGATGCAGGTGCCATGAATTTCACTAATCCAGCTCTGAGAGCCTCTGTCCATAATCACTCCTCCCGTTCTACAGGGACTGAATCCTAATTTGTCATTAGCCAGTCCTCTCACTGCAGTGCTACCAAGAACTTTTTGCCCAGAGGAGACAATGAAGTATTCATTAGCTGAGGGGAAGGCGGAGGGGAGGGAGCAGGCGGCTGAACAAGGCGTTCTGCTGAAGGCTGCTGAGAAAGGAGTCGCTGTGCTGAGATTTCCCGGGTTGGTGAAGATGGGGGCAGCAAGGCAACATTGCAAGTGGGTTATACAAAAAGCAAACGTGGGTTAGAGTGGCATTCATTAGGAGTCGTTCCAGGGCTGCAGGACGTGGAGGTGAGGGCGCTGATATAGCAATTATGGGAGTGGTGGGGCCTGGGAATGGGCAAGTGTGGCTGCTTGTTAAGGGGAGAGGCTGTAAGAGGAGGTTAATTAGCAGCAGGGGTTTTTTTAAAGGAGAAGCTGTTCTAGCAGCTTTGCCTCTATGCACCCTGTCTTCTACTCTCTCTTCTGCTGTTATTGAGCTCTGCACCATAAGCAGAGGTTACTACTGGCTCTGCCTCATCCCATTACAAGTCTGTTATTGGAGAGTGGGGGGAATTGTCAACGACATGGAGAGGAGTTTTCTCCTGCCAGTCTAGGAGTTAGCTGACCTGCAATGTCTGATAGCACCTCAGCCTCTGGCATGGCTTTATCAGCTCCATTCCCATGGTTGAACTTTGTCACTGTGGCACTGATGGGATCCTTGGCAGGCAACTCTGCCAGTCTCGGCTCCTAGAGCAGTGTGAAGAGACTTCAGATGAACAGCTCTAACTTCTAGCTATTTCTTAGAGGGCTTTTGCTCTCCACCAAAGGAGTAAACAACAGATGAAAGAATCAATCTAGAAATAGACTGGAATAGCTCCCAGATGCCACAGCAGGGCATCAGTGTTCTGAGAGCTCTGCCTCAGATATATCCCTGAAAACACTGTGGCTCTAGCAAGATGCCAACATGAAAGACTCTGTGAGGCTCTACAATGCTAATGCTTTCTTACTCCTACCTGCAGGACAATACAGGAATGGCTTACCCGGGTCCAGTCGCTGCTCTACTGCAATGAGAATGGGTTCTGGGGGACCTTTCTGGAAAGCCAACGGAGCTGCGTTTGCCACGGTGGCACCAGCCTGTGCCAGCGCCCCATCCCCTGCATCATTGGGGGCAACAACAGCTGTGCCATGTGCAGCCTTGCCAACATCTCTCTCTGCGGCTCATGTAACAAGGGCTATAAGCTTTACCGGGGTCGCTGCGAGCCTCAGAACGTAGACTCGGAGCGGAGTGAGCAGTTCATCAGCTTTGAGACGGACTTGGACTTCCAAGACCTAGAGCTGAAGTACCTGCTGCAGAAGATGGACTCTCGCCTGTATGTGCACACCACTTTCATCAGCAATGAGATCCGCCTGGACACCTTCTTCGACCCCAGGTGGCGCAAACGCATGTCCCTCACCTTGAAGAGCAACAAGAACCGGATGGACTTCATCCACATGGTGATTGGGATCTCCATGAGAATCTGCCAGATGCGCAACAGCAGCCTGGACCCTATGTTCTTTGTCTATGTCAACCCGTTCAGTGGGAGTCACTCTGAGGGCTGGAACATGCCCTTTGGGGAGTACGGCTACCCACGCTGGGAGAAAATCCGCCTCCAAAACAGCCAGTGCTACAACTGGACCCTGCTACTGGGCAACCGGTGGAAAACCTTTTTTGAGACCGTCCACATCTACCTACGCAGCCGGACTCGGCTGCCCTCCCTCCTGCGTAATGAGACTGGCCAAGGGCCCGTGGACCTTTCTGACCCCACCAAGCGTCAGTTCTACATCAAGATCTCAGATGTGCAGGTGTATGGCTACAGCCTGCGTTTTAATGCCGACCTACTGCGCAGTGCTGTGCAGCAGGTCAACCAGTCGTACACGCAAGGTGGGCAGTTCTATTCTTCCTCCTCCGTCATGCTCTTGCTGCTGGATATTCGGGACCGAATCAATAGACTGGCGCCTCCCGTAGCCCCAGGGAAGCCCCAGCTGGATCTGTTCTCTTGTATGCTCAAGCACCGCCTGAGACTCACCAACAGCGAGATCATCCGTGTGAACCACGCTCTAGATCTGTACAACACCGAGATCCTCAAACAGTCGGACCAGATGACAGCCAAACTCTGCTAACCCGGACTTTTCGATGGACATGTTGGTGATTGATCCTTTTGCTGTAAAAAAATAAAAGAGAAAAAAAAAAAGAGAAAAAAGTAAAAAGAAAGAAAGCAAAGCGGGGGGGGAAGTAAAGAAAGGGGGAAAAACAAGATTTGTAAAATGTAATTAATATACAAAAGAGAAAAAAAAGAGGAAATTCTTCATTTGTTGAAAACTAAACCCGTTCTAGCAGCTGTATAAAACTGTCAGGCATGTTTGTTATTTCTATAATCCATCATAAAAGGGTAACACCTTACTCTCTCTTGACCTTGGGGGTGTTGCTTGCTAGTCCTCAGGGGCAGCAGAGTAAATAAAGGGAGGAGCAGAGAGAGGGAAACTTCTGTAATGAACTGTAAAGTTTTCTGCTATGCAGGTGCCAAGACAAAGACAAACAAAAAAAGTCAAAGCAAACAAACAAGAGTTATATGTAAATGTAAAAGAACTGCCATTATTCCTATAGTGGGAGTAAATGGTTAAAGATAAAAGATATTTCTTCTTCTTGAGATTTATGCCAGCTTTATGTTGAGTTATTCATGCAGCCTGTGCTGAGCTTTGCTGGAGGACAGAAGGTGATGGCAGTCCTTTGAGAGTAAAACTAATGCCTCATTGGTGAGAAGACACAGGAGAGGTGGCGGGTGGGTGCAGGTCTAAGGTGTCTCCACTTTGGGATTTCCATCTTGGAAGACTTCTCACCAGAGGTAGAGTCTCAGCATTTGCTGAAGAATAGGATGTGTCAGGTGGGGTTACTCTGTCAGATTAATTTGCTGAACTGGAGTTCATGCCCTGCCACAGACTGCTGTTGCCTTCAGTGATGTCAGAGCTTAACCCCTTGAGGATCAGCACCTGTAAATCTTCGGAGTCACTCATCTTTAAGGTACTTCAACAGAGTCCCTAAACCAGAGAAAGCCAAAATCGTATGCCAGTTTGATAAACCTAGACTTAAAGGCAAACCTGAATTTGGCTTTTTGCCTCATGTTCTGGGTTTTCCGATAACACTGGGCAACCCTCATCACCACAAAAATCAAAGCACAATGCAAGAAAATAGATTTCCAAGGAAACCTAGAGACACTGAAGGGTACACGTGTCATTTTGGGGTTTTGGGGAAGGAAAAATTCCATTTACTTTCTTATGTTTCTGTGGCTGTGAATAATATCCTTGTTTCACTTACACTTTCTTTGTCCACAAAAAAAGAAGACAGAAAACAGATGAGAAAATTTTATTAAAATATCTGCAAAAGCACTAAAAAGGAGTGGGGGGAAGGGAAGAGCACAATAACCAAATCTACCCTGAATTTGCAGGATAAAGCCAAATTTAAAAGGGTGGAGTTATCAAAAAAATAACTAAAATAACTAAAAGGTGGGTAAAATTTTGTGGAGTGTGTGTGTGTTCACGTGTGTTTGGATTTTTAAAAAATAATATATTGAATGGAGCGTATGAATGTAGGATCAGCTGAGCTGGGTGATGAAGCCTGGACACAGTGGGAGGGGAGTAGTGGTGTGTTTCTCTTAATCTCACTGGTTTTTAGTTAATGTTGATTGTGAGAAGTGCTAACGAGAGACTAGAATTTCTGCGCTCCTAGAAGGGAGAGAGAAATTTCTGATCCTGCTGGCTTCTAGAGCTGGAGGAGTATCCTGGGGAAAAACAGGCCTGAGCAGGAGGGACAGCCCTGATTCAAAGTCCAAGATTCAGATCTGGCTCGGGGTTTAACGTGTTGATTCAATCGAGTTCAAAACAGTCTTGTAGAAATTTTGACCTTCTTATTTGGAGACTTTGGCTCAGAATCTGAGAACATCAGTTCTTCTGGAAAGAGCTAAATGCATTGTGGTGTTATTCATGTGACACCAGGGACTTAGACAATGAAGTTTGACTTCAGGTTTAGTTTAAATTGTGTGACTTTGGTTGATACTCATCCAAATTGAGAAGACATTAGATACCGTAAGGAAAATATGCATTCACTGGACTCTCCTGCTGAACTAGCAATTGAGGGCACAAGAGAAAAAAGAAAGGAGTCCTAGTCACAAAAGTACACATCAGTCCCTCTCTGTCTACCAAAAAGGTGGGGAAGTGCATGCATCTGAAGAAGTGCTGAGTGAATTAAACAACGAAGAGGTTTCTAGGGACATCCATCAGTTTCCATTGGTAGTAACTTTGTGTTTTCCCTAACTTGCATTGAGATCTCTTTCTATCTCTACTGGTCAGTTTCAGAAACAAGAGTTTTCAAGTTTGCCTACTTTTCCCAGTTTGTTCATTTGTTTGTTTTTCATTTGATTGGTCTTTGCTTTGTGTAGTAGACGTTCATGCTTATAGACCCCACCATTCAGAGAGGATTCTTTATAGTTGTGATGTTCCTGCATCTGCTTTCTGATAAGAGAAAATTCACCAGCAATAGTATGCATGGAAGTTAGTTTTCAGCAAACACTAGAGAGTGTTCATGGGAAATGAATGTCAAATTTGTAATTATGAGTGGAAATAATGTTCCTGACAGTTACATCCATCCAAGCAGGGAATAGAAATGTACTGTTTAATTTACATGTATGACCCAAAGAGCTGACATAGAAAAGAACTATAGTTATTGCTCTAAAAATACTGAATACTTCTTATGAGAAACCTATAGCCTAAGATGCAGTCTGCATTCAGTGATGGGTTTCCTTCATGACCGGGAATAGTGAACGTGCTAACACAAAGTGAAATTAATTTGATAAATTGCTTCCCAGTGAGATAAGTATCCAGCTCTAGTGACTAGAAGCCAGAGAAGTTGCAATTAAATCTCAGATCTCGTAGGTAACGAGCAACACATTAGCTAAAACTTGCCTCTTATTTGTGGGACTGTTACGGATCAAATCAGTTGCTCTCATGTATCTTTAATGATGCCTTGGGATGATCAGCCCCCAGTTATACTGGGCTTCAGCAAGGGGAGCAGCACTGTAAACCTTAAGCAGGACATTGGGTGACCACAGAACATTAAATCACTGCTGTTCACTTCAGACCCAAGCAGTGGTAGACAACCGTGGAGTTAGAGAGGCCTTGTCTAACATGAGCTAGCTTTTCCACCGTGGCTGGGAGTGGTGAAGCTGGAGCATAGAAAACCAGTGTGGGGAGATGGAAGGAAGTTTGGCGAAGATATGCTGTCAATGTGTGGAACTTACCTTGGGACTACCTGATGGTGCATCACGGCACCAGGGTATGATGACACAACACAAAAATCTATAGCCATGTTGCAACATGGCTACATAACATATTGTGATGGAATGAAGCCAAAATAACAAGAATAAATTCCCTCATCCTTCAGGGTAGAGGAAAATGAAGTTATCTGGCAGCTCAGCCACCATTTTGGGCTCAAGGTTTATGCCAGAGACAAAAAAGAAAAAAAAAAAACAAACAACAACCCAATCAAATGTGGCCTGGACCATGCTACACTCTGCTTTTGATGCTAGAACAGAAATGTCTCCCTCAAACAGGGCACATGGTCTGCTTCGACTGCTCAGCCCTTCCCCAGGTAAGGGGACAGCCTGTGGCAGCCAGATCCAGAACCAGATCCCACATGTTTGTTTTAGGGTACTTGTTCTTCAGGCAATAGAAGATCTGGTGTACCTCTGTCCTGATAAGAGAAAGTAGTTCAGATCCACCTAGAAAGGCCACACCAGTGCTACAGTGGTGTTAATGGGCTTCTGAGGAAATTATGTACAAGTCTTCCACTTGATCAGAAAAAGATGTTTTACAAGACAATGACTAGAATGGAGATTAATTAATAGAGGAGAACTAGATGGTGCCCAGAGAATTCTTTCACCCATAAAATCAGATTCACTAAGCTGCATGATCAGTAGGTATTGTTAAAGAGTTTAATAATAAAAGGGACCTTCATACTTTGAAATATGAGTGACCATTCTCTGTATGAGAATGAAACTCAGCTTCCTTCCCCTGTACAAGGAGTTAGGGAGCAATCCATAAGACTGTTCAGCTAAGCTCATACAGAGCTGGTCCTACCAAATCATGGCAGAAACTTGACCCTTGCTGCAATTAAATTAGGGACTGCATGAAAGCTGAAGCTTCCGAATAACTCAGAGAAAAAAAAAAGAAAAGCCAGATGCCAGGTGTCCCAAAGGCAAAGCATGGCAAAAACAGCAGGTAGAGCAGAATCTACCTGCTTCTTCCCTTCAAACGCAGAAGACTTCTGGGATCAATTGCTTCAAGTCACATGAGAGAATGCACTGGGAGCTTACTAAGAAATGTGCTTTTTTAAGTTATTCAAATTTAAACTTAACCAGCCGATGTGGCAGAAAGCAAAGGACGTCAGCAAGTCTTATTAATATGCTGATGCTACGGCTTCAGAAGTGTACAGAATGCCCATTTGGATCAGGGCTAAGAGCACAGCATGGAGTTGCCATGGAAACATGGGGAGGCTATTAATTAGCTATCACATGAAATCATCAGGAAGAATCTGGACCTCAGCAGCTTTGCCCTCCTCAGAGGCAAAGGGCACAGCCCCAGTGTCCCTGTAGTCAGACCCAATGACCCCTCCATAGCTCCAGCAACAACCACCATCCTGGAGTAGAAATGTCTTCTGGGAGGCACAAGAAGTGGGTGGATAAGTAAGGGGGAGGGGGCAACAAGGGCAGAAGGCAGAGAAGTAAATACAGGATGGAGATGTTTTCTCCACTTACTTCCCTTTTCCCAGGAAGCCCGTTTTCTGATGCATAAAAGAGACCTGCTGCTTTTTGAACTGGTGGGACTTATGCCAGTGACCTCAAAGAAATCAAGACTGGCCGCCTCAATTAATGGAGTTAGCATCTTTCTGGGTGAGCTGCGCCTGGGATGAGTGAATGTTAATACTCCCTGGTGCTGTCCTGCTCCCCAGAGCCATCTCTGGCCATGCTAAACCAGGAATTCCTTTCCCCAAAGGGAAACATGGGCAAGTAAGGAGGTTTACTGGCCATTCGCCCAGCCTTCCTCCAGAGCCAGAATCCACCTCCAGCCCAGCCTGTCTGTGTATGTTCCTGTGACAGCTGTGATGGACTTCAGCTGCCATGTACAGGATGTTCTTTTTAGCCCACTTGCTAAAACACCACTTAGGAGGACATTTGGCAGATGGCATCTCCTGCACCAGGGTGTAGCAAGATCCCTAGCCTGGCTGCTCAGTTCCCAGTGCTGGAGGAGAAATGTTGAATGGCAATCCAAACTGTGTGCTCCTGCCTCCAGCTAAAGCTCTTTCCTTGATGAATCTACCCTGGTGCTTGTTGGAAGGAACAAATGCCACAAGGATTAGGTGCTGCAGTTTCTTGTCTGGAAGCAGAGGCAGAGGAGGGTGGTCAGTGGTGTGTGTTAGGGGAGAGGCAGAAGGGAGACAGATGAGACAAGGCATTAGGAGGTCATGAGGGAAACATTTCCATGTTCTTTCCACCCTGAAAAGTTTGAAATTATACATTTAGACCTGCTGGACCCAGTCAGATTATAGGCCTTCTCATCCAAGATACTTCTTCTAATCCACATGTCAGTTAACATCCCCTCACATTTTCTTTGTGACTTTTTCCAGTAAACATTTTTTCCATAATCTAAAACGGCCTTCTCTTAATGTCATCAGGATTATTGTTCTGTAAATTAAATAAATATGGAAAACTGTGAGGACTAAAAGCTATATAAAAACCTTGTTGGAAATTTCAGTCCTTCCTCCTGAATTTTCAACTGACAAACAATGGGTGCTTTGTACAAATACATTGTTCAACCAAAAATTACTCCTTTTGTTTAACAAGAAAAAACCCAAATGGTACCAGTCTATGCCCCTTGAATATGCAAAACAAGCCTCTCACATCCAAGACTGTCCATATGAACCCTGACCACAAGAAACAGGCGAGCAGTGATACTCCCCAGCCTACCAACTCTGCAGCTTCTCAGATAAATACCGACAATGATACCACCACACACTGTGGTGAAAGTGGGTCTCACAATAGGAGTATCCTTCCAGTCTGAGCTGGATTAAGTTTAGGAGGACACATGACGTGGGATGTAGCTAGCTAAACATCTTAATGGTGTTTACTGCTATTAAAGATGTCTACAGGAACAGCCCCAGGTTCACCATTTTGTGTCCCCATCTTCAGTGTTTATCTGTGCAATTGCTGAGTGGTTCCTGTTGGCCTCCAGTACTTGCTTTTCAGACAAAAAGGAAATTTGACCTTGTGTAGAGACCTAGAAAAAAACAGGCCATGGGTCCCTCCCCAGGAGAACTACAAAAGGTATTGCTAGAAAAAATAATCACAGCAGTAGAACCTGTGCAGGAGCAAGATCTGGTTAGGTGACCCTGAACAGACATAGGCAGGCACAAAAGAAATTGGATTACTGACCTCACCACTCAGGGAGCGCTCCTTTCACTCCCCAAACCCATCCTGTCTCTCATCATCTCCTCTTTTATGTTTTGGCTCAGTAATGAACAAAACCAGCCCATTAACTATTATATATAATACACATCATGTAAGTGCAGCTTAAAATAATATTTTAATGCCACCAAAAATTCAAACAAATTGAACTGAGCAAAGAAGCAAAATGAAATGAGAAAAGCACACAGACTCATGCCGTTTATTAGGGATAATTTTGCCAGTGATAAATTGCTGTGAGATGCCTTAGCTTTTAACAACACAACAGCTTCCAGTAGAAAATGTCCAACTGGATTATTTTGACTGGAATTTTAAAGGACGTCTAAAAAAAGAGAAATTTAAAGTCAAGATTTTCTGATTGAAACATGTGGGATGGATAAAACTTTTTAGAGTATCTGGGCTAACCCTGGTTTTTATTACTGTTAGTCATGTTGTCTAGAACGTAGATTTGCCCAAATAGGAAAAAGAAGTTCAACTGGGATGATATTCCAGGGTGCTCACAGATCTCCTTGAACAGGGTATGCCAAGGGGAGCTGAAGGTCAAGAGTTCTCAAAGGTGTTGCCAGGAACAGAGGAAAGAGCACTTGGATTATGGTGCTGCTAAATTCAAGTGAGGAAGCCAAGAGACTTAATGTGACATCACGAAGACAGAAACACAACTTGCACTTTTTGTATTTCTATATACAGGTATGTATTTAGTTAAGTTTTGATATATATTTCCATTAGATTTCTTTTAACTTATTTACAGATATCTATTAATCTATATTTTGAGGTCTTGATTACAATCCAAGTCTCATTGTGTTTGGTCCTGGGCATACACAGAGTTAAAACAAGCTTGTCATTTAAATAGATGTGATCAGTTTAGGGCTGGCCTGATTTTTATAGGTGGGAAAGTCCAAGATGGACGGAGACTGGCTTGTTATGACAAAACCTGCACAGAACTGGGACCAGAGTCTGCCTCGAGTGTCATTCTTAAGACCATTGTATGAAGAAGAGGAGAGACAACAGAGCAGGACTGGTTATTCCAGGTATGCTTTTATTCGCACTGACAGTTCCTGATGTCTGAGTGTTCCACCCTCACATGCATTGACAGTGACCTTGATAAAGACATATGTGCCACCATGATGTGGATTTTGTTTCAGACTTGTGACACCCCAAATGCTTAGGTCAAGCCTGAATGAACTGCCTTTGCCTGATTTTTGTGCAAAGAGAAGCCCATAATAGAAATTTTCTAGAGATGAAGCAATCCTTATTTCAGTCTGTTTTCTGGGGCAGGCTTCTTGACAGCATGCAGCATCTCCTTCTGAGCTGGGCTGTGGTGTAGTTTAGGACTGAATTTTGTTCTGCAATGTGATGACAGGATCATATTATACAAATGTCATGCATCTAACTACTGAGATCTGGTTTTCAAACTTTCCTAAGACATTTAGACTCAGGGTTCTGTTAAGATTCATTCCAGGACGAGAAAATAAAACCTGGATATTGGCTGGGTTGGATTTAGGCACTAATACTGATCTTTTTGTGTTTTTACAAGCTACTCGATGAAGAGAGTTCACTCCTGACTTACTCCAGGATACTTGGGAACTATCTCCATACTTTCAGTCTCTCTTGATATGAAAATCTAATCATGTTCATTGCTCAAAATCAACTCTGGTTGACGACTAATGCAAAAAGGCTCAGCCTAAGCAATCAGCTTGTTCAGGAAATGTAGATAAGAAACCCTCCCGAGTTGCTTTGAAAGTCAATAGACTTTGGTTTAGAAGGATTAGTGAAGGGATCAGTCCTGAAAGGTGCTGAGTGTGATGGATTGCAATACTGAGTGTCTGCGTGTATGCAGGCAGATGCATGAAAGTCAAAGGTACTGTGCAAAACCACGTAAGTTAAGATCATGCCCACATATTTTTCTGGCTCAATTTCTCAATAACCGGTAATGTGTGTTGAGCTCTGGGGGAATCCCAGATCTCAGGGCTATAAAGGCCTAGGAGTCCCAAGATAAAAAAACAAAAAAAATTGCCATCCTGAATTACTTTTTTAATCTCAGTGGCTGGGTCTGGTTCAGAAGCCTAGGCAGCTGTGATGGAGCATACACAGAGCCTTTCAGACCCCGATGAACACTTACGTAGCACCCTGGAGCAGACAGCGAAGTGCACAACGTGTGTCCAAATGAACACCAATTGTATCGCTTCTTAATGAGAATTAATATCTCTGATATAACTCTGGGGGACCTCAGTCATGCACCAAGACCCCAGAGTAGCTGGCATTTTACTGAGACATAAGAAAAAGGTGATCTGGTTTCAAGAAGCTTCTCAGAAGAGCACTAATTAAGAGGAAGATGCATGTGGCACCAGCTGAAGTTCCCAGTGGGTTTTCAAGGGTCAGTCCCATAAAGATGGACCAGTCCTTCATCTGTTTTTAGGGTGGTTTTTTTGCTGCCCTTTCTTCCCAGGAACTGTTGAACAGGAGCCATTGCTTTTGTCACTCTGCATATATTTCTGTTTGCAAAGGGGTTTTTTACCTCTCTGATATTCTTTATAGGGTGACCAGCATTTCCTTCAGGTCAGCATTACTTGTGTATTTGTTATAGCATCCACTTAATGAAACTAAAGACCAGCAAATTTAGAACAAGAAATAGAATAAAAGCCAAGTAGATGACATGAACATGAGAAACTCGTGCTTCAAAAAGTATTTATTTAAAACAAGAAAGAGGACAGAAGTAGATGTTAAAAGAGTTGCCTGTGGTCACATAGTTAGTCAGTGGCAGAAGCAAAGAAAAAAAAAACCAAACGTATCTTTTGCAGCAGTGCTCCAGTCACATCCAGCCCATGTCAGTGGTCTTCAAAGTCTGTACCTACAGAAGCAAGAGTCAACTGGGAAATTTAGGGTTTGTTGCCAGGGTGAAGGGAGCTAAGGAGCCAAAAACACATGCCTACTGTGTGGCTACTTTATTCACCAGTTGTAGAATAGCTCTCATTTCTCTGAAATATCAGGTATTGGCCAGAGGCAAGGTATTAAATTCCAGGGTACCTGGTTATTCAAACAGACCTGGCATATCCTACCTTTCTGCACTCTCCTGTAAAACAACAATGCCATTTCTCCCATCATTATGCATCACACATCAGGCTGGCTGTTCATTAACAGCTCTGACCTGAATCTGTCACTTTACAACAAACTCCTGTAGGATTCCAGGTTTACTGCCACATAACTGGTTTATTATACACAGAAGGCTGTAATAAGCTGATTAAAAAACCTTCCTTTTTTTTTTTTGAAGACTTAATATATACTTTTCTGACATCAGATAAGTACAAAATAAACCCGAAGCTTCACCCAAAATGCATTATGCAAAGAAATCTGTCACTATAAAAAGCCTAAACCACAGAGGGCTCCCTGTACCAACTCCTCTCTGCACCGCCTTGGCTGCATAAGAGGGAGTCCTGTTGTGACAACTGTTAATTCTTTAAAAACCTTGAGTCAAACCATCCTTTCTATGATTCAGCTGGTGCAAGACACCTTTCCTCCCTAGAAATGCAGCTTTCTGGAACAATATTTTCATTCTAAGGAGGAAAGTTGTAAAGTTAAATGGAAAGTCCTATTCTCAAAGTTTAAGATAAAAGGCAACAGCCCCTCATATTTCAGCTCAGGAATCTCAGGACAGCCTTCTTGAACAGAAACTCTGGTAAATGATTGAAAGAGGCAAGGGCTTCTCTGCTTCATTTTGATTACTTCATGCCAGATGAGACAGAACTGGCCAAATGCTAAAATGGAAATGAAGTGTTTCAATAATTTCCCATTACAAATGTCAACAAAAATTATATTTTGCTGAATTTGCATTTCTGTAAGAGAAAACTGTTCAGCTGGGGAAAAGAATTGGTCAGCTCTATCGGCAGAGCTGGTTATGAGAAGTGAAGTTCATCACATCTCTGCTAATGGGGTGTGAAAAGTTGGCCTCACTGAGTACATGCAGACCTTTCTTACTGCTCCTGAGAGGCCTTGGAAGAAGGAGTGATCACTGATTACTCTGTCTCCTGTCTACACCGCTGTAACGTGCTGATGAAGACAGGGCTGGGGTGTGAGAAGCCCATGGATTTGCTAAATGTGTTTACAACCCCCACCCTGATCTTCAGGCCAGTCTGCAAAAGTTGATGTCCGTCACACTTCCCATGGCTAATGCTCTGTAGAAGGAATCAGCCATGATGGCAAGCCATCACACAGCACCCAAATTGACTCTTGCCCTTGTGTGGCTTCCCACTGCCCCAGAAAATTATTTTGTGTGTATATTTTTTCAACTCAAAGTGGTGGAGGTAGCAAAGGAGCTGTGTTGCAGCCCTGCTAGCATGGCACAGAGCACACGCTGCTTACTGCAGGAGATGACTTGAGGATGGCTGGTAGTAATGCGAAGGAGTAAAGTCTGTTCTGATCATGGTGAAGAACTGTTCTAGATAGAGAGAACCAAAATTGGTACACACACAGATAACTAAAATAGACCCAGGAGGAAAATATTCTGATAGCTACAGGAGTGTTTAACTTAGAGGGAACGAGGTGATTGCTCCAAAAGAAGTCAGCGATTATGTGGGATGTGATTGCCCTGGGTATAGGACCTTGGAGTAAGACGGTGGCACATATGGCCAAGTAGAACAGTGTTTTTGCAAAATAGAAGGCAGAATTAGGATGATCATCTGCAATATTTTAAAGCACGACTTTAAAAGCCCAACTTAAAAAGGAGAGAAGGTGTTTCGAGTCTAACATCTAAGCTGTTGGTAGTGACAGGGCTTTACAGTGTGTGCTGTACAATCAGTGAACAAAAGCCCCAGATATTTCTGTTAATCAAAGCCCATCTTTTGAATCAGTTTTTGGGTTTTTCCTCTTGTTGCAATCACTGGCCAGCACAAGCTGAATTATAGTGTTCTTTATTAACTGGCACTGCTTGCTCCACCTTAATTAGTGCAGACCAGTGGAGTTAAGGTGAATGAGGTGAACATTAGATGCAATTTTATCATTGATGTTGAAAAGGCAACCAGACCTCAACTTTTCTCTCTGTAAGTACATGCCTTCCTTTTGTGAGATGATCAATAACACTTCCACTGGAGGAGGTGGGCAAAGCACCTTTCAGAACTGATAATTGTGAAGGATCCAAATCTTTTCTAATAAAATCTTTCAAAACCTTTACAAAATTTCTAGTGAAGGCCAGCTTTCCTAGGAGACCTATAATTATTGAGAGCAAAAGAGAGAAGAGATGAGAGTTATCAACCTGTTTCATATAAATAGGACCAATTCAAACAAGAGATCTGAAAGGCAGGGATATGTGGGAAAAAAGTGGAAATAAATAAATATAATAATAATAATTATAATAATAATAATAAAGAAAAAATATCATTATACTTTATACAAACCATAAAGCATACACACATTCTGTGATTTCCCAGAGGTCTCCTGGCTGATTCTATTTTCTCATAAAAACCTTTCTTATAAAAATCTTTACACACTGCACCCACAACTTCTATCTCAGCAATACAAAATGTACATTCAGACTGCAGGACATCCCAAAAGATTTATTCCCTTGATGCTGCTTTTCCTCTTCTTTTTCATGTTTCAAAGTCAAATATTTATCATTTGGCATCTTCTATGTTTTTCTTTGATCCTTGAAAGAAAGAAAAATCCCTTCTCATTGCCCTCACTCTGGAAAACCATGAAGGCAGAGGCTCCATCATTTTCAGTGGAAGATGCAATAGGATGATCAACTTAAGATAGCCAATGGCTGCAAAACAGTTGTTTTTACCAAACTGTGGCAACATGATGACATCCTGGCACATTCAAAAACTTGGCATCCAGGAGGGAAAAATACTAATTCAGGTTGAGAAAGACACACAAACATCTTCCTTACCTTTGAAAACATGTGTTTTATACTCACATCATACACATTATGGCACAGCCTGTTTTATGCTGAATCATCTTGATCTGGCCCTTTCTAAGGAAGAGTAGGGATCAAAAAAAAGTGTTTTCTATGCAGTATGGTCAGTGCATCCCATGCTTTTGTCTGAAGCATTAATGGGGAATGTCTGTGGGAGGGCTGTGCTGGGTTTATCCTGATCCAAAGGTGTTTTCCTTCACCTGCATTTGCCTGGACCGTTGTCCAGACTGAAAAATGAAGGTGTTGATCCTGTCTCCTTGCTGAGAAAGTGTGATATAGATAATTGGTGAAACAGTGTGGGACAGTGTGCAAAAAGGACCAAAAGTGAAATTAAAAATCCAGTGATGTCCCTGTCTCCCACCACAGACAAGCACACACAGACTCCTCAGGCAGCTCTGCCTGTGTCTGCTGCCTCCAGCGTGGAGATTTGATGCACAGGACACTGGTGGATGGGGGCAACACTCCCCCAGCATCACCCCTGCCCCTGCCCTGCGTGTGGCATCCCTTGATGGTGTTTCAGCCAGAGGTGTATCTCCCTGGCACCAAGGTCCTCCAGCCCTTTTGGAAGTCAGCCTCTTGTTCCTTTTCACACCTATTTGCCTGTGGAGGCTCGGTTCTTCATGTCTTCCACTTAGTGCACAGGTGAGAGGAGACCAGTCAAAAAGAAAAGGATGAAAAAACAAACACAAAAAGGGGGAAAAATACCCACTTAGCAACAACTGAAATCCTCCTCAAACACCCATATGAGAGCCAGACTCTCTGAGGTAGCAGTAAGGACAGGAGGTGGGAGAAAAAGGAAAAGAAAAAAAAAATAATATTATTACACTGAAAACTCACTTGAAAGAAGCAGGGGAACATGGGTCTGAGCCAGGCTGCAGCTCAGCTCCCGTTACTGCTGCTGTGTTGAGCAGTGCTTATCATTCTGTGTAGTTCAGGGAGCTTTCAGGTGATTGCTCTAAAAATACCTTATCTGCAATGGTTAAAAATAATTTCCTCCTTTCTATTTATTGACCTCCCTCTTTACCTTTATGACCTCCCATTCCCAAACAGCTCCAAAGTATTTAAAAATAACAATCTGTCTTTCTTCCTTCCCAGCCTAATTTGATTAGTTTATAGAGTTCTGTTTAATTGGGTGCATGCGGAAAGTGAAGACCTAAAAGAGGAGCTTCGCATTTGCTGTTTAGTGTGACACTCAGTGTGATCTTTCACAGGAACGAACAACAGTCCTCGCACACTGTCCTTGAATATGTTTTGGGTGATTCAAATAAGAACTGCCTGCTTTTGAGCTACTGCTTTGTTGTCCTGGTGGTCTATAGTCTGAGGAAGAAGTGTGCTCTGGGAAAGAGACACTTCAGATTGAGGGGAAAACAGTAGACAGAGGAGCAAATGGCAACAACTTTGTAGATGGATTAATGGCTGCATCTTATTCCAGTTACAGCTTGTCCTTGCTGAGTCTTCTCCTGCTACACGCACGAGCCAGCACTGCGAGGCGCCTGGGCAGTGTAGCTGGCCCCGTGTCTTCTCAGACGTTGTTTAATTGTTGCCTCTCATGGTTTGAAGTGGGCATTTATTTCTTCATTTTTGATCTTCTGACAGCAACAGGAAGCAATCTTGAACTCATCAAAGAGGATGAACTCCATAACACTGCCACTTCAGACTGAATTGTCTCTTTAAGGCACCAGATGGACACTTTCTTTAAACGTTGACTAACATAAGGGATAAGACTGTGCTTGCGGGAGTCCGCAGGTGTAGCTATGGAAGGAAGGGCTGTGCGGGATGTCTGTCCTGGTTTTATTTGGAAGGACAATTTAGAATTACATTGTTCATCCTTTGCTAGAGACGGGGTATTATTTAGCAAGCAATAGTATCAAATGCAGAGTTTAAAAAGTCCAGCAGAATGGATACAGATGCACTTCATTTAATTTAGTACTTTCATGCTCCTCACTTTGTGATTGGGGACACAGAACAGCAGCCACTTCGTGCTGCAAGCACAGCTTTTTATAAGGACTTTGCAGTACCTTCTGCCCTATTAACACTTGCTGTATTCTACTCCCAGGCTTAATTATTCATCTTATACCCAAAAGTGCAGCAATGATTAAACTGAAGAGCAGTTAGGCATTTTCAAATGGAAGCGATGCTGCAGCGTTGGAAAGATGCGTATTTCAAGGGTATGAGTTTGTCCCTCTCCCCCTGCCCAGATCTCCTCTCCACTGAGCATTGCCTCCTGTGTTCCTCCACTGCTCAATCTTTAAAGCACCTCTCTTTGTTTCCCTTTCTCCCCCCTCTCACAATTACGTCTTTTCGCTCTCTCGTGCCATTACCTTTCCCCTCTGCTGATTTGCCTCTGCAACTGAATTTTCTCTATTGCTCTCCGCAGGTTTGGATGAAAGCCCATTGAAGACAACTGAAATTTTCTTACTGACTGTTGGAAGTTATTGTTGAAAGGAGGAAACATTAAGGATAACAAAACTTAACTGCACATTTCTGCCTATGAATTGGGGATGGGTCAAGTGACTTTTCTTTATGTTTCCAACAGGCTTTAGTTTGTCTGAGTCTATGAAACTTGAGCAAACCATTTCAGTACTATTTTTGAAGGACAAAGATGTGCAGGTCCCAGGAGAAATCACAAAATAGTGCTTTGAAGGGGCCATCTACTGAGAAGTAAGCCTTCTCACCTCGTTCTGAATTTTGAAAATAACTTGAGAAGAATGCGAGTAACTAAAGATGGCTAATTTCTGCTACCAAAAAGTTAGGTTTTCAGTTGAAACTAGTCATTTAAGCCATAGAAAGAGAGACTGTTACCTTTGGAGGATGAGTCATCCCACCCACTTTAGGCACTGTACATAGGAAGAGGTGACTCATTCTTTGGAGATGCCTCCCTTTCTCTTCACAGCCTGTAGAGGAGGGCTAGATCACTGGCTCAGACATCTAAACTTTTCCATGGCTAAAACTGGGTTAAATTAATCCTTACTTTGCTGAACAGATATTGCCATGTTTCACAATAAAGAACTGTGACAGACACCCAACCACTGTTGCTCTGTGATCCCGCAAGTGGAACTGCAGCAAGTGGAGCTGCAGGATGGACCTTCTGTCTTGTCCTAAACAGGTCTGAAGTAATGGCTGCCCATCAGTGAGTCAGTTCAGGTTCAAACTGTGGCCTCAGCTGAATTCTCCCGGGAGACAGCAGGAATTCTTGTTGTGGGTGAGTAAGTAGTGGGTGAGCACTCAGAGTCCAGCTTGATTTCAAAAGCCTCTTCCCCCTACTTTGCCACCACACTTGGACATTGCACCCCATGGGCTGTGGTGCCTTCTTTCCATCGAGCTTCTCATCCTTAGTCACCTGATTCTATTTTGATCCCTCTAACAGGCTTGGCTTACTGTCCCTGACACTACTAGGACATCCCAAAATCCTGAGGCAGGTAGGAACTGAGTACAAGACCTGGTTTCATTTTCCAAATATATCTCCAGCTAGGCTAGCTATGGCCATGCTCACTGTCTCAGAAGTACCCAGTCCAGCACTTCACACAGTTATTGGAGTGCAGCCAGTTCTCTGGTGAGAGAGCATAAGAGCAATGTTCAGGTTTTTCATTTCCAGAAAATCACATGACGGGAAAGAAGTTAGGACTTGTTCTTGCTCTCTCTTCCTCATAGTTTCTCCCTTGCATTTTTGTTGAGGGCTGCATCAGTACATTCATTTATAAAACTGACCTGAAGACAAATGCGCACAAGCTTTTCTTGCCTTCCCACTGCTATCTTGGAGGCAAGGCTCCAGTTTTTAACCATATGACACAGCAAGATAAGCCTTACAATAAAAAGCAAACAATGCAAGGCCAGCCCCGGGCCTCCAAGCCGTGATCTCCGTTTGTTCAGCATTTTCCCAGGAGGTTGTTGGAGATACCTGTGAATAAGGCTGAATGCAGAGAGTCAACTTTGCCGAAGCAAAGAGCACAGCATTCTGGGTTATTAAACCATTTGTCTTACAGCCCTGGGGAAAAGGAGTTTGCTACAGAAAGTCACAAATGGACTGAGTTTGCTTGTCTCGAGCCTGCTTCTCTCCATTTTGCTGCATCCCCAGCTTGGCACCATTGTAGCATGAGCACCAACTTCTGGTGAGGAGAGAGCAGAGACTGAGAAATGCAAAAAAAGAATGTGTCAGTAAAGTTATTTTTGAAACTGTCTCTGGCTCTTGTCTGCATTATCTCCAGATATCCCCTCGACAGTATTTTTTCGTTGTTCATGATAGGTTGAGGGGTTTTTTTCAACACAGCGTTATAAGAAGAGTTAATACTGTCAAAAAATTCACTCTTAGAGTAAACTATATTCTCCATGGCATGGTAATACAATATGCTGTTAAATTCTTTCACTCAGGAGGGAATAAAGGATATTTGAGCATAAATGCATTATCCACAATCCACAATAGCACAGCCTATCCCCCTGTGGATAATGCTATTAGTGCTACATTTCAAATTAAAAAGCATATGCTCTTCTTCTTTCAAAAACAAGGGAGTGCTGCCCACTTCCTTCACTTGACTAAAAACAAAAGCTTTTAAAGTGATAAAACAGCATTCATTTGATAAAAACAACCATCTGCATCTGATTTAGCTAAGTGTTCGCATTTAAAGACAAATTGCTGGTTGGGGAAAAATTAAATATAAGCATGAAGGTTGACTTGATTTGACCACAAATCGGTATCTGCTATCCCCACTAGTACTAACCCTAATTTTGACACTAAATCCTGACCTTGAATAGCAAGTCCTGATTAAGGGCTCTTTAAACCATTTTACTTACAACCCCTCAAATAAACACGTTCCCAAACTCACCCTCTCCCTTCTCAACCTATTAGTCTGCATTAGTTAAAGTGGGTTGCTTATTAAGTTTTTTATATCTTCAGAATAATTTGGAAAGACACCAAGGTCTTAATGTACCAGATTTTCATAACGCAACATGATATTAACAAACATCAAACTCCATCAATGATCTGTGCAGCAGGCATCCTTAAAGCATGTAATTAAGATAACGCAAGATAACATCAGCCACAAAAAAGAAAGCGGAGGAGGGAACACAAATGCAGTTTTCTGAGAAGGCCGCATTGAGATCGTCCCTTTGAGATCAGGACATAACAGCAACATGGGAATACTGAAAATGCTATTCTGATAGTGCACTAAACTGTGATGAAGAGTATGGTGCACGGATCATCCTCAGAAGAGCAGCGAGTACAGCCAGGATGGGAGATGAATAGTTGAATATACAAGTGTCATTTTAGAAATGGTTATACAGACTTTTATCAAAAAGTCCTCAAGTGTTTTAACCTTTCCTTGATTTTTAAATCAATAAAGAATATAATAAAGGCAACAATACCCACCTGTTAGTTCCTTTCATCAGTAGATCTCACAGGCTTTGCAAAGAGTCAGCATTTTGAATTCCACACAAGTTATCTCCATCTGCTGGGCACCCCCCCCAAAGGTTAATGTACCCATGGGGGTGTGTGCACTGGAGGGCAGGAGGGGTGCTAACAAAACATGCAATAGTGAAACCAAAATCATCGCTATTATCACTTTGCACTTTCAAGAATCACCCAGAGTCCCCCATCTGCTGGGCTATTTCTGCGCAGTTTAGGAGGAACGAAGTGGGAAAGTGGTTTCTTTCCAAAACGTTTCCATAGACTTGAGAAATGTTTGTGGCCGTGCACACCTCCTGATGTCTTTTCACTGGTAAACGGCTGGATATTTTCGTGCTGGAAAGCGTGGTTGTGGATGTGTCTGATGTTCCTTTTCCTAGCATAGCTGAATACATCCATACACAACTGAACATGTATATTTAGCTGTTAAAAAAAAAAAAAAAAAATCCCAACGTTTTGTGACAAGTTTATTTCCCACCACAAAGTTTCATCCATTTGGGCAAAACTTTCTGCAATCCCAAACAGCAATAGACAACCCCAAATATATATTTTAAATAACATCAGAGAGGAGAGATTACAAAGCATATTTCAGATGCATAAGTAAGTCCAGGCTAATAAAACCCCCTTTCCTCACTCACAACCCCCAGTGTCAGGCAGAAAAGTAAACCAATTTGTCACTGCTGCTGCCTAGTGCCAGGATAAAAGTGTGTGCTATTCCCATTCCTTTGCCAGAGGTCACTGGGGGCAGTGTCTCAAAGACTGTCTGAAGGAAAACAAATGAGTGCAAACATAATAAATTGCAAGGAAGAAGCTCTGTCGTGACTAGTGGGAAGGCAGGGGGGGATGATAACTTTTGGGGGGAGCAGGAGAAAAAAAGATGTGCACTGCTCATCTGGCGCAAGACTATTTTAATCACTTTGCAAGGGGATGGCTGGTTTCAAGGACAAATGGATAATACATGTTTCGCTAGGGCCGATAGTGAGATAGTGAGTATCTTTGAATGTACTGATACAGCAATTAAGCGAACTAGTGTCCTTGGGCAGCTGCTGAGGCTTCTTGAAAGTGGGGTTTTAGACAGCACTTCAAGTCTTTCCTCACTAACAGTAGGGATGCACAGAAAACATGCTACTGTGCATGTTGGCAAGAGCGGGACATCTGTCTGGGATATCATTCCCTCCTCCACAGCTATTGTGTGAGGCCACGGAGTTCTGACCTGGCACGTTCCCTATTCTAACCTGCTCCTTCACAGGGGTAGATGGTGGGACATCTCGATGCCATTCCCATGTGAAATGTAGAGGTGCTTGTCGGTAATACGGGGCAGTAAATCATGAACTTTTGTACCCTTGAGCTGTTGCGCGTAGGATCAATTAACCCAAAAAACGTGCAACTGGGCTTGCTTTCCTGTGCGTCTTGGACAAATTTATTTTATGGGGTTATAAAACTAGATCCTTCTTCTGGCATCCTCAAATGCACAGGGATGAGTCCAGCACTGCCAGTTTACACCAGCAATGCATGCACAGCAGATCTCCGAAGACCTCTAGAGAAACAACAGCACAACAGATGCCATTTTGGCTGACAACAGAAACTGTGAAAAAAGCCCTACAAAGCTGGAAGTCTTACAAAGCTTAACAGCTAGATCTACAAACCCAGTGTCAGTCTCCTATCAGGAATGGACTGGGTACACACTGAGACATCTGTTATCTGATGACCAGTGGATTGCAAGAGTTTCATAAAGGAGTGAAACAAACCCTCGGTTACCACTTTTCTCCCCAACTCTGACATGTCCAGACCAGTACATCCACACTGAGTCACTCTCCATGCTCGGGGTCACCCAGAGGGAAGTTACATTGTACCTGTGCACTGCAATGATTAACCTCTAGCCACAGGTTTATCAGGCTAATTTTGCTTTAGAAATTCCTTCTAATTTATTAGACTTATTTTGCCTTTCTGTGAGTTATCCTCCTACAGCTGAGATCATTAATTCTTCGGATTTATTTGCCAAATATTTTTTCCTGGAATTATTTTTCTGTGCCATAACTTAGCTGAATTGTAAGCTTCTGCAGGTTGTCTCTTTTGTTCTGTGTTTGTAGTCCATCTAGCACTTTGATTGGGGGCACACTGTCCCTCTGTGAGATATATATATATATATATATAAAAAAGTAGGCAGTACATTGTTAGTACTCTGTATCCCATGTTCATGTTGCGCTGGTTAGTTCTGACACAACCCAGAGTTCACATGCTGTGTATCGGTCCCCCTGATTTCATATACATTTCTCCATCAAAGCAGGTTGTTAGAGCTAAAGCTTAGAAACAAAGTCAAGTTCCTTCTAATATTCCCCAGTAGTCATTCCCAAGCATAGGAAAAAGAGGTTCAGACACTGAGCAAACAAAAGATGTATTAATTAGGCTGTTATTTCTGGAAAGTGTTTTGAGGTATTTTCCCATTGTTATTTCGTTCTCTTTTGTGGAACGCCTGTGCCTTGTGACCCCACCTGACACTCTCACCACCATTCTTGCTCTTTCAAGGTATCTTTTATTGCCAAACAAAGGGAAAAATATATATTTGAATGTGGCCACCAGATAGGCCATTGCTAACATCTCTATGCTAGAAAAAGACATTGCAGAATAAAGACATCATTGGTGTTATCAGGAAGCCAGGTGTGGGAAGAGAGGACTGAGGTTTTATCACACATTACAAGGATTAAAGGTTGCCAGCCTTGACTTTGGCCACACTAGGGCAGATTCTCAACTGGTGTAAACCGAAGTAGCTTCCATGAAAAAGATTGATCTCTGTTATATCACAGAATCACAGAATCTCGTGACTTCACTGCAGATGCAGAACATGTGATGGAAAGAGACCTCAAAGGTCATTGCGTCCAGCCCCCTGCTATCTCAGGCAACTGCATCACACAATCCCACTCATAATCTGATGAAGCTTCATCATAAAACTAGTCAGGTTGCTGCTTGCCACCCACTCCTCCTGCTGAAGGCTGTTCCAGAGCTTCCCTCCTCTGCTGGCTGCAAACCTCCTTCCAGCTTTCAAACAGAATTTATTAAATGGAATCCATTTCGGCTTGCTTTCTGAATGCACAATTTTATTCCAGCTGGGGGAGGAAGCAGAGGATAGTGGGACTTCTTTGCTCTTCATTTGTTCCACAGACCTGGGAAAACATTCCCCAGATGTTGGAAGCCCACTGCATGGATGAGGGGTAGGGCTCAGCTTTCAATTCATACCTTTCCTTCTCTTTGTGCGTGGCATGCTACTGAACCATTTCATTTCAGTCTTTTCTTCAAAGATCACTTTCTCATAGGCAGAGCTATCTCCTCATGGTGAGACTTACCCCAGGACAATTAATAGCAAGGAGGAAATATCTATACCAGTTTTTGTCCAAAATCCCCAGTGAACCACAATAAGTCTACAGGCAGTTTACTCACAAGGGGTGCAGAGGATCACCAGGCCAAACTTGAACATAATTAAATCCCGTGAGCTTCACAGTGAGTGGAAAGATAGGTTACTTCTGCCCCCTGGACCTTGAATGTGCTATGACAGTTTAACATGGAGAGTAAATTAGACATTATCCATTCAGGTTCACCTCATTAAGATACTTCATATTGGGTCCACCATAATTTTGACCAACTAGGAGCTAGAGGCAACACCAATGCCATCATGAGTGTGGCTGCATCAATAGTGAACTGGAAATAGAAGCCTATACTGCTGTTCGGACTTATTCTGCACCTACCACTGGTGACAGGTAAAAGTCCTCTCAGTCTTAGCCCAACCTGATATCAGGTTACAGCCTGGTCTATCAAGACATGTCCTGGGCTTGGATCCTCCTGAGAACACTGTGGTTATGTTTAGCCAAGAAGGTTTCAAAGCTTGGTATACACATTGTTTTTCTTTCTCCACAGAAATAAAACATTTTTTGACTAGCATTTTCACCTTGCTGAATATGAAAAATATCAAAGGAAATAGGCTTTATTAAAAAAGAGTATAATCAGTTCAACATGAAAGATTTCTCAGGAGGGATGTGATCAGATGAAGGGAGAATTGACTTCTGGACTTCCATTTGTCTGCAAAAAATATGCCATTGTTTTGGCTGGGTTTTTAGGACTAAAATGACAGTGATTAAGAGATTCATTTAGTAAGCTTATGTTCCTTCCTTCCAGGCACACTCTCCCTGGAGGAGTTAAATTGGAAATCCAAAGAGGCTTCTGACAGTGGGGAGCTCAGAGGAGGTGTAGAGAGCATATTTCATCAGTTTCCAAGGGTGGCAGGTAGTGATTTCAAGTGAGGAAGCAGGAGAAGGTTGTAGTCTCTGCTCAGCCCTAGCTGACTTCAAGCTCTCAAGGTGTAGGAATAGGTGTATCCACAGACCCAATTCTGCTAAAAGACAGTGAAACTGGTTGATGTATTTTCCTCAGAAGCTTCCGAAGAGAGTTTTGCCTCAGTAGTACAGTAATAATGTCAGAATTTAGCTAAAAATTTTTAAAGACTCCTTTCATTGCTGCTGCCCCATCAACTACATTTTTGTTTTTACTTGTGACATTTGTGACAAGCCAGTACATGAAAACTTAAGCCCTTGCTTTGGTAGGGATTGATCCTGTGAGATACTGGGCATGCTGGCCCCAATTCTGTGCAGTACTTAAATATCTGTTTAGCTCTGAAGATACTGTGAAGCACTTTGCCTTGAGCAAGGGCAAGGGGATCAGCAGTTTGCAGGACTGAGCCTTCTGAGGATGAATCACATGGCTGTGGCTGGAAAGATCCAAAGCTGGACGCAGGGTATTTGCCCTGAGGTGGGAATGTTACTGACAGTGTAGAAAGCCCACGATGACTCTCATGCACACTCAGAGTGAACTCTTGACTTGCCCTGGGCAAGAGGAGCCCACCCTTGGAAGAAATACACCTTGTTGGTGGGGACCGCTCTGTTCTTGTAGTGTCCTCTTACCAGGCCACCATCAACAGGGACAACCCAAAAGGTTGACACTCACAGATACTGAGTGAGAAAAACCTCTAAAACACAATCCCAACAGCTCCAGGATAAGTACAAGCTCTTTTCTGTTATACTCTTCCTTCTTTCTTTGTCTTTCTCAGACTAATTTTTCAATTATTTTCTTTCTTTTTGTCTGCTCTCTTTTCTCCTTTCTTCCTATAAACCTTTGCTCTTCCACCTCCATCTCCCTCCATTGCCCTTTTTATGTTAATGCCATCTTATCCTCCTGTTCTTTTGACTGACTTTTTTCCATCCTGATCTGTCATGGCAAATCACGTTCTCCTGCCATTCTCTTATTTTCCTTCCTTTCCCTTGAGTCTGTTCCAGTCCTTCCCCCTCCTCCTTGCCTCTCACAACTTTTCTCTGGCTCCAAGGCTGTCCCACTCTTGGGCTCCCCGGAAGAGGTGTGCAGCAGTTGACACCAGGAATGTGAGCCCTGGACATAAGGTGATGCTGCTTGGTTGTGCTCTTTGGGAGCCCCGAAGAGTGTGGCCATTTAACAAGGACATGGGAGCACACCTGCCCCTAGCAGGCTTTGAAAATTGACTTCAGAAGCGCGAAATAGGTCGATAAAAACAAGACATGAAATTGATGTCAGAGGTTGGGTTTATATATGACAATAAATAGCTTCATATGCTTGAATTTCTCCCTCAGTTGGGAGGCTCCCGGCTCTTGGCCAAGTAAATAGGCTCTGCAGCATATAGAAATTAAGTGACAGAGTCAGAGCAGGGGACAAGAGCAGTTGTTGAAGGCAACATGGACACCAGCTGCTTATACCTTATAGGTAACCCTACCCAAGGTGTCCGTCATTAAGCCAGGCAAAAAGGTAATAATATATTTGTATTTAATTTTTTTTACTGTGTGGCAGTATTTTAGATTATAAAATAATGTCAGAGCAGGGGGTGTACATAATAACTTGCAATAAAAAGAAAAACTGCTGGAAGATTTTCCCTTATAGGCTTATTTTGTCAAGTATTGTTCCACATTTACTTTTTTCCCTCTTAAACTAAGAAATAGATCCTCCCTCTGCATTGTGAGAACCACCTTTTGAAGACAAGAAAGAAAGAATGGGAATAAAATAGTAAAACATAAAATAAACCCCGGAGCCCATGTCTCTACTCCCAAGTGAAAAGAGATTTCAAAGAGAAGTATTTGTAATTTAGATTTCTGAACAGCACTGAAGAGGAGCCCGACTATTGACTCTTTCCCACTGCAGATGCCGAGGCCATAGTCCCCTGTCACTGATGGTGATAGAAGATCTACGAATAAACCCGAGAACAACTACCCAAACCCCTCCAGCTATTTAGTCAAATGACTTCTGAAAGTCACTCAGATGACTTGGATCAGGGCTTTATCAGCCTGGCTTCCCCCCATATCCTCTCATATTGCCCGGAGATGCCAAATCCTGCCACACTGAGGAACCTGCCTTAAGCTGCCACCATCATACCCTAAAAGGGACCTGTGGCTGTGGCAAACATTTGGATGTTGTTATTGCTTCTCTTACAGCACACAGGAGAGAGGGCAGCAGAGCCTGAGGGGAGACCTGGAGCAGACCCAGGTCTCAGAGGATGGTTGTTGCCAGGATAAAAATGGTTTGAGCAACATCTCAGTGGCCCAGCCTAGCTGTGGCACTCAAGTCATGGTACCTATTGCATATTGACATAGGACTAGTATTTTCTTCTTCTTCAGCCTTCTCCAGATGTAGATGACACTTGCTACATCACATCCTCACAAGTCTGGTCTGAAGGCAATGTTGTTGCTTTCCCAGCTTGACTACTGACTTTAGTGGAAACAGGACGGGGAAATTTGGGCTAGCTTTAATTTTGCAATAGCTCAACAATCATTTATCTTCTCAGGTAGCAAGTCTCCAGTGTCCACCTCCCATCTTCGTCACTGCCAAGGACCACTGGCCTTACTCTGCTCCAGCAAAAGCACTCAGTCAGCACAGCAAGGTGAACCGAATGCGCTGACTTTAATTTGGATGAGAAATGAATTGCAATAAGATCCCCATCACCACCAGCAGCCCCCTACGGCTCAGAGATATTTGAGTGAGAGTGGTACTGAACAAGGGGAAAATATAATAACAGGGACCTTGCTGGATGCTCTCCACCCCCTCGTCCCATGACTGTTTATTAAAGGTGAATTCCTGAGGGTGTTTGGAATCTACTGCTGACTAGCAGAGATAATAACATTGAAAGCTTTGATGAGACCAGCCTGAGATTTCAAATTTCTGAATCTATATGAGTTTTTTAACTCCTGAGGGGTTAATATATCCAGGTGAGAAAGTGGACAACTGACCTCGGATCACCACAGCTGGAGCTACAGGAGATCATGTGGATCACAGTACAGCCCCTGTCAGGCTCCTTAGGCTCCTTCCAGACCCCTGTGTGGACCTGCAGCCCCACTTCCGAGGTGGAAATAACAGCAGCAGAGTTGGGTGTGCTCTAGTACGGGCGTGCCCTCCTCTAACATCTCTTCCTGCCTTCAGCAGGGCTGATGCCTCCTCTTGTCCTGCTCTTGCTACAGCACAGTGCCCAGCACGTGGTATTTTGGAAACCAGTTGATTTCTGCAATACCAGGAGAGGGGTTTGACCCACACCATCAATGGCAAGTTTAAAAACACATCAGTTGAAACTGGGTATCACTGAAAGTGGCTTTGTCTCACAAAATGACACTCCTGTGACTGTTTTCTTCTTAACCAGTGGCCACCCTCATCCATATCTCTTCTTAATGCAAGGTATTACCATACCCATTTTGCCTGACAGATTTTTGCAGACATATTTCTGCTCGCTTTGCTTGAACTCCAGGTTGGCCGGGCCTCTGCTAACTTCCCTTGTGAAGGTGTGCTGTCACAAGGCTTGTCATTTTTCTTGTGCACAGCACTTTCAGACCAGATTTTATTCACAGGTAGGTGAAGGCAAGCCTTTGCTCTTATACAGTGAGATCCAGGCTATATTCAAAATCTTCACCAAACTTTATTTGGATGCTTTAAAATTCCAGGAGTTGTATCTGAAATCATCTGGGTAAAGATTTTCTGAAAGTGAGCTCTCCAGTCACAAATATACCACTGCCTAACAAATATAAACTCCCTTGAATTTGAGGGAATAACAAAAGTTCTGTATCTTAAACTTTGGAAGTTTTTCCATTCTGACTCTAGTAATTCCAAAAGTTTACAAGGCAAAAGTCCTGACCTGTGTACAGTATGGAGGATCTAGGCTTGGAGCAGTGAGATCTGAAATTTCTGGCTCTAGGAATCCCTCTAATTTGAAGAATACAGGGGCCCTGAAAACATCCAAGCAGAAGAGATGCTTTTCCACTACCCCCCCCCATCCTCCTCAGACTTTATGATTTGAGCTGAAAAGAAATTGTGGAATTTTTTCACAGCTCAATTTAAAATTGGGAAGTTACATAACTAGAACCAGAATGAGAACTGGTGCCTGGACACACAAAGACAAGAACCTCCTGGGACTGGTCCTTTGAGACAGACGATCAAATAAATTTCTCCAGAACCTGGGACTGAAATCCTGAGAAGAACACAACCAAATGAGCAGGACAGAAGGAGGGACATTGCCAGCTGTTCCCAACACAAACCTTGTGTAATTAACAGGTGCTGTAAATGAAGTAAAGCCAACTTGACAGTCGCAGCTGGATTGTCTTCTTTGCTGAGCTTTGTCTCCTTCTGACCAAGTGCAGACATCAGCATCTCTCCCCTTTTGGGGTGCCAGATGCATCTCTGAAACCCTTGTGACTAGCCCAGCTCAGGCCTGGCTGCTTTTCTATGCTAACCAGCCTTTTGCACAACAGACGTCTCTGCCCATTTGTGGTGACCTTTGCTGAGCCACCCTGGCACTAGCAGCCAAAGGCTTCTGCTGACTTCGGATGACTGCTTCTCCTTTCCAATTCTGTTATTGTTCTCTGCTGGATTACCTGCTGCTGCAGAACTCCCTTAATGTCAAGCAGAAAAAACGGATCGGGTGCAAATGTGGGGAAAAGAACTCAGAGGCTATTATGATGGAAATAGTTTAGCTTCAGTCACCTTTGCTATTAAGCTCATTACAGAAGTCTGTGGTATCTAGGGTGCCTCCTCACTGCTCCTCCTCACAGAGAGCTGAGACCTGGTAACTGTCTGCACACCCCCTGATTACATGGTCAGCTTCCTAGTTCACCCAACAAAAAGCAGGGTTAGTGGGAAAGACAAGCTTTGACTGCCGAGTTCTCCTTTCTGGATGCATGCAGAGCACTAAAAACCCTTCCAGTGGCATGATGTATCTCCCCCTTCTTCCTACCCTGTCTCTGTACACCTTCCTTTGTCCCAAAACCTTTCTGCGTCTCTCCATGTGTCAAGCATTCCTGATTTCACCTCTCCTATACACAGCTTTCTGTTCCTTGCCAAACCTCCTCTTCTTCTATAGGGACTCAAACCATTCCCTGTATGAAATCACTCCAACTTGGTGGTCTCCTTGCTCCAACTTGCAGACACGCCAATGTCAGAATGTCAATGGTCTATTTCAACAATTTTATTTCTCCATCCCCACCTGCTGCTGTGAGGAAGTTCACTGTAGTCTAGTGGCTCTCCTTCCCTTTGGTGGAGCTGGTGGTGACTGACATGGCTCCTGGGCACTGGAGGGATCATATGTGTGCTTGAATATGACCCGTAGCTGAGAATGAAGCTCCACAGAGACACATGGGATGCATGACCCTGGAGAGGGAGAGTGAAAGCATAAATCCAAAGTGAAAAACTGCATGTGGGACAACTGCAGGAATTGCTCAGAGGAAGCTAGTGACAGCAATAATTGAAGCTTAGGATCTTCAGAACAGCCCCCATCTGATTTCTTCCTTTCATTTCCATGCTTTCCTGCTTCACCCTTGATCTATCCTATGAAGTTTGTGTGTGTCCCCAGTTGCCAACCTGACAGCCCCTGATGATGGGTTGCTGATCCCATGAATCACAGAGCTCTTAAGCCTTTTCTTATCCCTTCCAAACACATCTCTTCACTCGGGATGATGCAGTGAGCTTCTCACATATCTCTCAGTTGCCTGGTTACCAGGTTAACACTGATGACAAATGCTGGATGACAGTTTGTTTAACACTGCTTCCTCCATGATCTGGGCTTCAGCCTTCTCTATTCCTAACCTCATGCAGTGTCAAGTCTTCAGATGCTTTTGTTCACAGTATCTCTTTCCAGTAACTAGCCTCCTGCATCCTATGTTCAGTCTAGACTATCCTATAATCTCCAGTGTCCTCTGCTTGAATTACCTTGTCACATTGTCACAGACCAGTTTGCCCAGGATCCCTCAAAAAAATTCTATGATTTAATACCTCCATTCTCAAGAAGACTGTTGCAGAAAAGATCAATGCTTTTCCTCTCCCCTGCACTAGAAAGAAGATATATCCATATATCATTGATCCCCTACCTTATAAGCTTTCAGTCTTGAAGAGAGATGTCTATCGTTATATGATCACATGTGACCTCATATAATAGGATATAATCTTACTGTTGCAACTGTATTATAAAGGAATAATATGAATAATAATGCACATAACTGCCAAATGTCTCCTTCCATCACTCACATGCAGATGATGCCTTTTAAAACACAGGCCACCTCTCTTTCATATATTTATAGTGTTGAGCACAATGTGGCTCCTACATGTTCCCATAATGCAAAAGATATCTTTAAACCCAGATTTCCTTCTATCTTGAAAATGAGGAAGGGCTTTCATATTCCTTAATTTTAGCTTCTTCCTGTGTTTTTGTCCTTTGTAGCGTCATTGGAGCTGTTGAGTGAATGCATCTGATTTTCTAACCCCAGAACTCCTCAGAGAAGACAATTTCAATCATTAAAGTCTCCCCTAGCCTGGCCCAGTATGATCCTATTGTACCTCCAACAGTTCAGAGCATCTTCCTACTCCAAGCTAAAATGGGGCCTCCATCATCTCACAGCCAAAACCACTCTACAACTGAGTGGTCTTTAGGAGAGAGGTGTCTCACAGGCTGTATGAGAGGCATTTCTCCAGCTGGCAAACAGACTGACCAAAATATATTTTATTCTTCCAGTGCTGAAGCCCAGAGCTTTTGGATGAATATGTGCTTAACTATTTATAATTGACCTTTGCACAAAGGAACATGAAATTTTTATAGCCTAAAGCCTCATTTATTAACTTTACTGGAGTGTAAAATATTGCTGTTTGCTATAAATTTGTACCAGGACAAACAATATATATGCTAATTAGTGGCTGTGCAGCCATTCGGGGGCGTATGTGCTCACCAGTCATTTCCAACAGGCAACAGAGAAGAATGGAATAGACAAATGACAATTGAGTAGTTTGATACTCTCTGTTCAAACAGTGAAGTCTGAAGAGGTGAATTAATGGTGTTCATTATAACAAGTCCATTTCCTTTTCATTTCCTTTGTAAATTAGTCCAGGTAACATGCTGTGTCCCTGAGAGAGCCGATCAGAGGCAACCTGCTGAGATGCACCTGCAAAACCGATCACTCTGGAGTTCTTTCATCACTCCTTACTCAGCTTTCCCCTTCCTTTGCCTTCTTTCAGCCCACCCATTCATCTTCTCCATTTTGTCTCCTCCATCTGCACTTTTTCCTTTTATACTTTCTCCTATTTTTGTTTTTGCATGATTTGCATTTTTTTCTTTTTGCTCCTGTCTCTCTTTTCTTCTTTCTTCTTTTTTTTTTCATTTTTTTCCCTCACCTTTTCTTCATATCATCTCTTGCTTCTTTTTTCTCTCCAGTATCTTTTTCTCACCATATATTATCCTGTTAGTACTTTCAGGATCTCATTGTTACTTTATAAACTTTGGGTCATACAAGGGCACATATCCCTAAGGCTCATCAAAACTCAGTAAGAAATACAACCACAGGGTAAAAAAAAGAGAGCGAGGTGTGTTCAATTTCATGTGGCTGAACCAGCTATTTCATGGTTGGTTGACTTTTGGTAGCAAAGAAGTAAGGTTGTAGAGCTAATAAAAGGAGCCTGTTGGAAACATCTCAAACGGTCCAGGATCTGCAGCTGCATCTGAGTATCTCCTGTTCTTGTGTTTGTCAGAGGTATATCAGAATATACAGACTGGAAGGATGAGTGGCAACCTGCTAGCAATGAATATGACTTCTCTCAATAGTTGTCGAGGGATGGGGAAATGGGAGACAAATGTCATTTTAGGGCTGGGTGGTCACAAAAGTTTGGCATGGATCTGAAATGATGCTCCTCAGAAGGCACCCCTCCTCTTCTCCCATTTCCCTGCACTCCTCCAGGTCACTGTCTACAGGATGTAAGAAGCAGCCAGGACACTCAAATGGGGAGCACCCAAAATTATAATAGTGCTCCATCATCCATGGGAGCAGCAGAAATCAGAGGGGGCACAGAGACACAGTCAAGGAAAAGCCAAACATAATAAGGCCACTAAAAAATGTATACATATTTCCCTTGAACATATATTCAGGATGCTGGTTTTCATGGAATTTAGACTGCTTAAGGAATCCAGTTGAGTTCACTGAATTGTGGGAAATTGCTAGGGATCTTCCATCAAAATATTTGCAAAGAACTATTTGGTTTCTATCAAAATAAGAAAAAAAAATCAGCTGAAAAATATCAGCATTTCAGAAATTGCTTCAACATTTCCTTTGAAGTAGACAGGTATAAGCCCTACTCTGAAGCCCGTGGGAGAGAATAATGTGCCCCAAAATATCATTATCATGAGGCAAATTGACATATCTAGAGGATTTTAACTTAAAATGAAATTTGTAGCATTTTCAAACTATCCTTTAACTATTTTGCAACAAAATTACATTTATGTTTAACTTTTTCTGTTATCAATCCTATTGAAATATTGAAAAATTTTAGCGGGACAAAATTCTGAATGTGAATCCAATGTGTATTCTGTATAAATGTTAAATAAAAACACTTCCCTAGACCCACAAACTTTCTGCTTCCTGGGGAATAACGTAAATCCTGCTGTGAAGCCGTCCTTGGATATTTGTAAAGATAAATAAATAACATAATACTTCATTAATAAAACAGTTACGTAGAAAAAAAATCAGTTCATTAATCTCTTTGAGTTTATACATATAAAAAGCTTCCTTTAATTATTTTTGTTTACTTATTTTTTCCCCAATAATTTTAACAAATTTTAAATGAACACAATAATGTACCAAAAGCTCCAGGGTTATCCAGTTCTAAAAGAAATACTTTGCTGAAACCACAGGTTTATTTAAAGACAGACTTTCAGTAAAAGCATAAGATTGGGTTTAAGAAGAAAATTACACCAATGAGCAGGATATGTGGTTTGGGCTTGAAATCTCTATTGTCATTATAGATCCTTTTTTTTTTTTTTAATGTACGGGTGTCCCCTTCATACCCCAGTTTACCCATAGAAGAAGGGAGGATGTGGCATTGCTGTGACGTACCTGAAGTAGGGGCAACTTTGGATAGATTTTCTTTCAGCTGTCCACTGCTTGGGGAAGTGAGAGGACAAGCTGGACAGGATTTATTCCTATTGTAGTCTAGTCTCAGCCTAGTTGAGCAGAAGTGGGTGGTTTGACAAGGTGGAGGGCCACTCCATCTCCAGGCTGTACTATTGCCAAAGCTTCAAACAGAGCACGTGGCTTGGTTCAGGATGGAGAAGTAGGGGAAAGTGTCAGCATGAGCAGAGATAACAGTGTTCAAACACCCACTGCCTTCAGAGATTATTTTTTAAATTGCTGATCGTGAGAAAAATTATGGGCCAAATTGTCTGGTTATGTAGCTCATCTCAACTCCAACAGAGTTATAGCAGGAGATATGTCGACTGCATTCAGAGTATGCCCAGATTTCCGTGTTCAAACAGCATGAGAACAGGTGAAAAAATGCATGAAGTTTTTACTAACACGTTTTGAATTCTTGTTTATGCGTCTTCTCTATTTTAAATCTTTAGAATATGCTGGGATCATGGTGGTGGGGACTTGTGGGTTGGTTTTTTGTCCAAATGCATCTACAGAAAAAAGCACTGCATGTTTTCTTACACAAAAAAGAGTAGTTGCTAATACATGTCTCCATGATCTGGGGATTGACCTGAAAAACTAAAGAAAGCTGGTACCATTGGACAGTGGGTTGAAAGAGGAGATGTCTGCAATTTTTGTCTACAGGCAGTGATATGTAAGTATATTCCTATTAATCCTCAGTATCACGGTTGCTTTTGCCAGTTTCCTCTCATTGGCACTCCATTTTACATGAAAGTAATCTGGAGATCTCTGTGATCTTATTGGCACTTCTTTTCACAGCCTCAGAAGGGAGATGAATAGTTAATGACCCAAATTCTCACTTTCAGCAACCATTGGACTGGCCCAAATCAGAGGCATGGACCTGGCAACCCCAGGCCCTTCATCATGTCATCGACTTGGTATTGTCTGCTACATTAAATTAATCAATAAAGAATTTAAAAGATCTTCCTCCCATCCTTTTTATTGTCATATAGTAACTGCATTATTCACATGTCCATACATTTAAGCATAAACTGAGCTTTATGATCACTTTCACTCCGTCTTTTAGGCAAACTGTATATCAGTGAAGGCATCATCATAAAAATATTGAACCAGCTCATACCTGGCATAAAATGCCATTGATTTAGGTGGGATTGTGGAGTTTAGCTCACTGCTATAAACACTTCTCATGAAGTGCTAGTCAAGAAAGTATCTGGAAAACCTCCTTACTCATATCTTACATAATGATGGTGCAGTGACAAAGCCATTAGGACACTTTCACGTGGTGTTGAAGCTGCTGATTCAAACCTTTCTCCAGCCTTATGCAACCCTCCTGCTTCACCTATTTCTGGGACAACACAGCTGGAATTGGTGACGGGGAGGGTGCAGCGAACCTGGCATGCAGGCATAGGAAGGCTCCTTCAGCACAGCTCCCATGATCCTGCTCCCGCACCAGCACTGCCTCATTCACTCCCTACAGCAGAGGCAGCTGAATGTAATGCCAAATGCTTTGTCACTTGCTTTCAGTTGCAGAAAGCGGCCTTTATACGTAGTTTTATCCCCAGTCAAATTAAAAATGACTAAGACTGGAGCAGCTCAGCCAGCTTCAGAGCTGGACAGATTTTCTGGATCATATTCAGTGTCTAACATGCTTGGCAACAGCCTCCAGGTTTTAACTGTTGCGAGTGAGGGGACCGCTTGCCTTGACTAGTCCCACACAATGGTTTTGCTGCCACTGCTAATATTTGAACAATGTGTTTGCCAATTACGTTAATACAAACAAGTCCCCTGGATCCCAAGGAAAAGGCTGTGCAAGCCCAAAGTGAAAGAGATACTGGCAGCCCGGCTACTCTGCAGAGACTCGTGCTACAAGGCAGGCAGAGGCAAGACAAGGACAAGAGAGAGTAACAAGTTTTCTGCCGGAAGAGACAGCGTGGCTTAGCCAGGCTTAGCTTGGCTAAATGATGGGTGACTCTCAAAACTCAGGCTGGGATGCAGCTAGATGGATGGGATGCCATAGATTCCTGGCTTGTGAAGCACCTCCCAGGCGTCAAACTGACTGCATTCTTTTGATTTCTCCAGACATATCCTTTCTCAAAGGGAATTTGTCCACGTGAAACATGAAGATATTTTACACTTATTTTCCATTTCTAAGTGATCTGCTGCAGTGTCAAAGTTTGACATCCTTTTGTTTCTTAGTTGCTTTCTTGATAAACCTGTCCTCATACCCACTCATCTATGCCTGGTTTCCCCCACTATAAGCTGCCATAAGGCTCTGTTGATCTGTTGGCTTCTACTTGAATAATCAGAAACTCTTTATTTCAGAGGAAAATATCATCCATGAGTGCTGAGAGTGTGAGCTCAGGAAGAGAAAAGTTCCTCCAGGATGTTGGGAAGCAGTTGGAGTGTCTGGGACTGAGAGAGGGCAGCATGAACTAGGGAAAGAGACCATGCATAGCAAGCTGACAGATGTCAACATATGTCTTCTTTTGCCTCAGCGTCCCCTTCTCTATGGACAAGGCCAGCAGGAGTTAGGCTCCTCTTTTCAAAGGACATTGTGTTTCCAGTTTCCTTCCTCCTGAAATCAGACCTGAAATCAGAAAGTAGCCCGGGAAAGCAGGGAGGGCTTTAGTGCACTGCAACCCTCCCAGTTTTTGCACACACATGCATTCCCACCTGCACATCCTCACATTGAAAACTGGCACTGAGCTTGCCACTGCTCTTCTTGTGAAATGGAAAATACTGCACAGCTGGTTTAATAGTGTTTAAAAGTCCCATTTGGAGCTGTTCAGGAGCTAAGCCTCATTGCTACAGATATGGTCATAAAGCTGTCATCATTAATTGCCACCCACTGCCACCATGGTGCCAAGGTCACATCTCCAGGAAGGGGAAGGCGTTTCACCTGGGTTCCACCCCATAGCTAGGGATGTTGTTAGCATCCCTCTTTATCCCCGAGACAGCACTGTTAGCTTCTCTGAACTACTAGAAAATCCTCCTGATGCCCCAAAGATCATGGTCTTCTGTTCTTGTATCATCTCAGATGCACATCTGTCTCCAGTCATTTCCTAAACTATGCTTGAGCAGCCTCCATTTGTTTCCTTCTGAACCTGCTCCAATATTGTGGGTTTAAAAGTTCACCTCCAACCTGGCCATTATTGGCTTTGCCTTCCACTTAGGAGCATCTGTGAAAAACATGAGCAGAGAGAGGCAAGCAAGAGTCCTGAGAAAGAATAAACAAATTAAATGCCAGCTGAGCTCTGAAAGGCATTTTCTAGCCCAAACAGAAAACACAGCTTGCCCTTTCATTTTAGACAAGAAATAGGTGTCTGTTGCTTTTCTTTTGCTTTTTTTTTCCTTCTTTTTTCTGTTTTTCCTTTTAATGAGTCATCCTTAAGAAACTCAGCAAGGTGGTTGCAGAAGGGATAGATGGAGGTGAAATTACAGTGAAGTGACAAACTCAAATGAAGAGAGTACCAAGATCTGGCAGGCTGTCCCTGTCCATGGCATTACTCCTCCCTCAATTGAATTCTTCTCGCCAGTGCTTCCCCTTGGCTGTCCTCCTCTCCCAGGCTCTCCTCTCTCCATAAATCAATATTGTATCTCTATGCTTTGGTCCTACATCCTTTATCCCTCTTCTCTACCTCAGGACAGTGCTTCTGGTTTCCTCTAGCATCTCTGTGAAGCTTTTCTTTCCTCAAAATCCTCAGTGCCAGCCCTTCCCACAGTCCCCAAGATGCCCCGTTCCTTCCCTACACTATTTATGTTTATCAGCAACATGATGGATTTGGCAGTATTGCCTTTGCGTTGACATTCCCTCTGATTGCTCATTTAATCCCCTAATTCTCTTTCCTGTCATTATAATGGTTTCTTCCCCATTTTCATCTCACACAGGTTCCCCTTCACCTTTAGCCCATACTCCTCCCTCCATGAGCTGCCCCTTGCCGTAGGTTTCCCCTTGTTAGCCATTCAGTCTCAGTCTTTTCTATATTCCAGAGTAACACCAGCTTGAAGACACTCTTCTGCTTCAGGGTCCACTGGATTTCTGGTATTATACGCACCATCACACCATGCTTTTCTCTCTGGAACTTACTAAAGGCACCTCCTGGGTGACCTCCAGTCAGCTTTGCTCTCCAGTACACCATCCATGCTGTGTTTTGAAATCTCAGCACATACATAAGGGAGTTTCTTCCCTCACGCCATCTCTCCCAGTGGCCAGCTCCTAAAGCATGAGATTAGAGGAAATAGAAGTTACCAATGCCCACTCGCAGGAAGAATGCAAACAAACCCCAGGCCAAGTCAGGACACGACTGGCATTCACCCGGCTGTTGTATGAGTGAGCGCCAGGACCAGTTGCACAAGGAGGGTGAGTGCTTCACTGCTGAAGGGCAGAAGTCAGACAAGTGTCCAGAGGAGGACTGCAAGGAAACGCACTGATAGATAGCTAGGCAGGTAGATACGGATATATAGATGTATTGATACAGATATAGAAAAAATTTTTTATAGATTCTCTTCCTTTCTCCCACCCTTTTGCATCTAGACTGGTTTTTGCCAGGGTCCAAGAACAGCAGTGCATCTGCAAACAGATCTGTAACCAGATCTCAACAGCCCAAGTGATAAAATCTGCCTATGCCTCAGGAGACCTTATTTCCAGTCTTATCTCCTATGGGTCTTGAAACTCCTGAGTGCAACTGGATGCTGTACAGAAGGGTGTTTCTATAGACTTTGCTTTAAAGATATGTTAAATGTCGATAACAAGACCCCTATGAAAGTCTACAGTGAGAGCAGTTCATTCATACCAGTATGATATTGGGAGCAGCTTGTTTGAGGGCAGTATAAATGGAAGTAGATCAGGCTTTTCTGTAGGTCTTACTAGGAACTTTTCTGAATAAACCCTGATTTATGTTTCTTCAACAGGCCATTTTCTCAAGGAGTAAATATCTTGCCATGATCTCCTTACTTTGAGTTTACCCATAGCTATTGGCAACCCAGGGGAGGAAGGTATATCCTCTCTCCCCCCCTTAAGGCTTGAGAACAGGGAAAGAAAGTAAAGAAAACTATGAAATGAGCTGATTCCCATGTCCTGCTTTACAACCACAGGACACCTTGCACTCTCTTGCTGCTGGTACAAGACTGGCTGGGCAGCACTGTGCACTAGTAGGACTCATTAATGCATCCTTTAGCATTCAGAGCCTTGTGGATGTCTGCGATCCTCCTCAAGAGCTCAGTGGAACATTTAAAAGAGAAGCTGCAGCATTTTCTTTTAAAGAGCTGTTGTTCTGTCTCCAGCTAAAGTGATGTTGTAGCTCACTTCTGCGAGGCAGAAGCCTTCTACGGCTGTATGACTAGGCTACTTCAGACTGGAGTCCTTGGGGAACCATCATAAACACACTGTTGAGACAGCCTAATAACCCAGGCAGCATTTCAGCAATCCTCCCGCTGCATGGGGAGGGGATAGTCCTGGCACGGCCAGAATACAGCCCGCCATGTCCCATCGACAGTGCCCCAAGGGATGGTCACTTCGTGTCTTCCCCGTTGGGAGATCTCTGAATTGGACACCAGCAGAAAGTTATTTCTCTTCGCCCAAAGCATCAAATTACCGAGCGCTCAAGCAGAGTCAGCTTATGGGTATTTTTCATTCAAGTAGCAGCTAAGGGAGCTTCACTGCCCTGTGCTGCTGTTTGGTCTGGTGGCATCTGAAGAGGCTCCCGTTGCTCTGGCTCCTTGGTTTTTCATTCATTCCCCACAGGCCCTTTACGCTCCCTGCAGACCCCTCTGGCCAGCTCCTCTCATGCGTGCAATGATTCTGCTGGGTCTCAGCAGCAGTAGAGAGGTCTCGTGAAAAAACAGACTGGGTGTCTCTAGACATTTTAGATGCCTACTATTAAAAGCACCCACTTATTAAATTTTGCCCTGGACTTATTACCTACTGTGTGACAGTCATCTTTGACAGCCCATTCCAGATCTCCTTCAAGTCGATAACCAAAACAGATATCTTTCTCACGAAGACTTTAATCCTGAGTTTCCCTTTGCAGCCACACTAGCACACAAATAGAAGGGGAGCAGGAGGAGAAGAAAAAAGTTGAAAGTTAAAAAAAAATAAAATCTTCAAGTCTTGCACACTACTAACCATAGCAACAGCATGATCTTAATGCTGCAATCTCTGTCCTCCCTGAGCCTTCTCCCCAGGGGAACAGATCCTTCTTTGTGCTGTGTGTTAACTCAGGGACCAAGAATGTGCCAATTCATTATGGTGGCTGCTTCTAACTTTGGAGGGATTTTCTTGGTATTTCTTGTTATTCTGAAAAACTCCAGCCCTTGGAGTCATGATACTTCATATGAATCAAATCAAATTTTCTCATTGTCTCTTTTAAATACATTAATATTTTATTTCTTGTAAAGATGATTCTTATGGGTCTCACAGACACTCATTATTTACTAATCTTTTCCATAAAATATCATTATCCTTATAATGAGCTCTTGATTTTTGTGAATCTGCCACCATTTTATTGGGGTTTGAAGTGCAACTACCTATTGTGAACAGTTCATCTTATCACAACAGTAAATACTAGCTGTAGTAACAAATATTAATTGGTAGGATGGTATGATAGCTCATTCAAGATACCATCCAAAGACTCTAGATCTCTGTGGGTCTGGCAATGAACCTGAGGGCCAGGGGAGCATCAGGCAAGGAACTCTCTCAAGACCATCATCTGGAGACAGGGCTGGTGGGATTGAGGCATGGCAGTTTCAGCACCCAGTGGCCCTGGAGAGAACAATGGGGACACTATGATATCAAGCTACCTTTCACTCTCTGGTAATGATTAATTAATCACTTAAAACTAGGTTTCATCTCCTGGTTTTGTGTTCATAGGAAGCCACTATGTGAGCCCTATTTCTGTGCTCGTTGTCACACTCTAATCCTAAACAAACATGCAGGTAAATGATAACATCCATCAAATGACCACACAATGTGAAAATCCATTGCAGGGTGTATTTTTTCTTAACAGCGCTATTGAATAAATTAACCAGGTAGCAGAGCAGTAACCTTGAGATAAATGATTAGGTGGTTTTATTTTTTATTTGGAAAAAAAAAGATGACACAGTTTTATCATATTTATAATAAAAGTCATTGACATAATAAAACACTCCCATCACATCAGTATTCATTTCTGCAAATAGAGCGCTGACGTTTTATAATATTAACATGTGTTATAAATGTCACTGATATATTAAGATTTTCAGTCTCTCTAACCAAAAATATAGAGAGATGACTGAGGAAGAGATGACTAATTCTAAGAGATTAAAGAGAACATTTTCTCATGCAATTAAATCATCTTCTGGTGATTGTGAGCTGAGGGAAACATACAAAAGTCCTGTTCTGTGATTGCAATTTTTATCACCAGCACAGAATGACCTGGGCTGCTGAATAGTTGGGATATTAGGAAAACTTAGGCGTGCTGGGAAAGGCATGAGTGGATGAGCTACTGGGCAGAGTGTGTATTGCATGGTAGTATGGCTACACCTACTGGGGCAGTTTAGACTGCTTAAAACCTTGAAAAGTGCCTTTGGGCATCTCCCTGCACTGAGATACATGGCCCGGACCAGGGCTGGAGATGTAGGGCCAGCGTTCAAGAAAAGATCCCTGGGCTTCCTCCTTTACTGCAGGAATATGAATAGCCACAGGGAGTTGAGTCCTGAACAGGACATTTGCTGGCTGTGCTCTGTTCCTGGGAGTGCCAACCTGTTGGCACAAGCTGCTCCTCCAGCTGTGTGGAAGAGTTCAGCTCACAAACAGGAGTATGACTAGAACATAACAGGGAGATCCAGGGCCAGGACATGGCCTGTATTGCAACAAAAACCCAAGGGATGAGTTGTCAACAGGGCTAGATCCTGGAATGTAAGCTTTAGTTAATGACTAAGTGATAAACAATGAGCAAGGAATGAAGGAGTCCCTTGACACCATAACTAATTATTTTTAAGAAAATCTTGTTAAAGTTCCTGGGTCCCATCAAGTTTTCATTGAATGTACAGATCCTGGCAGGCATTGGGCTTACAACAAAGCTCTGCGCTAACCAACAAGTAAGTTTATGTTGCAAACCCAGCAGCCTCTGGGAGGAAATCCAGAATAAAAGGCACTTACGAACTCTTCTGGTCTTCAAGTCTGAACTTCCTACATAATCCAGTCTGAGAATTTCATCCCATGATTTTTGTATTACATGTGTAATTTCTATCTGTCGTACTATTTTTATCAGAAGGAGTTATCTGAGTTGTGTACAAGGTCAATAAAGATGTTTTACACCAGCACAGTTTGTGAGTCAATTATGGGGACTTTTCTTCTTTTAACCAACAGTTAAAGCAGTGCAGCACCTGAAATGCATTCTCTCCCAGCTGTTTAAATGACACTTACATCAGTATTAATTATTTTTCCTCCTACATGGAAATAACATTTGTTTATACAATAGATCGTTTCCCTAAAAAGCTTACAATCTGATCAGGAAAAAGAAAAAAGAAATAAAAAACCAGAAGCAAGCAGTTAAGTGGCTGACCCAGAGTCACACAGGTTGGCATCACAAGGGGGACAGACAATAAGGTTTCCTGAGGCACAGGCTGAATTTAAAGACCACTGTTGCTTTGGCTGTTGAGATCTGATTACAGCAATGCACTGCTGTTGCCCTCACCAAAAAAGGGTACTGACTGCAAAAGGGTGGGAGAAAGGAAGCAAACTGTAAATCTTTTTTATATATCTATATCTATGGGTATATTTGTATATCCGTATCTATCTGCCTGTCTATCAATCTTTCTTAACCTCCTCTTTTCCACTGAGATGCAGACATCTTCAAAATGTTTTCATCAGCTCCCCAAACAAATGTCACAGACATTGCCAAATTTCAGTTCACAGGAGAGAAAATGTGTGTACTTTATATTATTCATTTATACTCAGGGAAACAGTGCTGGTATAATTATGCCTGAATAGCTACAGGGGTAGGGAAGGCCTAAATAAATGTACTCCTAGACAATTGGAATAACGAGTTTTAATTAGGTTTACAGCTTCTTCCAGTTCCATTTTGCCAGTGTTGCAACTCATGGTCTTTGAATGGGAGCAGGCGATGGGAAATAAACCTAGCAAACATGTTCTACAAACACCTTGTTGACCTTCAGCAGTTATATCCTTAGTTACTGCAGAAGCATTTGTTTAAGGGTAATTTGATCATGGGAATCCTCCTGGGGTTACTGCTGCTACAGGTCTTGAAAGGGGTCTGGCAGGGTTTATTTGTGTCACTTGTCAGGGTTTCCTCTCCCGGGAGTCCCAATTACAGCAGCGTCAGGGAGGTATAAATTTAAATCTCCAGGCTCTGTGCGTCTCTGCAGAAGAACTCATTGGTGCCTATGAGAACCTTTCCCATTATAAAATATCACGTAAAATGACAGAGACCTTGGACTGCTGAGAGCAGAAAAAACAATAAACATCCCACAGAGAGGAAATGAATTTTCCCCCCGTCCGCCTTTCCTTTTTGCTCCACCGCATAATAACGGTGAGTGTTTGGATTGCAGGGGGCTGCCGGGGCCACGGGTGAGAGAAGGAGGGAGAAGCGAAGGCAGCAGAAATGGAGATTTTGTACTTACTAAAGCAAGTTATTTTTCACCCTACGTTCAGCTCTAAAGTTCACCACTGAATTATTAAGTGTGGCTGGCTTAGAATCTGCTTCAGCAAATAACAGCTATTTTTCTTTGGAAAAGCTTGGAAGCCCAAAACCTGGGGCTGTGGGAAAAGCAGAGCAGCTCCAGTGTATGGACTGGAGCCAGCCACCTTCCCACCATCTGCAGGAGGTAGTCCATGGTCCAGAGTTCTTCACTTTATCACTGTCCTTCCCCCACTGCAGGCTGCTTGTCTCTTGTCCCAGCCTAGCTGCCACACGGCAGCGGGGAAGAAAAGAGAATCTTGGAGTAGGCAGCAAGAGAAGCAGACAGAATAGATTATAGGATCAGGACTCATGTGAAGATTCCTCCTCTAAAGCAAAAGGTCAGAATTAATGCACTGATGGGGGAAAAAAAAATGGCATGGCTAATCTTGCAGTTATCTAAGCGTTGACCAAAATTCCCATTTTGCAAACAGTTAGAAAACATCCAAATGTGCATGCTCATGTGCAAATGTCTGAGGGGCAGAAACACCATCTTTTCACTCTTATCCACCAACTGTACCCAGGTTAAACAAATCATTGCATAACAATGGACCCTGCTGATCTCTACAAACAGTCATCAATCTGTTTATTCTTTGCAGGTGAAATACCATTGCTGGCTTGCAAGAATAAGACCTTGAGGTTTCAGTGTGGTTACACCACTGGAATGAGGGGAAAGCTAAGAGCTGCTCTTCCAGACAAGTTGCAGACTCAGGCCAGAATCACTGAGAAGATGGTGTTTGATTCACACCATGAAGATTCCTCTTGCTACTGAAGTGCTGAAGACTTAATTATGTTTTCAGATGATAGCTTAGATTCGGAAGCACAAGCTGTATTGTACAAACAAGGAAGCTGACTCAACGAGACACCCAAGACAGCCCAGCCCAACCCCTTCAAATGTGTTGCACAGATGATTGCTTTTCCCTACAAGATTAAAAACTGAAGCAACATGAAGGGTTAGTATACTTCACAATGAATTCCGATTTATCAAACATGATTAGTGGATTATGAATATGGATGTGATTTCTAAAACCAAAAGAAAGTTCATGTGGTTCATCTTTCTTTAAAAGATTAATTTAAACTCAAGAAGCAGTAACAGAAACACAAATATATTGTGTGTAAAGTCAGGAAATACAGAAAAGGAATGAGGGAAGAGAAAAATTGGTGAGCTCAGGCAGGATTGACTATGACCAGGGATTTACTGAAGTCCTGTACAGTAAATGCAGTTTTAGGATGAAACAGAGTTGTCTAGAATCTATTTTGACATTTGTTATTAACCCTTGTGCTTTAGTTTACTCCCAGAAACCAGAAGCTCAAATTCGAGGGAGGGAGTTCTATCTCAGCCATACTATTTGTCTTTTTTCTTTTCTCCCCAGACACAGCCCTCAAGGTTTGGCATCAGTTCCCATCTGCAGGAACCATCCTGGAGGTTCTTTATCACAGCAGGTTTCCCAGAGGCCAGCAATCTTCTACCAGCTGGTTAAGCTGGCTTTATAGCTGTGTTACATCAGAAGTGCATAAAGGAGTAATTAGGGGACAAGAGAAGGCCTAGTGCAGTTCTAGCAGGACTGCCTGGAGATGAAAAGACAGTGTTTTTGAAATGTGGAGCTGGATGCAAGGAATAAAGTTGCACACCGAAGGCTGGCGATAACAACGAAAGCACCTGAGAGCTGGCTGCAAACCCATCAAGGGCATACTTGGACAGCTAGGATCTTGGACACTACAGAGGTGACCTCCAGCCATAGCTAAGGCCAAAATTACAGAGTTTCTGCCTGAAAGTGCAGAATGAGTGAGTGTTATCTTCAGAACACCTTTCAGGTGCTCCTCATAAGGCAGCACAAACACAACCAGTGACCATGCTGTGGAGAAGAGCGAAGAGCTACTCCTCTGTTGTGAGGGCCTTATACCTCGGAGCAATATCATATTTATCAAGATAGCACTCTGTCTATGCATACAAGGTCTCCTATGCTCATCACCATGGTATCTGAGTGTCTCATTTATTATAGAAACAAACAACTCACTTCAGAAAGGAGTTAAGGTTGCTAAGTGACAACAATGTACTTAGTTATCACATCATTTGCAAAACCCTCACACTTAAAAGCAAGGAAATGAATGATTAAGGACTCCTGAAACCCTACACTGCCCACATAGTAAATATGTATTTTTAAGTTGAATACAAAGAAGTGCACTTTTTATTTTGGCAAAACAACCTTATGCTTAACCTGTGGATTGTTTTCTTTTTTTTTTTCCCCTCTTTTATGTGATATTTTTATTTCACTGAATTTGGTGTACAAACATTTTCTTTTAAGGAATATTCATAAGTGGCAAATACGATTAGTTGAAGTATTTCCAAGTACCACTACTATTGGTTAATACTGCTTTTGCAATAGGTGAACATGTGCCCATTTTTATATTAAAAAAATATATATATTTCCTTAATATTGTTCTTCAAATCAACATTAATTTTGTAGGTGTTTCACATTTTTTAAAAGGCTTTGTTTTCTGTTTAAATTCTAGAAATTATCATAAAAAAGTATCTCTCAGGTCAGAATTAAGATTGTTGAGGTGTCTTATGACACACGTTTCATTGTATTTGACAAAATAATTTAGGTAAAATCCAAGTTCATCTAAAGTCAATAAGAACTTTGACATTGCCTTCATATGCGTCAGGATTTCACCCTTTATATGTTTTATGTAGGCAATAAAAGATACATGATGTTCTTAATTATTTATCTCCTGGCTTTTAAGCACTTGGGTTTTGTACCTAATGCAATGGGAACAAGTAGTGCTGAGGGAGTAATGTTGTTACTTAATTGTAACTTGTTTGAGGAACAAAACTGCTGTTTGTTTCAGGATTTCTTGGATCACTCAGATGTTTATTTGCTGCTTTTCTGTCTCTTATTTTTGTGTGGATATATTAAGACCCAGGGTCTGCCTTCACTTGCAGTAGACCAGAGCTGTGTAGCTTAGAAAGATGAGAATCTATGTCATTGAAAGAACCTCCCACGTGCTGGGAGCTTGTTCCTGAATGGGCTGGAATAGGTACTAGTTAGTTAAACTCAAGTTGTGATCAGCCCTAGTTGAGCTGATAAAAACAGGAACCCTACATCCTTCACCTCCCGCTATCTTTGAAATTGCTGAGGAGGATATCTCCATCAGGGACATGTATAAGTCCAGATCCTCAGCCAGTGACAGTTCTCTGGGTAGCCCTCCAAGCCATGCCACAGTCCAGATTTCCAAGTAGTCAGGATGTAAAAGAGAGGGCATGTTTTCAAAAGCACTCTCTTTCCCTCATCCCCGCCATTACAGCACTCACAAGAAGAGTTTTGAAAGGACTTGGTACTCACTGAGCTGTGCTCTCTTGAAAAATGTGGCCACTCTCTTTGAGGCCTAAATGGGATCTGGGTAATGTCGCTTTGGTTGCTGGAAGAATTAGTCAATGACAAAAGGGCAGTCACGGGAGCTCTTCTCTATTAGCTTCCTCTTTCCTCCAACAATATCAATTATGGAAGCTCTAGCCCAAGGTTTCAAGTAATAGCTATTTCTCTACAATGTTACTATTTTTGTACATAAAAATGCCTTTTGCATGAACCACTGTCAAGGTCTAATATAATCTATTTATCTGTACTTACAAGGCACTTATCTCCTGTAGCATCTAAGTGCTCCACATGGATGAATAGACAACACTGTCACCCAAATACTGCATTGTTTCAGTTCTTTGCAACCCACTGAAAAACCTCCTAGGCTAAAACCTTTTCTGTTGAATCCCTTGTAAAATGGAAAGCATGATGAAGACATGGCCATGTGAGGATCAAGAAAAACACTATGGGCTAGATCCTGTTGTCAAAATTATTATTGATGCCAGTGGATTTGACACCAGCAGAGGTTTGTAAGTTTTGTCTCTCCTTGGTACAGCAGAGGTTTGTGTCCAGCCCAGTACTTCTGTTTACTTCACCCCTATTAAGGTAGGACCTGAGGTCCCCTTGGTATCACCTTCTCAGCTTGGGCAGTGTCCCCAGCCTCCTCATGCCGTCCCCTCTGGGTGCAAGCACATTTAGAGGACAACTGTTTCTTGGGCTCCCTCCAGCTGTGGGTTTGCTATAGCAGAGAAAGAAATTCTGATTGCAAATCTACCCTACAGCTGCACTGAAGCTCTCCTGAAGCGGCTCTACAGGTGCTTGGTTCTCACAGTGGAAACCTGGAATTCGGTCTAGTCAAATGGCACCTTCCCCTGTAAGAGAAGGCACCTTCTGGAAATGGTGAAACCACGAACTTTTCACTGCATCATAGACAGGGAGATAGAAAAGGAAGATCAGGAAAGATCCCTGTCCCTCTGCTTGGGGAGAGCAGAAACAGCAGGCTCCAAACTGCTGCCTCTGGAAGAGACTCTCCAAGACTCCGCACTGCACAGTTCAGAGTTTGCTCTTGGTTTGCTTAGCCCTGCTGTGATTCAACAGACTCAGTATCCAAACAAACAAGGTTTTAGCTGAATCATAAATAAAGCCAGCACCCGCAAATTCCCCTTTCTACTTCCAAAGGATTTGTCTAGTTTGTATTTTTAGGATTAGATATGCCTCTGATGAGTAGTTATGAGACAGAATGGAGAGAAACGTGTCTTGTTGTTCAACATCTCCTTCTTTCCTATTCAATCCTCTACCACAGCCAGCATTTTCAAGCCAGCAAAGAGCCCTATGCCCCTTTCTCCTTAATTCTGTCTCTGGATCATGTGATATGGTTGGACAAGAGAGAAAGAAGAGAAAAGTGGAGAGAAAATATCAGCCTTTAACACAGCAGTAGATAGATATATTTTCAACACTAAACCAGAATAAATTCCTAGCTTTCCCTTTCCTTCATCCTTAATTTCCCTAAATGAGACACCTTCTGTGATGAATTCTCCCCAGACAAAATAAAACCAGGTTTTGCTCTGATTTTGGCTGGCTGGGTCAGGCCAAAACTGCCCGACAAGGCCCATACATCACAGAGCAGGCAGAAGTAATGGGGGAACTGGGAAGAGGGAGCTGGACAGCACAACAGGAAAATTAAATCCTGCATATAGAAAGTAGAAAATGAATGGATTTTGGTAAGGGAGAGATAAGGATGATTCCACTGCCAAATTGCTCATGAGAGGTAGCGTTGTGTGGGAGAGAGGAAGAATCGCTTAGGGAGGTGGAAGAGGTTATGAAAAATAAGGCTGAGAGCCCCATGCTCAAAGTGCAGGTATCCAAACCCAGCTAAAAGTGAAGGCAAGTTTCTCAGCCGTGAGAGAAGGCCCTGTTCAGAGCAGCTGTCACTACAATCTCCTAATTGGAAATAATTGGGATTCTGTCTCAAATCACAAAGCCCTGAATTAGCCAGTGCAGCCTCCACCAGGCAGCATCTGTTGCCATCTCCAATGGCAACAGTTCAACCCCAACTGCATCCAGCCCACTCCCTCCACCCACCAAATGGCAGGAGATGCCCGTTCTACACTGAGCATCCTGCATCTGTGGGCAGGTGAGAGTGCAGAGGGAGCCCAGGGAGAGGCCAGAGGAGGGTGAGGGCTACCATTGGCCTTGAGAGCTGAGGCCACCCTGAGATGCTGGGAGTCATGGTGGGGAGTGGACAGGGGGTGCAGGGGCCTCAGGGGACAGTGGGAGGTTGGGGGGGAGAGATGTCTTGGAGAGGCAGCCCCACATCTGAGCATCACTCAACAGCGGCTGTTCCAACATCATACGCCACAAAGGGCCCTGGGAAAGATTGTTGGAATTAGTATTTTTTTGCTGATTGTGTTAATGGCTCCTTTGTGCTATTCATATGCTCATGTATAATTAGGATGGGTTTTATTTATTTATTTTGGGGTTTGCATGGCAAGGGGGAATAGGAAAAATAGCAACAGTAGTAAAGAAAGATGAGCCTTTTGGGGTGTTTTTTTGTGGGGTGAGGAACCATGAACAAACGACAATTGAAAATATTTGTAGCAGGAAAGGGTGACTCCCCATTGAGGCTTGGCAGGTGATATGCAGTGAAAAGTTTGCTTGCTGAAGGACAGGTCTTCCGAGAGCGCTGGGGGACCAGATCACCTCACCACCCTGGTTGTTTTGCTTCTTCATATCTCCCTGTGGGTTGAATGTACCACATTCATCTCTCAAGTGTCACAGCTCCACATCACCAGTGACATCCCAGTTCCCCTCCATGCCTCTTTGTGCCACTCCACTGGCTGAACTGAGATGGAGAGCTGCTGACCAGCTGGCCTTCCCCTGGTCCCACAGAGTCCTCAGTCGTTGCAGAGCAGGCAGAGCCATCTGAAAAACTGAAGGTGGGATGGGGAGGCAACCCATCAGGCAAATGTTGATTTGGCAAGTCTTCTGTGGCCAATGCCCCAGAAGCAAATCCTCCCAGGAGTCCTTGTCCATGTTTTGTGAGCAAGCAGGGGATGAGTGATGCTTTGAAAACCACAGGCCCTGACTTTTGCATAGACATCACCCTGTAAGGAAAAGTCTGAAAAGACCATCAAATTAGCTGATTGCTACAGAATGTGTTATGCACAGTGCTATGCGCTACCTTCCCTTCCGAATGCTCCAGGCTTCCTTCTTTCCATTCACCAAACTACTGAAGCCCTATAAAAATGGGGATTGCAGAGTGTGTGAAGTAATTTTTATTGCTGAAAAGAGATACAGAGTTAACAGATGCTTTTAAAGCACGTTCATGCTAACCTGGGTGCCTTGGAGCCATTTTTGCTCTAGTATTGCACTTAGAGGTTTTTATCCCGGAACTTGGGAGCCTAAAGAGACTATGGAGAAGTCTGATGCATCTTGATAGCAAATTGGATCAAATTGTCTGGGTAGTCTGTGCCTGGGGCAGATGCTGCAGTGAAGCTGGAAAACACTTGGAAAAACCTGATTTCCCTCTCTGTGATATTGGCATGATGCTGAGCTGGGAGATACAGGAAAGGGGGACTTTTCCTCCAGAAATTTTCCTTCACTGACATTTCTTTGGCTTAATAGATTTTAATAACTGGTTGAGTTATTCTAGCTTTCCTGAGGAACTTTCACTAGCACCCATTTTGCTTCCTACTTTGGATCTTAATTAGTTGAGCAGGTTCTCGTATTTGTCTGCCTGTTTTGCAGTGTGTGAAGTTCAGCACTTAACAAACACAGAAGTGATTTGTTTTTCAAGCCTCTTAAGGACACCAACTTACTCCTGTCTCAGCTTCAGACAAGAGGAGGGGGGGGTGGAGAGCCTTTGCTTTCCTTACTGGTATTATATTATCACCTTTATACCTCTCTTTAGATCAAGGTTGCTCTGTGCTTAGCGCTGTGGACCCATGACCGAAGAGATCACTCTTGGCCTAAAATGTTTACTCAGCAGGGAACAGGTGAGATGGGAAATGAAAAGCCAAGAGCAGCAGAGGAAGGGTTAACCTAAAGTCACAGAGGCTGCCATCATAAGGGGGGTTTGGAAATGTGTCTCCTGAGGGCACAAGCTGATTTCTAAGCCACAGAGACCACTGTCTCTTAAGCTGTCAAGATCTACTTATAACAATGCACTGCAGGTTTCCCCTGCCCCAGAGTGGTACTGACTGCAAAAGGGTGGGAGAAAGGAAGAGAATCTGTAAATCATTTTACTGTGTTTTGTGTATACTTGTATGTAAACCTCTCTTTCTCCACTGAGAAGTAGACATTTTCAAAATGTTCTTATCAGCTCCCCAAGTAAATATCAAACAAACTACTAGATTTTGCTTCGCAGGGGAGAAAATTCGTGACTACCCCAAGTGCCAAACAGCAACGGGGCACCTCTGAGAGAAAACTGTTACAGTCAGTGTTCTAGATTAGTAAAACATGTACACTGGGGATATTTTGGTCTAATTTATGAGAGCAGAGGGGAAGCAAATTACAGCTCTGTACCTGAACCTTCTTGCCATCTATCCGATCTCAAACTGGCAGCATTAGGTTGTGTATTTATGCTCATGAGAATTCAGTGCAAAGCAGCAAAAATCCAGATAGAAGAGCTCTTGAGAGAACTCTTCTTTTTATCTTTACACTAGAATTTGGACCAATTTAGACCTTTTCTTTCACTTAGGGTATCTATATTTCTTTTTTTTTTTCTTTTCCTAAACCCTAATCCAGTGTCCGGCTCATGAAGTTCAGGGTACTGCTTTCTATTCCTGAACTCAGTTCTAAGTTTCACACTAATCCTATCTATAAATTACTTCATTTCACAGAATCACAGAATCACAGAATCATTCAGGTTGGAAAAGCCCCTCGGGATCATCGAGTCCAACCATCAGCCCTACTCTACAATGTTCTCCCCTACACCACATCCCCCAACATCTCATCCAAACGACCCTTAAACACATCCAGGAATGGTGACTCCACCCCCTCCCTGGGCAGCCTATTCCACTGCCTGACCACTCTTTCGGTGAAAAATTTTTTCCTAATGTCCAGTCTGAACCTCCCCTGTTGCAGTTTAAAGCCAATACCTCGTTCTATCGCTAATTACCTGGCTATCACTAATACCCACACTAAACAAGAGCGGTGTGTCCTGAGTCCTCCAGTTCATACAGAGAGATGAGACAGACCCACCAGTGAAGAGGCCGGTCACCTGTGGGGCTTCTGCACAGACACTATTTAGAGGGGAAGAACTGCAGGCATGGGGGCCCCGAAGGAGGAAGGTGAACCTCTGAGCTGGGAGAGAGGTCTTGAAAAGGGAGGAGTTCGATAGGGACAAGTGCCAGGGGATGATGATAAGAGCCCTTGGCAGGTCCTGCTTCAGACCAGTAACGACGAGCAGCCACACAGCACAAAACCAGCTGCAACCGTCTGCCCAGTCCTCCAGGACCAGTGGGTCCCAGGCCCCTGCCCCTACAAAACACTCTGGGATCACACCTGGGGTTTGCAGCAGCACCTTCTTTTTTAATCCCAGTAGATAAATCCATCCGGGCTCCCACTGGGAACAGCCATGGCTGGCTTTGGACATGCCGTGTGTCCCTGGAGGCTGCCCAGGCTGTTGGAACAAGGACTTCTCCTGTCTCCTCCAGGCAGCAGCAGCTCCTGGCACCTTCCCACCCAGCCCAGGAGGGGCATCTTGTCCTTTGTTGCTGGCTGGGGAGAACAGGGCAGTGCAGGAAGGCAAAGCACCGGCCCTGCTCCGAGAGATGCACCCGAGGAACCAGACATGCTCTGGCCACCATCCCTGCAGGGGCTTTGCTCTCGCCCATCCTTCTGCTCTTCCCACTGGGCTTTGGCCACCTCTAACCCCTCGTCTGCATTGCCAGCAGGACCGTGTGGCTGCAACAGCAGGGACAAAGTTGCTCTTGTGCCCTGGCTGAGACCCATCCTGCCCCAGCCCTGCCCCAGCTCCACACCCCTGTGGTCCCATTGGTACCCTCTGTCATCAGCAAAGGACGAGCCCTAAGCACTCCCTTGGAGCTGCAGAGAGGTACCTGCAGGCAGGGCCTGACCAAGGTCACTCCCAGGCCAGGAAAAATTGGAGGATGCTGTATCTAACCCCATGGCTCAGGGTCAGGATCCTGCCACAAAACTGCACCAGGACGCAGCAGGAACTGTGCACACTTAGAGCTGCAGCGAGGTCTTCACTGGCACATGCTTTGGTTCCCGTCTCCACACCTCCCGTCTCTCCTGAAGCTCTCTGTCATGCTCCCTTCTCCTGAGGTAGGCTGGAGGTGGGGAGGGGGCAGTAGGATTGCTGTCCCACTCTCTGAGTGAACATCAAGCACAAAACAAACAGCATGATGGTGCCTTTACTTGGCAATAATCCCGAATCAATATCATTTCATTCTTCTGTCTAAATCAGCACTGATGATCTGTACCACATTTAAAGTGCTAATGGTCCACCTGTTAAGTACTTTAAAGACGGGAACTTGATGTAGGATTGGGGCATTCTTCTGCCTGTGTACATGATATTATCAATATACCAACAGCCTGCCCATTAGGGTCCTGTACACTACAGACATTGTCAAGCCATCATGTGGCCTGAAAGTCCACATTGTTTGGAAGTTGAGCTTTTCAGTCCTTGCTAATAAAAGCCTAAGAGGGAAACATGCTTAGGAAAAGCCTGAAACAAATCTTGATAAATGTAGCTAGGCATAACGTTAAGAGGTCAATTTTTTGTTTGCTGAAAAAGTAATTTCAGGGTGCAGGAGGCTTTTCACAAATTTGTTTTGATTCCCTCAAATAGCTAATCTGGAAACAAGAGCAAATAAGAAAGATAACATCCCATTTTGGCATTTTAGAAATGAAGACTCTCTTCAAAAGAAAACAGAGTTTTCTGTTATCCAAATTGCATTTGTCTTAAGCTTAAAGATCCCCAAAGATGAAAATAATTTTTATGCTTAATGGAAAACAAAACTTGTCAATTGAGCCTAATAATTTCCCCTTTCCTTTTATTTTTGCAAGGAATGATAGAGGGCGAAGCGGGGATGGGGCAGGAGGGAATGCATAATCTGTATCGGTTTGTGTGAATACTAAGCATTTGTTCTACCAACCTGCTTTGCCCAGGAAAGCACCAAGGAAAGCTCGGCAGCTTTGCAGAGAGACACTACACCTAAAGGATGTCCTACTGCAAGGAATCGTATTGAGTTTTGAGGCATGAGGCTCCATTTTTTTCTACTTTATCCCTTCACAAGCGTGCTGGAAACAAGCTTTATAAATCAATGAGACACCAAGGACAAAATTGTTTGCCGAGATACACATGCTTCATTCTTAGGGACAAGGCCTCAGTGTTTGTGATTCTGGCTGGGTGGGACTCATACGCAGAAGGGATGTGGCAGAGAAATCACTCTCCATTTGTTAAGACACTTACTTAACTACACTCAACAGGAGTGTGAGGACAGATCTAGTGGCCTTGAGCCACTTCTTAGTCAAGGAAGACCCAGAATGTTACAGTGTTATGAGCATCAGCAGAGGCAGCAGAGAATTGGCAAGTTCTGGAGGTCATCCAGCAGCCCAGGCAAGTCATTCCCACGATGGCTGCTTTTCAGACATTTTCTGAGGAGGAAAATTACAAAGTGGGAAGACGTATTTTCGTGCAGGCAAAATATTTCCTTCCTCCCCACTGTCTGGTCTTGTTCTGTACCAAAATGAAATGTGGCATGAGGAGTTCGCTTTTAATAAGGTCCGGTGATAAGTTATGCAAAATTATAAGCAATATCAACTTGCTTGCAGTTACTTGCATTTTCCATAATTATTTCTCTTTGCTACCAAGCAAACTGTAAGGCCTCCTTTACTGCTGCTACTACTAATAGTACTACTACTACTAGAAAATAAAGACAATCAGTCTTCATCACAACTAGCTACCAACATTTCCCTGTTAATTTTAAGAAGTGCCAGAGCAGGAAAAGGTGATGTGAGACTGATGCACCTACAGTGTCCTGTGCTTGGGAGATAGGAATAACATAGGATTTTATTTTTCTTATAAAAAGTCTCTTAAGCTAACGTACCTGTCCAAAGATTCCTGCAAAGCATCCAACATCCTCAGCAAAACTTTGTGCAACATTCCCCACCTGCGTGCAGTTACAGAAGGGCTTCATCTGCCAGTAGAAAAGCCCAGACCCCATAGCCAGGGAGCAGATTGGTGAAAAGGTAAAGAACACCCAAGAAGCTGACTTGTAAATCCACGCGGGACTTCAGGCTCAGGAATACCCCTGACTCCAGTGCTACACTAGAAACTGTCCTGGATATTTGGAGATGCTTTTTGGATTCCCCTTCTTGGAAAAGTTCTCACGTTGGAGGCAGAGATGTGGGAAGGAACACAAAGGGCTCTGACTCTATTCAGCCGTTATCCACCCTGATTAATTTTACAGCTAATGACTCTCCAGACATGGTGATGTATGGGGCTCTGTCGGTGACAAAAAAATTGAACTTTTACTAATTAAGTAGAACATCTTCATAGGGTGAAAGGTTTTGCTAACGAAAGTAACTCACAAAGAATTATGTTGGCTAGAGACTGCTGCCGACATCAGACAGAAAAGGGAGGGAGAGAGCAGTATAAAATATTCATTGCAGCTACCAGTCCAAGATTCCATTCCCAGGTTGTCTCTGCACAGACACTACCTACTGCTACATTTCCTGGGCTGCAGTCCACCTCTGTCTCAGAAGAACAAGGCTGACACTCTGCATGCACCCCCGACTGAATGATGAATGTTGTTTAACAAAGTAGCCTTGTCCCTGCACCAGGAATGTGTGTTATTTGTTGCAATCACCGTGTGAGGATATAGAAGATGGCACGAGGTCCATAGTGGTGCAAGGATGTAATTTTCCGGCTTCTCTTCCTGTGGGTGCCACCAAGATACTACACTGAGTACACTGTACAACTCCCTCTCTTGTGCAAGAGAACTCAAATGGAAATCAGGATGAGTGGAAACACGGGCTTCATGAAAGTCCCACATAAAGGACTTAACATCTGACTGAACAAAAACAATCCATCTTGGTGCAAAGAGAGAAGCAGCAGGAGCAGTGTCCTGAGGTGGAGTGAGAGTCGGAAAAGAGGTGGTGAAGCCGTGCAGGTCTACAACTGCCCCGTCATACACTGAGAATGGAGAATCACCATCGCAGGCTGCACTGGTGAAAGGGCAATGGATCACTTACGGCTCTTCCTCATGTGCCCATGGCAGTGCAGGAACTCTTGGCCCTTGGGAGCTGGAGAGCTGAGCCCTGAGCTGTGTTTGCTGACGGCTCACTCTGAACCGCTACGGCCCTGCTGCAGTGTGCATGGGGATCCTGATCAAAGTAGCATGTCCCAGACAGGTTATGGAGGAGGGAAACTCTGCTGTGCTTTTATAGAAAGGATTGGTGAAGGGTAAAACAGCAAACTCTAGGTCTTTCCTCCCCAGTAAGCTCTGGAAAGGAGCGGTTGAAATAAGCCCCTGTGTTCTGCAGCCTTGCCTCTTCTCTTTCCCCTCCCCTGCCCTTTCCAACCAACTTCCCACTTGCTGCAAAGCTCATTACTTCATAATTCTATTGTCGCCCTTTCACGGAGAGATTTGTGGTGTTTTAACCAAGAAACCTACATTAAAATATTGAAATAGGTCATTAAATATTTATTTTCTTCAGCTACTTGTAAAGGCAGAAGGAAATTGGGGGAAAAGCTGTCAGAAAGGAGCATAATATTCACATTTTTTGAAGAGCCTGTTTATAGTTATGTTGCCTGAGGGACCTGCAAAGACAGAATCACAGAGGCCATGGCGTTAGCTTTTCCTCCTTGCACTCTGTCTCCCTCTCCAGTGGCCTTTTTCTATTCTAGGATTCAGCTTGTTGTGCTCAATTCTCCCCTCTCCTCCAGTGTAAATCAAAGTTAACTGCATTCAAGTCAGTCATTGAGGCAGCCAAAGACACAGATTCTTAAACAGATGGAAATATGGGGATTCACCCCCACCTGTGTGCCCCTGGACAGTGCTCATGTGACAGTCCCTGCTTCTTCTCTCATGTGCACTTGACAGAAACCAAGATCAGCTCTGCCAGAGGCACCAGGGCTGCGTTGACATAAAATTAGTGTGACCCCTGTGTCAAGCCTACGGTCTACACTTCCACTTTCTGCACACGCTGCTCATTCCTTTTCCATCTGCACATGAAGGAAACACGGAGATGGGGAAAGATGGCAGGAATTACCTTCACAGGTAGCAGGCAGCAAATCATCATTAGACAACACTTACTGTCCTAGGAAGAAACTACCAAGGGATCTCTAATACGGCCAAGTCCTAGGACTTCTGATAACGTCAAGTGCCAGCCAAGAGGCTGCTGTGACTGTAGCTGGGGGCATTTAAAGATTTTCCCTTGAATTCTAAATTCTTATAGTCACACTAACAACTTCGTCTTCCACAGACCCCCTGCATGACAAGGCTGAAAACTGCAGTCAAATTGCCTCTCTTTAGCCAAATAACCAAACTGAAGATCCATGTGTGATGCCACTGTGCATGCAGTAGAGACACTCTCAGTGTGTCGTGAGCCCTGGCCACTGAAGAATTAAATTTTCACCTTCAAGGGGATGTGGTCTCCAGTTATAAAAAGTAGAAGAACATTTGGTTGTTTCTCCACTTCTCTCATAAAGACTCTCTCTCTTTCCAGTGTCAAGCACTACGTTTCTAGGGTGTTTAACAATTTACTTATGGCAGCCTGCTTTGCTCTGTGCTCACACACACATGCACATTCTTGGACATGCTGGATTGTTGTCACCTGATTTTCAAGGCTTTTCATTTTCTTCTGCAGGTGACAGCACCGAGGAAGCCAAATGATTATGGTAACAGAACTAAAATAACCCAACAGTTTGTGAAGCAGCTGGTCAGCACAAACAGCAAACAAAAATCCACTGGAGCTTGTTCTGCATGAATTCACTGGGCAGCCTGGCTTGTGGGTTAAAGACCAGGGCTGGAGCCCCTGCTTCGTTCACCTATCTCAACACACCTATGCATGAAGGTCAGGGAAATCTTCTGGGTGAGGAGCTGGAGCACAAAGCAGCATCACCGATATCAGACACTTTGCATTCAACGTCCCAAAATTCAGGATGAGAAGAGCAGATCACAGAGGCCATTCGGAGAAAGACTGGACACCTTGCATGTAGGATACTACTGCAGAGACTGTTGCAGATTCTTCCCCCAATATTGTACCTTTTTTCTGCATTACCTGGTTAAAATACATCCCTCCTCTTGAGAAAATATCAAATGGTGCTTACATATGTTAAGTGTTGATCAGAGAAGGAAAAATAGTGATCCTCAAAATCATCTCAGCTTCAGGAGACTTAAAAAGATCCATTCTCATGCAAAGTGTGAAACTTTTTTGACCAGCCTTGGTAGCTTCCTGGACAAGGACCCTCCCTGCGAGGAAACCTGACCACGGTCATGCTGTGTAAGTACGCAGGCAGCCGGCAGGGCCAGAGCCAGGCTGTACTGCAGTATGGGATGTGGGGAAAGCACTGCAGAAAACACTGAGTCCTACAGCAGCGATGGGATTATTTGGATTTTCCACCCCATTACATCAAGTGCCCTTTTCCCTCTCCATCACTCCCTAAAAGTGCTTATAATATGTAATTTGCCTTCAGAGAATTAATCATCATCTCCCAGTAATTTTTTTTTCATTGAATCCTCACTCAGGTATGACTGTGCTTTTGGTGTGTAGAAATTAAATATTTCACCCCCAAATCCATAGACCTCAGTTTCAAAAGAAGATTTCTTTCTTGCTTGCTTGCTTGGTTCTTTGGAACTTTTTTCAGTGCTCAGTTTTTTGACAAAACAAATGAGCACGGAAACTACAATACCAAGCTGGCACACCCTATGACATTTTGTAATAATAATTAAATGAATTGTTTTGAGCTGCTCAGCACTTTGATGTGTTTCAGGTTCTTTTTCCCTTGTCTGTCTGGGAAATGGGAGACACTATGCCAGGTGTTGGCCCAGGTACAGGGGAATAGAAAAAGGAAGATTTCTTTGAGACACAAATAAGATCCACATTATGCATGACTCAGCACCTCATGTCAAAATTTGGCCCATATCAAAAAGAACACAAAAGGCTGATCACAATGAGCAGTAATCCAAAAATACGCTGGCGAGAGGAGCGTACTGTGGATTTCAGAGCGGGGCATGACAATTAGAGCTGTACAAGATAGTCACAGGGACAAAAATAGATCCAATTCCAAGTGGAAGGTGCCTTTGAAACTTGGGATTTGCATTTTTTGTGTGCATGCTTTCAATTCAAAAATAGCAATTTGGTTAAATAGAAAAGGCAAAGTGTGAAGATAAAAATAAATATTACTTTATTTTAACAATAATATATCTAAATCTGGAAGAAACCCAGGAGTATTGCTTGTGCAAGATTTAATATAAAGGATTGTGCTTTGTTTTGTTTTGCTTTAACAAATCTGTTTCTAATTCTAATCACTATAAGAGAAATACCGTAGCTCCTTTCCTTTCAGCAGTCAGAGAAAAGACATCTTAGATTAAGAGGATACCCAGTGATATCAAGAACCCATGTGCATGTTCTTGATCTTCCACTGACTTCTGGGGGAATCAAGTGGTCTCAGTATTTTATCAGTAGTTAAGTACCTAGTAGGATTCTCAGATGCACTTCAGAGCCTGACAGCCATACACATATTTCTTTGCATGTTTCTCTCTCTCTGCACCACAGGTGATGGGGATGGCAGGATTTCCTCAACTCCCATGAAAAAGACAGCGGAGGGCTTAGATAGTGCATTGATGAAAATCAGAGAAGATTTAAAGACAAGTAGAACCACCTGCTTTGAAAGACCTTAGTTAAAATAAATAAATTAATAAATTCTCCACTTTTCACCCATGACAATCCAGCTTTTTGACTTTGTCCCACTGGCACTCATGCAGGGAGGAAGACAGGCACTTCTTGGAAGAGGGTGTCCATCCAAAGCAATTCAAAGACCTTATTTGCAATTTTCATATTTAATATTTCAGACTGGATTTTAAAGACACTTCCTGCAGCTACTATTTTGACCCTTTCAGCCCTGCTCTGAGTACTGAGCTCTTTTGAAGCTACTAGCCTTTACTTTGCTGTGATAGCCCCACAGGTTCAACACATTAATCAACTTCCTCTATGCTTTCCCTCACTATAAGGATAGAAAATTTCCTTCCCACCATCTCTTAGGAAATGGCCTGTACATCAGCACAAACTCCCATCCTGGATGCTGGAGTCCTCGCCTGGATCCCTCTTTCAACCCTCCAGATCTTTGCAGATAGGTTCTGCCTCAGATAAAAATGGCTTCACGCTTCTCCTGTGTTTATTCGGTTACTTGCTTCTAACAACATTTTCCAAGGTATTGTAGGTGTCTAACACACCATTAGGACACGCAGCTGATGCCTGAAATTCTAACATTTTCCACATTTTGTAAAACAGCTCATTACCAAAAGGGTGCTCCTATGCTGACATTTCTCTTGTAACTTTTCTCACACTTTTGTGCCAGACTTCCAGATATATCTTGATTCCTTTCTGATGCTTTAACATCTCTCACTCCTGGTTCCTTTTCCGCATGAAAAGGGTGAAACAGAAGTACTTGTTCATTAAGTGGAAAGGGATCTTGTGTCTCTTACATGAGACCATCCCACTCAGTTACATTTTTTTACTGGACTCTGTCAGCCCAGTGATCTATCCAGTCTTGGATATAATTAGATACAAAAATCCTTAAAACAAATCCCAGGAGAGCAGTAAGGAAGGCTGCGCAGGCAAATCTTAATGCTGACAACATCCATCAGTTTATGAGCTTTCTGGTAAAAGAGAGAACTGGAGCCCACACTTTCCATTGAAAAAGAAAATTCTGCTCTTATCGGAGTTTTGGTTTGATTTCATCTGCTGGAGTGGGTGGGGAATCTGGATTGGATTCTGATTAAGATGAACAGCTCTGCTCTTTCCCCACTCCTTTTTAGCTTTCTCATACTCTGACATTTATTTGGAGAAATGAGGTCATTCTGGGGTATTTTGGAATGAGGTAGCTGGCACATTTCACGTCTGAAAGGAAGCTATGGCTGGGGCTATCTTCAGTGGTGATGGATTTCTGCAGAGATCCAAGGTCTTTACTGAAAATTTGGCCACACGCGCCAAGGCCAGCCTATGAAAGCTCACTGTGACGAACAAACCTGACCTGAGTGTTATTTGATGGGACCTGCAAAACAATCCTCCTCCTAAAATAACTGTTTTCCGGCCAATCAAATGCCAACGCTGCCAAGCTCAAAAGCATGCCCAGCTCGTTGCAGCGCTGCCTGCTTTGCCAGCTGCATTAACACCCTCAGAGCTTTGGACGGGGATAAGAGAGGAGAGAGAAAGGGTTGATCAGAGCTCATGAAAGCATCACTGACCAGCCCAGACCTGTCTTTTGCCCTCATCTGCTTCCCATTTTTCTCCTCTTCATGTTCCTGGGGTTGTGAAAAATGCTCAAAAGCAAAGAGTAGACAACCCTGATGTACATGAGGGAGAGTATTCCCAAACTGCCTCCTCCAAGGATTCTTGCATTTAATTGCATGCAGGATTAGATACCTCACCCACTACCTTAGAAATGTTGAAGACAAGCTCAAGCCCATCCCACCCACAATGTAAAAGGCAGTCCAAGCAGTTGCTCTGGGCAGTGTTTCTCCCAAGGATACAGAAATCTCAAGATAGATGCTCTTTGTGAACATCTCCAACGACATTTTCTATCAGACACCTCTGATCTGAGTATTCACTGACCACCACACCACAGAAACCTTCTCCCTTGCCTCTTCATATCCCATCAACAGAAAAACACACTAGTCATTTTATTTAACACCTTTTTTTTTCACCTTTCTTGGGTGACAAATTGCATGAGACATACAGAGGAAGGGTGTGGTGGTTAGGGCTCAAATATGAGACAAGAAAAATGTCAGTGGCTATTTTTACTTCTGCCTCAGACAAAATACATGCCCCAGGGTGGCCTTTCACACTTTTTTTAAATTTTCCTTCAGCTGTGTTTGTAGCATTTTGGAAATGCTTAGGTAAAAACGTGAATTTTCATCACTTTCTATACTCCTACACTTATCTCTGGGAATCTGGACCATTTGGACCTCAAGAAGTTTGGCTTTCCACTTTCTATTCCCATGTGACCCCCCAGAAGTATTGGGAAGCTCAAATAATCCAGCTGACTTTTCTTTGCAACTCTGTTTTTAATTTAATTATTCATACTGAGAAACTGTCTAAAGTTTCTCCAATATTTCAATCATCAGACATTCTCTAAACCAGGGGGCAGTGGGAAGTCCCGAAATCCCTGCATATTGTAGAATTGTGATGGGAATTATGGACCATTTTTCGAAAGCATGAAAGCTGTCCATTAATACAGTGAAAGGTAGAACTGGAATTAATCTGAGTTAACCTTGAATTGAGTTATCTAGGAGAATAAACCCAAAGGTAAAGCTATCCTTACTCTGTGAGCCACCACTATTTTTCTCCCTCTTTCTTTCTCCCTTCCAAAAGGCATGAATTTGACAGAATGGCAGAAAAAAAGATCAAGAAAAAACAAGCAACCACTACCACTACCAAAACCCTCTACTGCAAAAGCCAGCCCTGAAAGTTTGTTGCGATGTCAGCAGGAAAAGCAATATTGGCCTCTGAAAAATTAATATGATGCTCACTTGCTGTCTAGTTCCTCTTCTGCTTGTCAATAATTCTGTTCATTCCACGAATATTAAACCTGTTTGCCAGAGCCCTTAATGTGACAAGAAGCTGACGCCTGAAAGCACGATTACTTCCAACTACACATCATATTTAATTTATTACATAACCTGGTGTTATTGCTTTTATTGATGAACTGTACAGTGTAAAATGATTATTTGTTAAAGATTTCACTGTAGTAAAGGAAAAAGATAAAAAAAAAAGAAGAAAAAGAGAAAAATCTTTACTGCTCAAAAAAAGCTACTTGTAAATGTTTTTCTGAAAAGATTCAGGAATGGGAGTTACTATTATTACCTGATTTTTGGCTTCACACATTCTTTGCACTGCAGAACAGATCCACTGTACTCCATCGCTTAATTCAATCCCCTTACTGAGACAGGAACAAGCAGCAGAGGAGTAGAGTGAAGCTCTTCCTGATGGGATGATGCATATGTAACTCTTCTATACACTGTGTCATTAAATCTAGGTGGTTTGTTTGGGCAGGACAATCTAAGTCCTGCATCTAAGCTTCAGATCCATCTTTTCCTTTGTATTACTGTAATGTGATAAGAGCTTATTGGTATCGGTCATTTATACTGAGGGACTGTCTTTTTGGCCCAGCTATGACGCAAAGGTGTTACCAATGGGCAAAATGAAAGATGAGATTCCTGCCTTAAAAGAACATATACTCTGATTCAAAAAGGTAGGACAAAGGGGAGTTTGGTTTATGCATGTGAGAAACCAAGGACCATAGACATGTTGGAATCAGTGCTCATATTGCAACTTAAAGACACCATTTCTTTGGCTTCCAAGCTGTCCACTGGAGTGGCCTGTAGTTTTACTGACTCTAAAGGAAGGTGATATCTTAGATGACTTCTGTGAATGCTGATGACTGAGTCATTGGATAATCCCCACTGTCTGTTTCCCTCTCAGTTCAGAGGCATAAATGACAAGCCTGAAAAACACATTGGCTCATTTGGGCAAGTCAATGGTGAGAGGCTGTGGTCCTTCTCTGACATTTTAGCTCCCGATGACAGGGCACTAACTTGCAGCTCTGAATGGCCATCTGGACCTTTCATTGAACTATGAATCTTGTCTTCCTAATTCTAGACCCTGTGACTATCCTACACAAAACTGATCACAGCAGGAGACTGCATAGGAGACAAGACATCCCCAGCAGTATGTCCCAGTAGAGTATTTTAGTCCTAACAACATCCTTTTCCAGACATACATGGTTTCGCTTCGTTAAGTGGGGGGAAGGGGGTGAAGTTCAGTTTATAAGAAAATGTATAAAAAGTCAAAACACAAAGGAAATGCATTACTCAGTCCCAAGTTTTAGAAATGAATTATCTGCCAATTCCTTAAAACATGATATCAGCTGGAGTTTTATCTCTGGTTTCATTCAGGTAACAATACAGCACTTTGAGCAGAAGAAATTTTGAAGTCTGCAACCTAAGTAGAGATGTCCCTCCTGATTAAAAGGTACACTGCATTTCCATAATGCACTGGGAGAAATGTAGTCACAGAAGAATTCTTGAAATGGTTTGATACTGAAACAGATTTAATGAAAAATTCAATCTGCTGCTGAGAGACATTTCTCTTGCTTATTGGTTATAAACAATACTACTGATGGCATCAATACATGAAACAATAATTAAGAAATAAGGAAGCTTGGTTTTGGATGCATTTCTGTCTCATGGCTGATTGTACCAGTTGAAGACCTTGTTGAGGCTTTTCTAAAACAGCTTTTTCCCTGAAGAGTTTTTCTTTTCTGAAAGTCTTGGACCTCATGTTGCAGCTTCCCTGTTCACCAGGAACTTCATAGTCTCCTGATTCCATCCAGCTGTCTGACTCAAAAGAAACAGAAGCAAAAAATGTGATCGTTTTGTTTTCAGGGTTTTGACCCAAGCTCTATTTCTGTAGGTGAAAGGAAATTTCAGGGATAAACAACAGAAATACAAACTCAAATGGTGTGCATTTCCCAGAAAGACTTAAATAATAGGAATAATTCAACTTGCTGTTTCATTGCTTTCATGACTCCTGACACTTTCTGCCTTCCAGATGACAAGATCTTAACTGGGATTCTGGGAAACACAAGAGACCTGCAGCTTCTGATCACATAAAAGGAATAGAACAAGAAAATAAGAAGGGGAAAGCAAGATAGGATAAAGCAGATAAGCAGATAAAAAAGAAGAGCTACAGAGCTGATAAGATTCCTAGATGGCCCAGGGAGTTTTGTTCATCCCCAAGACATTGGTGTTTATCTGAATAAAGTTCTTCCTTCTCTGTCATGTGAGCACAATTTTCCCTCCTTCCCTTTCCTGGCTCCATTTTCTCTTCTTCTTTTCCCTTCCACTGCTCTTCAATAGCAATGTCTTCAAAACGAGTTCTCCTGCTTTCCAGAGGGACTACTGAGTCATGCAGGCCACCGAGGTGAACAGGAGATACTGCGGTTCACAACTGACGTTGCCAAGCAGGTTTTGGATTGGGATTAGTTTTTTCCCAAATACACTGCTTCTCCCAACATCCCAGTCAGTCCTCCCACACACATGCTAATGTACAAAAGCAGGTCTGTACCTGGCACAGCCAGTCATGTTCTGGACATGAAAGATACCTCACTCTCACTGATACCTGTTTTTATTTGCTTACATACCCATCCCTGATTCTAGCCATCCAAACTAAACTCTTGGGTAATTAAATGGAAAGCAGATAGGGGAGTTACCTTTTTTGGTTTTGTTTTTAAAACTCTCCCTCATCTCTGAGGAATTTACCAGAATTGATTTCTCAATTGCTTTTTTGATTTCTTCTCTGACGGCTCGCTCTGTGCCAGGGATGTGGCACTGACCTCCAGCAGCAGAACTTTCGCTTTGTTCCCATCACTGTCCCGAAGCGCTATGCAACTCATTGAAAATCCATTAATTCCGTCTGCGCCCTATCAGATTAAAACTTCTCTTCAAATAACATTTCAAATATCAGTTGCTTCGCCTTAATATCTTTCTTCCATAACATTTCTCACAGCTCCGCACACACTCTCCGCTCCCCTGGGTAATTCCCTTTTCTATGCGTATTGTTGATTCTTTAAGAGCACACACTCTTCACTCCCTCTTTTTGCTGATGCTCTCTATTGCATTTTGCTCTCTCCTACCTCATCCCCTCTTTCTCTCACCCTTATTCTATTTTTCTTATATGATCAGAAGCAGCAGGTCATTTCTACATTTCCCAGAGTCCCAAATTACAGACCCAATAGAGACTTGCAGTTACCAGAGACTTTCTACTTGGTCAGCTTGCAAAACCTACTCAGCTCCATGTTTTTCAAAAGAGCAGCCGCTGAATTTGCTGAGGCCATGTATGTAGATGCACCAAAATGTGTTTCTGAATGTGTTTCTAGAAGACCCACCCTGGTGATTTCCCTACCAACCAACCAAGACATCCTCACTGGACTGACTTACTTATGGCCAAACTTCAGCTACAGGGAATGGGGAGGCTGTTAGGTGTTTCACTCTCCACCAACCTCACACGCAGGCCTGGGCTGTGACTACACAGCCTCTGTCACAAGGCCTTTGTGGGTAGTAGCTCCACCACTGAGCCCCAGAAGTTGTGGATGCAGCATAGAGATCATGACTGAGTACATTCACCCCTTCCTCAGCCACCATTTTCCAGATTTGGAACAGCAAAACTTGCATATAGGTTCAGTGTTGTAGGCACGGGCTTGTGTAGGAGAGAGGCAAAGAGACAACAAACACTTGACGCCATTAGAAACTCTCTGCTGATGTCATAGAGGACCTTCCAGCCTCTGCCCAGAGGCAGAAATTATCCTGGGCCCACTGGAGTTTGTTATGGTTTCTCCTTTCTGTGTTAACACTTGTCAAAGTGCTTATCTTAACTTCCCCACTCCCTTAATCCTCCTCCTCTCTCCTGCTGCTTGGCTGGCAGAGATCTGTATCTGCTTTGGTCGGGGTGGCAGGAGGACGGGGCAGTGCTGATAGACAGACTTCATCCCAGGGAAACATAATAAAGCAGAAGTCGTCAGTGAGAGGAAGCAGTGTAGGCAGCAGGTTTCTCTGCAGAGGAAATGGTGATAACCCATAACAATCATCTCCCACACAGGCAATGAGTGTGTTTACTCAGGAAAAGAGAGTGGAAATGGGAAATGTGGTTTAGGGAAAGTAAGTACCATGGGGGTGGTAGAATGTAAGGGCCAAACCTGGGTGAGATTGCCGTACCCACCCCCAGCAGGGAACTGGACAGCAGCATTGGCCTCATGGCAAAGGTTGGCTGGGACACGGACATCTCGAGAGAGCCTTAGGAGCTGGTCTGGGGAACTGAGCAGTGTTTTAAACATGGGGGACTCTAAAGCTGCTGCTGAAGAGATCATTCTAAGCTCTCCTTCCCCAATCTTTGATGTCTGCTAGAGCAACAAACCATAACCCCAGCGACAGACAATGCACCAGTCCTTTAGCTTCATTTATGTATTCAAGATACTTTTAAACCCATGTGAACTGAAATTCAGCTAACTTCTATGCTCATTTCCAACTGATGCCTCTCCAATAAGTCAAAATACCACAGGCTCCAAACCCTGCTGATTCTACAGTATTTTAGAATATGGTGCATCCAAGCATTAACACTGCCAATTATTTTTTTCCTGGGTGACTGAGGCAAAGGAGTTTGGTGGCTTAAAATTATCTAATGTGGTCTGAAATATTCAAGACAAACAGACACAAATCTCTGCATATATTTCATTTAGTGTATTTGGGAAGAGTTGCCCACAGAGAGAAGGAATACTCCATATGGATGTAAACCTGTGCAAGGTAGAATGGACTCAGCTGGGTGAGTAGTTTATCTTCTGTTTTTGCTTATGGTATTCCTCAGATTGTGATTTCTTCTTACCGTCCTTCATTATTCAAGCACAGTTGGGGATTTTTGTATATATATGTATACATAAAATCTCCAAGGATTTCTCAGAAGAGGTTTTAGTTGGACTCAGTGTTTCAATTGCAATGGGTGAGTTGAGTCATATGCCATAGCAGGAAGTTGCAATCGCTGCTGAATAGCCACACAGATGAATTTTGAAATTCATGTTCATCTGGAAATATTCTGTGGTGCAAATGTTTATTGCTGTTGTTGTTATTATTGTTTATTTTATAATAGCAGGAGGAGCTCCATTGTCCCTGGCCTCCTGGTGGACACAGAGGGGTGTGGGACAACTGAAGGAACTTCATTATATGTTTGGAGGATGTATTAATACCAACATTACCATTACATTCTTTCTGCCTGATTTTTTTTTTTTCCTGAACTGAATACTTAATTCTTCTTCAAGGACCAGCTTTAACATATGCAAGGCCCTGTGTGAAATCAACACAGCATACTCATAGTGGAAAATTATATGGAGGAAAGTATTGGAGGCTGGAATTATGAAAGACATATATATTTAAAAAAAAAAATAATTTGGACTTATGCTGACTCTTTTCTACTTCTAGGAATCTACCTAGACCTGGTCTAGAAGCACAAACAAAGAGAGAATTAGTTGGATCTGCTCCATTACAAAGTAAATAGAAAATAATTTATTTTGCAATTTCCTAATCATTCCATCACTGTTACCTCAGTCAATAGTCAGATTGTGCAATCTGCTTTCACATGGGTTTGAAATTTGAAACAGGTATAAGGATCTTTTACAGTAAAACTGCTCCCAAAGGCTGGTGATGCCCTGAAGTGAGGTGTTTTAGGGGGAAGGATAGCACCCTTAAAGTCAGCTTGCCTTATCCTTCACCACTCAGAGAATCAGGACACAGGAAAATATTTCCCTGTGCTTCTCCAAAACCTAGTCCCCTGTTTTTTACCGTTTTTTGACTACTGACTAAAATCATGGCTCTGTTCAAAGCAATGGCAAAACTCAGAAATGTCAATCTCCTAATGATGCTTACAGTTTCAAAAGGAAAAAGAAGACAAGGGGGAAAAAAAGACAGAGGGACTTCCTGTGATGACCAAGAATAAAGCAGCCTCAGACTGGAAATCAAGCCCTCTTTGGATGAAAGCTAGGATCCCCAAAATCTAAGGCATACTTCTTAATTAGTCTCTTCTGCAAAATATAGGCAACAAATGCTATTTTAAGGTAGCTCTTAGGTTTTATTTGCTTGTTTGTTTGTCTGTTTGTTTTTGAGCAGCCAAAGCAAACTTCTCCAGGGACCTGTTTGATTCCTTTCTGCAGTCTGGGCTGGAATATTGATCCTGGAGAAGAGATGTGTGTTTTGTGTATCTGTGCATGAGAGTATGTGTAAGCTTGCAGGAATGCAGAAGAGATGAGACAGGCTTGAAATTCACCTAACTGCCCCATCCCCTCCCCACATATCATCTCCTCCTCTCTCTGAGTCCAAGCTCAGAGAAGCACATGTATTGCCATTGCTTCAAAACCCAGCTGTAATTTTCTGGCTAATGGAAGACGTATTGACAAAAGTTGACATTAAGTGGAACTAATTACACTGTAACTGCTAAATAACTAAGAAATAACTATCCCATAATTTATGGTGCAGCACAGACTCTGTGCAGCAACTTTCAGAGCCGTTATATCTGCACAGAGCTCACTGATGCATGCACTGCAGAACTTGTCCCCTGCCAGTAGGATCCAGCCGATGCGAAATTGCCAGCTCTGCAAACACACATTGCCATGATTAGAGCATAAAGCCAGCCGGGCTTCCCACAACCTACAGCAGCCCTGCTCCAGAGAAATAGGGTAAATGACTGCTGAGATGCTCTTCCCAGCCCATTAATTTTATTTCTGGTTTTCATTTAAAGTCCTGATCCCATCTGGGATGTCCTCCCTCGCTTCAAGGTGTATGAGGAGTCCATGCCACCTCCTGCATCCCTGAGCTGACGGCTTCCCACTGTGGGTACCACGGGCTGGGGTACATAGAAAGGCAGGTGTCCGGTCAGGTTTGCTGCCTGTCGCAATTGTGGCAACCAACCTCTTTCTTCCACTGAAATAAGTTGTCGAATGAGGCATTAATGATACAGCTGGGAGCAGGGGAAGGCACGATTCACGTTTTCACAAGGAGGATGGGGTATGCCAAGGGACAGGGAGAATCTCTTCCATACATCACTGTCACACAGCAATATCAGCATCCAATTCAGAAGATATGTTTGAATGTGCCTTGTTCCATCTGATCAAACTCAGGATTTCTTAGGGCTCATCATTAAAGTTGATGAGAAAACAGGCGTTCTGTCTCTAGAGAAATCTAGCGACTAAACATTTGTTTATGTCTCAGATAGGGCCAAGCTGGGAAATATGGTTTTGAAATATTTCTCTTCAGAAGTTATGCCACCATCTACTGAAATGCTTCATTTTGATATTATTGAAACGCAGTTTAGTACTGCAATACTGGATGGTATATAGATACGTAACAGAATAAAATTAAGATTCTAATATAGAAGTGAAAACAAGTGGGAAATGGAGCAGGAAACAGCCAAAATAATAAAAAATTTAAAATCCATTTTGATTTCAAATTGATTCAATATTTTGCCTTTGAAATGTCATTGGAATTAGAGTCCTCCAATGAAGCATTCACATTTTTACCTATTACCTAAAGAACAGCCTTTTCCCAAGGGGAAAATGTTCCACAGACCAATTTGCAGCCAAATGCAAAACCACAAAATTTTTAGACTGGAAACTCTGTACTGTCAGTACCTTTGTGCTTTGGTTGTACAGCACCAAGCACAGCAGGGCAGGTGTCCAGACATCACCTCAACAGAAAGCACAAATAATAGAGCTGTTGGTCAGGGGTTTTGCTGATGAGTCCCGGAGGATGTTATATTGTGCATTTAAAAAATGGGGAATCTGGAGGTAATGAGAGAAGGGAGAGAGTAAAATCAGCCTGTGTTGGAGACAGGAGGGCAGACAGAGAAAAGAGAGTGAGATTGCAAAGATAGACAGTTGGGGAGAAAGAGAGAGAGGTGCAATTCAGCACCTGCTTCTGCCTGATTTGTTCCACCTCCATTATCATGCACCAGAACAACTCATTCTTCTTTTTTCCAGAAAGCGTAATAATGTTCCACAGGTGAAGGAGTTATCTCGGCTTTTCTCTTTTTCAGCAAAGCTAACACTCAGTACATGAAATAAAGGTTATCTTGAAAAATAGACGCTGCAACTCGCATACAAAGGAGCCCTTTCCTGTGACAGGGAGTCTTTTCTGAAGGGGTCTGCTAGGTTTTGTGCTTGGAAGAAGGAGAAGAAAATGGAATTGACTGCTTAGTCCCCCTCCCAGGTTTCCAAATTGACTTTTGAACAGGACCTGGGAGACTCTCTCCTGTGCCATGAAGGGCAGGTTACACCTGGGGAGATGGCAAGGATGGGGATGGAGGGGAAGGCAACACTGCTGGCCACACCAGGGAGTAGAACAAAATTCACCTTTCGCATCCCTCCCAAATCAATGAGGTCAGGGATGCTCTGAGGGACAAAGACCTTGTATGCTTGCAGAATCCCAAAAGCACACTAAGGGGAAAGGAAAGACAAATTTCATGCGGGTCATATGTCAGCATGTCTACGTAACAACACCCCGCTGCCCACACCGAGGGGAGGAGAGCATCAGCGCTGATGGTCCTGCCTGTGAGTTCACCTCCACGGTGCTGCACATCACCCCGGTGCAGCTGCCTGTGCAGGCAGGATGGTGTGCTTTTATGTCTTTTGCTGTTCCCTGTTTATGGCATCCAGCATGACAGGGCCGTGACTGTGGTGGTAGGAGTCTTTTAGCTGTTACTGTTAATGAACTAACAACATAATGTGTGTTTTGATACATTCGCTTTGCAGCTGAATCTGGGCATTTTTTAAAACAAACCTTAAAAGGATCTCTGAAGAGAAGCAGCCCATTTAAATGACTAAATAAAAGGTCTGGCTGTAGTTTTTAATGAAAGACCTGCGTGAACTAATACACTTTGCATTGTGCCCTGAAGCTCCTTAAATAACGTGCTAAGCCATGCAAAGTGATCTACAGAACACTGCACTGTGATTTTTCTTTTTAAGTGTCACTGAGCTGATCGGGAGTAAAGAGGACAGCTTCTGGGCGGCATCATCAGGGATCTCAGGTGTTTATTTAGTATTCAGCTGGAATAGGTCTGGGTGTGTTCATACCTAATTTCCTTGCAACAGCCGCCTGTCACTTTTAAGTTTTTGGATACCTACAAAAACCCTTACAGAAGGGATGTATTTATTTTACTAGCAGTTTCTGTCATTGTGATCAGTGCTTCGGTGAAATACGGATTTTTATTTTCATTGAATTTTGTTTTATTTTTAAATAGCTGACAATAATTTTGCAAAGCTTCAGACGTTTGTCTTTCTTTAGATCAAATTGTTGGAAGTTTCTGAATAGCGCTAATGCTTACTAAAACCCTTGAAGTGTTGACATAGCACAGAGTGATATCACACACCTTGGGCTCAGTAACAGAGCTTTGACAGTCAAATATTCTCGTTTTGAAGGCACTGGACACCAGTGTGTATGTTGGTGAAATGCTGCCATTTCTGGACAAGAAAATGGGGCTCTTTCAAAATTCTTTCCAACCCTCTGAGGATCCCTTCCCATTGTCTGCAGTGAGATGCAGTTTAAAGACTGTCAGAGCACATAAACATGACACAGTAACTGAGAACATCAAAGAGCATTATGTTTTTCATATATAAAGAGTGACAAGCTGCCTAACTCTTTACATTAAAAATTCAGACAAAAAACAATTCAAGAAAAATCAAAGCAAAGTCTCCAAGAGAGAGTCAGGTGCCACACATTTCTGTTTCATACTCTTATCTTTTTTGCCTTGCAAAATGGCCTTTAGACTCTGCTCTTGAAAATATGTATAAAACCTAATTTGCAGCAGTTACATTGCTGTCTATAGAGGAAAGGTATATAAGGAGTGTAATATCTGGAGAGTCAGCTTCTGCTACCCCAGTAGATGAAGTTGGAAGAAATGCTCAGAAACAGCAAAGTCCATAACCACACCCAGCGTCCATGATTGAGTCCCTTAAAGCTGGATCTAGGTGCCTAGTTTTGGTGCTATAAAGAGATGACCCAAGCAGCATGGAAAAAACGAAGGAGGGGTGTAAGGACGGAAGACATGAGACCCTCTATGTGGGAAAATAACTGAATAAATGGTATGTAAAAACAATGGGAAGCAAAGAAGCAAATCTGTTGGTGGAAGGTAGATGCATGTTAAAAGAGCAGAGGCAGAATACAGCTCATTCTCTGCCATAGAAGGTCTTGGCATGATCTGGGCACACTTTGAAAAATGATAGAAACATTAATGGAAACATTTAGTTTCAAAGAACTGAAAATCATCGTGAAATGGGATCAAATTTAGAGAGGAGTTTTGGACCAAAAAAAAGGGAACAGAAGGATTTTGGAAATCTTTAAACATTTCAAAACTTTGTTAAAAGATTTTTTTAGAAGTCTTCTACACTAATCTTTTCTTTGTTTCACATCAGCATTTTCATTTTAAAAATCAGTTTAAAGGAAAAATAGGTGAAGAGGTTAAATAACCTTAAGAACTTCATTTCTTAAGCAAATGTAGTGCTCCAGATTAAACATGGGTTTGGACTTTTCTTTAAATTGTTTCTTTTCCTTTCATTCTCCTTTCAAATATATTATCAAACTAAATTATTTGAAGTAGATTTTGCCCTTTAACATTTTTTTTAGCTTCTTTTTAAAATATATATTTAAAAAAAGTTCTTAACTTAGCTCTTATCACTGATAACTCCTGGAAAAATATACAGTACTAACCATTGTTTGTACAATACTTGAAAGGGCATCGATAAGGGACCATTACAAAATGGCCACAGGGACTGGACAAGGCTCCAGGACAAACTCTTACATGACCTTGTACTAGAGTATTGCAACTGGTTCACTGCATACCTCAATTTCCTACCTTCTCTGCACATCCTCCTTCCCAATATCCTAAATGCCAACACAGATTTAAATACCACCTCCTGCCTCTTTAGTAAAGAAATGAAGCCCCAGGTAGCATTTCTGTGCACAAAATGACTACCTGATGATGGCTTCAAGCTTTCTTCTTTTGTAGCTTGTACTCCCCCCTCCAAATCCAGCTGCAACAGCTTTTCTGGAGATTATTGAGTTTGCTCCATCCTTCATGCCCTCTAAGCTGTGCCTGGGAAATCAAGGCCTTTGGGGACTGGCATGGGAGCGACCGAAGCTTGTGCACAGAATATACCCAGATAATCCAAACCAGAGGAAACTGGCCTGTGATTTGACTTGTTTTGATTCTTTTTTTTGTTCTTCTGTGGGTGGTGTTCTTCTATCTGTTCCTATTTACAAGCTAGGGGTTATTTGAAGTGGGTTATTTATTTATTTATGCACTTCTATTATCACAAGAACCAAATTGCAACCTTCAAGAAAACGTGTTTGTGAAGGGTGGTGGCGGGGGGGAGCCAACAAATTGAAGTCAGAGAAAGGGGGCTACATCTTTATCAAAAGACAACATCAAATTAATTTCTCTCTGGTCTCAGGAACTCATGTAAAATTTATAGGCTGTTTGTTAATTTTCCTGTAGTGCCAGCAGCAGGGGTGTTTGTGATTCAGAGGGAAGGAATGGGAAGCAAAGAGAGGAGGGGAAGGGGGAGGCAGAGTAGAAGTGCAGCAGCCTTGGCCAGGCTGACACGGGTCCGTATGTGAGACGACCTTGCTCACGTGCCAAACCTCCCATGCCACATGCAGGGGAAGGCAGCAGGACGGATGGGTTTGGATGGGGGCCTGCTCACTCCCCCTCCCTGGCACAGCCTGGTTACTTAAAATTCAGGTGGTGTCCCCAGCTCTCTGTACAAGGCTGCCCTTTCAACACCAACACAATGACTTCTCTTACATAACCCAACAGGCAATTTAGCAGGTTCACAACCCAAAATAGGATAATTAGTTTTGTATTAACACACCTTTTTTGTCCTCTCCCCACCCTCTTCTACCATCTTCTTTCTTTATTTTTTGTTGGGTTCTTGAGCACCTCTGTGGAAGTGTCTGGAGGATTTGTGCCTTTTCCATCCCCTCAGCAAGACTAGGCAGGATGAGGGGCCACGGTCTAAAGCAGCTGGAAAAAAGCAGGGAGGTATCCCCAGTGTCTTAATTGAGGCAAGAGAGCATGGTCCCCACCAGTGCTTTACAATGGCAGGGTCCTTTCTACGAACACTTTCAAAAGTCTTTTCTGTAATTAGGGATTTTCAGCTTTCAGGAGCTTTTCTGGCTTTGACAACCCCCACATTTCTGCTGGAATCACCAGGTGCCACAGGGAGCAGCAGAGCTGGGGGGGAGTCACCAGCCAGAATGGTCTGATGTCTGTACCCTTCCTGCATCTTAGACCCTGGCAGAAATGCTTTCAGAAACACTGAGAGATTTTAAAGGGTCCCACTATAATCATGTCTGTCTCATAACTTAGCAAAGGTTAGTATTTTCTAAGCAATGCTTACAAGCTGGAGCCTAATGCTATATCAGCAGCACAAAGCAAACAAACAGAGCTGCAGGAATCATGTGAATTTCAGCTTCATCCCAAACTTTTGAGCTCTCACAGAAACGTAAAGCATCTGGTTCTTCATTTTAAAGACATGAGCTGGCAATACTGCAAAAATTCCCAGCTGAATGAGAATATATCTTTTTTAAAAAGGCCTCTAGCCTTGATTTAAAGGCCCACCACTTCCCTTGTTAGCTGTCCTAACATTTTAAGATCCCTGATAAGCAAGTATGTGATTTACTTTTATTTTTTCCTTTTTTTTCCTCTCCTTTTCAGTTTCAGAGTATGTAACTTCAGCTACCAGCCCACAATGCTCACCTGGACATGAATGCTCCCTGACTCATATTCTGATCCCCAGTCCCCCATTTCCTTACCATCTAGAAAACAGGTCTGCATGCAAACTCCACCCTATGGATGTACTGGAAATGATCAAACCAACAGAAGATAGAGGTTAGATTAGATTAGATTAATAGAGAATAGATCAGTTTAACCAATCATCCATTGTTCCCTACTAGACTATTGATTTTACACCTCCTTCTAAAAAGCTACTTTATTGTTAGACAGAAAGAAGGAACATCCCTGCCCAGGATTTAGTCTGTGCCTCCCTCCACTCCCTCCTGCCAAGAGAGGTGTGTAGTCATCCTCACAGAAGCCCATGGAGGGGAGGAAGAGCATGCCTGCCAGTGAAGGGCAATTTCTTTCCTCCACAGCTATGGAGAGAAACACAGTGCTTCATAAACACACTTCAAAGATGCCACACTATTAAAAATACATGGACATCATGTGGATCTAAGCTAAATACATATGGCCTTTGATTGCTTGGCATTTTCAATTCATACAGGAACATTACTGCAATGCATTATTGATGATCAGTAACATTTCACTGTCTCAAACTAAGGACACCTCTTCCCCCATCTCCTTTCCTCGCATGCAGCACCCTTCGCTCAGAGACTGAACAGTTTAATTAAGCCATGATTAACTGTATACGCAATTCCGACTGTCACTGATTTAGTTCTGGAAATGCTACCGCTGTGAGTTGAGCACTGAGCTGTCAGAGCGGGGCCCCACTCGCAGGGAAGTTCCCCCTTGGGGTGTCTCAGCCACTTGCCACATGCGCCTGGAGCTGCTCGCCAGACCGATGCACCCAGATGATTCTCCACAGGGGAGAGCAGGGAGGAGGCACGCAGCAAATGGAGAGTAGGGAAGGGGAGTCATTTGTCAGTTGAAAGGGTTTGAGGCCACGGGGATGGGCTGTGCCACAGACTGCTGGCTCAGGCTAGGAGGGCAGCAATGGGAAAAGCCCTCCCTGGCTCAGCTGACACCACTGAGAGCTTCCTGCTCACAGCCCGGTGGGGACATCGCTCTCCCTGGGCACAGCTGCAGTCTGCAGCTTGGCTCAGCTCTCCCACACCAAATACCTTGAGTTTTCCTGGACAAACTCATATCCCTCCTCTCTACTCTGCTTGGGAAAGTTCAAGCATCTTCCCTGTTCTCTCCCTGGACATCTTGGCCACTCATTGCTTCCCTCCTTCCTGGCCAAAAGCACAGTTTGTCGCTGTTGGTGTGTCGCATATCCCCTGCATGCTGGACACGTCACACCCGCTGCCCACGTGCCATCACCATGCGCATCCCTGGCTGCTTTTGGGAAATTCCACGCAAAAATGCTGCCATCTCTCCAGCTGTCATTTTATTAGCAATTCCTCACTCTGACTCAATCTCCCTCCCCCTTTCATTCTTTTAAACAGGAATTCTCCAGAAACAAGAATTTGGGAGGAGGAGAAGAAGATTTGGAAAGAAAAAAGCAGAATCATTACAGCTGAGAAACAGCTCTTGAAACTTATTAGCTCATGACTCATCTCTCTGAAAGGAGCTAATACCTTAATTTCATATTTCTCTGCTCAAATGGAGACCAAAGCATAAACTGAAATGAAACTTTACACTAATGGCTTCTTAATTACACCCATCTAAAAGCAATTACCTGAGGTTTAACAGATACAAAGTTAGGGTTGATGCGGCCACTAGAAGGGAATTGTGTGGCAAGGTTGTCTGGGAAGAGATGGGCTGTGGGGAGATGTAACAGCAAGGTACCACGACCAGGCTGCCCCTGCTTCCTCCTCGCTGCTTGCCCTCGCTGCACCCTGATGCCGCAAAGCAGCTCAGCTGTACTGTCTTGCAGTCTCCCTGTGAGCATGTGGATATCACCAGCCAAGTATCCACAGAGAGGGATATTCTTCAGGAATCCACTTCTTTTACAGTACTGGAGTAGAAATTCATATCATAAAACTCCAGCATGGGGGACTTGGCAAATGTGATGCCAGCAATATGTAGGAGATAGGATAAGGGAAAGGGCAAGTCTCTAAGAAACCAGACCTCCTGCATTTTAACTCCTGCCCAATAACCTTTCTTTCTGCCACTTTCACACCTGTAGGAGGAGAATCATTCCCAGCAGTCTCACGGTGCATTTTAAGAACTTCTTAATACTTATTGAAGGTTTTGAAATTATCCACAAAAAGTCACCACAGGAGATCAAGGTGGTGGCATTGCTGTTATTATTAGGACTATTATTACTACTACTGCAGGTAGATTTCAGCTGTATTTTGTTCACAGTTTAATGGCTTGGCACTAACAAAGGGACTTCAGCAAGCTGGTGGAGTCCAGGATGGCACAGTAGCTGTGTAGGTTTCCTGTACAATATCTGGGAGGAATTAGCTGCCAGGAATGGGATTGAGAACGGGCAGTACACAGTGCCGAGAGCCATGTTAGCTGGGAAGTAATAACTGTCGTGGAGGTGGATTTTAAATCCCAGTTCTTTCTAGAGCTTTAGTCTGAACTACAAGGAAACAACTCCCTCCCTTCACGGATTACAGCCCAGAAAACTCAAATGAATTTAGATACTTTCTTTCCCCTGAAAATAAAACTGGGGAGGAGTCATTCCTTTTCTTCAGAACATTGGAAATGGAGTGCTAGGTGGTGCGACCCACCTGAAAGGTGGGTATATATTTTCTTTAGTGAGTATTTAATATCAACAAGAAAAAAATCTTTGCAGCAGGGACTGAAAGCTGCATCCCCTTTCCCACAGGTGCTCTAGTCACTGTGGACATACAACCTATATCCTTGTTCTTTTATTGTCTGCTGCTACTGAGCACAGGTCTCAGCGAGATCTGCCAAAATCAGTGCTATGGGACTCCCAGGCCAGCCAGGCTCATGAGCTGGGCACTTCTTTTCCTGAACAAGCAAGCAAAATTTTCTCCTCACTGTTATGCTCTGGTAGAACCATATCCTAGGAGGCAAAGGACAATTATTTATCTTCCCATGGGAAAAAGTAATAACTAAACCTAGTCTTCTGTGTATCAGGAAGATGCTACAATTATTGAACTACCAGCTGAAAAAGAGGGGGTAAAGCTCTTTTCTTCCTTGGCCACAATTTTGGTTAGAGCATACGATGTCTTTGAAGCAGGCCTGATAGCTTAGGCTTCTCTAGCAACCTCTGCCCACTTTACCAGCACCAGCAGAGGTTGGCAGTGCTACGTCTCTGGCGGGAGCCAGCACTGCTGAGGCTGGGCAAACTCAGGACACATCATATGTGTCCATCAGCAGGAGAGAGGTTTGTAGCTCATTATTTTTGTCTTGGATACACAGGGTGGGACAGAATAGCAGCTCTTACGTTGCCTCTTGCTCATCACTACCCATGTGGAGGAATGACCCTAAAGGTGCCTATCAAACACGCATAGCAAAGGCAGGATTCAGGTGGCAGTTTTGCAGTTCACAAACAAGCAGCAATGACAGCCACAGACTAACCCCCCCCAGCCTCACGGAGGTCTTGCACCAGCTGGTGGCTTTGCGAGGGAGGAACGAATTCTGGGAGGAATAGCCACTGCTCACTGCCATGTAGCTATGCTCAAGCCTGCCCAGCTCCACCGGGCCACACGGAGACGCACCAACAGCTACAGGCAACAAGGTGCCTGCCAAAGACTCAAGCACCCACATCATTTTGTGGGGCCTTGCACTGTCAAGCCACTGAATGAGATAATACAATTATTGGATAATTAGAGTAATCAGAAAGCATTCTGCAATGGCAGGCTTTTAATTGACTTCCCCATTAACAGATAATGATCAGGCTCTGCCTCCTGCCAGGACGACCCCCACACTTCTCTTCCCCCCAGGGACAAGCGGTTGACCTGAAAGGGAAAAAGCACAGCTGTCCTGAGTTCATTCATGACTGACGTATCCTTCCAGTTCGGTTGGGGAAGCAACAAACTGAGACTAATAGAAGGGAAAGGGGTTTCTCAAACTGGCTGCGGGGATGGGGAGAGAATCTGTCCAGGGCAGGCTCTGATTTAGCAGAATTGGACGAGGCTGGCAGCCCCCTCTGTACCAGGGCAGCCCCTGCGACAGGGCTGGTGCAGCAGTATATGTAGCAGCAGATGCAGTTGCATAGCCCCATCCTTCGCCTTTCAGCTCAAAGCTCTCCCCAGCAGTAGCCCAGGATCTTGCTTGCTTTCCTCTCCTCTAGTCTGTTTAGTAAGGAAGTCCAGAGAACACAAACTCAATTTCACAGCTTCTTTCAGGGTGTCAAACACCTGGTGTTTCTTTGCACTGGAACTAAAGCTAAACATTTCCATCATATTTCATGAAACATAACCGGGCTGAAATCTCTTGTTTTGGAAAAAAGGGTTGAAATCTGTTTTTGAGTTGATTTCTCTCCAGTTAGGAGGGATTTGCTAGCCTCACAAAGACCATCAGATATCCTTCTGCTGGAAGCTTTCACAAAACAACACACACTGTGATGCCTTGCTGTAATGGGATCTTCTCATGAGAAACCTTTAACCCACATGCTGACCTCTCATTTGGGTACTGAGCACTTGGGGAAAAAGGTAGAAGCTACCATATCTGAGCACAAATCTTGGTTAGGATTTTAAGTGCCTTTGTGAACCATCAAATAAATAAGTTTCTCCAACAGCAGTGGGAAGAAAGCCATGTTTCCTTTTCTTCCTGTAGCCCAATAACCTGGGATCCCCACCAGTGACTCAGAAAGATCCCAATTCCTCTCCACTTCAAAGCACTGATGGGGCAGGAGGCAGCAGGTTCATTAGCTAAATGGCAGCCAGACAGAGCTGGTAACTGCTGAACTCGTGCGTTGTTCAAGAGCAGCAATAGTTTCAGGCTCTTTTCACTGTCAGCTTTGCAAAATGGGTTGAACTCTTTCCTTTCCTAGTGCAGAAAATGTGCTTGAAACTGCCTAATTTATGTAAAAGTTGCTCTGGAAGGACTGACAGACGAAGAGACAGAGAACATAACTGTGGAAACTTGGTTTCCTTAGGAACCATTTTAAAAATAAACCAACTTTCTGCCAGGGATGTGATGCCATCCTCAAGAGTCCAGTGCTTTCTACGTCTGTAATTGCGGCTTTTCCTTTGGTGTGGGGAAGATGTGTTGCTCTCGCTCACATGGTTTAAAACAGTAATAATCTGAAGGAGAGGATTTACTAATATGCAACAGTTGAGATGTTCTTGGATTGGATCAACTGATAAAAATCAGTGCTGAAATCTGCAGATCCTGATTTATACCAGTTGAAGACCTGGCCTTCTGTTTCTGGAAAAAGAGCAAGCAGCAAACAAATGTCTTCTGGTGCATTGATTCACCTTCATTTCAGAGAATTCGTTGGTAAATGGAACTCAATTCAGAGGGCTGTATGTGCAAATGTGAAACGTAAACTAAAAGGTATTGTGGGAAGATGCTGGTTATTGCAAAATCCTGAAGTGAGCCTGTCCTTTGGAACAGCCAGCAAGGAGGTGATGCAGGCTTGCAGCCAGGTCTCCAAGCTGGCAGCAACTGGGAGCTCAAGACTTCCTCAGATACTGTAAATTGGGTATATTGAGGCTATGCTGACCACAGGGCATTACAGCAGCACAAAAAAACTCAATGTTGGCAAAGAATCTTAGAGATACCTGCTGAAAATTAGTATACAGAAGTCCACATGTTTCTAATGTGGTTACTGTTATGGTCTTTTTCATCCAACACATCCAGGAGGACCCGGGGTGCACCCTGACAGTCTTGCACAAGCAACTGATATTGGGAAATAACAGAACATGAAGAACTGTCAGAATCTGTTTAATTCCTTTTTCCAAGCAGGTGGATAAAGATGGGAATAATCCCGAGCTCTGTCCCTCCTAAACACAGGTCAGCAGATAGAGTGAGTGACTGGTAAAAGCAAAAAGCGCCAGTTGAGGAACAAAGAAAAAGGGAAGCAGTGACCAAAATGTGTTTCTCTGGCACATTATTTTACTGTCTAGACTAGTTGTCAGATGTTGTTTTGTTGTTCTGTATGCCTAGAGGCCATACCAAAGCTGGGATCCCCATGTACAGGCTGCTTTGTTTAATGAGAGACAATCCTTACCCTCAGGGATCTGTGATCAGAATAGGCAGGACAAACAAATGGAATAAAGTCACTGTCTTCATCTGGCGTGTATCAATGGAAACAGGACCCCAAAGAGATTAAGTGGCTTGCCTGAGGCCACCCAGAAAACCTGTGGCAATGCCAAGGAAAAAACACACAGACACATGCTCTGAATCCTAACACCCAGATTTTTCTCCAAGACTGGCACGTATTCCTGTTTCTGGAAGAATCCAGGGACATTCCAGTTAAGACACTGCCACTGTTCTCCTAAAGCTGCATTTATTCCCAGAGAAATCCAGCACATCAGCTTTCTCCTTTCTTACAGAACCTACAGATGGTTTATTACCTTCCTGGAGTGGGCGAGAGATCCTTCCCTGAAGGCACTGGGAAGAGACGGTTGAAAGGGGTGGGGGGAAGAAAAGTCGCCAGCCTTTCTGACGCTGGAATGTAAATAGTGTTTTGCAAAAGAGCCATTTATCAGTGAAATTATAGAATCTGTTTGAAGATTCCCCTGGAGGATGCACTAAAAAGATGGCTTGTATGGAACTTAACGAGAGGTTTCCTGCAACACGCCTGGGCTTCGTGTAGGCAGGAGCACTTTGCTGAGAATTAAATCTGCGTTGGAAATGTTAATAAATGCAGACACATGTTCTTGTTTGTAGGACACGCTGTGCCTCCTTTATTTATTTCCTTTATTTTACTCTTTTGGATGTAGCTATAGTGCCAGACCCTTTGCCTGACATGTCCCTGGGGAAAAAGTTGTCGTCTCCCTTATTTCCATCCCTTGAGCAGTTCTGCAGTTCTTTAAGCCTATTGTACTGCCATCGAGCCCCTAGCCAGGAAGCACAAAGGTAACTGCAGGGGACTGGATGATTTAGTTTCTGGGCAGATATCTGTTTTCATTGAGGACTGAAACAAAGAATGAGGGGTATAGGTTCAAGACTAGCTGAGGTAAAACTTTCCTTCTAATCAAGGCTGTGGGAAGGATTCCCCCATCTGCTCTGCTAGCAGAGGGATGGAAGGGAACCTGGACTGGTTTCCAAGCAGAGATATCCACCTGGATTGAATCTGCCTCTCCCAAGGCTGAAGCCCCAGGTACATCCCATATGGAACACCTGCTCAGATGTTTCTGCCGTCTGGAACAAACACAGGATGCTCTCCAGCACAGGAACAATTGAAAAAGTAAAGTAAATTTTCTTCCTCACTGGAAGAAAACCTTAAACAGAGTCGTCAGCTATCCACAGCCTTAATCTTTGCTCTGACTCAGACCAGCACCTTCAGATAAACCCTGTGAACTGCCTGAAAGACTGAAGCCAGCACTAGAAGATGGCCTGTCCCTTGCATTTCTTTCTAGGAGATAAACATATCCCAATTAATTAATTCAAATATTATCTGTTTATTTCCTCCTTTTTCGATTCTGGCAGCTCCACTAGGAAAGAGTTTGGCCTGATTTCTAGACCATAGTAGGTGCTAAAAGCTCTGCAGATCTCCACTGAGGTGCTCAGCTTCCTTGAAAAGCAGATATTTCCATTTAAGATCCTGAATCAAGCATTTGTAGGAATCCCTTTGTTCTGTAGTGAAATTCAAGTCCAACTGAATCAAACATGCATTTAAAGAAATAAGATACAGCTTCTAAGAAACTATAAAAATTATACTTCATTTCTACACAGCAGTCTGCCGGGTGTCCCTTGCCCCCTCCCCACACAGCAGTGGATGCAGTAAAAGGCTACAGAAGGATCACCTTGGCCCCTCCATACGTTGCCTTTAACATCTGCCTCGTAACACATCCCTCCTCTATAACTGCGTTTGGGTAATCTTCCTCCACACAGACTTCTAATTTGGTCAGCCCCTTCCCTGTCAATTCCATATTAATTACCACGTGTAGATGGTTAATAGTCTCCCTTTCCTCCCACCTGTCATAGTCCTTCAGCACCCCCTTCCCCACAACCCAACTTTTAAGGGTGTCGCTGAGCAAACCCCCCCTCACATCCCTCCTGCAAGTGCTGTAATTGTTCTCAAGCTCCCTCAGGCTTCAATTTGAAGCAGATTTCTCCCCCTCCCCTGATTTTTCTGCTCCTCTTTTTTTGTCCTTTTATTATAGAAGAAGGAAGATTTTAACTAACCAGATCCTCATGTCTGTCTGAGGGCAGTTCAGCGCAACTCTCAGGCCCGGTAAAATCCAGGAAAGCCAATGATTGAAACTCAGCCTTGGAACTAATCTTTTTTTCAGTTCATATTATTCTCCCTTTCCGTAATTTAATTTACAATATAATTTCATATTCCTGCTCTAAAGCAAGAGAACTTCTCTCTTTATATGTACATATATTTTTTTACCCTGCCAGGTTGGATTTGTGTCTGATTTTATTTTATTTTGTTAAACAAGGAAGCTGAAGTCACTTTGTTTCCTTGAATACAGCAGGAGGATAAATCATGGCTGGAGATATGCTGAGGCATCTTTCCAAACTGTGGATCTTAAGAGGGGGTAGAAGAAAGTGTTTTAATCAGGCATTTTGGCACCTGAGCCTGAATGAGGAATTGGCCTTTGAATGTTTGGTGTATTACATCCATTGAAGTATATTACACCACATTAACAAGTATTGATTTTATTGTTCCTTCTGGAGTTGGGAGAAATATTTACAGGTGTATGAAACTGCTGAACAGGTCAGAGACCTTTATTACTTTATTAACTAGTTCTTTTCTAATGAGATTCTGGTTCACAACTGGAAATTGGAGTCGACAAAGTAAAAATAAACAGCAGAACCAATGACCACAAAAAAGTGACAAACAGATACTGAACAAGGGGTCTTGTGGCCCTTCCCAAATGGCTTTTCATTGCACTTCCCAGGTCTTTCATAGTAAATTTTGCAAGGAAAAGAGCTGTTAAATGAGTTCCTGTGCTATGGATGAATAGTGAAAAGAATGAGCCATCCCCCCTCTTTACTTTCTCCCCTTCCTATTCAACAGTGTCAGACAAACAAGCCTCCAACTAAATGAAAAATCCACTTTGATTGTACACCCTATTCTGCCTTTGCCTAAAGCTTTGTAATATCTGTTTACTGTTCAATATTAAGTTTAATCCCCACTAAAAAGAAAGAAATTAAAAGGAGAACTTTTTTCCCCATTTAAAAACAATGGAGAAGAATCATGACTTTTTCAAAGTAATCTAGTGCTTTGAAAAAATTGTTCCCAAGTTAGCCCTGGAGGTTCAGGTGAGAAGTTTTTCAGGAGGACTCTTAGAGAGAAGATCACACAACCCTTTATCTTGCCCTTCTTCTAGCAGCCCTGGGACTTCCTGTCTTACCTGACAATCTCTTTATTATGAAGAGATAATTCTAGCAGAGGTCAGTTGTGACATCGTGGAGTGTGAGCATCCCTGAGCACCAGTGGTTCAAACCAGGTATTAGTGGCTAAGAAGTCATATTTCTTCTTTTCACTTTGATGCATGTAATAATCATGCCTATTGGGTAAAAGCTGTTTATAATGTATTTATAAATACTCTTCTCACAGCCAACAATACTGCTTCTTCCATTTTTCTGAGCAAATCACTAAAACCATTTCAAACAAGATGGTTCCAGCTACCACCAACCTTAGGAAAAAGAACCAAGATCACCTTTGTCTAAGCATTGAAGTATCTACTGTAGGGGACATTTTCATATCATTGAGGTCAATAGTATATTTTATTTACCAGTGTTCTAGAGATTTCTTTGATGAGACATATCTGCACTACAAACTGGGTTGAAAGTTTTAAGCATTTGAAATTTTGTCCAACTTTTCTTTGTAAGCAAATTTACTTACTCCTTGCTAACTTGCATCCTAACTGCTATAATCCATTCCTGAAATATCAAGAAGAATGTGTTACCATGACTGTCAAGGAAAAAGCAGGTTATATCTTTAAGGTCTGACCCATATCTCAATATCAAGATGGTCTCTTAACCATCTTTTTGCCTGGCCACAATAATGCATCTCTGTGCATTATCACAATAATGCGTTTCTGTGACCACGTCAATTCCAACATCTCTGTGCAAGAAGTCTACAAGATCAGATTTTATTTGATGGACCCTGCCTCAGGTTCTTGCATTAAGCTCAAAATGGGAGTTAGAATCATGCTAAAAGGCTTCCAACTCTATTCCACCATCTAGACAATTGATTCATCTCAGGCCAAGCCAGTGTGACAGGTATATGTGTCCATACAAGGACATTTCCCAGGTAGGATGGGCTGCTAAATGAATGCACCAGATTGCAGCTGACACCCATAATGCTGATTTTCCCCTCTCCTCATAATCATAATGGGATCTCAGCAATAGAGATGGATTTGCTAATTTCCATCTCCTCTCACTTTCTCCTTTAATCACTGTCAGGCATAAATTAATTTCTGCTTGAAGAGCTTTCAGGTAGAGATTCTGTCATTGCATAGAACACTTAAAGGTCGTAAATCAGGGTAATCCCAGAACATTTGCTTTCCAATCTAAGATTTCAGAACATGTAAATATGAGTCATCCAAGCAACGTCACAGGCCTTTTACTTGGGGTAGGGGAAAGGAAAAAGTTGAATTCTTAGTGTGGCACTTTCAAAAACAAGGTGAAAACTGCCACTAAGTCACTTGAGTGCTGCTTCTTAAATTCTCCTCTCAGGCCCATAGTTATCCCACCTCTGTCAAACAACAAATTTAAGAGTACAGTGTTATTCTTGTGTCCACTGAAAATGGAGAAAGCAGACTGTCCAGAGGACAGTTCAGCCCTTGTAAACCTAAATTGCCACCTGGAGAACCCTTTCTTCACTGCTTCCGAGGCTGGCTGTACTTCTAAGTAAGCTGGTTTAAATGAATTTAAATGTAGGCAGGGTATATCTGAAAACCAGCATGCTGCACCGAAGATAAAGGCTGGGGGAAAGCAGTAAGCTCTCTTAACTAAACCAGAAGGAGTAAAATCATTAAGAAAAAATATCATTTTTCTAAAAAAATGCTAGTGAATAAATTATCATTCCTTTTCATTAAAAATTCAGTGGAGATGAAACTGTGTGTGGTGATAATGAGCAAATGTTTATATTTGCAGAGAAGTGTAACTGCATAGATGGAAAGTTATTGATTTATCCACAGCTTTAACACATTTTGTGCAGCTACTTGGATGGATGTCTGTCCAGCTGGCTGCACAACTAGCAATGGAAGAGTTGTCACATCCTGAAAAATGGGTACAGCTCATTAAAAATTATTTCCCAAGAAAATTGAAACTATTTTTTACAGAGTCCTGTAGAGTTATTCTTTTAAGAGAAGTAATTCTGAAGACAGCATCTATGTCATTTTCTCCTACTCCTGAGTTTTCAAACAACAGAAAATATAGGGGAAAAAAATCCCACAAACCTTCCCTCAATGTTTCAGTTTGTCTGAAAGTTACTTTTCATCAACAAAAACATTGACAGATTAAAAGTTGCTTTCCAATTTTTTAGTTTATCTATTTTTTTCAATTCTCACCATAGATAGCTTATTTATTCACTTACACCTTCAGCAACGCTTACTAGCAGGACGTTGTGGGAATGCAGAAATGCCTGAAAAGATTTCTCCCCCACCCCCTCTACACTCTCAGGATGGTACTCCATGTGTCTCTCCTTCAGAAGGCCTGTTTTTCCAGCCCAGACATCCTTGGTTTTCTACTCTCTGGATTTCTAGACCTTACCTTTCAGTAGACCCTTCCCCTTCTTCTTTCCCCATTCTTTCCTTCTCCATTAGCATCTCTATCCACCAAGTCTCCATGGCCCAGGCTGCCCTCATCTTGCAGGATGAGGACACTGGCTCAACGTCCCAAGCCATACCCAATGGCAGTGCCCTCTCCTTTCCTCACCAGTATTGTCTTTAAGTGTTTTCAAACGATGCAGTTTCCAGGCTCCCAGGCAGCCAGTTGGCACTTTTTCAAATGAGCCACTGAATGGCAAATGCAGAGATACACTGGGATAAAATGAGCTCCTCTTATTGATTTTCCAAACCAATATGGCACTGACGCTGCCTCTTTGTGCCATTTCCCTCCTCTGCCAGGAGGCATTCACATCCCTTCCATCATTTTAATTAGACATTACACCTGACACAAATGCCAAGTTGATTAACCTTAAAGGAGCTGAATAGGTTCTCTGATCGTTAACACGGGGCCCCTGACATACTATAACTCATGCTAACATGTGCTGTTGCACAAACTCACAGCTTCTTCAGCTCACTCTCCAAAGCCACAATGCAATGTAATAACATCTACAGAGAGCTTTTTATGAGACTGTCTCACATAATAATGCTATAAAAGTGAGATTTAAAAGATGGATTGCCCTGGACTCCACAGACTTCACTTTTTAATGTTTACATAAATGCACCTTTTCTACGGTGTTTTCAGATAACGGGCCTTCCCAAGTCATGGAAGTCAAGGCAACCGTCAGCTTCCCCTTCCCCCAGAAGTGGCTCTCAGCAGGAAGCAGAATGCTCTGGTGGGATTCTTCTGCCACTTCCCCAGCTCCACCTTTGCTCGGATGGGGGACAGAAGGCACAAAGCAGCATGTAAAGACTCATTTGCTACAACCATATCCCTCCTGTGAATTCCTTATTTGTAGGAAAAGTCTCTGGTGTGAACAGAATCCATCCAGCATTAATGTGCCTTTGTTATACCACACTAAAGACAAAAGGAGAAACATTAAGTTGTGATATGTTTAAGAGTGTTGCCAGAGGAACTGTTTTCCTGCTCAGACGTGACTCCCTGCTCTGTGCAGCTACACGCTGTAATTTGCCCATGACTGTGATAAGCCTAAATCAGCCACTGGCTGACATAGCCCAAGTACAACTGAATCACTGCAACTTAGACAAGAGAAACCATTATTTACGCAAATTTCATTTTATGCCTGACAGCCTCAGAGAAGGAAAGTAGCCCAAGCTGCACCAGTGCCAGGCTTCCTGGTTCAGCTATGCCATTTGGTGGCACATGAAGGCTGACTCTCAGCTATGGGTGACATTATCCAGGATTTTTCTACCCTCGTGTCAGTCAAATCAGATTTCACTTTTAGTAACAGCATGAGAAGAGCCGATCCTTCTTTGCCAGCAACCGAAGGAGGAAGGGTAAGAGATTATGAACATATCTACCTATCTGTGTTGGAGGGGGAAATAAGTGTGGGGGGTGACAACACGATGACAGGGGAGGGGGGAATTTATTTGGTATGTCTTAATTGATCTGGGACGAGGAGATGTTCCTCATTCAGTAGGCAGAGCTCCACTGAGATTGAGAAATTGCTGGAGATGTATGAATTCTGACGAGATCCCCCATTAGTTAATCGGCAACACTGATTTTGCTGTGCCTTCCTCTTTCGCTTGTTTGTTTATCTCTGCCCTGCATTAAAACCTGTCAAGCCTGCAAACAAGACAATGTTTTTTTGATTTGGCTGCTCACTGACAATAAACCAGGGCTGGGAGAATTCCCACCTCCAGTAAAGCAGAAAGAAGGTGTGTGATCCTATTAGGATACAGCTAAGGTACACTGTTAGGAAAGGAACTTTCTAGATTGCTTGAAGATGTCCACAATACCAGGTTGATGCTGCCTTGAGCATCATCTTAAGTCTAGAGTTTCCCACCATCCATACAGTTCACCCAGGCTCAGTTAGGAAGAGCTCTGGAGCTTCATGGAGTAGCTGGCTGTCTCCACTGAGTAGAAAATGCACAAGCCATGGATCTCATGGCCTTGTCCAGCCCTAACTTTACATCCTGCACACATACAGAGAGAGTAGCCCCAAGGCAGCAAGGACTTCATATTATTCTTCTGTGGTTTGTTTATCTGCATTCTTGAAATAGAATGGCTCTGTTCATGCTTTTCAAAAAACTACTGACAATCCATTAGCAGACAAGACAGGCTTCTGCTATGAAGCCTGGGATGTATAAGGATGAGACAGAGCTGATGCATTGTCAGGATCTCCTCATTGTTACTCTACATGCTCTTCCTGACATCAAAGCTGTCTTGCTGGGTCCTTTTGCACAGCACTCCACCTGCTAAGCAGTGGAGACATGGACAGAAGATGACAGTCTTCTGCTGCTTTCATGTCACTGTCTTCTTCAAGGTCTGTCCAGTTCTACCTCCTAGGCAAGGAAACAATGAATCATACATTTCAAATTTGAAAAAGCCTGCTGATATCTTGTATGGCAGCCCAGCAGAATGGAGGGAGAGGGTGACAGTAGCCACAGCTGGCTGCTGAGCAGCTTTCCTTTGAGTTCCTTCTCTGCACCAGGAAGGCAGATGTCTTGCCAAGCTGAACAAGCACAAGTGGAAAACAGTGAACAAATACATCTGCGGTGGTGTCAGACATAGGAAGATGTTGGTGGTGTAAGATGACAATATTGCTCAACCCTGTTCCCACTAAGAATAATGGAGCTATGTTCTCCAAGCATCAGTAGAGAGGGAGAGAGAAAAATTGCCATGCAGCCTAGGGGATAGCCTAGGCTGGTAGATACCAGAAGGGCTCAGTTGTGCATAACAGGCCTTGTAGTGCATCTATCTGCTTTACCACCAAGCTGGAGCCCCTCTGAGCAAATGGGGAAGTTGAGGGAAGGACGTGATTATGTCAAAATGCTGGTGTTGCACAGGGGCAGTGAGACAGACCTGTGACATGTGGAGGGACAAGAGGGGTTGACCAGTCACAGAATTTGCTTGCAATTGCCTGAGCCTTGTGTTGTTCACATGCGTGTGCAACTCGGGAAAATAGCCAAACTCTGACCAGGAATCACTTGTCCTGAAGGGCTCCTGATTTTACCTTTTCTGTAGAGAAGGAAAGATTTTTGCCTCAGTCTTCACCAGCAAGGGCTCCAGTCACACTGCCCAAGATGTGGAAGGCAAAGGCAGGGACTGGGAGAATGAAGATCCACCCATCGCAGGAGAAGATCAGGTTCAACACCATCTAAGGAACCTGAAGGTGCACAAGTCCATGGGATGTGATGAGATGCATCCATGGGCCCTGAGGGAACTGGTGGATGAAGGGGCTAAGCCACTATTCATCATATTTGAGGAGTCGTGGCACTCTGGTGAAGTTCCCACTGACTGAAAAAGGGGAAATCTAACCCTCATTTTTAAAAAGTAAAAAAAAGATGACCCAGGGAACTACAGGCCAGTCAGTCTCACCTCTGTGCCCAGCAAGATCATGGAGTGGATCCTCCTGGAAAATATGCTAGGACACATGGAAAATAAGGTGGTGATTGGTGACAGCCAACACTAAGGTCAAATAGTGCCTGATGAATTTGGTGGCTTTCTACAATGGGGTTACAGTATCGGTGGATAAGGGTAGAGCAACTGACACCATCTACCTGGACTTGTGCAAAGCATTTGACACTGTCCCACATGACATCTTTGTCTCTAAATTGGAATCACATGGATCTGAGGGATGGGCCACTCAGTGGATAAGGAATTGGCTGGATGGTCACACTCAAAGAGTTGGGGTAAACAGCTCGATGTCCAAGTGTTGAGCAGTGACAAGTGGCATCCTCAGGGGTTGGTGTTGGGACTGGTGCTGTTTAACATCTTTGTTGGTGACATGGACAGTGGGATCGAGGCAACCTCAGCAAGTTTGCTGACGACACTGAGATATGCAGTGCAGTCGACATGCTGGAGGGAAGGGATGTGCCATCCAGAGGGACCTGGACAGGCTGGAGAGGTGGGACCATGCAAACTTCATGAAGTTCAACAAGGCCAAGTGCAAGGTCCTGCCCATGGGTTGAGGCAATCCCAAGCAGGCTGGGGGGGATGAGCAGACTGAGAGCAGCTGTACAGAGAAGGACTTGGGGGTAGTAGTGGATAGAAAACTGACTATGAGCTAGCAGTGTGCGCTCACAGCCCAGAAAGCCAAGCAGTTTTAAACTGACAGAGGGTAGATTTAGATTAGATATAAGGAAGAAATTCTTCCTTGTGAGGGTGGTGAGGCCCTGGCACAGGTTGCCCAGAGAAGCTGTGGCTGCCCCCTCCCTGGAAGGGTTCAAGGCCAGGTTGGACGGGGCTTTGGGCAACCTGGGCTAGTGGAAGGTGTGCCTGCCTGGGACAGGGGGGTGGGACTGGATGATCTTTAAGGTCCCTTCCAACCCAAACCATTCTATGATATGATTATATAAAAGCATTTAAGTGCTCACACATCTTTTATGCAGGCTAGGTATTTTCCTTCATGGAGAACAGCCTCATCTTTCTGTTCTCTCCTCCACTCAGCCTGCTGCAGAAAGCCTCCTTCTTTCCCCTATTTGCTGAAGTGATGATGCAAACATCCTAATTATCAAGGGAATCCACTGCTCCCCGCTTCCAGCACCTCCCCCCTAGCTGCTGCTCTTTCCCTGCTAGGGTTTTGCTGGCAGATGGAACTGGAGCCTCCTCAGCCCACTGGCTCTTCCTTGAAGAAGAAGAAAGTGACAGCCCTGCAGGCAGCCGAATGCGGCTGAACCATGGCAGCATGACTAATCCGTCAGTCGGTAGCATCCCAAAGGCCAGTATCAAGGCTGAGCTCACACAGCCAGCTTTGCTGGGGCAAAAAGGGTGCTGAGTATGGGCTGGGGGGGTTGCATTATTGCTTTCACATGGATCAAGTATGCCCCCCCCCCCCCCCATTGAGCTGTGCAAGCTGCCTTTTACATCCATCCTTTTGTACTGCAATCTAAGGTTCAGGGGAAGTTGCTCTGAAGCATCCAGTTGGGGGGTAACTAGACAGCAAGGATATTAGCAAGCTCATACATATGGAAGGATGACCTTACCAGCTCCACTCAGTGTTCATTCTGCAAATCATATCTGATTTACAGTCAGCCATGGCCATGCTTTTCTCCATTTCACCCTCAAGTCCTGTCCTTACAGCGCTGCTTACATATGTTTTTACCCATGTTTTTTGATTTATCTGTCCTACTTCTATCCCCATAATCCATTACCTCAGCAAATTAGCAGTTACCCACAATGTCTTTTCTGCCAGATATCTCTTGCTTTGTTTGTGTTAGGATTGGGTCTTTCATGCAGAGGAAGATGTATTTTGCAATGTTATTTGTCTGTCTGCAACAAGGTTGCTAGCAAAGTCCAGACAACAGTAACTACAGCCATAGCAATGCCCGTTTAGCATGGTCCAGTCTCTACATAGCTTGTTTTTTATGTACATAGCATCAGATGGTCTACCCATGTGATCATCTTTTTATGTATGCCTGGAAATGCTCCAAAGAGCTGATGAACCAATTGGGAATATAGACAAGAGTGAGTTTAGTTATAGTCCCTGGGGGAAAATGAGGCCTGTGTGGAATGAAGTAGGACAGAGAAGATGAAAATAGCCTATCAGGAAAGCAAGCCAAAAACCTGCCAGAATACCAAGCAAAATGCAAGACAGCCTTCTCCCTTACTCCAACCCCATGGGCTCCAGCATCCCACAAGCCATCAGCTGAGCTGTCAGTACACAGTCAGCAATTCTAGGACATCCATTTCAAGACCCAGAGTTGCAAAGCACGAAAGCCAAATTTGGGGGTGTGGAACAGAATAGGGGAGGACGACAACCATGGCCATCTCAGATAGTGCAAGGATAGACTAATCGCTTCCTTCTCTGTCCTGGCACAGACTCTTCCCCACATTAGGCTCCTGATTCTGCTCTGAAAGGACACCAGTGGAGGAAGTCAACCACCCCCTCTCACAGCAGCCTTCTGCATATGGACTGTCCTGGGCATAGATCCAGGGCTGAACTGAACCTAATTAATGTTTTAAGTCTGTAGAGAATTTGCACCTCGTTCGTATTTAGAGACCTGACTTTTGAATCTGTGCTCAGAGATCACCCTCTGTTCTACCTTCTTATTAGATCTGTCCTGTCATTTTTTACTTGCTCACTTCCTTCTCCCAGCCAGTATCTCAGTTGGATCTGACATGACCCATCTGCAAATATCCCTATCCAGCCTCTCCAGAGTGGACACAAACATTCACAGCTCTAGCCAGGAAAGAGGTAAAATCCCCCCTGAAGCCCTGAAGATGGATTCCACAAGAGTCATTCACCAGGCCCCTGTGCCACAAACACTAGCCAGATGGCCTCACCACACGGTGTCCCACCACATTTTGTAAGTAGCATAGGTGCCAATTATGTCTTCCTTCCCTGCTTTGAAATCCTCACTTTCCCAACACATACACTTTCAGTTGTCCTGCTTTCCACATTCCAGGTTGGCAATTAGAATCTGCAGCCTCTGAGCTTCTCCACAAACTGATGAGCTGCTAAAAATACAGCCCCTGCAGGCACCCATTCAACTTCTATTTCTGTATTTTTTATTATTTATTTTTTTACTTTTACTTTTTTTAACCAATTTGAGATGAACAAAGCACTTCAACAAAGGGAAGGAGAAAATGCTGTGATTGTGAAGATGGATTGCTGCCATTTACTTTGTTCATTTTAATTATACAGTCATCAGTTAGTGGGGAGCCTCAGGATAGAAAAAGAGAGCACAAAGAAGTTACCACATCTCCATTTTAAAGCTTTCTCTAACATCCCGGGCAATAATACCTTAACTGGCACTTCCATACTCTTAAATCCTTCCACGTTTTATAGGTTACTCACCTGCTGTGTCTTCAACCTAGAAAGCCCCATGAACCCCAGCCCTCCTTGTAAAATCATAGTGGACCAGCAGGAACAAGCAAGCTCTTCGCTCCTCCCAAAGACACACCACACCACACCACGTCACCATCACTCCCTAGTCCCCTTGCAAAGGGGATGGACAGCTTGTTTGCAAACTTCTCCTAACCAAACATTTCCTATCACCTCCTTAATTGGCTCCAGCTGGTAGATGAGGTTGGAAACAACTAAGAAGCTTCTGGACAATTAAGAAGTTCAAGGCAGAAAAATACAAGTGGTGTCTGGGTAAGGCCAGGAACCAGGACTGCCTCCCTTTTGTCTTAGCTATTAACTCACTCTGCCACCTGGGGCAAATAATAGTCCCTTTACTGAACCACTGTTGGCAGACTAATAATCAGTTAATTCCTCTGAAGTACTACGTGTTATTCAGACTGGCATCCGTTGCTTGGCTAATGCCAGGTGTTTTGGAAGAAGCTATTGAACTGAAGCATCAGAACCCACAAGCTGGAGTGTCCAAGAAGGCTGCTGCCTGGCTGCCTGCTTGATCCCTTGGCCAGTACAGGCAGGAGTGATATGTTCACCCCTCAAACACTGCAGGTCTCAGCCTGATGGACACCGATTTCAGTCTAACTCAGTATTCTTGCAGAGGCTGAGGGCAGCTGCTGCCCTCCCTGTCCTGCAACAAGGCAGTGACATCTGACAAATGACAGCGTGCCATTGGAACGACTGAGCAGAGACCCTAGCAAAATCACTGTATTGCTGGATTCAGACATTCAGTATGGGCTTTCTACCAGAGCATACTTTCCACCAGTGGCACTTCTGCCACTCTTTGTGCCTTTCTTGCTTGTCTGAACAACTCAGGCTTAGTTCAGAGAATCAAGAGAGCTCCTTGTGTCCCATCAGAGCACTCGTGCAGACAGCAATCCCTTCTGGTGGGATCGTTTCTGATGCCAGCATTCCCAAGTCCGTAAGCTCTCTTTTACTCTCATATGGCTGCAGTAAACTGTCTGGTTTTGGGGGACTGAGGGGAATTCAGCCCCTTCCTCCCTTTTAACCCTGCCGTTCCTCAGGAATGACCTCAGCTCCTCAAAACAAAATGTCATCGTTCCTCAAATAAATTCTCTCAGTTGTGGTTCCCACATCTGCCTGAGAGGTTTCTGGAGGGCCAAAACACCTTCATCATCTTTGCCCAATATTTCAGTTCCATCTTTGCCTTCCTAAAAGTTTAGACTTTCCTCAAAAGTCTGATTTTATTTCAGCCTTGCAGATCCCCTTAATTTTCAATCAAGGGCTATTTGTAAACACTTACTGGCTATTGCTGTGACTTTGCATCATTTTTATTGAGTGGTTTTGGTTTTCACTCAGCAATTTCTCTGCCCATTTTCTGAGTATTTGAGGCTCTGTGTTTAGATATTCCCTCCTCTCACACCAATTGCCACCTTGTTCTTTGTTTGACATAGATTTTTCTCCCTTGTAGTTTTATCTTCAGTGAGCTGTTGCTTTTCTTGTTTAACTAGAGGGCTTAGAGGCATTAACCATGTGCCCTTTCCCTCTAAGGCCTGCAGGTTGCATTTCCATTTGCTCTGCTGCTTCTGGCATCAGTATTAGCTTTTTCACAGGCAGGATCAGGTCCTTATGTTTTTTCACATTCTTTTGTAATATTTTGTGTATACTCTCCACATTTTTGGCTATTAGTAACATTGTCTAACCTTCAATATTTGCACACTCCCTTATTACCCCTTTTCTTTTTGGATTGTGTTCAACAGATAAAAATTTCACAGACAACAGGCTTCTACTGTTGTTGTGGTTGTTGTTATTCACCTTCAAATATTTACAGCATTTCTTCCAAGGTTTCTTTCCATTCCTCCTCAGTCTCACTTGGTAAAGAGTTTGCATTGACCTTCATGAATAAAGTTCTTTTTTTTTAATCCTTCTAGTCATTTTTCCTTCTTTTTTTCATGCACAGGTAGGATTAGATTAGGATAAGAGTCAGAATTTCTATTTCTAAGAGACCTCTTGCAATTTTGATTCAAAGAAAATTTAATTCCAGAAGATATTCCAAATTTTTGAAACTCTTCACAAAATGACTTCACTAGAGCAAGTTTTTAAACAACCGAAGTGATTTGTTTGGAAAACACTGAAAGTAAATTGACCTTGGGTGGATTGAAACATAAAAATTGTCACTATCATGAAAGTTGATCCACTTGGTCATTAAAAATAATACCAAGAGTGATAGAGCTCTAAATTTTAAAATAGTGTTGTTAAGAATGAAGGTTGTAGAGAAGAGGTGAATGTGACAGGATCCAGCAAGATAGTATCACAGAAAGATGTGTCAGTCCCCTCTTCACAGCCCTAAACCCATCCTTTTCTCTACCTTGCTCCCAGGCATCTTTACTCATTCCTTTATCTTGTCCTTTGCATGGTATTAGCTCTTGTGAAAGTCTAACACAACTGCAACAAGCTGACAGCCATGCCACTTCCACTATCTGAAGACATCCTGTCTACATACATGTCCCCACTTTTCGTCTGAATGACTCCTCTGAACTGGAGGACCTTCACCTAAAAAGAAAAATCCCAAAACATAACAGTTGTAGAACTGGAAGGCTATCTTCCACATAGCAGATGTGGGAAAAGCTCTTTTTGTGGCAAGCAACCAAAAATGACTGAAAGGAGGTGTGAAGGACCATTCACTCAGATATTCTGGATGATGGACCACAAACACACACATCCCAGCTTTCAGAAAACAAGTGACTGTGTATTCAACAAAACCCCACACTCATTTAAGCCTCAGCATGCTCCTCTCTACTTCAAAACCATCAGCTTAAGTGTTTACAACAGCTTGTTATCCTGGTGATCCTTCAACTCACTGCCCAGCCAGCAGAAAGAACAAGTTATAAGTTAGGACTGTCAAGAGAGAACGGCAGCGGCAGCCTGGTCAGCAGCTCAGCGCATGGGGCTTCAGGAGACAGCACTTGGATGCTCAGCTTTGCTGATGGGAGGCTGAGCCATCTTGGCAGGCTGCTCTTAGCTTTTCATGCCTCAGTTTCCCTACCTGCAATAGGGAGAAGACCACTGACCTCCTGTGTAAAATGCTTTGAGAATGCTGTTTCCCAGGGCTGTGTCGTGGCACCTCCTGAGGCTGTGCACAATATGGGATTTGGTCTTTCCGCTTTTGTTTCTTAGAGTTAGCAGCAGCATTTTGTGTTGTTTCTCATCGCTCAGAGCTATTATTAACACCATTTTGGAGACATGAGGTGTATCTATATGCACCTCTGATAATTAGACTAAAAATCCTGCTAGCACTGACGCAGCTCTTGCAGAATATATTAGGAGTAAAGCCAGTACCAAAAAGTTTTTTGGGATGCAGTAAGCACACCGAGATCAGAATTAGAAAAGGCCAGACAGGATTTTTCCTGCACAGAAGGTGAGCAGGGAAAGGTGGGAGTGAGGAGCACTGCGTGTCAGGACTCAGCCTCCTTCCCTGTGTGGCTGTTGCAGTCGGTCATGCCCAGACATTCCCCCACCAGCAGCAGCCAGCGCAGCCTGCCCCAGCTTGGGCACTCAGAGGTACTCAGCAGGGCTGGAGGCATTTTATTGCTGTGAGCAGCCTGCTGTCACAGGCTGTACCTGCCTCGCTCACACCTAGAGCTGGCTCTGTTGGGAAATTAAATCTGAAAGGAGTCACATCTACTCCGTGACTCCCAAAGCCACGCATGACACTTAGCAATCCTGACAGGTTTAGCTTTGCTTCACTGACCACTCTAATTCAGGGGCAAATGGTCAAGCCTTGTATATTTGAGGGGTAACACTCGGAGCTGGGTCTGCACCTCTTTTTTGCAGTGCATCCATCTTGCCTCTCCCCTGCTTGGGGACCCCATGTCTCAGACACATCTGCTCTTAGATCTGCTGAACGAGCCCCTGCAGTGTCAGAGTGGGGCTGGGCTGCTGGAAGGGAGCCAGCCTCACCTGAGGACCCTGCGTCCCTTGCTCACAGCTTCTGCATCCCTTTTCTTGCATCCCACCCCCATGCACTCTATCCATGCAGGCTCAAGCACTGGAGGTGAGGAATGGGTCTTCAGGGAGAAATAATTTGGGAGGAAAGTATGGGAAGTGACTGCGGTGATCCCCTTTTCCCATGGCCGCCCATCAAAGCACTGTGGGTCTCCAGTGGAATGGGCAGATCTGTGATGCTCTGGGGATGACCGAATGCTCCCCTCTTCCTCCCACACATCACAGCTGCAGTACTGCATGTACCGACTAGCCAGGATCTCACAGGCCAGAATCCTTGAAAGGGAGGTTATGCAGAGGAAAATGACATCTATAAGTGAAGAGCAGCACTTCATTGCTTTTCAATCCTTCTGCTGATGCCAGTTCACAGCCTGCAGCAGACTCCAGAATACACCTAAAAATAAAACATCACCTGGGCCCTCTGCTGCTGGAGAGAACAGCCACAGTTTGCAATCAGTGGCATTTGTGAAAATGCTCTGAGCACAAGGGAGCAGGCAGAGGGTCAGCCCGAGGCCCTCTGGTTCTGACGCTGATTGCAAACATGGATGATATCTCCTACGGAGCACGTTTCCCTGCTGCTCTAGTCAACACATTGTCATTCCGGTGCAGATCTTTGCTTCGATCGTAATCATACACAGACACAGAAGAGGAAAGTAATGTTAATGCACTCAGCCCACTGGCATGGAAAACATGCCTGGAAAAATTAGGTCTTTTCTTAATGGGCAGGGCATTTTTGGTGTCTTCTGGATGTGGCTTCTGTGAAAGCAGCATAAAATGAACAGCAAAACAATGGCAGACTACACTGATATGCCAGCAGGGTGGGAAACATCTCTAATCCCCAGGGAGAGGGGGATGACTGGTACATGTACTGTGTATTTGATTGATACCTCAGACAAGTGACTCCCAAACCTGGGGCCATGATGCTCACGGTTGTTATAAGGCTGCATGACAGGAGGACTTTCTGTGTTCTCATGCTCTATTTGACACATGTCACGACTCAGAGGCAAGAAGCAGGTTGAAAACAACTCACTTATCAAAAACATCAGCATTAGCAAGGACTTAGTGTTTGTAAGGATGAGTGACAAAGAAAGGGAGATCAGGGAGACTTCTTTACACCAAACAACCTCTCCATGGCAGTAGAGGTGAACATAATATTCTCAAAACAAAGAAAACATGCAGATAAGGAACAAAGACTATTCATCAACCACAGGTTGGCCCAGTTGGGTCACCAGATGCAAGACCTGTGTCACAGTTGCATAAACTGACTGTGGTCCTGGTGACAAGCAACCTGATTACATTGGGATGGTGTAAGGGAGTTATCCACTTGCACTTCCATCATGTCAGCCATCCTTGAACCATGCATGGAACACACCATGTCTCAGATGGGTTTGAGAGACTTCTTGCTTCCAAAACAGTTTGGTTGAGAAATTTAGAGAAGAAAAACAAAAGTGACAGATCTGTCTGAAGTCAATAGGATTTTTCTTCCACCTCCCGTGGAGTTCTGTGTATGCTGAAGCACAACAAATAATGCCTGTGAAATTTATACTGGGGAAATCAATTTCTTGGAACCCAAGATTCAACCAAACAATGATATACCAGGCTGATCCGCTACCTAGAAACTGCTAGGCAGAGAGCCTGTTTGATGCTATATTTTCACAAGTGAGTGTGAAATCAGATTTCTGAGACCTCTGAGATACTGTTTGCAAAAATGTCCATGCGAAAGGGAATAAAATATGTTGTCTCAAAAGATCACAGAGTAATGACAAGAAGAGAAGCAAAAAGGTTGTCTGATCTGCTACTGCAATTCTGATAAAAAATTCACTACTGGGTGATTCAGAAGAAGGTTTAGCATACCTGCTCATCAGCTCAGATCTAACACATTTAATTGTGCATTTCTTCCCATGGGAGGTCATTTTTGCCTAACCCTGTCTGATAATTAGATTATGTTGTAGAGATTTAGTCATTATAAATTTCAACCTGTATCATGTTTTGTCTGGACATAGCTCTCAATGAGGTTGCAAACTCTTTGATTCCTCCTAAATTATTCATTTCAGTGATATCCTGTGACAATAAATTCCACAGGTTCGGTTCATTACATACATGGAAGGTTTTCCCATACTTCCTATGCTATCTAGGTTTTGTCACCCTCATTTCCTTTTACTGTGTGATAGACTGCCAGGTCTTTGGGGCTGTATTTCTCAAAAGGAGAGTATTTTTATGGGCTAAGATGATCCCATTCTTCATAGTACCACCCATCATTATGGGCTTCTGTTTGCAGAGTAAATATCCCAGGGAGAAGACTCCAGGGAGCTCATTCTCTGTATTCATCACTGGGTTCTCTGTATACACCGTGTATACTCTGTATACTCTGTATAATCTGTATACACTGTTGTTCATCTTAGCTGGGAAATGGGTGAAAAAAAAAAGAGGTGGAAAAGCTCAAACATAAGGTAGAATATGATGGCACTATGGAAGTCAGGGTGAAAGGATGGATCTCGTCTGCTCAGGTACATTGAGAAACCTGTCAGTCACATCGTGGTTTACAAGGCAGTGTTTAACTTAATTTCAGCTAATATGCAGCAATATTTCTAATAACAAGCTGTCAAAGGAGCATGGGAACAGACAGGAAAACAGACAAGAGTAAGAAAGAGGAGGAGGAAGGGAGAAGGAAGTGTGAGAAGAAGCAAGCCAAGTTGATGGTGAACCCTGAGCTAAACCACCCTCCCTCGCACTCCCAGAGCAACCTGCACACTCATGGGCACAGAAACCCAGAAGCACATCCCACCTCCATCTGCTTGCTGGCAGGTAGTTCCAGACCACAGAGATCCGCTAGTTAGATGGCACCTCAATGCACGTCAGAGGAAAGATAGGAACAGCAGCCCTGGGACTCTAGGCAGGAATGACTCTGCCACAAAGCATGGAAAACCTTGGGGAGTTCTAGAAAACACATGAAGCAAATGCCACGATGACCACCAGCAGCTGTCTCTGAGAAGAGCTGTTCCTTCAGATCTGCTCTGGCCGGTTCTCTTTCCCACACAACCCTGACCTGAGCCCCTTCCAGGAGCATTGCACCTCCGTAGCAGCTTTCACTCTCTTTACCTTTTTCTCAGTCCCTTTCCAGCCCATGCTTCAGGCTCAAATGCTTCATCTGTGCTCTGGCTTTCTGTCCACCTTCTCTGGCAAGTACCTCTGGATCTCGGCCATGCCACACCATCCTCCAGCCTCTCTGCTTCCCAGAGACCTCTCCCAGTTCCAGCAGTGCAGATCCAACTGACAGCCCTACTGCCTCTGGACTTTCAAAGTAAATCCAGTCTACTCCCTGACTTGTTCCTATCAAATCCCCGCTCTGGAACAGACAGTGACTGCTTTCACCATTAGCTACCTCCCTGCTACAGGCTTTCCTCTCCTCTTCATTTCCTCCTCCCCTCAGGATATTGATGCTGGCTGAAGTTTCCCATTAAACCAGCCACTCTTGTAGAAAGGGGAGCTGACATGATTAATGCCATTCAGTAGGGAAAGCAGCAAGTGCAGCCAGAGAACAAGGAGACAGGCATATTCCCATCAGCCAGTCATTAACATTTGCCCCAAAGAGGCAGCAGGCACAGGATGGACACAATTTTTCCAACACTGTCTTGTGCTGGATGCAAACTTTTCAGGACCAAGGGGAAGAGAATCTTTCTTTTCTCTGTTTCTTTTTTAAGTTATTCTGAACCCAAACGGTGCCGTCTTGGGCCCAGGTACAAAGGAAGAAGTGACCCTCCCAAGCCATTCCTGGTGGCAGAGTGGAATACACGGTTCAAACTTCAGATTGGTTTCAAGGGAAGCTAGATTTATTTCTGGTCTTTTTAATTTTTAGCAGCTGTATATTTTCTCTCTCTTCATCCTGTTACCTCTTTCTCTGTGCCATTTCCAGCACGTCCCCTGTGAGTAGCTTTATTGACAAGCCCATTCCCTGTGATTTTTCCCTACTAACCCAGAAAACCCCAAGAGAGGGCATCACCTTCTCCTGACACTGCACTACAATCATCTGCAAGGCTCAGGAGAAAGGGGGTGGATAGTAGCCCCCAGCTAACACTCAGCTGAGCAAAGCTTCCCTTATATTCAGTGGAGAGGGAAAAAGATCTCTCTACGTGATTATTAGAAGCAGAAAATTTGACTTGTGTGAGCTGGAGTCTGTTTCCTTTCATTGACTAGCAGAGGAGGCTATGGTGATTAACTTTTGGCCTTTGCAAACTTCCCCCACCACCACCACAATGTGATCGAGATCCTACATCTTCCTGTAATAGTTTGCTCTAATCACCCACACTATTTAAATAAGCAAATCAATGAATAAGTAACTAAAAAAAGGAAATCTCCTAGTTTTTAAATTGAATTTGTTGCCTTCAGCTTCCAGCCATTTATTCTCCTTACGCCTTTTCCATATTGAAGAGCCTTTCAGTATCTGGTACCTCCTCCCCACGCAGGTCACAGTAAAGAACTCCAATAGTTTCCAAGTCACCTTTCCTTCCCCAGTTGGTGGTTTGGTAATACTTAACAAATCATTCATGAAAGATATTGGAAAAGAGCCGTTTTGGTACTGATCTCTATGTAAACCCTTAGAAATATTTTTGTTGGGTTTTTTTGATTGTTTGTTTCTTCTTCCAGGTTAGCCAATGTCTTTAAGACCAGCAGTTATCCCGTTTCAGATGTGTAAGTGCTCTTAATCTATAATGAAATTAGCACCATAAAGTGCCAGGGGGCTGGGAATTACTTAGACAAAGTCAATCCATTATCTTCATCCACACTTTTATCAACAAAAAAATGCAGTCTCAAAGAATAAAACTAATTCTATTTGAAAAGATCTTTTTCTACAAAATCATGTTGACAAAACTTGTTTTTCTTTCTACTTTTTGATTCTTTATCGACTGACATCAGCTTATGTGGTCCCATCATTTTGCCTAAGACTGATAACATGATACCTATTACACAGCAACGACCTTCTAGCATTTTTTAAAAGTAATTTTATTATATAATGCTCACACAATTAATTGCCATTCTGTGAAGTTTATTAGAAACTAAAGTCAGCAGGCGAAAAGGAAGTTCAGCTAACTCTTCAAAGGGTCTTGGTGCAAGTTCTCCATTTCCCATCTTCAATTTTCATACGTAATTCTTATGTATGGATATAGATTTCCCATTGCTCCCTACTTCCTTTGTAACATATCAAGGCTTGGATTCCAGCCAACGTTGTCTTTTTATTTCATATGAAATTGTGGTGTTCCGGGTTTTGGCTATCTAATAAACTCCTCTTACAGAATCCCCAATTTGCAATCAGCATTTTCTCTGCCTGAAGTTTCTCTTCTAATCACTTTTGCATGTAATTTTTCTGAACTTTTGAAAATTAATTCTTTTGAGACAGCAAATGTACTTATTACTAGTTATGATCTTCTGTTTGCCCATATTGAATCTTTCTCAACTATGCAAACATCTGGTAAGTAAAGAATAGAGAAAATTGTCCAGAAAGTTCTTACAACACAGTAACCAAAAAGATAAAAAAAAAAAAAAAAAAAAAAAAAGAAAAAACAAGAAAAAAGAAAGAAAAAAGAAAGGAAAAAGGGAAAAAAAAAAAAGAGAGGTAAAGAAACAATTCATTTGTACAGGGATTTTGGAATTAGAATGTAGTATGATTTGAATTTGAGTCAATAATTTCATGCCTTTGGAAGAAGGCAAGAAAGGAAAGACAGACATCAAACTGGCATAGCTAACTTCCAAGACAAATATCATGACTCCTCCACTCGATAGTGCTTTGGATTCAATACTGTGCATGAGTTTTGGGTATCACCTTACAAAAACTGTAGTCACAGAATTATTCAGGTCAAAAGGGACCTCAGGGTCTCATTCAGTGCATCTTCCTGCTCAGAGCAAAGTGAACATTGAATTCAGGCCAGGCTGCTGCATTCAGACCTGTTGTTTTGCCTAGTCAGGTCTGGTAAAAATCCAAAACCAGAGATTCATGGATGGATAGATGGAGGAGAGTTTAATGGTAGTGTTGGAGTCTAGAAGTCAGTTAAGACTGAGAGAAGTGGACTGGTAAACTCACAGAGCAGAAGGCAGAGGGAAGATGTCACTGTCTTGGGAATGACATGTAAAGTAGGTCTTGGCTTGGGGCACAGTCCTAGACTAGGGAGCCTCTCAAGGTCCCTGCAAATTCCTTTTCCTATGACTCAATGAACACTGCTTAAGCAACTATCAGCCTTCAGTTTAGTGAGTAATTTGTCTTTATTCCACATAATATTCCCTTTTGCAGAACAGTTCAAAGAAGTGTCACAAAGGACAGAAACTGTTGGAAAACTGCATTTTTAAAAGTTATTTTAATGTTTTCATAGAGGTTTCAGGAGATAGGATTCACATAGGAAGACCTCTTGTGCCTCTCCCCCTACATATTAACACAGTTTAGGCTGCATGTGAACAGTGCTTATGGAGAAACCCTCTCTGCTCTCTGGACCATAACTGAGGTTTGCTGACAATCATGCTTCATCTGGGCTCAGTTACTATCGGAAGTGGTAGTGATATTCCTCCACCAAAACGAATGCACTAATTTTGGTCCCTTAAGTAAAAGCTAGTCTGAGCAATGGAGAGAAACATTGGCCATGCCTATGCATGGTTCCACAGGAGACTAATTGTTTTAATTGGACTTTTTATTAATATCTGGGGTTAGGCAGCTTGCATGTTTCTCTCTTGATCTAAGCGCATGACAGAAGCCTGGCTTCTGTGTTATCAATTACATTGAAGTCTGTATCTTTTCATTTCCACCTCCCTCACTTTTACCTAGAGCTTCTTCTCTACGTTACGTGATTTGGCCACTGGATTTCAGATATGCCAGTTACAAAAATTGTCGTTTGTCTGTGAACTTTCACTTTTTGTTTGTTAGCCAGCATAGGGACCTAGATAATTGATGAACTAATTTTTGATAGTTACTCCAGACTTAAACATTAGCACCGTGCATCCATGAGTGCTTCCCAACTAATTTGAGTTGGAGCACCAGCCCTGGTCTCTCCTCCCTTTCTTTTCCTTTCAGCTCCTCCACTTTCTTCTTCCTTTAAGCACACTCTGAGTTGACATTCAGTCTGCTCTGGTAAGAAGCTGAAGTTCCCTCAGCTGTGAAGAATGAAACTCAGTGACCATTCAGCGTGTTCCTCCTTTCTTATGCAAATTACCTTTGTATGGATCAGAAAGTGGCCTGACAGATACACGAATCAGACACATAGATGAAAAGAGATCGTTATCAGATCTATGCTTCTGACTTAGATAAATAAGCATTGGACATGATTCTCCACTCATTAAAGTGTCTTCCTCAGGAGATGGCTGACAGTTCATTAAATAAGATGAAATGTTATTATTTAAACTCAAGATTGATCAGACTGGGTGGAAACTTAGTCTACAGTATTTATAATTTCCTGCATTGACAAGCAAGTTTGATAATATTCCCCTGAAGTGGCTGACCCACATAGAAATGAAGATCTTGCTGTAATTGTTAACAGTGTGAATCCTGTTGTTTAAGTGGTAGAGCTCTGTGCTTGGGCATTGGATTTCGAATATTTATCCCCCACTACCAAAGATGATTAGTGCTGCCGCTCCCAGTGTGTATTCACCAAGCTAAACTAGACCCAAGTCCCAAGCTCCAGTCACGTGGCTTTCCATTTTCTCCATCCAAATATTCATGTCTTCCAGGCATTCTGCCCCTTCCTCCCATACCCACTATCTCTGCCCGTTTGTGGTCAGTTTGAACTGAGCTACAGTTTGTCCACAAAGCAGGACTCAACAGTAACCGGCAACACCATAAACTGCCAACTCAAAATGGCCATCCTTATTTATGTTACTTCATTTTGTGCCCCAAATTCTGCTTCTTAACTTCCTCTCCAAAGAGGCCCTGTAGCTGATACAGGGTCATTCATCTTCAGGACAAGTGTCTATTGATCAGCTGTTATCCAATTTACAATAGGCATGTAATACAATCTGAACTCAGCGGGCTCAAGAGGGAATTCAGTGTGAGACCAAGGAAAGCACCTTCTATAAACTCTTCAGTGCAAGCAGAAAGTACATTAGTAGATGCTGTAGATTTACAGCAGAAACACCAGCCTCAAGCACAGGGATGATGTAAGAGCAACAGGACCATTGCCAGGAAAAAAAAAAACCCTCGGTACCATCCCCACCTGCAGGGAGGTGTGAATATTTCTGACCATGTTTTGACAGTAAAAAAGGAGGAATTCATGCCCAAGGAACTTTACAGAGAGAGTCCATTAATGCCTCCTAAACCCTCTGTAATATGCAAGGGTTATTCTTTTTTTTCCCCCTGAACACAAAGAGCAAATATCTACTTTCATGAAGAGTGACCTTTACATTGCACTAGGAGAATGAAAGAACAAGGCAAGAATAGAGGCAGATCTTTGTGAAAGGGGATCCACACAATGCGTGCATTGACTCTCAAGGTTGGTGTTGGACTGAGCCCAGAGAGGGTACTTGTCTCTACAGACAGCAGAGCTCTTCAGAAAAGGTGTACTGCCTTGAAAACAGAGGTGCACTGACAACATGGCTCGGTGACAGCAGAAGAGCTGCCTGGGTACTTTTCAATAAGCCTATTATTCTTCGGAGAAGTCCACCTCTTTGAAATCAGAACTGTTTGCAGGAAAGGGTCAGTTGTTTTAACAAACCCTCTTTTTTTTTTTTTTTTAAGAGAAGTTGCAGTCATTTTTAAATTGTCTTTTAGGTTTCTTTTTTTCCCCCAGATTGAAATGTGCCTTCTTGCAGAATCTCTACTAATTAAAACTAAGCTGAAATACCAACATCACCAGAAAGAACAAGACACAAGAAAACTACACAGAAATGTTTCTATTGCCCTAATCAGAATGTAGTTTTGCAAAAACTTGAGACTTTCAAGTTTTCATCTAGATATTTTCCCTAGGACAAGAAGAACTGTTTCATGCTGCTCGGTATCATGCTGTTTCTTGTAGTAATTTTGCAGGACATGAACACTGATGTTACAGGTAAAGTAACTCTATTTTGCACCTTTCTCTGATTTCCGTTTTTCCTCTTTGATGTTCACCTCCTACTAGAACATTTTCACTGATATCATTCTCAGGCTGAATGCGACCTGATTCACATCTCATGCCAATTACTCTGACATTGTCAGAACTAAGCCAGTTTACACCAGCTGAGGAATATAATTATTTAGCAGTAGTATCAGCCTGCTGCCTCCTCCTTCAAGATTTCTGGCATGGGTGAAGGCTTTGAATGAAAGCTGACTCCTTTCCCCCTGCCACCAGAAAAAAGGATAAGCAACTGCATTAACTCCTGTGTTGGTTAAAAAGGAAAAAGAAACAATGGGGGGAAAAAAAAAAAAAAAGATTAAATCACAGCTGAAAAAAGTGGTTTTCCTTTATGTTATTCAAAACACTGAAGAAGTGAACTTGTATCCCTTTTAGACCACATTCTCCTTTATATTAGAAATGCAGACAGATAGGATGATGCACAACTTGGCAAACCCCATTCCTCACAGGTCAGGTCCCAAAAGTCACAGTGGCTGTTGTGGTTTAACCCCAGCCAGCAACTAAGCACCGCGCAGCTGCTCGCTCACTCCTCCTCCGCCAGTGGGATGGAGAGGAGAATCAAAAAAAGTAAAACCCATGTGTTGAGATAAGAAGGGTTTAAAAATTGAAAACAATTAATATATTACAATAATAATGATATTGATAAAAAGAAAAAGAACAAGAGAGGAAAACAAAGACCAGCCAAGAAAGACAAATGCTGCACAATGTGATTGCTCACCACCTGTTGATGCCCAGTCAATACCTGAGCAGTGTCTGGCCCCTTCCAGCCAACTCCTCCCAGTTTATATACTGAGCATGATGTCTTATGGTACGGAATAGCCCTGTGGCTTGTTTGGGTCAGCTGTTCTGGACATGCTCCCTCCCACTTTCTTGTGCACCCCCTTGCTGACAGAGCATGGGAAACGGAAAAATCCTTGACTTAGGATAAGCACTACTTAGCAACAACTAAAACATAGGTGTGTTATCAACATTATTCTCATACTAAATCCAAAACACAGCACTGTACCAGCTACTAGGAAGAAAATTAACTCTATCCCAGCCAAAACCAGAACAGAATTAATTGACTACATTGGTGGCAACCTCTCTCAAACCTTCTTATGATTAGCAATGATCAGAGCAGAGCAAGAGGGGAAAAAAGCCACAAAAGAGAGGGGGGAGGCTCAGAGTGCCATCGTCTGGGTGCTTCATGGATGTGGGTTATATGAGGTCATCTCGTGATTACCAAAATAACTACAGACATAACTTTTGCTGGAGATTCCTGGATGGGGAATAACGGCACTTGAGTAATGCTATGTGGAGGAAAAGCATCCTCCTCATCAGGTGAAAGGAATAGGGAGAAGGAGCCAGTTTCTTCCAGAAGAACAAGAGATAGCAGGAGCCCAGTCCCTGACAAGCTGTGTCTGGGCTGGCAGCAAAAAGGAAAGAGGATTACCAGCAATTTGCAAAGCAAGAGGAAATAGTGACATGAGCCCTGCAACATGAAGGCAAGGAGGGACTTCTTTCACACATGGCAGGAGCTGGTGGCAGCTCGTTTCACTTGCTTGGGATGCTTTTCTCTCTCAGATTCCCTCCAGTTCTCAGCTCACAAGGATAAAAGAAACCTGCTCCCAACTGACTTCTCTAATCATGGTCCCCAGTCTGCAAAACAGCTTAGGAATGACAGGGTCAGACAGAGACTGGGGGGAGACACTCCTGGGGCATGGTCAGCTGCAGCCGGCACAGTTGCTCCCCTGTGATCTTCCTCCTTTCAGCACTTTCAAGTGCTACCAGAAACACCAGGAACTCCTTCCTCCCTTCAGTCTGCAGAGGAGTCATTCTTCCTCCACCATCACTTGCCTTCTGCCACACAACCCTAAGCTGTCCCATTGTGCTACAATTCTGCTCTTAGGGATACCCCCTCTCCTTTCACATCTCCAGCTAGAAAAGATGCAGGTTGGCCCCAAGATCCAACAGCAGCCTGGTATAACAGACCACATTCAGAAAGGACCTGCACCCTAAACTCAGCTCCATGCCTACCTGTCTGTACTGAGCATCCCTGAGGGTTCCTCCTAAAGCCACCTCTTTCCTTCTCAAATCACTATCTCAGTGTTCCCCTAGCATCTACCACCCTTCCAACAATGTTTTCATTGTCCTCCCCCCGCCTCCGTTATCCCACCCATCTTTTCAACAGCTGAAAACCCTCATCTCACAGATCCTCCCTGATGTGGCCAGGCCTGGCCGAGCGCCGATAAACACAGCACCAGCTCAGCACACCCAGCCACATCAGCATTTCTCAGTAGCAAAACCAATTTAGCATAGTTTCCCACCCTGGCTGTGCTTTCCCACATTGCAACTCAATTTACTGCTCCAGATATACGGAGGCAACTGCCTGAGGGCTGTACTGACAGTGGACCACATTCAAAAATAAATCTTTTAAAACTGATCCACTTGAGCCCCTACACAGAGTTGCACTGACATATCTGCTGGAGGAGCAACTTGCAGCATGGAAAAAAGGAACAATTGGCCAGAGAAGGGCAGGATCCTCTTAAGCTGTCTTTGCTGCCAGAAAATTGTAATGCAGAGCCACCCTTTGCCTTGTGTTTCATCTGTTATGTTTACCTTTGGGCAAGGAGTCTGTTTATAAAAAACCAAATAATTGGCATATGTTAGATACTCATCCAACAAAAATGACAATTAGGGGGAAAGAGAAAGTGAATTAGAAGTTTGTACCTAGACCTGCACTCATTCCAAATTCAGCAGTGGACTCAGGGATCTGGCTTCAGTTTTGTTTGTGCATTTGCTTGTGTATCTTTTTGTGTGTTTTGTTTCATTTCAGCTGATAAATACTGACACAGATATGAATGATATGAATCTTCCCAAATTTCAGGATATAACTTTGGCCTTTTGATCCAGAACCCATCTGAACTGAAGCCCAAGTAAATGGATTTTTTTTCCTTGTAATAACTATGTTAAAAAAATACACAAAAACCCCAAACTAATAGTGCTGCCCTTCTACTTTTTTAAACTACAGGGCTGTAAATACATCTGACTCAAGGCCTAACATGTGACAAGACTCACAAACAGTGATAATATCTTCTATTAAAGCAACGGATATTGTTAGAAGGAACTTTAGCGCACCTCATTTTCTTTGAGACTCACATCATTATAACTGCGACATGTTTGGCATATACACAAACTCAGGGGCTCTCAACCCCCAGTGGGTCCTACAGGCACAAATCCATTATCACAATATTCCAAACATGGGAAAAAATTGTCAGGGGTAGTAGGGAGGGAGTTTTTTATTTGTCTTTCTGTTACGGCCTTCAAATTGAATCTGACACACAATATCCAGATTATCTGCTCAGCATGAAAACAAAGAAAGTTTTTTTCTTCTTTTATGAAAGCGGAGGTGTGTACTAATGTCTTGAAGGCTGAGAGTGTTTCAAACACCTATTACCATAAATTAGCCCTAAACTATTGGAAGCTGGCAGCCATACAATTATCTGATCTCCCGTGCCCAGTTTACAAACCAAGCAAAGAAGCACACGACGTGGACAGTTCATGCTCCCCACTGGACTGTGTCATTTTGTGCCAGGGGAAGTCTTAGCGTGGCATCTCGAGAGGAGGCTTTGTTTGTTTGTTTGCACATTGATCTGTGCCTGAGTGAGAGATAACTCAAGCACCACCTTCTTATCAAGTGAGAGAATTGAAGTCTGACGTTTGGATCTAAATATTTGAAGTGCGAGCCTTGGAGACATGGGGAGGGGAGGGTGGAGAGGAGGATATATCCAAACCTGAAACTTAAACCCCTTCATCAGAAGTCATCTACTTCTCCTTCTGGATTTCAGCCACATGTTCTTTTATTAGTCAATCGAGACATTTCAGACAAACATTTTGACCAGACACCTTTTAGAAGCCTGCAAAGTTTTACAGCCATCAGTGAAACTTGTACGAGCCTCATCTCTCCAGCAGAGGACAGCGAGAGGCACGCACACGGCCAAAGTCAGCATGAAGAAGGGGCAACCTGCCTGCAAAACCTCTTCTTGCCAGAGAAACGCAGGCTTGTTCCCCCAGTAACTCCGATTAAGGCTGACATCAAAGGGGCTGTTATTTGAGGACCCAATACGTCTCCTCGAATCCTTCATCCCAAAGAAGTTTTGCTTTTATTTGGAAGGTGGCTTGGTAGTAAGTAAGCTTCATCCTCTGCATGGAGGTGCCCTGCAGTGCATTTACACTGTCCGGGTGTTAAGCACCCACAGCCACCCAGGTATATGGACTAGCCCAATCTGTGATGTTTCTCCAATCACATGGTGAAGGTTGGGTATAAATTGGGTGACGTGGCAGCACTTTGCACCCACATTATACTCACCTTCTACTGGTGTAAATGCCTTCTCAGAGGAGAGAGCAAGCTCCAGCCTATTGTTTCTAATGGTCCCGAGCAAAGCCTCTAAGTGTGTGTGTGTATGCACACAGCCAGATAGGATAATCCTCCACACCATTAGGAACCATGCATTAAAGATACATACCACCTTCTCCTCTACCTGGGTACTCTCCGAGCTCTCTAATCTCTGTCATTCACCAGGATGTATTATATCTGTACTAACTAATTTCACAGCCCGTAAATTACAAGCATACCCTGCTCATCTTCATCTCATTAGAGAAGGTTAATTTAAGCAGACAATCAACAAAAATATAGAAAAATAGTTTGGAAAGTGGATTTTGCTGTGTCTCTGGCAGACAATGAATTCACAACCCCAACATCTGCCACCACTAGAGAGAAAATGCTGGAGGAAAAAAAATATGAAGAAAAAAAGAAAGAAAGAAACTCATTGCTATTTCCTCTGATGAACGGTGAATTTCTAATTAGCATTTTAATTACTCAAGCCAGACTTTCAGCTGGTTTGATGATCACAAGAAACTCCACAAGCAACAAGTCATCTTGGTTTGACAACACGTGCTGGGGTAACACATAACACACTTACGGAAGTTGGTCTGTGGGACTGTTTCTCTCCTGGAAAAATCCTACAGCATTAATTGCCCTGAAGTTTTTATTTATAGCTTTACATACACCTTCATCCTATCCGAGAAAATCCTACAACAATACTGTTGTACCTGAGGCTGTGGGTACAAACGGTGTAGCTTGTAAGAAATATTCTGACAGGATCCACTTCATCTTCAGGCAGATCCTATAGCAAATCCATCAATAGGGCCCTACACATGTGAACCCACATCACTTCCTTGAGCAAATTCTGCAGCAAATCCATTCCACAGCATTACAGACACCTTTTCTGTGTCCTTCACCTGAGCTAATCCTACAGCAAAGCTGTCCCAGGGGACTGATGGATGGGCCCCTCTCCACAGAAGGTCTGGTGATGATAACTCAGCCACATTGTTTGTTTGTGTAACACAAAAGAGAGCAGGGCATTCTTTTAAGTACCTGTGCAGCATTAGAAAATGCTCTGTCCTCTGGGGAAGGAGGGTGAGCAGGGTTGTGATTATCCTTGCAGATGAGGATTGCACTTTGACTGTCCTGATACTTGCGCTCTGTTTCTGCACCACAGTTACATGCTTGGGTTTTGCATGGGACAGACTCCTAACAAGCTGGGATTTCAAGCAGTTTAAGAATTTCATTGCTAATAGAGATGCTAACACTGACTGTCTCTGTAATTCCAGGCACTGTCTTATACACCTCATGGTTTGCCTTGAGGAGAAAAGCCAGTAGGTGGAAAGATGCACTCAGCTTTTAACACACAGCTAGGTGCTGAGGATCCACAAATATTTCAAATACTTGAATGGGGAACTGACATAAGCAAAAGTCAGTAATATCCTTCAAGAATTCAGGAAGGTCTGAGACTTAGCTTTAAGACTCAAAATGGTTGATCTGGGGATTTGGGTTATTCTAATCCTTTAATTTGAACACATCTGGAAATGGATCAAACTGCAGACTGGGCCCTCGTAGACCATTGTTCTTCACTATTTTTTTCTCCCATTTTGGTTTGCTGGTTTGTTGGTTTGGTTGGTTTTTTTTTTTTTTTCTAAGGAAGACTTCATTTTCTCTCTTCTTTTTAATGTGATTTCTCAGCCTTATGAAGACATTGGATGTCCACCATACAGCAGCCTTCTGTGGTGTAAAGCTACCTGCACATCATGGGTGTATATACATCATCTATGAAAACATAACCCTCTCTCCCCAGTACTAATAAAATACCAGAACTAAATCTGTTTACTTGGAAAAAAAGTACATATGGGACAATAATTTATTCAGAGTGAAGAAAACCAAACAAACCAACCCAGCACTGCCCGTTTCATTAACTGGACAGATTGAGTTTTTTTAAATTCTTGGCAATCTGATGAATAAAAGTAAGGTCACTAACTTGTCAGAAGGTCCCTTCGGACAGACTTACAAACAACACAGAGGAAAAGGTTGGGAAGAAAAGCAGACTTGTGGTTAGAGAATGAGTGAGTGGATCTGACTGGGAGCTTTGGTTTCTGCATTGCAGTTATACAAAGAGCCCACAATGTTGCCAAGTGTGTGTCCAAACACTGATACAGGACAGACACTGGTCCTCTGGGCTCTACTGAGTTTTTCTTTTCTGTTTTAAAGTGATCTTGTCAAATAAATCCTTCACTGCAATGAAACTTAATCCTTTCTTTCTACATCCTACTGCTGCATTCTCATCCTTCCATCCTGAATGAGGATGTCCAGACTCACTCCCTACTTGCAATTTATGTTCTTTTTCCCTCTAAATGTGGAGACTGTTCAGTCACTTAGAGAAGCTTCACCAGCACCAGGAGCAGAGCTGTGTAAATCCCACAGGGAAGAACACGGTGCCTGGTGAAATGAGAAACCAAATAATAGAAATTTTCTCTACCTCCCCTTTCCTCTTTCTGCCCCAGCAGCCTCACTTCCCCTCATCCCCTTTCCTCCTTCCACTTCCACCTTTTGCCCCATCCCTCTCTCCAACCTCTCCTTCTCACCAACAGTTTGGTAGGTTTCACCAAAGCAGGCAAGTGGAATACTTCACTTTCAATCCCTGAAAGAGGCCAGGACACAGAGGAGTTTATTATATCATAAATTAGAACATGAAAAGCTAATACATTTTATACATTTGTCAGAGAGAGAGAGAGAGAAAGGGGAAAAAAAATCTTTGCTGCCAGGTTCCTCATAGCAAATCTGTCACATTGGAGAGAGGTTGCTGAAATAGAAGTATTTACAGACAGATAGAGCCCTGGTGCAGAATAGAAAAGCTTGCTGCTGGATGCTTCAGGGCTAAACCAGGACCCAAGATAGAGTTCTCAAGCCAAACCGCACACAGGCCCACCGTAAGCACCTTAGCTCTTCTTGTGTGGGGCTAAAATAATGCAAAGCACGGAGCTATGGCAAAGCTGGCTGTGACTACTGCAGGCTTTTCAGAGTGCGTGTCTAAGGACTCGGGGGACTCTGCTGGTGTTCGCATTATAAGTCTGAATTTACCTGGTGCTGCATTACAGAAGAAAGGGGAAAAAAGTCAGATATCCCAGATAGGATAATACAGAGGAGTTTTCTGAAAAATCTGTCCCACCTGCCAGGTACCCAGGCCCTTGGCTTTCTTGATCCGTGCTTGTTCCAGGTGGATGCTCCCATTTTAGCTGAGCTTTTCCCCAGTCCTGCTTCACATCCAGTCCCTATTGTATTGCATTTCTGCTGCCTGAAGGATGGAGCTGCCTGGCACATCCAGTGATGTTGGCTTTCATATCTCTCCTTCCATAATTCAGAACTCAAGTCAGGAAGGCATTTCCTGGACATAATCTCCCTTGAAATAGTCAGCAAGTCAGACTTAATTAAGATAAAGAACAGCAAAAAGCAACCATAATTAAAACTTAGAGTTGCCTGTACAGATGAGAAAGTAAGAGGAGCTAGGTGCTGGAAGGAGCATTGTGTCTGAACTTGGCACTCACTCACAGCCAGGATTTTTATGTAACATGGAAGATGGCAGTGGTGGTGCCTGACAACAGTTTAGTTGAAATTGCACACGAATTACCTTATCCAATGTTTCCTCCAGCCTGAACAGTCCCTCATGCAGCTGCTGAACAGGTTAGTGAAAAGCAATAGTTGCAGTCCACATAGGAGAATGAACATTTGTAGTCCCAGAGAATGGGGCAGACATCAAAACACAGAGCCATGGAGAAGAGCCAGACCAGTATGCTGAGCCCTGTTTCACCACGGCTTAGATCTATCTGACTCCAGAGCTTTGCCCAACTCCCACCGTTTTGTCCCATCCTCATCGCCAGGATGGTTTATTCAGGCACTCACAGAAGCTGCCAGACAAAACACTCTAGATTAATTCCACTCTTTTCCTCTCTCTTTTTAGAAACTTTTAATTAGTCCCCAACTCAGCACCATTATTAGTATTTGTTATTAAGTATTAAAATCGCTCACCCCCAGCTCTCTCTCCCCCTGCTTCCCTCTTCCAGCCCTTTGTTTTAATTGTTATATTTTTTCATCAGTGATCAGCCAAGCTTCCCTAATGATCTAGGCTCATTTAAAGGGTTTATAACTCCAGCACAAAACTCCAATAAAAAAGCGGCAGACTTGCTGGGAACCTCCTGGGGCTATTCAGCAGCCAAGAATACAAACTCATTTACTACTTGCCTGTTCTCCCCCTTTCCTTAGTCACCATCACCCATTCTGTCACAATATCTGCCTCTGCACACACAGAAAGCCCTCACTTCTCCTTTTCCACATCTTCTCCCGACCCCTCTCAATTCGCTTTCCCTGAGGATCAAGACAAGAGAACTGGAAAAAGCTCTGATGAGGCACAGGGTGAAGTTAACAGCAAACAGTCTAAACCCACTGTTTCTCCCAGTCTTCCCCCTGCCAGTGCCAGCATTCCTGTCCCCTCTCAAGAGGGAAAATATAAAGCGTCGTAGTGAGACTGAGGAAAGAAAAGATCTGGCTGTATTTCTCCCTGAGTATATTTAGCACTTGCAAGTTACCCCTCTAGAGATCTTAGAAGCCTTTTTTACAAATCTGCAAGTCAGCATTGTCTTTTCCTCATTGCTTTTTGCACTTTGCAGTAAGTATAGATTTACACACCAGAAAAAGGGTTGTTTGGCAGACTCTTGGTGTCTTGGCCCAGCTTCCCATTAAGTACAGATGTTGCTTCCAAACCTGTCTTTAGCCTTGTGCACAGCCAGCAGTGAATTCATGGGGATCCAAATAGGAACAGGAGTGCAAGCTGTTCTCCATGGCCATAGGCACACTTATGCTAGGGTCTAATCTGACCTACTGGGCTTCTTGCCCATGGCCGTGGGCACTGGGCAATCAGCCAGTTTTAGGGGCAAGCCAGGAGGATCCGTCTTTCCTCCAGTGATCTCCCTGTACCAAGCTTTCTTAGGGAAATCTCACAAAAGCTATTCCCTCTGCATGTACACAGGAAACCCTTCTGAAATGGAGAGGAAGGAAGGGAGCATGAATGGTAAAAAGGAAATCAGTAAAGCTAGGCAAATGTGGATTGAGCTAGCATGCACAGGGTGGATTTATGTCACCTGCCTTTAGACATCTGCCATGTGGATGCTTACATCTGAGCTAGGCACTCCGGGCTACTCACTGTAAATGCAATAGGGAAAATAAGTGCTTTTAACATCCTGGTTATCCTGCCCTTGTAACCCAGTGGAATTTTGACCCTTTTACACTGAAAACCCCAGTTCTTCCAGCTGATACATTTGCCAAAGCCTTCCATTTCAAAATCAGGGAGCAAACGATGCCATTAAATGGTCTTGCTTTGAAGTCACTATTATTCCCAGAAATGTGCCTGACAACATTACAACCGCAATGACCACCTGAGTCACAATTATATTGATACAATCTACAAGCAGTCTTTTGTTCTCACTTGAAAGGGGCTCAGCTGAAAGGCCCATCAATGTGCTCAGTCATCTTCAAAAAGATGGAATCATTTGGTGGGAATAAACAGTTGGAGCTCTTCATCTAGTCATTTGAAAAAGACAGTTTCCCAAGGAACTTTAGCACTATTCTCCCTAGTGTGCCTGCTGGACTCTTCCAGGAGATGATTTCTGGAGCTGGGTGAGTTACTTTGACACAGATTTCTCATCAGCAGTTTGACTTTTAGGGAGACAGATAAATAGAAAAACAAAACAAAACAATCCACCACAATATTTCATGAAAAGTGGAAAAATCATAATGTTTTGGGGTGTTTAAGCAACAGTAAACAGGTTTTCAACTTGGGCTGAAAGTGCAGTACTAAGTAGGGTCTATGGAGGATGCCTGCAATTAGAGAACTGGTTGGTGATACAAAGCTGTCTTCTCCTTGTTTCCAGCTGCTACATTTAATTAAAAGAAAGCTAAACAATCCATTACATTAAATTACTTTCTGAACATTACTTTTCCACATAGGCAATTGCAATGGTTGCCACAGGGATGTTATCTGACCACAGATTGGAAAGGAGATAACCATTCTCGAAATTATTCCATTCTTGCTTGAAATATCACCCAGACGACCTGGTCAGGAGTCACTCCCCATTGTGTGAGGAGCTACAGAAGCTGGTGGGGATTTACCGGGCACATGAGGGGCATTAATGAACTGTAACCCCAACCTCATCTTGTTTGCTCCTGCATCATGTCACATGGTGATGAAGATGCCAAATCACTATAATGTCCTGGCAACCAAAAGGGGCTTCTTTCATGTTTCTACTCTCTACCCTGTGTCACCTTCACCACTGAATCTGCAGCTAACAAAATCATACCATGAGACAGCCTCTACCTCAGTTACTTCCTGAGAGTTTCCAATCAGTACCAAGCAATCCATGTACCTTGTTTCAGCTTCTAACCAGAATAAATACTCCATTGATATTAGAAGCCAGATATACCAGGGATATCTTGAAATATCACATGGAAATAGAATTTGCAGGAAAATTTCTTGTCCCTGTGGGCATTTTGTTTTCCTTTCATTTTTTGTTTGGAGAAGGATAAAAAAAGATTTGGAGTCTTCCTCACTTCCTCAGCAGAGCACTGACGTTGCAGTGGGCCCCTAACGCATCAGGCCACAGAGCAGACTTTGCCTCCCAGAGAGGAGCTGCAGTTCTTCCCTAGGAACAAAGCCAGTGTCCAGACTCTAGCAGGGAAGGAAGACCCGGTGGTTAGAGTCCTCCTCTGACTTCTGTCGTGCACTGCAGGCAAGTCACACCTTGCAACTCTGCCATTTTTTAACGTTCAGTTCTCAAAGCAACCACCAAAGCATGACTGGCTTGTAGCAAAACCAGCCTGGATTGACCTCAGGAGCAGAACTGAGGAAAAACAATGTACTGGCTCAACCCTGCTTCCTCCGTTACAGCTATGCCCTTATTTTCTGCACTCCGCACCATGTTCCCTCTGAGAAAATTGTTGCCAAGTGGCTATTTTGAACATGGTTGAATGCAGATTGTTAAAGGAGAGACAGGCTTCTGCTTCTGTCTTGCAGACTATTTTTGCTTTATTCCCCATCTCAGACAAAAACATTCAGAGGGTAAGTATTTGTTTACTGTTTGTGCATAATGCATTATGGTATGAAATTGTCTTTTCTTCCCTCATTTACAGCATTTGCACCTCATCCTGTGATGACCTCACAGCAGCAACACAGACCTTTATGACCACAAAGCTCCAGTACTATCATTCTCTCCCTTAGCTGGCCTTCCAGAAGTGAAATGCCATTGGCTTTGGTTTATTTGGTACACAGCAGGAAATGTGTTCACTGGTTGGAACCAGTGTGATAGTTTCACTCTACCTCACATTTCCCCAATTGGAAGCCTATAAACTGCTGGACTGGATTTTCAGTTATCAACATCCTCTTAACCCAAGTAGCATTAGCTAAGTCATTCAGCGGTGTCATCCAGACAAGTATCTTACTCAAATACCAGACATCTTGTGAATTATCCCAACCACTCTTTGAATTTGAGGGCACAGGGAGTACGAGGCAGGAATCACAGATTATGTTTATGGTCATGAGAGAGGGGGCATTATCAGAGGAAGAAGAAGGAAGCTCAGGTTGTGTCTACACTTTACCATGGTCATAGTAAACACCCAGCTTTTGTTTTTACAAGAAAAAACATTACCAAATAATCACCCACATGAGTAGCATTCAGTTCACATCTTCATACAAAGAAGTAAATTCCACAGCTTTACAGAAGCAAGAAAACCATTCCTAACACTAGGGACTACTTCTTTACAAAACAACCAGAAGCCAACCCAAAAGGCAGTAGGTCAACCATATTAACACCTAACTGAGGGTTTTTTGGTCTCTGCCTGTCTTTAACTCCCCTCCCCCAGCAATATAAGCTATTCCTCCCCAAAGTTTTCAGCCTCTTCTTAAATTTCAGTGGTCACTGTACTTGACTGTATTTGTATCTGTAGCTCCCCGATAGCGCCGGGCAAAGATGGAATGAAAAGAATGACAGTTTTTAAGCCCTGCAGTCAGGTCCTCAGTGTTCTCAGCATCTGACTCTAGCCTGCAGAGGTGTGAATCAAAGTCTGGTTTCCCATGTGGTCATGCCAGATGGTTGGCTCAAAACCCATCATTTCTTTACAGCAAAACTCACTAGACACAGACAGTAACCATAAGATATATTGGAAACTTAAATCTTGTATAATTTAGACTGCCAACACCCATGCAAAAGATACTTCACCCTACTACTTGTATCAGCTCTTCAAGGATAGTTTCTTTGCTGAATATGTCCTGAAACATTTCAAGGCAATGATAAAAATAAATTCTTACAGTTAGCCTGCATCTTCTCATTCTAAAAGATCTTGTTGTTACTTCTGAACTTTGATTGTCAAATTACATTCAAGGATCATTTCACATGCCCTAAAAGGCAGTACCACTTCCAAGGAATGCTTGAAAACAGCTATGCAGAACAACAGATCACATGCTAATATTATTTCGTTGTCTGTGGCTGTATTGCAGTGTGTTCTGGAGTTTGTTGGTGGGGAGTTCTCTAACTATGTCACATTGTACCTTCTACAAAAGAATTAGGAGCGCTGAGTAAGTTTGTGAAATTGTGAAGGGAGTGCTGGAGACAGCATTATTCAGTAAAGCAAATAAAAATTTAGGAAGGAGACAGTGTGTTGAAAACAATCATATGCTTGGAAAATCTGGCACTGTATATTTAGTGACCACAAGAGGTCAGGACATCAGTTTTCCATTGCATCTTAAAAGCAACATCTCTAAGAGCCTGGAGCCAGAATACTATTTTAGGTATGATTGTTCAGTTAGGAAATTTCATCTTTAAACATTCCTCAACAGCATCTGTATATGTTTCTTCAGCAGCAGGGGTTACTGTAAGAGCAACCGTCCTCCTTTCTCTGCACTTGCTTCTAGCAGTATAATAGTCAGGTTTGTCTTTCTTCATGTTCTAGGTCTTGCTCCTCAATTTGAAGGTATACAACAGTATTATATTTTTTACTAAAAGCCACAATCAACGCTTCCACTTCCCTGGCACAATGAGACTCCATTCATTAAGAATAAATCATGCTGGCGACAAAGCTGTCTCAGGTATGACCCAACATTGTAGAGTTTCCTCCTACAGAAACCGTTAAGCATCACAAACCTCCCTTTTGTCCCTTCCAAATGCACTTCTCTAGCATGAATAAAGGTCAATATATGAGATAGCAAACACATTACATATTTCAACTACAAATTAAGACATTTCTGTGCAAATGCAGTTCTCCGTCTGCGAGAGGTCTATGTTAGGGAGACAGAGAAAAAAAAAAAGCTATATAAAATAGTAATGTATTTTATATATATATTTATATAACTATAGGAACTATATAAAACCCTACACACCTGTACTCTGAGAACGACTTTCTGCAACACTTCTTTTTATTAATGCACTTTTTCTAGAGACACTGACTGGGCTTGACCCAGTTTGGTGTATAAAAACAGATGAGATTACTGTCTGCTATCTTAGGTGATGAATTTTTCATACGCAGGCTTGTTTCACTGGAAGGCCCAGCCTTGATCCCCATCTCTGGCTGCAGCATGTCCCCTTTAGCAGGTCCTGCTTTGTGAAATTGCATTTCTTTTTGTATTCTGCATGGTGACAAGAAATTTTTTTTTTCTTTTTTTTTCTTTAAGTGAAAGTTATTAAGCTACTTCTAGTATAATACCACTAAATGCCGAGTCCATGAGAAGGAATTTTAAGTCGGTTAATCTGACACAAATGAAAAACTATTCAAGGTTTGAGATGACTGTAAAGCTAAGTGTCATGGCTTTTTCAGTAGGAAAAAAGGGTTCTAAACAAAATTTCATTTGAACACTTGAAGTTTTTTATTTCCTTTAAAGTGTTGGGCATATTTAAAGACACAGTAGCAACTGAACTAACAGTCCTGCTCAGTGTTGGGGGTACACAGGGCAGAAAGAAGAGCAGGAGGGATGGAAAGTGTTCTCCTTACTTAAGTGGAGCATTGGGTGTCTGTTCCCACTGTGTGACACAGAACCTGTAGGCTTGCTCATGGCTGAAATGGAAATGTCATTCTCTTAAAAGCTAAATTTCAACTGAAAAGACCGCCATCATTTCTGTGACTGTTACCTGCAGCAGAAAATGGGAAGGAGAAGCTGACTGTGATACAGAGACCTCAGCTGTCTGAGATCATTCCTTTGCTTCTTCAAAACCATTACAAACAAATTAAAAATGTCTTGGGGATGCTCCTCATCCTAAAACTCTGCTTTGCTTTCTATTTGCGTGTCTGGAGGCAAAAGGAAATAGGATCTGCCGGAGTTAAGCTATGCCAGTGCTCAGAGGGGTGGCCCCAGGACAGCATTAGGCCAGTGGATAAGCTTCAATATCCAGGGAGACAACTGATCAGGAGATCTGAGGGCCATTTTCAGAACTATGCTGTGATCTGGTGGAGTCTTAGCACCTTTTTCTCCTTGAAGGAGTGAGGGTGTTTATGTGTTGCTTTCACTTCTCAGCAGCAGCTGGGATAAATGGGCTGAAGCTTCCCTCTACTTTTTGCTCCAACAGTCATGTATCAGGTTTTCCACAACTGAACCGAAACCCATGATTCATAATCAGTTTCGTTTGTGAAATATTCTTCTAATTGATCAGACGGAGACCAAATTCAGTGTGGGAAACTGAACCCTGAGAAAATTAATTACCCGCCAGGCTAAACCCATTTCCTTTGGCCCAAGTACAGCTTATTGTATGTTACTGAGAGATGACTAGCTGTCGAGAGAAAGGCAATGCTATAATTCTTTCTAGGACATGCTACATTGGAAGCAGATAAAGTGCTGTTGGCTGAGGGCACTGGCTATGCAGAGTGGGGAACTAGCATAGGGAAAGGGGCAAAGGGACACTAAATACATGGCAAAAGGCTCAGAGTGAGTAGAGATAACAGAAAGTAGAAAATACACCAATTTTAAAATCCCAGAGTCTCCCAGGGATTAGCCTCTACAGAGTTTGCCTTTGGGGCCAAGGGGTTTTAACATTCGCTGTGAATATTTGGTACTCGTTTTACACCTGTGAGATATGGAGGAATGTCACAGACCCTGGGCAAAAAGCATAGATGGAGAGAGATTTTTTGCTGTGGTGCTCTGGTAATGAGGCTAGTGCACTTAGCAAGTCTCCACAGCCTCGGGGCGGGAAGGCTTAGAATAAACGCTGTAACTGAGCAGAAAGCATCAGGGAGTAAAAGTAGGCTCTCTTTCCTCCTTTAGGCTGAAGACATGCAGAAGGTCCAGGGGCTCACAGGTGGCTCCAAACGAATGTGAATGAGAGCGTTGCACACCGATGCAGCATAGCCCATTGACTTACAGGGAAATTGCTGCTCTTACGGCTGACTGCCATTCCCTTCGCTTCCACAGCCCCTGATGTTAGGATACCAAAATCAAACCCCTCCAAGACAGGAGATGTTACAGATTTTTTAATTAAAGTCAATTGGGTAATGAAAGTAGCAGGAGTATATTCCCACTCTATGAATGGATAAATTAAAGCTCACAGCAAAGACAACAGACACGAAGACTGTGAGGAGAGCAGATTTTAGATGGAAATTCTAATGACTACCATCTTTAAGTTAATGACTTCCTGACCTCATGACTCTGCCAGCTTCAAGGCTAGCAAAATAACCACAGAATGAACATGGATCTCCTTATTTTTAGACTGGGGCTTCAAGAGAAAAAAACATTAGTGTTGCAGGATACTCAGACCTGCAATCCTCTGACAGTAAGAGCCAGCTACTCCCCAGCTGCTCCAGGTTAATAGAAATACTTCCTTGGCCAGTCCCCAGCACAAAACAAAATAGGATTTATAGCCAGAGTAAAGCTAATCAAAGAAAAAGGACAAAGGTTTATCAGCCGCCAGAACTTTTCGGAAGAAAAGAAGTTAGTGATGTCTGGGTCAACACTGTTCTCTTGCTTCAGAGAGCCCTCAATGCAGATTGCTTGGGGAATACCTTACCTTGATGAAAAGTTTTAACCCTTTGACTTTTGAAAGGACAGGATTTAGATTCAGGTGTATTTATTGGAAAACCTCAAATTCAAACAAAATAAGCTCTCTGTTGCTGCTAGCCTTTTATCAGCATCTGTGTGGATGTGCTCAGGAGCTCTGTTTAAATGTAATGTACTTGAGAAACAAAGGTTGAGTAGAATGACCTCTTCAAATGCAGATGTTAGGCTTCTTCAAAGCCCTGGGGTTCAAGGATCACAAAGCTCCTAGCCTGCTTTCCTCCTCTATCCACCTTTTTCTTGTTCCAAGGAAGAGGATGACAACTGAGAATAAGGCTCAGTATATTTCTCAGAGGAAAATATAATTCTGCAGCAATTCCTAATGGTACACTGTGGAATTTTCTTCTTAAGACAGGATGTTCCTTTTTACATCACTGCATCAGAGACATCTGTTCCCAAAACCTCAAATGCTTCAGGGCTCCGTCTCCCTGGCAGGTCAGTTGGGCACAGGCTATAAGCTGCTACAGAAGGGGGAGGAAAACCTGTGTGTGAATAGTGGAGAGGTGTGGAATTAAACATGTAACAAAGAAAACTGAAAAAAGTTTCCACAAAATTAATAATATTGAGATAATAGCTATTCTACTTAGGACCTCTTATTTTGGCTGTGACACAGCCAAAGTGTAATATAACTGGAAATCAAAATGGATGGAAGCTGATCCATTGATGTTTATGGCTACTGTTAGTTTCTGATAGATCCTGATAGTCTGCTAAGTAAACACCACACTATCTACCCTTTAAACCAGATTTCACAGCTCCTTGAATCTCTTCCAGCAGGAATATTTTCTTTTTTTAACCCTGTTAGTGCATTTGAGCTGACTCTCCTTCTACGAGTACAACAGAAATACTCCAAAAGTCAAAGCTCTCTGAATGGAAATACCAGTTTTGAAGGAGGAAATCCCATTTACATCATGGCTGCGAACCTATTCTTTTATAGGCAACTTTGTATGTCTATGCAAGTACAAAAGCACCCAAGAGAATGTGGGTGAGTTACGTCAGTTTAGTATGCTACCACCCATCAGCTGAGTTACTATAAGAGTTTGTGTCCACGCTTATCCCTTAGCCCTTGGATAAATTGCTAAACCATAGTACTTGGCTTCAGCTCTTCTTTTCTATGTTTTTCTGTCCCTCACTTTTTCTATTTTTCAATAGGAAAAGAAAAATAAGAAAACATAAAACATTTTTGAAGTTTTCTTCAAAAAGATAAAAGCTATTGTCTAAGTTCTCATTAATTTTAACATCTGGAAAATATTAATAAAAGATCAACATGAACTTACTGAAAATAAATCCAGGAGAGCAGCTTGAGGTGAACAGTGACTCTTCTGGAGAATGTCGCTGGTCCAAGCGCAGCTCACCTGGCCATCCATCTAGTGCCCATTGAGGGGGAAAGGAGATGAGATATTACTCCATTATAGTCTGGAATTTATAATTCATACAATGCCAATGAAATAATGATAAATGACTGAATGGTTCACAAAGACCATTCTTCACACTTGAGGCCATTTTAAAAAATCTTTTTTTCTTTTCTTAACTTTCTCTTAATGATTCCCCTCCTTGCCTCTGCTTCCCTTGCAGCCAGTTGGCAGAGATGCTCTAAAGCATTAGAAAACAGTGGTGTGAGAAGCCTAAACCTCCCTCTCTCTCTCTGTCTGCAGGGACATCCCAGCATGTGTGTGCGTGTGAATATGTGTGCACCCAGCTCTCTTTATACATATCCCTCTACCATCCGATCTGTTTAACATAACCTATGGTCATGGTCTTGTCCTGTGACTTGTCTGCACTCCTCTGTTTCCTCCTCTGTTCAATGGACAAGATGAGTAGGAGTAAGGAAGGACAATAGTTTATCATACATCCGTTACTGGTTTGTTTGGACTATATGAGATGACAGGAGCATGTGAGAAACATGAGGTTCTTGCATATGCACTGCTCTTCTGAGTCCACAGAAACAAACCAGTGCACTATAAATCCTTGGGCTAGATGGCAAAGCTTTTCAGCTCCTGGTAATTCACCTGCTGCTAATTCACCTGGCCCTGGATGGGCAACAGGTGTTCTTTATCCTTGGGAAAGGCAAGCAGCAGATGAGCAACTGCTGAAAACAGGAGTTGGTAACGAAATTGCACCTCGAAGAGCCACAGCTCTGTTAGATTGATCATGAGTGGTAGAAGCATTAGTCATCCCTTGCTCTGAGCTGTTGTACAGGGATAATCTAAACCCGAAGAAAAACTTGTAAAGATTATAGTACACAGATGGATGGATAGATGGCTAGATATATCATAAGCAAAAATAACTGTTTTAAATTACATTTCTGTTTGTGACCTCATTTTCAAAAGCCCTGAGTGTTCATTTCAGTGGAACATGCTGTGGGAGCAGTCCTCTGGGGAATTAGTCTAGAGGCAGGTGTCTGCACTTAGAGACCTATTTTTGCAAATCTTGGTTATGTACATTTTGGAAAGGTGAGAAAGCACCAACCAAGGATGTTTTCTAAAGGTCGAACCTTTCTTTTTGCTGGAGCTTTCCCCCTTTGCTTGCTTTTATTTCCAGGTATTCCCTAAGGACAGATTGAAACTCCATAGCTCTGAGCACATCCTTTGTCGTGCTTAATCATTGTCAGCAGCCCAAAAGATGAGATAATGGCGACCCATCTTGGGGACTCCAAGATCTTGATTGTTCAGAAAGGTCAAAGAAAAACTAGGTTTCTAATCTTTGCAAAAGCAGAGATTAGCAGGCAGCCTTGCTGAGGTGTTGAGGGGCGAAAAAAGAAAAGGGAAAAAGAGAAGAAAGGTGATATAAGGCTATTTGGGTCTGACTTCGATTCAAGGAGCTAGGAACTGTGAAACAAAGCCATGACACTGAAAAGAAAGCAGGGGGGAAATTCCTCTGCAGAATACACTACTGAATGCACAGGCAGCATGAGGAACAACTGGGAAGAAATATGAAAAGACACATTATGGGGAAAGAATATTCTGGGATAAAACTAGTCAGGGTACTCTTTATTTCTCCAACATTCAAGGTTGTTCACCTCTGATTCCTACAGGAGACTAGTATTGTAGCTGTTGTGGCTGAAAATAAGAATAGGACAGATGTAAAGAATGGATGAGGTTTCTCCCCTATAGTCTATACAACTTAAAGTTGATTGACAAGACTCGGCTAGCTGTCTGGGCTTCCTCTGTAGTCCACAGAAGAATCATCACCCACGAAAGGCAATTCCACCCATCATAAAAGAAGAGACTAATGCAGAGGGAAGAGATGAATCAACTCTAGAGGTGCTCAACTGTCTTCCCTGGTTAAAGAAAAAAAAACAAAAAACAAACAGGGGATGAGTTCAGGATAGAGAGTTAACCCCACCTCTCCTGGGTGAGAAAAATCCCACCCAAGAGCCTCTGATGAGTCCCTCTGGCTGGAGCAGATGCTGGAAGTACAAAGGGTCCTGTCCCATGGTCTCATTTCACGCCATCTGTTACGGAAGGACCAGAAAAAGCAAAAGCAAAGATCAAATGTGAAAGGCTGTGTCATGTACACCACACAATCACCTTGTCCAGTTCTGCTTTGTTTCTGTAACACCTGAATGATAAAGGAATATGTTAGGGATTGTGATTCCTGTTCCAGTTTGAGGACATTCTGGCAGCAGATGAGAGAAACATTTAGGGCCAAAGATTTAAAAAATTCTGGCCCAGATTTCAATCATTTGAGGTTTTAAGTTATTTTATGCTGTAAGTTTGACTCGGATACATCTTTAGTAGCTGCTAGAATCAGAGAGAATCTCCAAACCCTTGGAAGTATTCCTAGCACAAGAAATTACCCATTTCCATATTTTTGTTGCTCTTGATGTTTTTGACACTCAGGAACAAACTGTCTTCATTTAAATGAGATGAGAAAAGTATCTCCTGCAAATTATGCCATTTCTTTTCTCCATTATGTTTTTCTGCATCTTCTGGCAGTGCTGTTACAAAACCAACAGCAAACGGTCGAGTGGAACAGCAAAGACAATAACTGTAATGGAAAGAAATTGGGAACTGGAAGATGACACAGATTGCATTAGAAAAAAAAGTGAAATAATATTTAATTTCCCTGGTCATAAATAATATGTCCGCCCACATTACAAGCACATCAAAGATGACAGGAAAAATAGTCAGTGACATGAGAAAATATCATTATTTCTTCATTAAATGTTTTATATATTTATAAGGGGAAAAAAATTAAAAAAGCACCCTGACAAGCAAAAATATAACAGCTGAAAGGCCACTGAAGAAATGAATTAGGACAATATAAGTGTACAGATGCATACATCAAAAGGAAAGAAAAAATCTGCCATAGGCAAAACTTTGACTATTGTTAGAACCAAGTTCCATTTCAGAAAGGGAGTGGAAACCGCTGCTGGTGGACTCTGGACACCATTCAACAATCAGTATGCACTGACACATCAGGGCTGTCTAGATTCTAGGTAAAGAAAGGGGATCTAGTCTGTTTAGTATATTTGTGTAGTGACGGCTGCGCAAAGAGGATTCTTACACAGCAACCACTGCGCCACTTGCAGAGTGCATCAAGCCAAACATAGAACTAGAGTCACTGGATTTTTGATGTTGGTTTTGCAGGAAGCTACTGGAAATTTGGGAAAGTCATGGAGGCTGTGGCTGTAAACTTAAAAGTAGGGTTAGGACCCAGCAGGTGAAGGTCAGGGGCATTGCAGGTCCAGCTGAGCTGTTCTATTTGCAAAAGGGATTTACATTCTGTGCGTGTTACTGATCATCTCAATAGATTTCAGTTTCCACTATCGCTCACCCTCTGTGGAGCTCAAAAGTACCAACAGTGGGTCAGTGAGGGAAAAAAAGGCTCCATATGAAAGACGACCTTTAGGGGAAAGGGGATATACACTCCTGCATGGTTTTTCTTGTGTTTCTTCACTACACTCAGGATGAATACCTTTGTAACAACTCAATGCTGAGATGTTGATTGTTTCTGTCTCTCTAATGATCCATCCTCTTCATCCCTCTCCAGCCCTGGTGACCAGAACACATCCATTCAGAGAAACATTATCACTGTCATTTCTGCTCCAAGACACACAGCATCACTCATCAACAAGAAGCCAAGGTCACGACATCCCCAAACATGCAATGCACAGACTTGTCTCTTCTGGTCTCCGTGCTGCTGAGAACCTCCCTCCTCACACATGCACTAATGGCACCATTACTGCTCCCCTCCAGATTGTTTAACAGATGCTCTTGATAAATACTAAAGCAGCTGAAATTCTGCAGGAAATGAAGCGCGGCTACCCAACCGCCAGGGTTGCTCGTGAAGGATAGGAGACACTTACAAGGTCTTTGGGATGCGTATTGCACGAGCAAAGGTATTTGGCCCTTTCACCAGGACTGAAGGGTCCTGGGAACGGAGTGGGCCTGAGTCATACAAATTTTATAAAGTATTATTAGCTCCCAGGTTATTGGCAAGGGTAGGTTCTCCTAGAGGAAACATTATGAACGGTGCCAGGTTATAGGGCTCCCAGCTGCATCTGTGCAAGTAATGAATTCACTGGAAGCTAACATACACAGAATTTACAGTTTGAATAAATATACACAGTGTGTGTGTGTGTATATATGTGTTTATATTTACGTGTGTGTTTGTTTATATTTGAATTTTACTGTTCTCAAATAGCTGTCTAATGTATTTGTGAAGACAAAGTGTAAACAACCCATTTGGGGGACAAGTTTGTTGCAGTCCTTTTTGGCTACAGAGCCAGAGAAATCTTCCAGGTGTTCTCTCCACTGACATTTAGTACTCCCAAGTAATGGATAGATTGAAGCATTAACATTTTTTCCCCCCTTTTGACTCGCAAAATGCCCTGTGAAATCTATATTTCATCAAGAGAAAAGGTTTCGTTTAAAACAACATCCCTCTCACAAAGCTTCTGCTGTCCCCAGAAACAGCATATCAGGAAACAAAGGGCCAAGTGACTGCAAAGACGTTCCTTGTATGAAATGGAGGACCATTCTCTTCCTCTTCTAGTCTCTTTACCTCCTTTTTTTATCTTTGTCTCCTGTTGCTTGACTTCTGGGCTAATCAAATCCAGCCTAGCCTTCATAGATTGTCATCAACTTTATATTTAAACTTCTTTCAACATACTTGAGTGTGTCCAACATCTCTCTTACGCAGTTTTTCTCCCAACACACACTTTTCCTCCTTACCCCATTCCTTATTTCCCTGGACCCATCTGATCTCTCTGTTGGCAAACATGAGACACCACATTGAGAGAGCAGCGAGGGAGAGGCTGCTGGAACTATCAGATCTCCAGTAGAGAGAGAATAAGCTGTGCAAGGGTGCCTACACGGCCTGAGCATGGTTGGTGGCCAGGGAGAAAATGGAGCTGTCGGGAGGGTGGAGAGGGGTCTCGCAGAGATGGAGAGGCAGTGTGTAATGGAATGGAAATAGGAGAGGTGAGAGAAAATGAGATGGAAAAACTGAGATGCACGACACAGAGGAATTTAGCTAAAATGAGACTGTCAACGAGTCTGCCAGAAGGGGGGTTAGGAGGGGAAAAACAAACCTGCCACCGTAATTCCTTTGTCATCACCAGCAGCATCTCTTCTAGAGTGTGCATCTCTGCTCCCCCGCTACGTACACACATCTCCTCCACTTCTCTCAACTCTTCAGATGAGATTCTGTCTTTTGTCCTTTCAGCTTCCTATTTCTCTTGTCTGCTCTCTTTCCCTCCTGTTACTCATATATTCCATTTCCACCCATTTTCTGTTGTGGGCGACATGATCACAGAGCTAAATAGTGGCAACAGAACAAGGATATTGCAGACATGAGTGGATGTTTTTATATATATACATAATGCATGTGTGCGTGCATATGTATGCTATAGGGATGAAAATTCATTGCACCAGAACAAAATCTAGCCCTGATGTGACCACAGCCCTGCTTTTTCCCTTTCTGCTACACTGTGGTTTATAACTGCATCTTCACTTTTCCTTTGAAGTACAGGAGATTTTTACTGAGTATACTAAGGATAAGAAGGAGGAAAGAAGAATGAGGAAGGAGTACTAGAGACAGACAGAGGGAAGAAGGATGGTGAAAATTTTGAGAAGGGAAAGGATGAGTTGCTGGGGTAGTCGCTGTAGTTAGAAAAGTGAACTTCCATTTTTACAGGAAATTCCTCTTCTGAATTGGAAGCAGCAGCCCAGGTTCTCAAACCTTCCCACAAAAGAGAAATTGTGTTAAAAAAAAAAAAAATCATATGGAGACATCAAAATGCCATAATGTGAAGCACTCTATGCTACTACAAGCTATTTAAAATTAATGCCTTAATGTAATATAAAATCCATACAAATTAGATTGGAAAAAAAAAAAAAAAGTGGAAACCAAGTGTTTTTCTGTTCTCAAAACAAAACATTTTGTCATTACCAAAATGAAACAGGAAGTCAAAACAATTCATTTTAACTATTCTCCATCAAACATTTCTTTGCAATTGACTTGTTCCTGGGAAATCTTGTAAAAACACCTTTTGTTTCCAAGAGCAAACTGCTCAGGTTAGTAGCAGTTAAACAATGGGAAAAAAATAGTTTTAAAAAACCCCTTGGCTATCCAAACATGAATAAAAGGGAATAGACACTGCAGTTCCCCTGGTCTGGACTGGGTCCTTGATAATTGCTTTTGCATTGGAGACTCTGAAACCCACAGATCAGTGTGTCCTAGCCTGTGTCAGGAATATCTTTGAATAACATCCCAGTCTGTAAATTACTCCTGCTAATCCTCTTCAGCTCAGCCCTGTTCCTCCTGCTTCTGTGAAATCCCGCAGAAGGATTACCAAATGCCAACAAAATACAGTCCTCAGATGGCATCAAATGTTACCTCGTGCTGCTAAGTTACACGCTCGCAGAAGAGCACCTGTCCTTTCACTTGGGATGTCTTTGTGCAGGGACCTGGTGAGCAAACCCTGCTGCTGCCAGGAGGACGTGGTAGGAGTTGGCTGCCGTTTCACTTCATGGTAATTAACAGCCAGGTTCACCAACTATAAAGTGCAGTTGACTTCCAATGAGTTCACAGATCCACATGTCCGCCTCTTGTCTAAATTAAATTACCAAAAGCCACTGGGAAACTTATCCTAAAATACTTCATCTTAAAACGCACAAAAATACACTAAAGGCCACAGTCATGTGCTGGAGTAAGTCTTTTGGGTCCAAGGACTGTGCTCTTCTGGGAATCAGGCCATTAAGTATGGATTTAAGTGCTTTGCTTTAGGCACTCAGATTTAATTTGTTTTTGTTGTACAATTTACCATGGCACTCCTTGTGCGTTTACGCTGCTGCCCAGGAGAAGGCGATGTGTCTCAGCCCCAGGTGGCTGCACTCAGCTCTCAGCCAGCCCCTGTACAAAAGCTCTGCTCTCATTTTTGCACTCATCAGCGCTCCGGATAAAAAGGCACCATCTGATACAAGCAGTGCCTTTGGCTGCTGTCTGCACCCCGGCAACTCCCAGCCCTGTGGCCCTGCCAAAAGGCAAGGTGGCATGGTGAGGGGTGGGCAGCCAGTGCCACCACCAGTTGAGGCGGCACAGGCATCCCCACTACTTCTGAGCTATAATAAAGATTTTATGCACTGAATTTAACCTGTTTCACTTCATTTGCTGCATGGAACAGCTCACATTTTAATTCACCAGGAGTGGGCAAACCCTGCAGATCACAGCTGACAGTCATGGGAGGGACAACCAAGAGGGGAGATGTGCTCTCCTCCAAAGTTCACTTGGCAGTCCTAAGAGGCAGGTTGCTGCGTTGCAGATGACCCTGGGCATTGGTTGTCCCTGTGTACACACCGCTGGAAAAACACCTCTCTGCTGGAGTCAGCATTTCTTGCTTGCTGCTGTTGAATTGGTTGCCTTTGGTCCCCACATTCACCCTGCCCTGTGTGGCAGTTCTCCATACAGGGGCTTACTTCCCTCCGCCCCAAGGAATCACAGCACAGCTTTGTGATAGGCTTTTGGTTGCAATTAATGAGGTTAGTCTGGCCTGTTTGTCAGAGTCTAGTGAGCCAAAACTCCCTGGACACAGCACTAAACCCTCAGATGCCATCATGTCTGGCATTCACACCTGCACCTTGAATTCAGCTTTCAGAGAAGCTCATTTTTTCCCCAAACCTGGACTAGTCCAGGATTTTAAAAAATCTCTCTATGTCTTCTTTTTGTCAATTTGCAAGTATGAAGACATCTACCGATCCCACTGTTGCTTGATACTGCGAGAGCCTTGAAAATCAGTAAGGATCTTACTGCAAGATACATCATGGTAAACTGTTTCTGGTCTCCAAGACAGAAAAGGGGACCCTCTTGACAGGACAAGCCTGGCAGGCATTGAGTTTCTTGAAACAAAAAACATCTTTGTACACAACTGATTTCCCCCTGATAAAGTGGAGACACTGAGAACAGGGGCAGGAGCCTCTGAGGTGACAGGGCTGGGGACAAAAAAACCCCTTTCCATCATTTTAAAAGCTTCATGGGAGAACCAGGGAGGTCTAATCTGCACTGAGATCTGCTCTCACATACACACTCGCTTTTGTCTCCAGAGGGAATTTCAGAAACTCTTGGTTGGAAAGCCGTGGATGGCCCAGCCATGTTCATGTCACAGCCTGGAGAGGCAGTGTGACCGTGAAGAGGCAGAGATTTACATGAACCTGTAGAGAAGCTGCAGCCTCAGGACCTGGATGTTACAAGGAGCTGTTGTTCTGAGTAGAGCTGATGTTGTATATTCTTTATGGGACAGAAATTTAGTTATGGAGACAAATCCTCAACTGCTGTAAATCAAAAGCTCTCTTCGGAAGTTAACAGATTGCATGCATGGGTGGTGTAAAGCAGCCTGGCTCCACTCATGGCCACCAACTGTGTCCTCAGTGCTAATCATCTATTGATTCTGGACAGAGCAATACCCATTTACTTGACAGCCAACTGGGCTCTCGCTCTCCATAATTTACTGCATTTGCGTTTCTTCCTTTATCTCTGCCTTTTCTCCTGCCTCTCCCCACGTTCACCTTTCTATTTGCACCATTTTCCAGTCTCTCTTTTTCAGCTTTCCACCCTTTTTCCCCACAATCCTTTGTTCTCCATTTGCCCATCTCCTCTTCCTTGTAATGACTTCTCTCTCACATGCCCCCCAGTTTGCTTACTGTTTCGCCTGTATTTTTCCTCCTCTTTTCCTCTACAACTTCCCGGGTCTCTATTCCCTCTCTTTCAGCTTCTCTCCTCCCCTTCCTCTATAGGCTCTTTCCTCCCCACGTTATGGAGGGATAGTGGATATACCACTGTCGATAGCTGTGATTTCTGTTAACTGCTTGGCCAGGGTCAAGGAGTTTTTTCATTATCTTTTTATTGCAAACAGCCTCTGCATACAAGAAGCTCCATTAGTAAATATCGATGCACAGCAGGCTGGGTGCACATAGATTACCACGACACATCAAACAGCAGAAATGACAAATAGGCAGCTGAGCACAGGCAGTAAGAAGAGCTGTGTTAACGTAAGCAAGAAAACAGAGTGAATGCAACAGGGGAAATAATTAAAAACAAATACATCGGCAGCTTCCCACCACTGGAAAGGCAGACGGGTGATGGGGGCTTCCAGCTCAGGAGTGGAATCTCCCACCGAGAGACTGCTGAAATTCTGAGTATGCCTTAGCAATTTCTGCAGCTGCTTCTTGCACTTTGCAGAGCCTTGCAGAGAAGGGCTCAGCAAACATTTCCCGGCAGAATTTGCTCCTGAACACAACACTATTATAGAAACTTCAGCGCTTTCAGCTAGGGGGTTGAGCAGGACTGTGTGCACACTGGAACCTAATGGCTTTGACCATTGTCTTCGGTGGGTTTTATGTTCAGGGCATAATCTCGCCTCAGCATGATCATATACATGTTTTGGATGAAAATACTATTCGATGCACACTAATGTGAGGGCACCAAACAGAAAAGAGAGAGAAAATAAAAATATACGCTAAAGAAAATAGAAAGGAAAATTTTAAAAGACAGAGAAAAGCACTGCAAAAAACAGGACAATGAAGGAGAAAACTGGAGAAGTGGGTGGACAGAATGAGATGTTAAGGAGAGAGATGCAGAAATCAACAAGTGCATGAATACAAGGTAAAAAAGCAAGACCCAGGTTTCTCATTGGTATAGCTTGGTACAGCTCCATCAAACCCTACTGATTTATGTCACCTGAGAGTCCAGTCCACCGCCTTTCATGGAGCTTTATGGATTGACACCACCTCAGCATCTGGCTCAAGCACTGTGGGATGCAGTCCAAACAAGGATACATGATACATAGCATGATTCCTTTCTAGGGCACAATCTCTTTATTGCTCCCAGTTCCCCAGACTATTAGCTAAATATAACTGGCAGGAACTTATGTTATTGTCAGCAGGTTTCCCATTCCCATCACCTCTCCAGACGTGCCCTGTGTCAAGCACTATAGTCAGTACTTCAATGTCTGTCCTGAAAGATCAGATTTACTCACACGTACTTTTTTAGACCAATCTAAAGTTATATTCTAACCTGTTCTGCACATCCCACTTCGATTAACTCTCCCTTACACCTTTTAGCTATGGCTCAGTCTTTAAAAACTCACTTCACAAAAAGTCCTATTCTTTCTCACAGAGATACTTATTTTCCTGAGAAATGGGTGGATAAAACTGTAGTAGAACCATTTATGAAGACAAAATTAAGAAGGTCAAACCCTCCTTGATTTTGGTTAGACCTTGGTCCAGGTCTTCATTTGAACCATGCAATTAATACATTTCTTGGTTTTAGCACTATCAGGCAACAGTTTGGCCCTGTGTACTAATCTCAGACAGCATGATGGAACTGAGTAGAAACCAAACGGAGACGGAGAAGGGCATGCAAGACTAGTATTAAGGAAGAAAAGCCTGCTCTCTAAAGTATCTTTCTTGCACTGTATTTGTTTCTGAGGCTTCACGAACAGCATCCCTCTTCCCTATGTGTAGTTCCCTAACTTCCAAGTTCTGCATGACTCATTGCCCCAAGCAGCAATGAATTGTCTGCCAGGTTGCTACTTCTGGGGTATTAACGGAATATTGAGAATCTCATTTCTGATCTCCCTTAAAACTGCTTGGTAAATGGATCTGGCTCAGAGAAGGATGAAAATAATGTGTGCAATAAAAAGGCCCCCAAAAAAGGAGGAGGAGGAAAAAAAAAAGCGAAATGAAAGAAAAAGATGGGATTTCCAGAGAGTCCTGACTGATCTCCACTTCATTATTGAAAGATTGGACTATTAAAGGGACACAGTAGGCCTGAAGGAATTGTGCGATCATTTGTGCAAATGGTAATTTCAGTGTTCAGTCTATCATATCCATAAACATAATGTGGCTGGGACTGACATGAGTTATAGCAAATCCCTTTCCCGGGAGGCTCCATGCCACTTTGATGCAATGCCTGAGAACGCAGAGAGCTGGAAAGTGAGAGGCTTCCTCCCTCCCATGCTTGCTCTCTCAGCTGAGCTGATGGGTGAAGCCACTCTGATTACAGCAGATTTGTGGAATTAAATGGAGGAACCATAGCGCTGACAAAGAAACTGTTCCAATTCCAGAAAAGCTCATCTCTGCCTTGTACTTACTCGCTCACACAACCGAACATGCAAAATCTGCTCAGTAAATAAAGATGTGTTACTCTGGCTCAACGCACTACTTCGCTGAAGTGCTAATCCCAAGGGAAATGCATGCCAACTACTTCCCCCGCTTTACAGATGTGCTGCTTGGCTATGTGTGTCCTCACACACTTGTAGGTGCGGGAATACACGTCCTAACATTGAGACATCACTCTTCTGCTCTTTGTGAACTCAGAAGCAAGCAGTTCAAACTGGGATTTTCAACTGTGCCTGGTAGAGATGAACACCCTAATCCCATTGACCTTGATCCCCATCTATTTGTAAGAATTGAGCATCCTTTCTCTGCTCTGTGTTCTTACGATCCTGGACATAATCTGCAGCACTGATGAGCTGTTGTGTAAACTTGTGACTCAGGTTAGCCACTTTCTGGGATTCCTGTGGACAGAACTACAACCTCTGTTAGGGTCAAGTGTTATCTCCATCTACCCTTGCTGTGCATGTGGCTCAAACAGATAACACTTTAGGGTCTTGGTCCTACAGCCATGTGGGCCAGGAGCTGGTCACAGAGCACCAGAGACCTGGCTTGCTTGCCTCTGTTTCTCCAGTTCAGGAATAAGACACAGCAAAGACCAAGTCTTCACTGGACCCAGACAGCATCAGAACAACTCTTATCCATGGGCTATGAAATGCAAGTGTTTCATGGAGCTGAATGAAATTACTGGTGGGATTTGCATTTTAAGAGTCCAAATAACTACACTGATGTACACTCAGCAAAGTAACAAGATGAACAAGCCTAAAGAAGCCAAAACAGAGTGCTGTGACATCCAGATACGAGAACTGATAACTCTCAGACTGCTGAGACCCCATCAGCATGACTGTGAATTCACCTTAATGCACTGAAACTCCAGTTACTGAAACCCAGTCCAGATGGGGATAGTCTTGAACTTAGAAAACAATCTTGTTCCATTTCTGACCCATAGAAATGAAGCTTTCACACAATTTCTGCACTGAGATAAAAAAACCACACACTCTCCCAGTTTTCTAAAGGCAAAGGGCAGAAATTTGTGCTTTATATTCATCGGTTCTGGAAAAAACAAAAAAATCTTAAATGTCACAACAGTATGTATTTATTTATATAGAATCCAATTTCTTGGATTCTTATTTGTGCAGAATTTTTGTAAAACTTCTTTTCAAAGAAGAGGGGCAACACTGCATCAAATCCTGTGGCGTGTTCTGTGTTTGGGGCAGTGGTTTACTTGATGACAGACAGCCTCACTGGGTTGCACAAAAGAATGAAGGGATATGGGCTTTGTTGGGGAGTTTCTTTGAGTAGTGGACCCAAATAATGTTCTTTGCTCACTGATTCATCATAGACATACACTTGACTACCCCACATACTAGGTTTACCTTTCACCTTCGTCTCATATTAACATCATAACGAGTACCTAAGATATCATCCATTTCTCTGCAAAGGGGTGAATGTCATTATTGTATTTGGTCAGGCAGCATTACCCTTGATTTTTCTATTAGTTCCATTTGAAAACTTGTTTGGTTTCTTTCTTTTTTACTTTTGTTTTTCTTTGTATCTTATCTTTCCCAAGTTGAGAAACAACCAATTAAAAGGAAACATTTTCTTTGTTCAAGGGAATTTGACTGCAGTAGCTAAGGGAGAGGTCTGTGAACAGGTAAACATGTTTCTCATGTCCCAGGTTCCCACAGCATCAGAGTGGGTTTGAAGACCTTGTGCCTCTGTACTTCTTGCTCACTATTTTTCTGGAAGGTTTATGACTTGCAAAGACAAATCTTTGTGGCCTGCAACATGGCTTAAAATACAAACCCGTTAAAAAGGAACAAATGGTCTTCATACCTCAAACCTTCCTGCATGTGGTGTTTCTAACGAGGGTCTGGGCTTTCTAGAGCAACCAGAACAAGAGATTTATAATTCCTGCCTCAGCCCACAGAGAACATTTAGTGATAGGCAGAGACATGACTTTACCTCTGCCAAGGCATCAACCCCGTGTCCGAGTTGGTCTGTAGATGACTACAATTTGTTGTTTGCTGTAAACAACAGCGACTGGCTTCACCAGAGAGCAGCTACTACAGAGAAGAAGTTACAATGGGATTTGGATAGATGACTGGTGGAGGGAAAACTCAGAGGATTAACATTTATTTAAGTGAAAGGATCAACAGAAAAAACAACACTTCTTTTCCACTTCCCTCCTTCCTTGCCGCTTCAACCCCCCCTCTTCCTTCCTCCGCTTGCTTGGGAAATTGCTGTGCAACCGAAATCCACAGGCAGCTTCAGCTCCTTCCCCTCTCTCTTGACCTTTTCACAGTTCTAAGGGTTATTTAATGAGCTTAGGAAAATAATGCATCAGTTAATGGCAGGATCCCTGGAAGGGCAGCATTATCGAGTTTCCCTTTCCTCCTCCTCACCCTCACTGGAGGCCTCATCACCTTCAAACCTCCACTTCCAGCTTTCTTTCTTGCGTACTTTAAAATGTCTTCAAATTAGTACCACTTTATAAAATGAAGAAAGAGATCAGTGAGAGGCCTGGAAAGGGGCATTTAGATGTTGCACTTTGAAAAACATAGTCACAGAGGTTTGATCTTAGGCTAGCGAGAATGAAAAGTAATTTCTTTACAATCAGGATATAACAACCGCTGTACATCAGGAGACGTACTAATGTAGTCACACCATTATAGCTCATAAAAGAGGCCACTACACACTGTAAAATAGAGAGGCAATAGGATCACCTATTGCCGAAAGATTGGTACAACTTCATCTATGCTGTAAACAGTTCAGCAATCCATGCAAAATTAAGAAAATTTGATGTAATAAATCTAAAGTCAATTTCAAGGGACTGGAAGTCAATAATTCTGCCCCTTCTCCAACAGAGACAAAACCTACTGCCCACAGGCACTATGAACAACTCATCTTTCTTCACAAAATTAACCTTCCCATGATTTCCGGTGACACTTGAGACCATGTTATAATCCGATGCAGCGATGCAGAATCCAGAGGCTGTATACAGTTAAAAAGATAAAACAAAGTACCCTTGGCAGTCTAACCCTCCTTTTGAAATATTTTGGGGCCTTAAATGCAGGAAAAATCTGGCTCTAAGGATATCTAAAATGATATCTGTATGTAGGAACTTCGAAATATCAGACTGATCTAAAACAGAATTGAGTCTTCAAATCTATGCATTTGTTTTTGCAGGTAGTCACTCCATATAATATCCTAAAAATAATCACTCTTCATCTAACAGTTAATTGGGCCTTTCCATTTGTAGATTCACCCATCATACTATAAGGTTCTAAGTGAGGAATAGCAGTAGATGCTAGTTACCTTAGACCTCAGGTGAGTGTAAGGAAAGACATCTCCAAGCTGATTCAATGCACCTAAGATCTGAGTCACACTCTGGAGGAGGCTCTTTACATTAATTATAGTGGAGTCTAGTATGACTAAATCCCTAGGGTAAGTACCTTCATTTAGTGTCTATAGTTAGGTGAGATGAATCTCAGTTTTTCTCTCCCCTTGAAAGGCTTTGCAGAAGAGCTCTCTCTTCTGACTTTGAGAAGCCTGCTTATATTTTTCAGCTTGAATTTAATCATGGCTAGTTGACATTCATTTCTTCTTGTGTCAATGTTACCCTTGAGCTTAACAAATCATTTCCTTCTCTGGCATTTTGAATCCTTCTGTTCATCTTCACATACCCCTCAACACTCTGTGTTTAGCAACAGCAATTGTTTACTTGTCTTAAAAATTCAAGTCTTCGACTCTCCATTCACTTGATTATCCCATTAGTCCTTCTCTGAACCTGCTCTTATCTGAATTAGTCTACATTAGACATGGATGTCTAGAACTGTACATAGCATTACAGATGAATGTGTACCAGGTTTTTATACAAAAATATTTCATTTCTCTTGCTTTATTAGACACATGTTGCCTGCGGCATCTTAGAATTTGCCTTTTCCACAGTTCCATCACATACCAATACCTCAGCAGACTCTTCTATGCTTGTCTAACAAACCCAGGTATTTCTCAGACTCATAAACATTGCTTTTCCTACACAGACTACTCAGCTCACTTGTCCAATGCTCATCAGCACTGTGGCACAAGCAAATTCCACTCAGTTTATACCAGCATTTTCGAACATCATTCATCACTGGTATTTTGTGCTAATTTTCATTATTAATGAATATGTAAAGTTGGATCAGACAGGACTGGTCCTTGAAGAATTTTACTACTAACCACCCCCTTTAAAATACTTCCCTTCTTGAAGAAGTTATCTCTTTTTGTAACACTATTCTGATTGGATTTAACTTCATTTTAGCTACCTCTGTGTTAATGAGTATTTCTCATATTATATATATCAAATGTTTATAGCTTATTTGGATACAGATCTAAATTACATCAAATAGATAGAAATTAGTTAACTTCTCGAAGCAAGATACCACACCACTCTTTCATAGTCTTTTTCCAGGAAAGATGTTGTGATCCATCTTACACTATTTTAATTCTTCTGCCACTCAAAGTTGGTTTTGCATACTACAGATGTCCACTTACAAAAACCTTGATCAAATTTTTTAAAAATACATGTGCTTACTGTTCTTCTATCATCCAATATCAACCTGCTACTGAACCAACATTCTGTTAAACAGCTCTTTCAGATATCAGAAATGAAAGCAATTTGTTCCTCTCATTATCATCATATCAAGCAGTTTGAATTTTACTTCTACTTCAGCTATAGTAATTTAAATGTCCATACACTCCTTCCCATTCATGTCCTGCGTTTATGCCATGGTCATTATCAACATCCTTACTGAAATTGAAAGAAAATTATTAATTTTGTTTTGAAGACAAATGCAGATTACTTTTAAACTTGGTCCCATTCTTCCTGCATGGTGTCAGGATTTCTTCTCTCATTAAATTCTCCTTATTTCTATGGGTAAGGAATTTCTACTGTTTGTTTTAATTTCCTCTGCAAAGAATTTCCTCTGTGAGGAAATTAAAACCTTGACATTTTGCAATTCTCGCTTTATCCCCACAGCTCATCTGAGATGTTGTTCTCACTGCTGATCAGTCCCTTTCTTTATAGGTTTGCTCATTACCCAAGTGGGTATCTGGAAACCTTTGATTTTTCTATTGTCACAGGACATTTATCCTTTTGACTTTCTGAATCCACCTAGTTGTCTGATGGTTTTAATCTAGAGAATTACACAATAGATACTCTTTTATCCTAGAATCTCCTGCCATTTCCCTTGTGTTAATGTAACCAGTTACATTCAAAAAAATTAATATAGTTATTTCTAGAGTTAGGCGAATGATCTTATTCCTCAGAACTTCCTGGGAGAGAAAAAAAAAGTTACTCTAATTAGAAGTCCACGTGCTGCTCAGGGTATTGAATAGGGCTGGAGTGATTCCTCCAGTATACCCAAAGGATGGACACTGTAACACAGGTCAAGTTTATCTGAAAAACTTGGTTTTGAATATTGAGGTCAGACTCACTCTCATAAGGGAAGCAAGCAGAAATACTTTTGTCCGTGAATTATGTAAGTTTACCCAAAATTCATTTGTAGCATGAAGAGCAAAGAATTTTTTTTTTCCCTAGTGTTCTGCACAAAGATGACTTTCACTTTACTAGATAAAGCCATTTCTTGCCTCTTGGTCTTAAACTGAAATGCACATCTGAAAACTAGATTTAACTGCGGTTATCAGTTGGGAAAAATCTGAGATATATGCTACATTTTAATTCAGACCTTACGGACCTAAATTCTCATTTGCTTTTATACTTTGAATATGTTTTAAAGTCAGACCATTCAGTGGTCAGTCAGCTGACTGCCCAGATAAGCCATTTTACTTTACCCTCCAGTACCTCCCATCTAACCCACTCATTTGGTATCAAGTATTTTGGAACACAAGTTCAACATCACCATTCAACTCCTCTCATTTTGTGTTTCCTGGGTTCCTCTGTTGAATGCTTGTACTGGATATTTAGAATATGCATTGTCACTCATTCTGCACAATTCCCTTTCTATTAGATGTACTAATACACAGCATCTGCTGGTATATACACAGCTGTTCCATGAAGACTAGGTACTTTAAGGACTGTCAGATGACTGGAGCCAAATTACCTAGGGGTTTCTTTTCCTTGAATTATTCTACTATGAAATTCTCATCTGCAGGCTGCAAAGGGGAAACGACAGAGAGAAAAGAAACAGCTTCTCCCTGTCCAAACTTTCTGAGGAGCCTGTCGTGCTAAGTACTGGCCTGTCTCCTCTCGTTTGCATTAACAGTGTCTAAATCACTCTTTCAACTCACTGCCTTCCACAGGAGGAGCTGAGGCAGCAGCACAAATGGATCCTTAAGTACAAAAGGCTGGAGTGAGCTATTTCCATATATACTTGGAGATAGACCAAAAAAAAAAAAAAAAAAGGAAAAAAAGTACTTTCAGTTTCATGTTTCCATCTCTCATTTCCATTAGTGCAAGCCTAGAAACCCCTCAGCCCTTTATTTTTGTATTAAATACATCTCAAAATAGCTTTAAAACTACTCTTAATCTTAATATCACAGAATAACAACCTGGAATACTGTTCCATCCACCAGTGACCAGTTGATATGGTGGCGCTTTAGTTGCAACTCTTATGAGTTCCTTGCTCTGGTCTCAGAAAGAACAGCGTGAGACTTCAGACACAGTTAAGTTAGACCAAGGTCTGAGCATACCTAGAGGTCATCTGGCCCTTCAGATGTTTGTCTCACGAACCAGCATTCAGGTACATCTGTGAGGAGATGCCATCGTCCTTACCTTTAGTCCAACTGGTAGATGAGTGTAAAGAGCAGAAGCTGTGTCCTCCTGTTAGGTCAAATGTCCTTCACCTATTTCCCATTCACAGGGGAAAAGAAAGCCATGAATGGGTATACAACAAAGCTTTGGGGCTTTAACCTGGCCAATAATTGATCCACCTGGACTTAGACAATAGTAAGGCAAAAAAAAGCCAGTCTTTGACTCTTGCAGCCTTAGGTGCTCTGTGACACAACTCTGTGTGCCTGTTGCTGCTGGAAACTCTCTCTTTGGAGTGTTATAGTCACCAAAAAGGAGACTAAGGCCACCTAGGGGTTCTCTTGCTAAAATTGCTTTCATTTAGAACCATTTATCAGCATTTTCACGCCATTTTTCAACCACTCTCCTCAGCAGCTCTGTGCAATGCAAATACCTCCAAGTCATCACTGCAAGCAGAAAGAGCCCAGCCTGATAAAATATAACACATGAGGCAGGGAAATTCAATTACAACAGACTGGCTGTGCCAGCCCCAGCTTTTTGCTGTGCTTCAGAGGGGGAGGGATAAGAGGTAGACAGATTTTGTAGACATGTGTGTGCAATCATCTTCGCTGCTGATCTCTCAGAGGAAAAGTTATGGGTAGGTTTGCCCAAGACTGGGAGAATTTAACTCCTGTGATATGACCCACTGCAAAAGCTGAAACTTCATTTCAGTCCCACTTGAGCTTGGTTTTGAGGACTTACATTAGGCAAATTTCACCCTTAAACTCAGCTCAGAGTGTTCAGAGATTAAATGTGAAACATTTCTTTGATTTGAGGTTGGAATGGTTTAAAATGTCTTCAGTCATAACACCAGAGAAAGTAGGAAAATTTGCACATCTGCCTTATCAGTCATTGCACCCAGGTAAGTAAAAGTCACAAGTTCTCTGTGCATATTTCTCTGCTTATGTTAAATTAATCCCAGAAAGTTGAAGGCCAGATAGAAGAATTATTCAATATTATACCAGCGATATGCATTAGCTGGATTTGATCAGCCCTCCAGCCATATACAACTCCCTTACAAACTGGCAGGACACTTTCTTCTTTACCATTGCATGCCAGAATACATAAGAGTGCAGTGAAATTCCAGGGCAGAGCTGTGATCTTGGCGTAGTTTGCAAAACCTGCAAAGTCTTTCTTGTGGTCCTTTCCTAATTCAGGACCTTCAGTGTGCCGCAGGAAGAAAGCTGTCTCCCTTATGATATTCCTTTAAAACATAATACAGTCCTGTGGCACACCTTGATTTTTTTTTCTCTTTTTTGAATACACACATACATATGTACTCATACATATATTATTTTTCCTGTCCTTTGAGTAATTATTTTCGTTCCAGCAAAATCAGAACAAGAGCAGCTACAAATATCTCAGAAGCTTTTAGAGAGCAGGCAACAGCCCACACACCAAGCTGCTTGAAGAGAAAAACTTGACGTGATGAAATTCAGATGCGTCTTCCCAACAGAGAACTGCAGCCTGGGCAGCCGTGGAGCCAGGGTGAACCAGGGAGCAATGAGGCACTGCGTCTCGTGTCACTGACTCCACCGCTCCCAGCCATAACACCCGACACGGGTGGCTGAGTCCCTCCCCACTCCGCTGCACTGAAATGGTTCTGTGGGGGAATATGGGCAAGGGGGACTACTGGGAAAATAGCATTTGGCTTTCAGGATGTGAAAAGAAGGAGCTGACAGTATTTGCTGCACAAGCCTGTGCTCAGGGTAACACTGAGAGTGTCCATTACTTCTGCTGCCGTGGGACCAAGAAGTTAGGAGCCTCTAGCACGGAGATATATATGCCCAAAGTCTCTGCGATGTTTCAGCAGCACATCCAAGAATCAGAGAATCCCAGAATCATTCAGGTTGGAAAAGACCCTTGGGATCATCGAGTCCAACCCTCAGCCCTACTCTACAACGTTCTCCCCTACACCACATCCCCCAGCATCTCATCTAAACGACCCTTAAACACATCCAGGGATGGTGACTCCACCCCCTCCCTGGGCAGCCTATTCCACTCTCTGACCACTCTTTATGGGAAAATTTTTTTCCTAATGTCCAGTCTGAACCTCCCCTGTTGCAATTTAAAGCCATTCCCCCTTGTTCTGTCACTAATCACCTGTGAGAAGAGACCAGCACCAACCTCTCTACAACGTCCTTTCAGGGAGCTGCAGAGAGTGATGAGGTCTCCCCTCCCCTTCTCCTCCTCACACTGAACAGTCCCAGCTCCTTCAATCGCTCCTCACAGGATTTATTCTCCAGGCCCTTCCCCAGCCTCGTTGCCCTCCTCTGCACTCGCTCCAGCACCTCGAGATCTCTCTCGCATTGAGGTGCCCAAAACTGGACACAACACTCCAGGTTGTTGTAGCATATCACAGCAACAGACCCTCCAGCACTAATACATATCCATAGCAGCCCAGCTGCATTCCAGGATCCAGGAACCTTCTTTGCTGAGACGTGTGCTCCTTACTTCTGCTTTATTACCAAACAGCAGCCCAGAATCTCCAACTTTGAAACAGCTGTGAGTAACCTGTGTGATCTGCCAGCCGCTGCCAGAGGCTCCCCCAGCCAAGCCACACATGCAGTTTGTTAATTCTAACCGTACCTTCCTGAAGTGCAAAGTCTTATTACTACTATCTATTACCTTGGGTAAATATTGGAACAACAGCATTCAGAACACAATGCACCGGGATGCAAACACGTTCAGCCTCAAGCCCTAAGCATCCTACTGAATTTTTACACAGGAAAACTACTCTTTGAGTCACGGCCATAGAAGGGATTAACTTGACCTCACCTACAGAGATTCAAGGACATTGAGATGCAGCTGCATTGCCTACTTGTGACAAGGTTTAAGCACCTGCATAATTTTAAGCTAGTTCTAAAATCTCACAAAGTTTGCACAAAAGTGCTTTTCTAAGGGGTGTCCTGAATGCCAACACACTTACAGCCACATAAATTCAGTATCAGTGAGAGAAGAGAAGCCTCTGTGGGGAGAAAAGTTTTGGAAAAGCGGATATAAAAGATCCATTGCCTCATGCTACTATACCACTTTGGAAAGCAAATTTATTATCCCTAAGGATTTGACTATTCTGTTATGGGAAAGCAGTTGTTTGAATAGATGTGTGTGAGGGAAGACACAAACACACACAAACTCTCACACACATGATATTGATTCAAACTGTATTTATGATTCCTCAGACCTTTAAGAAATTGATTTTAGACTATTCTCCCTCTCTCTGTCTCACTCAGCTGAAAATCAAAGCTCACTGTAGGATCCCTTAAAGAATTTTTCTGATAGAGAAAAAAAAATAATATTTTTCCTAAAGTTTGTGTGAAAAGAAAAAAAAAAAAAAAAGAAAGCATAAGAATCCTGTGGATTTGCTGTTCAATATTCTGTCAACTGTCTTTTCAAAGAAATAGAAAACTTAGAAATGGCATTTAAAAATAAACAAGCAAACAAACACAGCTCCACTTCTTTCATTCCTTTTCAAGTAAAGTATTGTATTTATTTTCAGACAACAACTTGATTTTGCAATTCTTCTCCCTCTCTCACCAAAGTCTTCCCTGGAATTCAGTGTTCTCATTAAGACTTTTTTTTAAAGAGACTTACACAAACTTAAAGTTACAAAATAGCCCCTGTGCCAGCCATCTGCACTGGCACATATCTGCCAAATTGAATTCAGACTGAAATTCAGGCTTTGGACCTAAACAATCCGTCTTTATTAAGAAAAGCGCTTAAGAGTTCGCTCAACTTTAAATCCCAGGTTTAAAATAAAGACTGTAATTTTGCTGAGTTTTAAATGTTCTGATGGGCAAATGCACAAAGGAACTGCTTGTGCTCTGAAGGAGTTTGTGCTGTGAGCTATTGTGAGAACTCCTACAGACTCCAGCAAGACCTGCATTAATACCAACTCACCATAAATTCAACCTCCAGTCTCTGACCACAAGAAAATCTGACTTGAGCATAGAGAGACATATAACGTGAGAATAGTTTTCCAGGTATGGACAACTGACTTCTTTTAGCTCCTACCATCTTCCTGAATTTTATTAGCCCCTGTGCTTTCTGCCCAAGTCAGTGTCTTACCCATCGAGGGGATCCACTTCATTTCATTCTAAGCACCAAGCACCAGCTAATTATAAACCAAACACAAATTAAACCCATCTTCCCATCCTCCTCTCTGAAACCCCTAATTGCCCATTACCCTGTATTGTGCTCTGACACAAAAGTAATTCCACTAAGTGGGGAGTTTTGTTGTTGTTTTTTCTTTCATAAAAACTGTTAATTTGCTATTAAATCTCTTGTTGAAAGACTAATAGCTTAATGAATGCATTAAACATGTGCAAATTAGGGTTTTTTTACTGCATTACTTAGTTGAAGATTGAAAGGGTATGATACATCATCGTTGGCTCAGTAGGATTTAATGAGGCATTAGACCATCTTCTGTCTTGGAGGCCAGACTTATGAATGAACCCCAGAATTGCACAGACAACACTTGTCCCAGGTCCCTCTCCTGCTAGTGACATATATTTCCCCCTCGCCTGTTTCTTCTCCCGTCGCTGCTGATGTACGTGAAATAAAAATGTAGTTTCCAGATCAGTTTTATAATGAAAAGTAGCCCATTGCTGATGACAAATGTTGTTTACAGTCACTAGAAAAGAGGGTGGAATGGTGAGTGAATATATTAGAGGAGGAGAGGATAGCTTTTATATTCATTATACTGCCATTTTGGGCCTGCGAAGACACATAACCTTTCCCTTTCTCCCTCCATCATACAGTCACTTTCAGATGTCTACATTAAAATAAAAAGCTGCAGGCAGTGTGCTTTGCATTAGCTACTAACAATGAAGAAGACATTTTCCACCAGTCAAACAGAGCTCCTTGTGGGAATACTATCCCTCTAAACACACTTACTGAGGTTTTCCTGGATGCTTTCCCTACTATGTCCCTCCCCAGGCTCCTTCCTTCTCCACACAAAAGAAAACCTGCATAAGACAGCTAATAAAAGCCTGTGCAAGGTCCTGATCCTTATCAGTTATAAAGGACAGTGGCATTGCTCCATCAGGATGATGTAGAACAGCAGCAGTCATCGGTGCCTACTTGAGGAGAGGACAACCTCTTCAGAGAGGGTTATTTATGAAGATTTTTAGACCTCTGGGGCCTAAAGTGAAAGTCACAAGCCCCATCTGCTGAGGATAGAAAAGCAGTACCCTGAACCCCACCAAAAATTTCATTTGAGCTGGGGGAAGCCTGGTGGATGGCCTCAACTGGACACAGTTTGAAGAAGCTTGCAGACTTCCAGCATGGGACCAAGCAGACACGGCCCCTGGAGAGGAAGGTTTTGAGTGTGGAGATTGCAGATATGAACTGGTTTGGAGGAAAATCTTTACCCTGTCCTGGTAGACTTTTGCTGCACAGGAAAAAGTGCAGAAAAAAAGAGGAGGAGGGAGCTTGTGGAAGAATGAATTTTATCTTGGCAATGACAAAAAGGAAACTGTTTATTTTGAGAAAAGTTAGATAAATTAAATTCCAGTAGAGAGATGCACAGTTGTAATACTTCTGGGGTTGTGTCTGTCAATTAACAGAGGAAGAGGTCTGCAGAGAGGCGGCTGCAGGACAGACATGAGCTGAGATGTTCTGGAACAAACCCAGAGTCAGACAGGCTGGCACCTATCCCACCCTCCCATCTTTACTTATAACTACTATATGCCATGATCAAAAGGCTGTCAGATACTAATAAAGTCTTAATGCATCATCTCTCATTCACACTGACTCATATGAGACATCTTGGGCATCCAAGTTTAGTGGGTCATATTCCTAGACTCTTTCTGTAGCCAGCAAAGAAGGATTAGCTCTTCCAGGTTTTGAACAGATAAATTAGGATCCTGGCATGAATTACCATTTTTTCAAGTCTTTCTCTGCTGGTTTTACAAGGAGCTTTAGGGGTTCCAGCCAGTTATCTCTGACACCCAAGTCAGATGTCTGAACTTAGACAGTGAATAACTTCATAGGACTATGATTTTATTAATCTTTCAAACCCAAGCATGTGAAAAGCATCAGGACTCCACTACTGCAATTAATGGCTTGTGGTTAGACATTATCTAAGGGCCAAGAAGAGCCACAGGGCATAGAATTATTGCTATATCTGTATGTTTTTATCTGATCTGGTACCCTCCACTGGCCTGGAAGGAATCTCATGGAAGGGGCACATAAGGGAACATCAGAATGAAAACAAAGTTCTGATTGTATGGAAATCTGCAATAATGTGGCCAAGATATCATCCCTGGTGCTTTTCAACTCTGTATATATTGGGTGGAATCTTCTCTGGTTTGCACTGAAGTCAAAGACTGAATTTGTCACGCAGCTCCTCTGTGAGGAATACAGCTTTTAGGGGAATATGCAAGGACAGGAACTGATACCTGTTCAGGAAACATTCATGTTGTACTGAGTACTAAGGACATGCCCCATTTAGCCCCAGTCCACTGACACACTCATTAATTTGGTAATTAATTGGGGTGTAGCTTCTGAGCTACATTTAGCCAACTAAAATTTATGTCTTTAGTCTTGCCATCTCCTGAAGGTGCATCCAGAGGGTGACTGGCATCTGTAGAAGACAGATTATTCATCCCATCTATCTGGATATCAGAGTTGGTACGAGAATCATCATTCTGTGAGAGATATAACGCTGTGCACAGACTTTAGAAAGATCCTGAACAACCAGCCTAGACAAGATATCTAACTCTCAGGTGGTTAATGAAATGAGATGGATCCCATCCCACTGACATTGGAGAACAGTTCCATTAGCGCTCTCTATTAATACACTGACAGTGTAGAATAATACCATCATAAGTTCAGCTAATCTTTTTACACCTCCTAAATTATGAAAATGTTTTACAGGTTATCAACACAACTCACTTCACCCATAATTAGGAAACATTGGATTTAAAAGCCTGCATGAATGCTGATTGTTACTCTTTAGAAATACAACTATTTTGGGGGGGAGAGAAGTCCGTGCACCTTACAATAGAGTTGTTGAAAGCACATATACCCTTATACAACGAGTAGTGGAAGCTTGTAGGTTTTAAATATTTTCAAATCAAAGATTCATGCACGGGAAGTTGCAAAGAACTTTTATTCCAGGACTGTTAGAAATCTGTGGTATTCATTCAAACCTTAAAGAACTGTGAATAATTGTACCTTACACACAGGTGAATACTGGCACATGTGCTATGGAAGAGGATGTGTCCCTGCTATTCAAACTAAACTTTTCTGTGTTCATACTGCCTATAGTCTGGGCTCACATTGTTACCCACATACAGCACAGCAACGACATACAAGGTCATTTGTAGACTGCACTCCTATTGTCAGTGTTTGAAGAGGGAACATTTTATCCTTCACAACAAATCTACATACAGGCTATTGAATGAAATACAATAGCCTCACTAAATTACTTCATCCATTAGCTAGATGCCTGTAAAAAAAATTAAACAGTGTATTTTTGTATGATCCATTATGGATTGTGAGGTAAACAATGTGTATTCAGAGAAAAAAACTGGTATCTGATCTCAAAAGCCAACAAATTTTGGCATTCAAAGGGAGGTGGGAAATTTCTTTCAGCATTATTTAGTAATAATTTAGGAAGCCAAGATGATCTAAAGTATGACTGCTGTATATACACAAGGGCGAGAGTCTCTGTTCCAAGGGGTCTCTTATTTGAACTGGTTGATCTAACATGCACTAGGGCATTGGGGTGCAGAGAGAGCTGGGGGCTCCCTGGGGGCTGGGGGGGTCAGGAGGGATCCTCCTGGGACCTGGCAGGGCAGAGTGTCAGAGCCTGGGACCCATCCCACTACCCCAGCAATGAAGCAGGACAGCCACGGGGGCAGCCAGGGCAGACCAGCATCCTACAGCATCTCTGGGGCAGGGTCTCATGGCCCTGGGCTGGAATGGAACGGAGTGGAGTGGAGGGCAAACTGTTTGCTTCACAGCACTCATGCATCACGTTACCATCTAGTATTTGTCCCTCCAGGTCTTTGGGAACTATTTCTAATTCCTAGAAAGAAAAATAAGGGATGTTTTTGGAGGAAGGATGGGATGGGTAGCAACCTGGGTTTGTCATTGGCGTTGTAATTATTTGCATGCTCTGGGCAAAGAGTCTGAGAAGAGTAAACAAGACCTGAAGGGAAGAAAAACAGAATTATCACAACAGAGCTTGTTTCAAGGCCCACAGAATACGTGACTGCTTTTCTTATGGGTAGGGGACCAATGCGAACCAAACGTCACCAAGTCTGAAGCAGAAAACGTTTGAATGACGTGCCCCATACCGAGACACAGATTCCTGTGAATCAGACATATTACATATTGCTGAGACAGCTCAGCCCTTCGGCGTGTTTTTGAGCCTGACTCAATTAAAACACAACACAGGTAAAATCAGGAGGAAAACTCATTGTTTGTTTATCAGATGTAAAGAACATGTATAGTCTTCAGATTATAGCTTGGCACTGCGAGGGCTTCTGCCACCCAGGCCCTGCTGTAATAGCAGCCTGCTCTAATAACAGGCTGTTAGAAAACAATGCCACGGAGCGGACGGGCAAAGACGCATCCAGGTCACAAGGCAGGAGGCAGGGATCCCACCAGCTGATCTTGTCTTTGAAGTTAATGAACGCAATAGGGAGTCACTAGAGCATGAAAAGCATGCCTGCCAACTGCAGCTGAATTAACTTTCCTCCTACTGCCTGTGAGTCAAGCAAAGCCCATTTGATGGCACCTGGGTTGACTAAACTCTTGCTGACCATAAAACTGCTGGTTACCTGCATCCCTTCCCTTAGTACTGGAAGCCCAGAGATGAACCTCACTGTCAACAGAACTCTTGTCATTCAGTTGTGTTGAGCAACCTTTCAACCAAAACTTATACGTAAATCATCACTGGATGACCATACCATCCTATTCACCCACTCATGTACCCAGTTTCTGATTTGTTAAGAGGTGCCCTTCACTTACCACCTTCCCTCCAAAATACTTCCATGTATCTGCTAAGAAATTCACTGGAAACGTCCTCCTAACTAAAATCATCTGGTGTCTCTGATTTAAGCCATTGTTCAAAACTCCTCTCTAAATTACCACAGTTTTCTGCACTACCTTTAAAGCCATGTTGTGGTCTACAGCTTGTTTCACCATCCTCAGCCTATCTCTAGTTTCCATGAATCAAAGCAACTTTCATGGCATCTTATTCCCCAAAGGCAGCTTGTCTCCTGGAGCTTTTTCCACTGCCCCAGCAGCATCTCCCTTTCTGTCTCTTCAGATCTATTTCTTCTGCTGCAAATTCAATTAAAGCCTCTCTGGGAGCCTCATGATCAAGTCAATACAGTGACCAATGGTAGGATGGGTTAAACTGAGGTTTAAGGAGAGTAGATATGTGAGAAACTGATGGGAAGGCAGGCTTTTTTATTAAGAAACTGGAGAGGCAGGATTCATCACTCTTCACTTAGGTATGTCCAGTGTAGGTGGCTACTTTTAAGGTAGGTGTCTATGCTCCCACTACAGTCATTATAGATCCAGTCAATACACTCTTATCCTCAAATCTGCTCACCGTATTAGTAGATCTCCATCAGTGATAGCAGGAATCGATCAGGTGAATAGGAGGCAATATCTCATACCCCATCCAATTGGGTATGTGATTCCAGAGGCATGAAATAAGCTCATCTGTATGGCCTGTACAGACTTTTCTCTCAATTACCCTGCAGCTGTATCTGTTCCAAAAATAACAGCTAGTGCCTTTGCATTTTGTGATTGTGCCATCATAATTAAAACAAACTCCAGTCTCCAAACAGCAGTGGTAGGAGCCCATCAATTTTATGGGGGAGAATGGACAAATGCTTTTTCCAAATTATTTTTACTCCAGCCTACCTGGTTTCAAATCTGTCTTTGATTCAATCTGGTTGCTGTGGAAACAGTCATGACATCAGACTTGGGAGTCATGACATCGTTGAGTGAATAATCATATGCTGGAGAAGCAGCAGGAAAAATGAAGTAAACAAACGTGTTTAACCACAAATGCTCCTTCCATAAGGAACTGGAATTTCCAGTGGTAATTTACCACACATTGCTAATGTGTTTGTTATATTATATTTCTTAAATCTTTTTTCTTTTATTTTGGCTGAATATGAAAGTTCATCAGGGCTGGAACAAACAGTGGAAGCATATTGAAATGAGCATTACAGATCTGTCGTGCTCTAGTTTATGGTCTTTTCTCAGTGATACACAGTAAGTAAAACAAGCACTGATTGAGTCAGCTGCCTCCTGGGTGTTCATTTGCTGTAGTGTGAGGAATATTAATGCTAAGTACATCCGCGTGCATCAGGAAAGGCAGGAGGAGGCAAGCAGATTACCCCGGCTTAGGGGTATTATACACGCGTCTGCAACTTCCAAAGACACAGAGAGGAAACATTTCTGTGGGTTTTTGTCTCTTATCTTCTTACAGTCTTATAGATTTTGGAGATGCATTGCCCTGGAGTTTTAATACTCAGAGTTTTCAGGGGGGGATTGTGATTATTATTTTTTTTTAAATCCTCCTTTTTACAGGAAAAAAAAAAAAAAGAAAGCAAAAAAGCAAGCACTGAATTTCATCAGGATAAAGAAAAAGCAGATTCCAAGAGAAGAAAGAACAGATGAAAAAGAAAAGTTTGATTAAAATCCCCTCTTGTTCCATGTGTTTGATGTAAATATCTTCACACCTTTCTCTTTTCCTTTGCAACCTCAGCAGAGGGTTCAGCCCATCACCAGGGGATTGAGTTCCAAGCTTAGGGCTTTGTAGTTGCTGCTGCTCTTGCTGCTGTTGTCTAAAGGGATTATAAGCCTTTGTAAAGCTTGTGTTAATACCCTGGAGGGGAAAAATGAATTTCCAAATAACCTTTTTTGTGTTTCTCCTGTCTAAGGTACCCTAGGAAAGGAAAAATTAGGAAGTGTTTTGGCTTTAAGAGTAGGTCTTTCAAAGTTCACAAGCGAGGTCTCTGGCCTTTCCGAACCAGTCTCTCCCAGTGCAGGGGCGACCCTTGTCGTTGTGCTGCTGACCCCAGGACCTGTGAGGAATAGCAATGCACTTCTCTGTTCACCAGGGAACGTGTTCAATCTTAGACTGGATTTTTAAAAGGCACCTGAAGAAACTGAATTAGGTGCCTATTTCCCATTACGTTCTTTGGTAATGTTTGGGCACTTTATATTCTGTAACTTCTTTGGAAAATCCGAGCTCAGGATCCAACTCCACAGTTTCAGATTGACTTCCTGTATCTTTTCAAACCTTTTTTTTTTTTTCCTTTTTTCTGCAGGAGGATTGGTTTTGAGCCACATTGCAATGTTTCCTTTCAGATGCAGTTGCAGTTGCAAAGGTGCAGAGCCGCTTGATATTCAGGGAGCGTTGGTGGCTGTGGGTCATTCAATATTCCATCGTGAGGGGTGAATTGCTCGGTATTCCAGGTGTGTGCCACTGCTCGGTGTCAGTCAGTACCCAGGACTGTACAGCTGTGGATTGCTCAGTATTCCTAGGGTGTGCTTCAGGTGCTTAAAGGCTGTCACGGAGCACTTGGGTGCTTGCCAGGATTAGAGTCTTTCAGTATTCACATCTGCCTCTCCAGCAAGGGGTGAGGCATGCAGCCATCCATTCAATTCTCTGCCCTACCAGGTTTTGAGAATAGCAACGAAAGTGATGTTCAAAGAGAAAATTATAATGGAGAGGAGAGGAAAAGAGAAGTGGGGAAAGAGAGAAGGGAGAGAGATGAAAGGGCAGTTCTTTAGAAAATGAGACCTTTGGGTACTTTGCAGGAGCCGTAGTTTAGGTTTAAATTAAAAGGGTGAAGGCAGTGCATTCCATCTTTGTAAGACTGACTTAAGAATCCCGGGCAGAGCTGTCCAGATACATCCATTATCACTTTTTGGTACTGACCAGTGTTAGGTTATGTGATAAAAGGCTCATCCCCACAAACACAAAGGATCACAAGAGGTGGAGGAAACCCAACGACCTAAGTAAAGAAATGCAGCTTCCTGGCCGGGGTCCTCACAGGGCTATCACAGCGACCAGCCCCACCTCCTGGGGGTGAAACCTTCATGAGGAGTCAATGGGAGAGGCTCTTTAGACCACCCCTCACACTGAGAGAGTTTACTGCCAACAGGGGTACGGGATTCACCGTCAGACACAGAGAAGAGCCTTTTGGGATTGTACTAAACTTTTTTACAAGTTTCTAAAATATTCTTAAAGAAATTTGTAGAAATTTTGACATGTTGTGTTTAATGAAAGCACAACTCCCCAGTTTTGGTTTTTTTGTCTGAAATTATGACAATTTCATCATAATATTGAAACACAGTAATAACGATTAATATAAAACTTTTTGATTCACTCAAGTTTTTCTTACAAGTTGTCCACTAACAATTTTGCCTTTTCAGAATAACATTCGGATTTAGGACAGAGAAAAAAGAATCTGAGTTTTTGGATAGGAGAACATGTTTCCAACATGGTTCTTTTCATCAGACCATCTGCTCCTTTGTTACCAGGTATGAGATATATGTAGATATATATGCCAGCTACTACAGATGACAAGCCAGCACTGTGTGCAGGTACTTCTGAGGATGCCTAGCATAGGTCTGAACAAATGGGCTGGCTATGGAAATGGGAGAAAAGGTTGTGTTTTGGAAAACTGAGAATGAGAATGGAATCTAATAACTGATTTAAGGAATGTTATACTGCAGTAAGAGTGGAAGTGACCTGAGATAGAATGGGCACCAGTTAAAGCTCACCCTGTCTTCAAAAGGTATTGATCTTTCTGAAGTGAGTAACAGTGGGTCAAGGACAAAACCGTATTTCTTCATTGCTAATATTCTGCATTTTTACACAATTAACCTAAGTCTTAATGGTTCTCCAGATCTCTCTTCTGCAAATATGTGCTTCACAGTCTCCTCCTTCCTTTTTCTCCTTTCTGGGTATGCCCACTGATCTGGAAGGTTTCACATGTATCTTTTCTTTCTCCATCAACCCTTAGCCTTAAAGCATTAAATCAGAGTTCTCTGGATCTGCTACACCATGAAAATATTTAGTGGATATAATGTTTATTCGGGATTCTTGATTCACTCAACCCACTCTCTAAAGGAATCTCTCCCAACATGCCCCCCAGTACTTAGCTACGAAAATTACATTCCCTTCCCCATGACTTTGTCAGTGCAGGGAACATCACAGCCTGCTTCAAAATGCTGCACTGCACTTCTCAATGGTATTTTATGACACATTTTTCAAATTAAATTTAAAAGCATAACTGAGTGGAATTAAATTAATGCCGTCTGGTAATGTCAGCAGCACCAGAGCTGTGCATGGCTGGCTTAGCTTCTAAACCTCTGGCAGCTTCCTGGGACTTATTTCTGACTTCAGGGAAATAGTGAATGTGGTGATGTGAATTTTTTTAAAACTATCTATGGAAGGGAGTGTGTGGGAATAAATAGATGGCAGCTAAGATCTAGTAGAGTTTCCTAGGGAAGATATCTTCAAGTTTAGATGTAGTCATGTTCTCGTGTACAACTGGGGGAAGGAGGGTATATGAATTTAGAATAAGTATCCAAGTGAGTTTTAGTGTGATGGATGCATATCCAAGAGGTCTGAGAATATCCCTAAATTATCCAGGCAGACCTTATTGGGTCTGGTTTTGTGGGGTTTTTTTTCTCACATCTCCTCACACAGTTTGATGAAATATATCCCAGAAATGAGCATATCACAGTACTGATTCTGATAAGAAAGATGATGATTTAGAATGGCAAAATGTTGCATCACTGAGCAGAGTGCACAGTTTGTGCCTGTGTATATTTTTGTCTGTGTGTAGTCAGGAGAGACTGCTAGTAGCTTTAAGCTGGAAAACTGTTAATACAACAGTATTCAAGTAGGATGAGAGAAATGTGTGTATGCACGTGCTGGTGTGTGCAGGGTTGTGGACATATTCAGTCTAAAGCATTTTGTATCCAGAGATGTTTTAATGCACATTCTACTAAAAGAGTCCACACTTGTCTGTCTGATATGGTGTCTGCATAAACACACTCTCACTTGTGTACTTCTTTTTCCTTTTTTCACTTTCTATGCTTTAAATGCAGTAATTCCAGCTTTTTTTTTCACATTGTGAAAATATCCCATAATAATTTTAGCCAAAATAGATCCAAATTGCTCCAAGACTACATAGCACAGGATGTACTTCATCAGTGCCCAACAATATTCTTTATTCCTCAGTGACTTTACATTACTCATCCCATTCAAAGAGATGTACTTGAATGCCTCAATTGTCTGTACCTCTTTACCTTTACACACAGGTAATACTTGAAATGTTCCCTCCACAGAAGAGGGAGAAAATTTCTCCTAGTAAGATTAGAATTGCAGAGCCAAGATGTCTCCAAACAATTTCTGCAATCTAGATGAAGTGTGCAAGTCTCTTGTTCCCACGAACACGGAAGCTGCCACTGAACTCGGATTCACATTGTGGAGGGAGGATGAACTGTGTTTCTTCTGGGTTAAATTAACACAGTTGCCAACTGCCACTCAGTCCACAGGTCAAGAGTAGAGTTTGTCTGAACCCTTCACAAAATGTAAATAAAATGACTGTTGGTCCTTAACTTCTGTTTTGTTTTGTTTGCTTGCTTTTCACTTATATGGCAAATACCTTTTCTTTAAGGCTTCAAAATGTAGTCCTCCCTGTACAGAAAATGCCATAAGCAGACACAATAGCCCTCTCCCATAATCCACAGCGTGTTTACAGTGGTAACCTCAGCACCTTAACACCATGGTGACTTGTCCCGACTCCTACATTTGTACTATAGGTTTTGGTATCTTCTGGATGCTTTTGTCACAAGAACACTTTGAGGTCAGCTAATGCATTTGTACTGGCGTATAGAGCACCAGACATATTTATGCTTCTCTATAAATAATAAAGCTGTCATGGATTTCCTTGGAGATGCTAGAGTACAGGAAGAGGGGAGTGTAATAAGGGAGGGGAAAAAAACAAACAACAACAAACCAAAAACACCAGTGAAAACTCATACTAAGCCTACCTAAGCACGACAGGTAATGATGAAGCCAGAGGAATTCTGTACATGTATGAGAGCTCTGAGATTCAAAAGGGGAAAAAAAATGTTTATAACGCTGGTTTGCTTGTTCTCTGTGGCCTATGAAACAGTATTTCAGGAAGATACTTTTTTTCTGGGTACCTAATCCAAGTCTGGTTTGAGCATGGAATTTTGTTAGGATTTCCAAAGGAACTTGTGGGAGCTGGAATTACCCCAGAATTTCACAATTATTTAAAACGTTGAAGTAAAATGGCTGCACAAATATTGATTTTCCCCCCTTTTGTTTCCCAAAGCTTGGGCTCAATCAGTATGACACAAGGTTGAAGTTTCATAAGATGTTCTTAATGTGCAGGGATTTACATCAGCTAAACTGCTGAAATTTTGTATGCTAGGCAGGGTAAGACTCATTTCCTTAATTGAAGCATCTAGGTGTTCAACATCTAAGCCTGATCTAGTCACGCCAGGCTTCCTCTACAGACAGCAGGGAGAAATAGGCTCCCCCAGAAGATGTCTCATTTCATTCTCAAGAAGAGGGTCTAATCTGGGTCAGATGAATTGCCTCCGGAGGTACCCACAGCCCCAGACTACAGAGAGAGATTGGGGTGATTATCTCAGACCTCTCACTGTTAGACTTCTAAAGAGAAGGGAGATGAATCCTGGCCTTAGCAGCTATTACATTCCTGGGGGTTAGGGTGCTTAAAAATGTCTCTCTTCTTTGCTAGCTTGAAAGACTTCATCTCTCTCACCGAGAGACAATTTCATGCTCTTAAACAAAGTACTAAGGCATGAAAGTACAATTTGAGTCTGTTCTTTCTGTAGGGCTGGTTAAAGTAAAGGGCCATATGATGCGCTTTGGATTGAACTGAAGAGCTGACATTGGCATCTGGGAAATGTTCCAGTAGACTGAGCAAGAGGGCTGTGCTCAGTGCCAGCATAAAAAGATACAATTTTCATGGAGATGCATCCATTTACACCTGGTCTGCATTTGGCATGGGGAGAAGAGAAATTGCCCCTTGATCAGGGCATATTTGACATATTGAGTTATCTCTCTCAAGAGTAATGGAGTAAAGATGAGTACACGTTTGATATGTTATAGAGGCTTCCTATAAATATTAAAGCAAAAGGAAACTTCACAGACTTATGGGACGGAAGCACCTGCAATTCATCTACACAGACCATACTGAGTTTGAGGTGACTGCCAGCAGCAGGCTTCCCTGAGGGGTAATTAATTGCTCTCTCTGGGCTTTTCTTGCTTGCTTTTCTGCTTTTCCAGGGTCTTCATGGCTGGAAGGAAAACTTTGCCTTGCTCAGCCTCAATTTTCAAGGTGGCTGAGCTCTTAGAGCTCTTTCTACTGTGCTTAGGGAGAACGTAAAGCCACCATCACTGGAGGTTTTTAAAAAACAGACCAGACAAACTTGTGATCTTCCTGACCCTACTGGAAAGCAGAAGGGTTGACTAGAGGTCATTCAATTAATTTGTCCACTTCTGTTTACCACACATGTTCTCAAACGGTATGATCTCTAAAGAATGATTTCTCAGCCTGCGGTCTGCAAAATACCTGAACACGTTGCATGAAATGATTGCAAAAAGCAATTGAACTAATAAATGACCAAATTAATGAATGCTCAAAGTTTTAGCCTCACTTCTGTGTGACTGTACATGAAATTTATGACAGAAATTTAATATTTTTGTTTTCAAAAAAATTTAACAATTCTCGATTTGAAAACTGAAACAGTGTTCTAAAGGCTAGCCAACTGGATCAATACCACAGAGTCTGAGAGGTGGCAAGCCCCACAAGAAGCTCAGTGAGTTCGCTGTTATTAATCGCTAACTGACCGGTAGAGCGCCATGAGAACCTGGTACCCCCCAGCCTCTCCTTTCCATGTTTTTGTTGTGTCTTTCTGCTGCGGATCGCAGGGTAATCTATCAGATAATCCCACCAGAGAAAGACTCATCTCAGCAGGGTTTGCTGGTGGCTGCTGGTGGCATCTGAAGTCATCTTCCTCCTCTTCCTAACCCACTCTCTTGTTTTCTTGCTAGATTTGTTTACACTCCAAAGATTTCTGCTTGCACCCCTTAAGAAAGGAGCCATAATTCCTGATCCAGCTGTTAGATGTTCCCCTTAGTACAATCTGGAAGTCAGTAAACAACCATCTGATGTTTATCATCACGATGCAGAGGAACTGAATGGTGCTGCCCGATTCCTCCCTGGAACAGAACAGAGGGAGCCCTGCACACCTATGGGCTCTGTTCTCTGCTGGCTCAGCGTTTGCTTCCAAGTGCATTTCAAAGTCAGAGTCTGGGAGTTTTCAAAGGTACTTGCTGAAAGGAGTGACTTTCTGACAGCTACAGGGTTGTTAGCTGAAAGGCTGTTGTTGTAAAACTGGGAAAATGTTTCCTCTTGCTAGGAACAATACTTTTCTCTTGATTTCCCTGGACGGTTTTGCACTGCTACTTGTCCTAAGGCACGGAGTTACCCGAAAGGTGCAAAGAGGTCACTGAAGAGCTGAACAAGAAAAGCGAAATGATAAGAAGTATAACTTCACCTCAGTAGAGTTAGCTTCAAAATAGTCGGATCAGCAATGGCTCTAATTCCATCTACTATTTTGGTTTCTTTTTTTCTTTATTTATTGTGTTGCCGTGAAGGGTAGCTTGAAGAAAAGAGAGTCGAGAGAAGTCAGACAGGCAAGTGCATGTGTCAGGGAGAAATGTGTCAGGTTAGAACATATCATCTGACAGAGGTAGTTGTGAAAGCCATAAAAGGCTTCCCCCTACACAGAGATAGGTAATTCATCAGATCTTTCAATATGAATTTAGAAAAGAGAAATATGTCTGTGAGTCTCCCCTCCCATGACTTCTTCTTCAGCCTATATGCACTTTGTCCACCCTGGATGAGAGCGTAAAGGATAAGTTAATTTGGGACCTGAGGATTCTTGAAAGAAAACACCTGTAGGGCTCAACATCTGGCTGCCCTGGGCACCGAGCAGGTGAACTGCAGAATTACACTGCACGAGAGGTTGAAGTTGAGGAAGAAGGGTCTGAAACCTAGCCAAAAGTAAGACCCCTGAAGAGCAAAGTATGCATGGTAATGCGGTAATGCTAGGATTTAAATGGTGTATGGGGTGCAATACCTGAATATTTCTACCTGCAGCTTCTTAGGAGTCACTGACAATGGATGAAGTGCATATCAAGGATGTGGAAAGGAGATACTCATCTCTCGAGTGACCCTTCCTTCTGCCACTGATTTTTTTGCTGCCAGCTTTCACTATGCTGATGTCAACCAGGAGTTGATACGAAGGAAACAAACTGACAGGTCCTTTCCCCAGTTCTGACCAGCATGAAGCCAAGGGTACTGCTCTTCTACTAGGAACAACACAGGGAGGTAGCTTCCATAATTCACCTGACAGCAGCTTTCCAATATCCATATCACCTCTCAAAATTGTTCACACCTCACCACAAGTACATATTCCGCGGCTGAGTGGCAGTCAGGTACCATTACGTTTCAGAGACTAGCCAGGCAGCTCCGCGTGCCCGTGAGCCCAGGCACGCATGCAGGAACCTCTCGGAGCTGTAACTCCCCGTCAGATGCAAAGCCACACGTCGAGTCACGGCGCTGTGCATTCTTTGCAGCACGAATGTTTCTCCCCCACTTCCCCCAATGTAGTATCAATCTTTAAGTCTGGTTCACACCTCGATAAAATTCTAAGTGCTCTTTTATTACTGCCATATGTATTGTCAGGCACAAACCTCTATCAGCTGCCATGAGACAACCTGAAAATGGCTCTTGCAGGCTTGGCAATAACTAGCTGAAAGTCTGCTTGTTTAGACCAGGTACGAAGCTTGAGAAACCCCATTTGTTTCCTTACTCTTTTTCCAGATTTTCACCAATAAGAGAGAAACAAACTCAGTTTCTTCATCAGTAAGGTGATATCAGGTTTTAGTGCAAGACCTGGATGCAACGGACAGATTCTTGACTGCTCTAAGTCACTGTGTCAATTTACAACCAGCTCAGGTGCCAATGTTTTGTTAAATCAAACCTCTGCATTTGATAAAATAATTTTTTATGAAATTAAAATTAGGTTTTAACATCTGTAGCAAACAGAGGGTGTGCTCACATGTCACATCTGCACCTGTGCAAATGCCAATTAACCCAGTATAATTAGTCACAATTTTTACTCATTACCACTAAGATCAGAATCAAAACTAGGATTTACTTCCTCATTTTTTATTCTTCTTTCTCTTCCAGATCATGATCTTTCTATCACTACAGTAGACTGGCATTTTTATGTAGATGGCCATGGGGAGCCAATCTTAAAGAAAAAAACTTGCGCTAAAACCAAACCCTCAGAACCAAATTCCCAAGACCTCAGTACCTGAGATGCAGATGTGGTTTTCAGAAGAGTTTGTTTTTGTTGTTTAAGCACCCAAAGGAGGAGTAAATCTTTGGCCATTTTCTGCCTCTAGCAGTTTTTACCATGGTGTATATCATCAAAAGAAATCAATGCACAGAAAATGGAGCATTTTTGTGAAAATCTGGCTCCTAGTGTGAGACTTGAACCCTTCTGAAAATGGTGACAGAATGTGGCATTGCACGAGGCTTTCCTGCCCTACTTCAGATCTTGTAACAAATACATGCTATATGAAAAGCAGTAATGCTCCCCCCCCCCCCTTTTTATCATTATTCATTAATCATACCTCAGCAATCATCTATATTATTTATTACTTTTTGAATTAGTAATAACCATAGCAGGGACTACCAAACCATAGCAGGGACTACCATTGTGAATAGTATGGGAAAGAGGATATTTTTGTAGGTCTTTTCACATGTAAAGTACTGGACTCCCATAGACTTTATTTATGAATATGTGTGCTGTGGATATGAAGAGTAGGAAGAATATTGTAGCTACTATGATTTAAGTGAGGAAAGGCTTGTGAGAAGTATTACTTCTTATTATCCCAAATTATATAATTGAGAAGGGGAGAAAAAAAAGTTAGAAAAGCTATCAGACAAAGAACTCTTCTTTAAAATTGAAATAGGAGCAACAAAATTTGCTTTTGGATGCTATTATTTTATCACTGGGTTGAAAGGAATGGATTAACATCCGTTGTTAACATCCTTGTATGTACTCACAGCTCCTGAGCACTTTTTTTTTTCTTTAATCTGTTTCACTATTGTGTGGAGTTGCATCAACTTTGATGGAGCTTCTGTCAGAGAAATTTATCTTCAGGATGCCTTTCTGATCACTTCCAAAGATAGAGATTGTGATCCCAATTGAAATGGAAGTCACTCCTGAGCTTAAAGAAAAGTAACATCCCTGATCTAGACGTTCATCAACAGGAAGCTTGTTAAAGTATTCTTAAAAGCACCCAGTAAAGGATAGTTCATGGCTTGATTTAAGAGCTAAAATTTCTTCATCTAACACAGATCTTTCTGCTGGAAATTACATCTAGTACTCATCATCTTGCACCCTCAGAGAACAACTGATCCTCTGCTAAAATGTCCTTTAGCATATTAGAAGGCTGCATTGTGTCCTCTTTCAGTCTTCTTATATCAAGGTTTAACTCCTTCAACTTTTCTCATAGGTCCCGTTTTCTGAAACTTTTCTCCTCCTTGCTGATATCTCTTTGAATCTCTCCAATTTGTCCACATTATAAAATGTGATACCCAAAAGACCTCATACTCCAGCTGAAGCCTCCTTAGTGTCCAGCTAAGCAGAATATACGATCTGCCTGGTGTTCATTTCCAGAGGGAGATTTGCCTCTTCTCACTGTTAATTCATATTCATCTTGTGCAGTATTATAACCCCGTGATCCTTTTCCACTGTACTCCCATCAAGGCAGTTATTCTGTTTCATGGACATAGCCATGATTTCTCCTTCCTAAGGAGTCATCTGCACCATTGTCCTATTGAATTTCATCTTGTTGATTTCCTACTGCTCCTCCAACGTAACAGGATGATTTTAAATTCTAATCCTGTCTCACAAACTGCTTGCAGTCCCTTCCAGCAAAGTGTCATTTGTAAATTTTATAGATGTGCACCTTAGTACATCATCCACACGGATAATGAAAATATTGAAGAAGTGTGAGACTCCAATTCTAATGTCCTTCCAGTTTAAAGGAGAACTATTCATGTGTGACTTCTCAGGCAATTGTGGACCCATCCTGATCTAGAGGACTTCCTCTAGATCATATTGCCCTAGTTTGCTTATAAGAAAACAAAGTGGGATCATATCAAAAACAAGATACATCACAACTACTGCATCCTTCTAAACCACTGTGTCAGGTGCCTCAGTTAAAGAAAATTAGATTGATATGACAGGATTTGTTCTTTGCAATCCCATGTTGACTGCTCCTTTTATCATTTTATTATCCTCCAGATGCTTATAAATTTATTGTTTAATAATTTATTCTATTATTTTTCTGGGTTAAGATGACTAGTCTATCATTCCCTGGGTCCATCTTTCCCTCTTTTTGCATGTAGGAACTATGTTTGTTCTTCTCTGGTCCTCTGGGCCCTCCCCAGTATCAGTGAGTAGTCAAAGATAATTACTAATCATGCAGAGACTGCAGTAGTAGTTTCCTTAAGAGTTCTGTGGGGTTAATCTGACTCATATGCAAGTCACCTATATGCTCTTTAACTCATCTGTTTCCTATTGTGGAAAATTCTTGTTCTTCACAAGATACCTGTTATTTTTTGTTGGTCACCTACACACTTAAAAGTCCGTATTTCTCCACCTGCATCTCTTCCAAAGTCTTTCATTAGGAGGTGGAACTTCTCAATTTTTCTCCTTGCTTGTTTGCACTATTCTTTTGTATTGATCTCAGTCATATATCAAGGCATTTGCATTTGATTAATACTTTGTTTTAATTTGACAAGTCTTTAAAAGGACATCTTTGTGTGTCTGTATTGGACTCTTGTTTTTCTTCCTGCCCTGCTGTAATTTACTACTGTGCCTTTAACATGGACACTTTTAGCAGCTGCCAACTATTCTGCATCTCTTCCTCTTTGTGAAGTTCATTTATCAGTTTCCTGCATTTGCTGCACTCTGCTCTCCCCTGTTTTCCCGCTTTCTGTTTGAATTCTGAATCCAATAGGTTTGCAGTCACCATTTTCACAGAGGTTTATTTCTACCATCTAATTCTGAGCAAATACTTCAGGTTAGAACTATATAAAAAGTCATTTATAAAATACACAAAAAAACCCTGAGTTAAGACACCAGCACTGTAAGTCTTTCTCTTCCCATATGAGTCCTACCAACCATTATTCCCTATCAGGCCTTCAGGAACTGATTTTAATTGGATATGCCATAAAAATTAGGACTTGTATAATTAGATCCTTCAAGTCTGGCAGGTGAATAATTCAGCTCTTCCATGTTTTCATCCATCTGTGATACTTTACTCCATCTATGTCTGCATCAGTACGTACTATAGGCTGCCATTCTCTATGGGGAACCATTACTTTATGTAGGTCTCTTAAGAATCACATAAATCACATTAAGAAAAAAACATAATTCTTTACAAAAAACAACCCACAGTCATATGACTAACCACTCTAGGGTTTCCTGAAACCTTTCTCCACTACACCTCAATTAATACGCTCAGGACAATAACAGTAATAATAAAAGAGAAAAAGAGGAAAATTATAAGTTCAATAGAAAGAGCCTACTGAAGTCAACCCTCCCTGTGCACTAGCCCTTCCACTTGCAGCGTGTCTAACTGCAGGAGTTTGTTCCCCCCGGCAGGTTTGGGAGCACAGAGTGTCCTTTGATATTCTGCATACAAAATCCAAGACCGCTTTGAGCCATCTCTCAGGGAGCTGGCAGAAAGACCTTGTCCCATCCTGTCAGCACATGTTGATCCACAGGCCTGTTTTGCCTAGAAGGTAAATTACACTTAAGTAAAAACATTTTGAAACTTCCTCACCCCATGTTTGGTGCTAATGAGCCGATGAGTGAAGTTTGCATCCAAAAATCTCCATTTGCCAAAAGGTCCCAATTTCTTAGTGCTCCCCATGAATTGGACTCTTCTCCAGACAACCAAGCTGCAAGATAGGAAGGCCATTCTCTCTTTAAACCATAAATCATCCCTATAATTGGTGATCAGATGCTGTGTGAGAGACCTGGCAGGTGTCAGTTCTTCACTGCATAATTGAATGCAGCTTGCTCGGATGTGTCCCTGCCCCTCTTCTCTGCAATATGTTGGAGAATCAATGCAAGCCTTAAGTGTGACTTACAATGGCAAAGGGGAAAGAGAAACAGGAGAACACAGAAGTTTATCTTCCTCCAGAGCAGTGTCTGGGTGACAGCTGAGGCAGCCTGAGTTGAAAGGCATCTCAGCTGTGCATCAAGATGGTTATCTGACATCAGAGAAACTCCCAGTCACTGGCTGTCCTATCTCATCACTGTCAGTGGCTGAAAGCAAATGGGTGTACATAGGATTTCCACTACATGGACTAGAAAAACAAATCGAAAAACTTCTGTAATATGCACTCTTATCTCCCTCTGTTGATCTAATGTCTCCTTTAGTTCATATGCTTGATCTTTTCTTTGTTTTCTTTTTTTCCCCCTCTCACTCACACAGGGTGTAGGTACACCATCATGCATATTCAAAAAAACACGGTTTGATGTAATCATTCCATAAAATTGCTGAGAATTAGAAGAAACTTGCTTTCCTTCAGGATAGATATTTAGGCCTCAGATATTTTGGTTTCCTCAAGATATCAGTCATTTAACTCCTATTTAGGCAACTAACTCCTATTTTAATCAGCAAAAGCTAGGTGCTTAAATATCTTTGAAGAGCTGGTCCCCAGTGTCTTCCAGCTACAGGATCCAATCACTGATTCATCAGTCTCTGGATCCAATCAGCAGTGATTGATTTAATGATGTCAATATTCCTTTCCACTCCTCCATAATTTCCTGTCCCTGCCATTTATGACTTACTATAGGAAGCAACCCATTATGATAATTCAGCATTCCTGCTGCAGAAAACTATGCTGAAAATGAAAAACAAAATTCTACGCAGACCCAAGAAGCATCCGTTGCTGCAACATCAGTGTCCAGGCTGCTATTTATTGAATTGTTTATCTATAATGCAATGCTACAGTTTAAAAAATTAAATTAGTCTAATTATCCTATTTAAGGAGATAACTCTCCTGTTGCTACCACTCCCATAATTTTCTGCATTTCCATCTCCTAAATTATCCACTTCTAGGCTTTTTTCTAGCCCGTATATATCTGGAAAAAATATCCTTCGAGGTATAATTAACTTTTTCATTCAGAATCCTAATTTCCTCTCTCAGACATTTTCTGCAGTGTTTAAACTATTTATTATGCAAACTTAGAGAAGTCAAACTATGAATTATGTACAAATCTACGTTTTGGAGTTCTCAGCTAATCACTGCATCTCTGTGTCTTGTGGTTCAAGGTAACCAAAGTGCACAATGGAAAATATCACAGTCCAACACTCAGCATATGAATTTTTTCCTCATGTTAAAGACATCCTTTCTCCCAAACCAAAGAACTTAATATCATCTTCTTAATTTATTGTTTTCCAGTAATTTCTTATCTCCCACCACTGTTTGCCTTCCTTCACATCATACCTCCCTCAGCTCTTCTACAGCGCTCTTGCAATGACTTCTTATGAATGGTGGATGTCTTTACACTTGGTGTTAAGATTTTTCTCGCTTTTCCTGATCTTGGTTCATTTACTTAATCTTTCCCCTTGCACTTCTTGGGTTTTGCATTGTGATTTTACATTGTAATTTTGAAGGTGGGGCCTCTCTTTTATGCATCTTGTCTTGTACTTATCAAAAGCATTCGTCTTTACATGTAATTTAGGCTTTGGCATCATCATAAAGGGTACTGTTGTTATTGTTGTGATGAAAGCTACACGGGCTCCAAGGCTAGACTTAGCCTTGAAGACATCAAAGAAAAAGATATTTGCGGTCCCAAGGATTTTTCAATCTATGATTATTCTTTCTGCTAATTAATAGCACATCACTGGCTATCTATCTGTCCTGTCAGCAGGAAGATGTTCAAAACCCCCTCTAGCTTTTCAGTGGCATATTTTCTTGCGTATCTACTTTAACCAAAATGGAATTATATTGCTTGGAGAAACCTTTTCTTCCCCAGTGCATACAACCTAAAGAAAATGAAAAAATATGCTTTTATTTATTTTTGCATATGGGATTGTTATGATTCATTAGCACAGAAAATGGACAAGCACTGTGGAGTTACGTTCAATGAGACAGTTGTAAAATAAGTGAATTATTAGAGCTATATCTTCTGATTGTATAAAGCTGCAACGCTTTATTGAAATCTGTTCTGTTGGCTTGATAGCTGGAGCTGGATTACCTGAAATACAAAGAGTTCTCAAAGGGCTTTGTCCAAGAAAATGGGACTTACTTCCCCTAAATTTAGCAGCCAAAAGGGTAGACATTCAGTCTAACCAACCAGTCCAAATTCAGTCATCCCAGACTAAATAGTTACCAAAATAGGTGGTATAAAATCTCATCTTGGAATTTTTCTGTATGTTGCATACATATAAAAGTAGACTAGGCTATACATGAACATAGACTAGACATCTGAGACAACCTTTATTGTCCAAGGGTAATAGTTGGAGAGAAATACAGTCCAGATTCAAGGGGGAAAATTCCTTCTCTAGGAAAACTTTTTGTCTAGGCTTTATTTTATCAAGGCCTTAAAAGTCAGTGGCTTTTAAGCACAGTAAATGAATGCATTACTGAAGCTGTTTTCACATTTGAGCCCAAAGAGAAAGACGTATATGCTTCTGGAATGAAGCTTGACTAATACATAAATACTATTAAATGTGTGCAGCTGAAGAAGGAAAGCTCCATGTTGTTTTCTGGGAAGTCTTTTCACCAGGAGTTTGAACTCTGTGCTTTAGCTCACGTTTGCAACCTTGTTGAATGTACATTTTATTCCATGCCTTCGGCCACCAGCCCAGTGGACATAAGGAAAAAAGCTGGTAGGTACAATTCATTAGGAAACAGAGGATGGAACTTGTGAAATCAAAGAAGGTATTTAAGGGCTTTGGGATTTTGTTCTGTGTGGGGTCACAGACCTTTCTCCAGACAGATTCCTCTAGAAACTGGGAAAGAGACCAAGCCTGTCTTCATGATGACCCTGTCTGCTTCAGCATGACTTTGTGAGGAAGATGAGTCTTGCAACCTCCCAAAAGGAGAGAAAACATATTGTTAAAGACTTTTACAGCAGCCTCTCCATTTCTTCATAATTGGCTTTGCCTCATTACCAGAGCACCCTGCATGCTCTTGTCACTCATGCACATGTGTGTGTGCATGGGATAGAGAAACTTGTTTGGATTTTCATTTCTTTCTCCACCCTTTTGGACGTCAGCAGTGCCAGAAGAAAAGGATGTTTGCAGCAGCCTAGCTGTAACCCCAGTGAGCTTAATTTAACTGCTAAGTCAGGTCAGCTGGGACTCAAACCTGCAGTTTCAGAAAACCTGGTGGGAATTACAGACCTTGGGATTTGGTCCCTTAAGCCACCCCTTTGGTCTTGAAAGTTCAAACAAGCATGCACCAGGGGGAAAAATAATTGCAGAAGAACTCCTGAGCTGGGACATCAGATGGAGATGGGGAAAAAATCAAAACAAGTTAAAAATATTTTCAGCAAAGACAACTACAGGCTGGCAGTTCTGAAAAGCTGAGTTCCTCATCAGGGATTCTCATTATCATTTTTATTTATTGCTTTTGACACCTGGTCTATCATGTCAGGAATTCTTCTGGCTCTTCAGCCTCCTGACAGATGCAGTGTGCAGCAAATGCCTTCCCAATGCATCTGCCTCTGTCCTAGCAAAAGGCTCAGGATGTAACCAAATCCCACTGTGATCAGGAATGGACAAGTTGAAAGATGGATAAGATTGGATGCAGTGATGGCTGCTGAGAGGATGAGGCTGAAACCTGCATCGAGGAGACTTAAAAGACTGGCTCTAGCAAATAAAATATGCACAGCAAGTGGATCAGATAATGTCAGTTCAAATCTTATTTATCTCATCAGCAGCAGCTCTGCGAGTTTGTTGCTTTTACTTTTTTTGCTATTTTTTGTTCAGGATGTCTCTCATTAACCTGCTTTTCTCTGGATTTGTTTGTGCCTCGCTTTGGCAGCTAGCCAGTAGAAAACAGGACTTTAATTCCACAAACTGTAGATTGTGTCCCAGTTAATAAACCATATTTATTTTTCTGTTTCAAGAGTTTTGTTTCAGGCTTGGAGGTTATTTTTTTTCCTCTCCCTAGCTCTGTTTTGGTTTTGGCTTTTTTTCATTTCCATGTTATTTTGATTCTTTCCTTTCCACCAAGTGTAGAGATTTTAACTCCTGAGGTGCCAGAAACCAGACTGACTTTCCATGTGACATGTGGGCCAGCCTCTGGCCCCTGATTCAAGGGCCAGATGCTGCTCCGTAAAGAGTCCTGGACAATGTAGTTCCCTGACAGTGCTAGGGGCTGTATGCAGCTGTGCACTGACACTGTGACAGACACTGCCTTGGGCATGAATGACTGTGCTGGTGAGCACCCTAGCTGATGATGTACTGGTCCATGGGGTGAGTGGTGCTTTGATAATGCAGTGCCTCTGGATACTTTATCAGTCAGTGAGTGAGGTTTGAAGACACAGGAAGGACATTCTCACTGCTAAACTTTAGCTCTCTAACTTGGAGTGATTAAGCTGGTTGCTCAGCCTTTATGTGTTATATGGTCAGTGAAGAAAAGGCCTTTCCCAGAAGAGAGTTTGAGAGGAGACCTGAAGACCCCCTGCACAAACCTCTCTTTTTCTGAACTCTCAAGGAATACCTCAGAGACAAGCTATCTAAACTTCAGTGTTGTAAATCTTCCCCTCTCCTAAGCAGAAACCATTTTTGCAAACACAGACTCACAGTTCTGCAGCTTGGAGTTTGAAAGAGGGTTTAGGCATCTGTGTCCTTATTTTAAATAGCCCTTGTGCCTGCTGGAGCATGGACCTGCAGATAGGAGCAGCAGAGCTGAATAATCAACATTCAAAGTTGGGCTCAGTCCAAGTTACCACTGTGAAAATTCTGGTTGCACAATTCAGGCAGAACATTTAAACAGTGCTTGGGAAAGGGGCTTTCATTTCATAAGCTTCACCAGTACCCAGTGATGCTCTTTCTCACCTAGAGCTTGGTATGGGACAGGTCTGAAACTAAAAGCAAGACATGATGAAGGCAAATAGTTCTGTCTTGTGCATAACAAGACCCTCATGGAACTATAAGGACACATGTTTTCTCAGAGGATATAATCATAAAATATCTTTTAAAAATTGCCCATTTCTTCACTGCATATCATACAAATTCTGTAATTATGCAATATCTGAAATTTCTGAAAACTATCTTCTCACTTCAGCTACTAGCAAAAAAATATATCAGTCCATTGTGTTTCACCCAGTGATGTCTCTTTTCTCCATGAAGGTGCTAAGATGCCTCATTCAGTCAAGAGATATTACTCAGAGGTTCACAATCCATCAACCTGGCATAGAGAAGATGGATGGCAGATTCTTTTTAAAGACATGTTAGTTTACAGAAGTACTCCAAGAACTGTATTTCAGATCAACCCATTCAAAAAAAGACAGGAATTGTAAGAGACAAAAGTACCCCTCCAATTTTCCCTATCACAAATTGTAGCTAACATTTCTAGCACAGTTGCTGTTCTAATTAAAGCCTAGGGTGTTTTAAAGCACAGGCAGAAAAATACCATTATATGATATTTCTAGTCTCTACTATATAGTCTCCACTGAACACTTCCCAATCCTATGAGAAAGAAGAGACACACAGAGATTTGAGCCCAGACATTAGAATTGTTTAGGCTCTTAAATCCCCACTGAAACGGTTTCAGTAAGCACCCAGGATGGAGGAAATCAGAAGCTCCAGAAATTTCACTCATGGGACAGACAAACGTTTTGGTCCAAGGCCTGTCTCCACTGAATTCCTTCTATAATATATGAAATGTTTGTGCTTGCTGGCCTTTCACTTCCCATTCATTCTGAAGTTGACTCCTAAACTGGTTCAAGCCAAGCCAAGGAATTATTGGTGTCCCTTCAACAGAGCGGATGTGGGAACCAGATGGCGCATAGCTCTTGGGCTGGCAGGGTATACAAAGTTGAATTTCAATGTCAATGAGCAGCTAAATGACCGAGGGCTTATCCATACACACAGTTTATTCACTGGTCTGAAGACATCTAAACTGAACTGTCACAAACACTTAGTGCAGAACTACTACTGTGGCTTTGAGATAGCTGCAACATTTTGCACTCATACCTTGAGCAAACCTGAACATACACTGACTTGAATCTGGTACCTGCATGTGTTTTCTAGGTCACATTTTACATAGCAAGTTATCAGCTGTCTTCTAAACATCAGGCTAGCCTTTCTTCAAGTATGGTCTTTGTTTGGTTTGGTTTCTTTTAAATCTTTTTCTCTTGCTAGTGCTAATAGTATTTTTGAAGCATATAAAATGTTGTCATAGAGTTCCTAGTTATTTACTTTTTTCCCTTTAAATCCCTTTACCCAAGTGATTGGGTTCATAATAGCTTTCATCTTTGTGAAATCAGCCCTGCATATGCGTGTATCTGTGTGGTTTGGACGTTATTTCATTTGCATGTAGCAAGTGTAATCAAGTCTATGTCACTTGCATCTAAACAACTCTCTGACTTTTAATTCTGTGACTGAATTCTCTTTATCTGTCAAGATGATGAGGTCTAGCACCATTTTCCCTCCTGTTGGATAAAACACTTTTAAAGTTAGGAAATTGTCATCTTCATTTTTTTAAAAAAATCAAGGATATTTTAGTTCTAGCAGCATGAGATCTCCTTCATACACCACTCAGACTAAAGTCTTTTCTTCCTACTTATAATAGAGAGGTGTTTAAACAGCTGGACAAGAAATCCAGTCACTCTCTGTCTGCAATGGATAGCAGTCAGGACCTCATTTGGTCTTTATTTGTGAGAACATTGGTTCAGATCGTTTGCTTCTGAGTTCTCAGAGAGTCAGAAACATGCAATGACATTTCTGACATAAGAATACAGCCCTACCACTTTTAGTTGCCCAGTTTTGCTTCCTAAACAATTGTAACCAGTGCTTTTAACATTCCAGTCATGTAAATCTTCCCATCAGATTTCAGTAACACCAAAGTAGGTCGAATTTGTGCTCATGTGTGAGCAATTCTTATTCCTCCTTTTACTACTCGGAATCTTCACAGTGGTGTACAGGCAATTAAAGATTTTCTGTTCCTTCAAGTCTCTTGGTACCTCAATTAATCTGGTTCTCAACATCTTGATTTTGTGCTAAATTGGTGCTCCCTGTCCCTTCTCTTAATCCTCCCCTTTGCTATTAGTGGAATGCTTTTCTGCACCCTGCCTGCTCCACACAGCCCCTCCTCTTAGACTGGCTTCTCTTCTACTGAAATAGATTTTCTCCAAACTGCACAGCCTCGTGTTCACACAGGATGACCAATATTCCAAAAAATAACATCTGCTAGCTTACACAATTCCACTGTAATTTCACTTCCAGAATTTTCTGCCTTCTGTCTTACTTCAAAGGTAAGACGGCTGCTTGAGAAGATTACTTGGGATTGCCTGTTCTTCAGCTGCCTCTCTTGACCTGAGTGTGTGTCCAGACTTGTCTGTAACAAGTGAGGTTCTATATAAAGCTGAGTTACTTATACTAAGACATATTGCTCTTACCAAAAACTTGCCTAAGGTGTTCAAGAATCTTATGAAGTCTTGTCTATTTTTTTGTTTGTTTTGCTCAGGAATGACCAAATCAGCACATCAGTCCTTGGACAGTCTTTCATTTCTTGAGAATCTGCAAAAGCATCTATCTTCTCTTTAGCTGTTGGCTTTTTCTTCTCTCCACCACCCCTTTTTTTTAATAGACATACACAATTTTCTTTTAATCTATGCTATGAGTACATTCTCAGTCCCATGTAGATCCCTATTCCCTTCCACTAATTGGATCATCAGAGATAATTTCCTACATAACAGCCTAAGAGACTAGAAACAACTGAACATTTCCAGTTAAGTGAAAATTATTCTGTTTTTCTTCTGTTTGGGGCTCTCGTTCCCATGACACTAGTCATGTAGTAGATCACCAAGTCCTTTAGGTGCTGGCGTTTATTGAATGTCTGACAGGGTAATACTGGTCTCGGCTCTTTTGCTAAGCTCAAGGGAGTTTGTGCAATATTACTACAATTGGCATTAGTATTTCATTAGCAAAGCATCTACCTTCCCACAGTACCCCAAGCATTGTATACATGCTGCAGAGAGGGGAAACCATTCCTGGTGTTTGCCAGACCCTGGGTCATTGTGTTCTCAGGACATTCATCTAACCACCACCAAACTGTCCCCCCACTTCAGAGTGGTCCCTGGTCACATTCCCTTTGAGGATGAGCACATCTGACTTCATCCACAGAGGTAAGACACCAATGCAGAGCCCAAGCAAGAGGCAAGGTCCAAGTCCACAAGGTGCTGACTCACCCAAGGGTTTCCAGTGACAGATGCTTTCCTTAAAAACTAGTACTTTTTAAAGCAGATAAATAATGGACTTCAAGCCACATTTCTGCAGCTCAATGGTGACATCCAGTGACTGGCTCAGTTATTCCCAGGTGTGTATTCTGCAGGGGCAGGCCATCACTGTTTTTTGGCTCCAGGAGTGGCTGACATGTCTCTTGCAATCACATCATGTTCATACTGGAAAACACTTTAAAACAAAATCCCTGTTTAGATTTACATAATCACTTAATTGCAGTGCCTCACATCTCTTTTCTTCCTGTTGAGCAGCGCTCTGCAGCAAGCAATGTGTCCGTAAACTCTGCTCACAGTCCTAATATACCTGAAAAGGGTTTAGCTCCATTGATAAGGAATTCCAGCATTTAGCCTGATTTTGACAAACACCAGCTGTTTACCTTCCTTGTGACCTGCAGTGATCTGTAATCTTTTATAAACCAGGTGTGGAAATTATTTTTCTGCAGTCACACCATGCCTGCCTGAGGGTACAGGGTTCAGTGGTGCTCTCCTGGGCTATTTGGGCAGAGAGACAGTGGGAGTAAAGGCAGAGAAGTGGGGCAACACGTTGGAAAGGAGAAGAAAGAGAAAAGGACACAAAAGGAAAATGGAAAGAATGATAGGGAACAGAAGAAAAAAAAAACAGAGAAAAAAGGAAAGAAAAACTTATGGAGGGAAAGGTAGAAAAATAAGCTGAAGGGAGAAGTGGAGATGAGGCAGAAGGAAGAGCTGTCCTGGTCTCAGCAAGAAATCACGCCGTTAAGGGATCTCAGTACAGTGGAGATGGCGTGTATTGAATATACTCTGTCAGTGCAGCAGCACCCGGCTTTCCGTGGTGATAAATGTCATACGTCTTTGCTGACACTTGATAAAGGTTCTGTCTATCAGCGGTGCCAGCCAGCGGGGCCAGCTGGCTCGAGCTTAACCTTCATCACTACTCTTTCAAAGAGAAGTCCCAGAATTTTCCTCTATTTCACCACTCCCTCTTCAGACACACTTCCCCTCTACCCAGCCCATTCACCCTGCTCACCTCAGTGCTTTCTGGCACTCAGCTTAAAAAAGACCATGAGCAGCAGAAATAAAACTGTCTGACTTAGCCAGCCAAGGAGAGACAGTCTGGGGCTGGACTCATCCAAGAAAGGCTCTCAAGTAGGATGGAAGATGTGGAAAAATCATGGGAATGTTAAAATAATAGAAAAAAAATAAAACAACAAAAAAAAAAATATCTCACCCTTCGAACTAGGCTTGCAGCTAATCGGTCATAGTGCCAGACAGTTCCTCAGTGTTAAAAGAAGCGTGCTGATTTACACCAAAAGGATTTGTCCCTGTGTATGCACATGAGGGGAGAGGCACATGGTGCCAGAGGCACTGTAAGACCAGATCAATGGAAGTGTCATTATATCTTTAAATATACTTTGGATACGGCTCTGAGAGCACTGGGAAGTAACTAGAGGTGTAACACTTCTCATGGGAAGGCCTAAACATCCTTTAAAAATGCAAACAGATTATAAGGCTTGTAGCCGTAATTGGAAAGTGCAGGCTGGCCACATTGTTAGCTTTGTTTTAGAGGTTAAACCAAAAAGGGAAAGTTATTTGTCTAAGGTGAAAAATCAGCAAAATGCCCAAGTGCAAAAATAGTAAGCAGCTGGACAAGCTGGAATAAAAACAGGCAGAAAACATCTCAGTTGCACAACAAAATGAATGAATATAAACCACCTGAATTGCAGCTATTCAGGAAGTGAATTATTCAGAAAGACTGAAGGATAAGAATAAATCACACATTAGCACATCAGGTTAATATGGCAGCAAATAACAGGAGAACAGGGTTATTTAGGATATATATAAATTCTTGTCAAGAGAGGTCATTTTTTTTTCCTCCCTCTGGGCTCAATGAGACAAACATTCAGTCAGTTCTGAGTATCTCAGCATCAACAACATATTGACAACCTGGAGGGAACTCAAAGAACATCTTCAGAGATGATTTAGGGACTGGAAGGATTGATTTACAAGGAAAGATTTTATGATCTAAGTGGAATAGATTCATCTCTACTATAATTCCATTGATGTCAAAGGGCCAAAGTTTGCCCTCAATTACAACAGTGTAGATGTGGTGAAACTTCACTGGAGTAAAAATATAAGGTCACCAGTAAGGAAAAAAAAAAATGAAAAAGGAATATCTATTAGACTCTGGACATATCTCTGTAGAGAAATGGTTGAAACTCGAGTGTTTGTGACATTTAAAATTAACCAAGATAATAGTATTGAATAATATTAAACAGAGATCTGCAGTGACAAGGGAAATAAAAATACATAAGTGCTATTTTCCCATACTTTCATTATGATGATGATTACTGTTCTATGAAAGGAGGAATCCACATCTGAAATTAACTTCCTATTGGCCCTTTTAAACATAGTAAGTTTTAATACTGTCAAAAAACGTCAGGGGAAAATCCATCTTTGGCAAAGCCAAAGAAAATAAAGACAGTTTGTAAACTGTGTTAGAGATAGAGGAAAACCTACCAATAGTATCAGCCTATTACAACATGCTATGGCTGGTGATGATAAAGCAGAGATGACAAACTCTTAATAACAATGGAAAAAAAGCAATTCTATTCAATAACAGTTTATATACTGCAGTGTAAAGAGATGGCTCTGAGGAAAGATTTTAGAGGATGCCTGAAGTAAGTTTCAGGTTGATTTGTAATATGAAGTATGAAGATGACTATAGTCCTCACTACTGGAATTCCACCAATAGGTTGTACGCTGTAGTAGGAAAGAACTATTACCCCTTCACTTTTATCTCCAAGACAAAAATAATGTTCGTAACAGGAAAAAAAGCTGGTGATTTTGGACGAAGGGAGAGGACCTGAACAGGTTTCAGAGGTTTTTATCTCTAGGTTTAGAAATAAATCAAGGCAGCTAATGTGCACGGAGCGTGTGGAGGAAGTCAGGCACAAGAAGAGCCATGTCCATCGCAACAGAGATATGGAAGATAAGAGGGATCAAAATTCAAGAAAAAGCACACTGCTTTAAAGCAGCTCTGTGTATGACTATCACATCTCACTGCAAGGGCAGGACCTCTTCCAGAGAGAGAAACCAGAAGCACTAAATGCACAGTCCTGTAGATACGTGAGCTGTTGTTCCTTCCTACCCCACCAAATTCTCCATGAATGCAAAACAGGGCTACGAATGGTTATGGGGAACCCCTGCCCTGGCCAGGGGCTGACAAGCAGGATTGGGGAAAAGAAGTTCTAAAAAGAAAATGTGTAATAACAGAAGAAGAAAATCTTTTAAGGAAGAGTGGAATGAAAACGGAGGGGAAGGATGAGAAGACCATGGTTACAGGGCACGGAGATGTGAACAGAGCGATGATAAATCAGTTACAAGACTTTCATAAACGACCAACCAACAAGTCGATTTTAGTGTGACGCCAACCTTTGAACTGAAGACTGCTCATGGCAAGGAAGGTGAGAAGATCATTTAAGTTCACCAATAGTTGAACAACAACTATTATAGACCAACTATTATAGTCTGGATACTCTAAATCTAGATCAAGAGACAGTTTGGAAGATATCTATCCCACAAATGCTAATAAAAGTCATAAATAATAAGAGAGTTACAGGTAACAGGATGCTCTGATAACAATGTGATATCAGGGGAAAAAAAAGCTATATGGGATTGCTAGTTACTCTGGATTGATAATTTATCCTGACATAAATGCAGTGAAAACAACGGAAGAACTTATAGAGGAACCAATTAATAAAGAATTAAGGGATAGGAATAGAATTAATGACTGTCAACATGATTTTATGGAAAATAGGTTTTATCAAATAAACCTGATTTAATTATTTGGGGAGATTCCAAGTTGGACTGATAATCACATTGATGGACTTGGCTTTACTAAAGCCTTTGACTCAGTATCACAAAATGTTTTGATTTTAAAATTAGAAGTACACTAATAGAAAATACACTAAACAGATTAAAAACTGACTAACTTCATGAGTTCAGCAAGTACTAATTAATAGGGGTTTATAAGAATTTTTTCCTTGCGGAATTTTGACAGATGAATGTATCTACAGTCAGTACTATGCAATACTTGCAGCAAAGAACCCCAAATTAATATACAATATACAATCACCGGTGCTACAAGGCATCAATGCAATGAAGTTTGATGAAGTGGTAAGTGAAGGTACTTCTAGGTACTTCCAGATAGAGCTCACATTTGTCTGACAGTTAGGTCCATTCAAGAAAATATCTGGCCACGTATGGGGGCTGTGCACTAAACCTTGACTACATGATGCTGTTTTGGTGTCCATGTGCAGAGTTGACCTTGGATGACTTGTGAGGAGATGTGAAAGCGTCTGAGACACATAATTCCAGACACTCCAGATCCCCTTTATTTCTTTTTCATGGATCCCACTGCAATGTCCAATGCACTGTTGGAGGCAACTGCCTGAATCCTAAATCGTCTGACACCTCTTTTTTTTTTTTTTCCAGTGCTATCTTCTACTGACTGTCCTTAGATCCTGAGGGCCTGGCTTAAATCCATGCCATCTGCAGCAGCCACTTCTTTGCAGCCATCCTGCCAGTGCCCGTGTTCCACTAATAACCTTATAGTTTTGGTATATGCTATTAAAACTTGCTTTCTCCTTATGTTCTTCAGCTGCATAGCTAGTTTCAGATCACATCCCAAATAACTCTCCACATTCAGACAATGGAAACAGACTATTATTTTCCTGAACTCAAACAATCAGAGACCTTTGTGAGGGTGTTTTCCTCCCCCTCCCCTTTGTCATCCCAATAGATCTCTGTCAGATTCTGTAATAAATGAAATTCCAAAGAAAAACAAGCACTTACACTTCCCCCCCTCCTCTCCACTTCCCCACCCACAAATAAGTGGTATGCTTTTAGTGCACTTAGTGTTCTCAGATTATGTTAAAATATACCAAACAAATACTGTTCTAGTCTTTCATAAAAACTTTAAATTGCTATTTCTGGGCTCAATTCAACCCTTGCCTCATTCTGTGATAAAAGGACTTAAAAGTGCTGTTCTAGAATAGAATAAGGTTTGGGTTTTATATAGTGTCTTTCATGTTCACAGTATCCCAAAGGGCTTTACAAAGCACTGATGTAGATACTGGAAGTACAGTAAGCGCAGTCAAATACAGCATCCATTATGTGCTCAGGGATGGCTCATGCACCTAGCACCCAGCCTTATGTAACAGCAGTGGGTTTGAAAAGGGAATGGAGCATTAGTTGGACATCGACATTACTTTAATGGGCCACAGGCACGGCTAGGAGTCTGAAATAATAGGTGGAGAGAAACAGGAGAGACAGGAAAACGTGGTGTGTGTGGCAGGGGGGGAGTGCAGGTGCATTGCTTGAAGCCGTGCAAGCAGGCAGTGGCACTAATTTGCTTAACCTCCCCATTGCACGTGGGGGAAAGCTGGAGATGGATGTTTTTTGGGGATGGCGGATGCATGCGTCGCCTGTGTCTGTGGGCATGCTCACCAGATGAGGAGTGAGCATCCAAAGGGTCTGCGCAGGGTAGTGTGGTGATGCGGTTGAAGGGTTTGAGGGCTGGGAGTAAAGTGTGGGAGAGGCCATAATGAGATGGAAAGACTGCACACAGTGCATGACTATGGAAGGAGTCGGGGTGTAAAATTAGCAGAAAGGAGGCGATGCACATTCATGGCTGAACTGTGTGCATGTTATCTGTGTATCTGAGCAAAAGAAGGGCTGAGAAACTGCTTACAGTTCGCAAGCAAGATAAAGGATTATTACGTACAGATACTCTTAGGAGAACAAAAAGCTTCTAAAGAAAAACAAAAAAAAAAATGGACTGTATGGTGAAAGGGCAGAGGTGTGTTGGGAAAAGATTATACAGCAGGAAAGAAGAGTTGAGACCGTCAGGGGATCACAAACATCATGCAGCGTCAGAACAGCACACGAAGGGGAAGATACACCTCTGCCTGTGTGCGCTCCTCAGAGCAAGGAAAATGAGGCAACTACTTCCCAGAGAATACGTGGTGTGAAAAGGAAAGGTTTTGTTTGAAATTGGCTATGGGATTCCTTGATGTTTGCGTCAGAGTGATTCAAAAAGAACACATCTCACTTTACTTCCATTCAGTTATATGTTCCTTTCAAAATCTGGCTTTTTAGGGACTCAGCATTAAAAATAAATGAGCATTTACTGCTAAAGAATGATTTTTTCAATGCATCATAAAGCGTGCATTTAAATGTAGAATATTTTTAAAGATGTAAACACCTAAAGGAAGTTACTTACTCTGGTAGAAATGGACTTCTGTTTTAATGTCAGTTTTGTCACTAGAAAAGTTTAAGACAAACTGGGAAAAAAAGACCAAACCAAAACCACTCTGTAACCTCTCCTTAAACAAAAGCAAAATAGAAGAATAAATTTAAGGCACTTCCTCTTCTCTCTTTTTCCTGAAGAAATATGGTCCAAGTCATGTTATGAGGTGATGAGGACTAAGAAGTCTCGAGTCAGATATTATAAATGATGACTTAATGTAATGACATAGAGGTTAGCTTATAAGTCAGGAAGAGACTTGTGCAGGATGCAGAGACTGTTGTAGCTTTTCACGGGGGAAATAAAAAACTTATTTCAAATGGAAAGTTAGGGGGGTCTTATATTTTAGACCACTATAACTCAACTGATATAACCAGTAAAACTTCCCTATGTAGATACATAAATGCTTTAGAAAATATTACACCACAATTCCATTACAGATACTGATGTTACTCCCTCCCTAACTCCCCAACAGGATTTGTTTTTGGGCAGAACTCTGTGATAGCAATTTGGGTTTGTGAGGCTTACAAAACCTGTGCTTGTTCTCACACATAAACATGTCCAGATGTTCAGTTTCCAGCTCCTTCATGGGGCCACACGTGGCATTTTCTTCACCCTCGGTTATCCCATGAATTATGAAGAAGTGTTTGCTGCAGGCCAGGGAGAACACATGTGTCTGAAATGCTGCTGGAGCCCTGGCCTACGATGCTTCCCATGGCTGCATGGGAGAGAAGTAACACTTGGTCCCATGTGAAAGAGAAGAGGACAGGCAACTAAGCAAGAGAAAAAGATTAAACAGGAGGGAAACAGCAACATTCCTATCTAAAAGAACTGGTGGACAGAAAGTAGATGACCCATAAAAGCAAAGAAATGTCTTCAGACTAAAGTAAATAGTAAGCTCTAAAAATCTACCTCTAAGAGATTATGTAGGTGGAACTTCACAAAAGATATCTCTGGGGTTTACCCCATTGTGAGCCGTTACTTCAAATCATTTGCCAGGCACTTGAGAGTTTAATATCAGCTTTTGATACAGTATTTTTCTGAAGTGATTTTGGAGATTACATGGAGGGAGAAGGTAAAAATAAACCTGAATGGGAGGGTTTTGTTGCAAAACCAGTTTTAAAGCCTGATGGAAAAGTCATGAATGTCTTGTTTAAGAATGAAGCCCTGGCAGTATAGGTATCGTTTCTTAGCATGAAAAGTTTTCAGTGAACTGTCTATAATACCAATGTGCCGATATCAAAGAGATATTATAATGACCAAAGCATAGAGATGGGCTTGGATCAAAGTACTAAACCAAATATCCGCTGGAAAATGCACAGGGTCTGTTTCACGAACAATTTAAAGATGTTGATATTTGTTCACATTTCCTAAAAAAATTATACATGACAGACTGGACGGGGTGTGGAGAGACAGGAAAAAAGCATGACAAAATTAAGTTCCAAGTTTCAAGTCAGCAGCCGATGGAGATCTAATAACCCAGCTTTCCTGAATGAGTAGTTAGAAAAGAAAATATCTCATCTTTGCCTCACTTCTAGAACCAAAAAGAACCCATCATAACTGACAGTTTTCTCCTCAGATGTTTAATGAATCAGTCTCCCCACAAAAAGCGAACAAAACCTCGAAAACGTATTCTTGAAAATTTATCGACCTTCTGTAAACAGAGATCTCACTATGGAGCTACATAATTTTTAGTGGTTGAATCAGTTCCCCCTTATATTTGTGCAAACCCAAGCCCTGTAGATTATATGTGCAGCAAGAGGAAATTAATACAACTCCCTTCAAATTATTTTAATATGTCACTGATTTATGCTAGCTAAGAATCTGGATTTATTTCTACACTGTCCTAAGTTTATAGATTTTCACTATGTGCTTTAGATTTTTCCTACAGTAACAACAGCTTTAAGATGAAATTTAAGCAGACTTGGATTGAGATCTGGGTAAAGAATACAATTTGTGGGATTTGCAAAGCACATAAAAGCCCATTCCCCCCTGCCCCCCCCCCCAGGTGATGCCTTTGAAATGGACTGCAGTCTCAGGCAAGAGACACTTTTCTTGGAAATACTCCAGTTTGACTGCTCAAACTAAGAAATAATCTTAATTCTGAAGTAAACAATGGTGGAAGAAACTATGCCAGAACCTGTAATCTACATACAGAGAAGATGTTCATACCCAGGTCCAGGTGCATTTCCCTCCTGTGCCCTCCCTGCCTGTTCCGTACTCCGCTAGCTGACCCTCAAAATAAAATCATAAAAATTCAAATGACTTTTTGGAAAATATACCTGTGAAGGGGAGACATCTCCTGTCACTTTAATAACATACCAGGTTAATAATATTAAATCACCAGAGGCCAAGGAAATGTCACGGGAAATATTTAAGGCTCCTCACTCGAGAGTGATGAGACTTCCAAGTAGCTGGGAGAGAATCAGAATGGGATAGCAAGGACTGGCAAGGCTGATCCTGGCCCACAAGGAAAAGTCATTTTGTAGGGGTTGGACTCTCATTTAAGGAACATACAATATATTAACAAAATGAAATTTTATCTAATCCTGGAAGATAAATTTATGCTGGTGAAAAGGGCCAGGACAGCTCTGCAGTCAGTAGTCCCCAGTTTATCCACCAAACCAGTAGAAGATAGACAAGAGTGGGGCCAGTTCCCAAACTTTTGCTCTGCCAAGAAATTAGTTCCTCAGTTAATGTCAGAAGTGAGAATTTTACTGACATGAACATAATCATGCCCATTGGAACTGGCCATTACTTTTGCTTGGGTTTTGACCATACCTTGATCCACCTGGGCATTTTACTGAGGCAACCAGCCTTAAAACAAACCTACCAACCAAAAATACAGAAATCTCTCCGAAAGACAGATGGACAGCATGAGTTTAAGGCTGGTTGGGATTGCCAGAATGATACAAAGCTTTTTGACAGAGCTGTGGGATTTGTGTCATTTAAAAAAAAAAAAAAAAAATTCAATTTTTTTTTATTAATCCACAGATATAGCTGGACTGTGTGAATATGGACAGATCCTTAGCTCAAAAAATCTTCACTGGAGTTGTTCTGATTTATACCAGCTAAAGGTAAAATCCTTTTCAACTGGGTGATAATCTGCATTTGTTTGGTTCTTGAGTTTGCTGGACAATCGATTCAGGAAGAAGAGGAAGTGAAGTGGGTCTGCAATTTGAAGGACCCTTACAGCTCCTGATGCTCACAGCTCTGCCTCCCTTGCTATCAGACAGAAGACTTGAGCATAAATATTACTTGTTCAGACTCTAAGCTGTCAGACCAAACGTAGAGCAGGCAAAACTGCATTCTTAAAAAGCACACAATCTCAATTTGCTCATATCTCTGTAAATACAACTTTTGCCTGGTGCAGCAACAAACCCCCATATATGGATTGAAAAGATAGTCACTGCTCTCCCCATAACCAAAAGAGAAATTTGATTGTGACAAATGTGAGATTTCAAGGCCTGAAATAGAGAGCTTCCAGTCCGTGTTGGTCCTTCCTTGGTGGGCAGTCATGCAGAGTTGTGCTGGCCACCTCTGAACTCGGTGGAAAGCAGTCTCTGGCACAAGGAAAACTGGCAAACACAACTCCAGCCCTAAAAAACATTCCCTGGAGCTGATGCCACAGTCCTGATCAACAGGTTTGATTGCTGCACCAGGTCAAATAATTAGAAACTAAAGCAAACAGAATTAGTGAACACATGGGTACATCGTTCTTTGGGAAGAGTCAATACAGCTGTTGTAGAGGGAAGTCATGCCTCACAAATCATTCTGGGGTCTTCTAAGTAATTAAGAAATATATCAATAAGGATGATGTAATCGATGTAGGGCTTGGCAATTAAAAACCAAAACAAAACAGACCTCCCATAACATCCAAAAGCTCTTAAAGCAGCTATAACCTAATGGGATAAGAGGAAAAGTTTTCCTGTTAACTGCCTAAAAGAACAGGAGCGAACATATTCAACTTATTAATAAACAGGCTGAAAAAGGGGATTCACAACAAGAAGATGAAGTGAGTAGAAGACACAAAATAACTGAGCATAGTCAAATTTGAAGCTGACTGTAGAGAATTGCAGAAGACTCTTGAGATACAGAATGATTCAGTGATAAAACGACAGATGAAATTCAGTGCTGATAAGTGCTAAGTAATGTACATGGGGAAAATAAGCCTAACTATATTTCCAGTCAGGAATGGGATCCTGGAGTCATTGTAGATGGTTCTATAAAAATGTTAGTTTAGTGCTCAGAAATGCTCAGAAAGGCAAATAAAATACAGGAACTGCTGGAATATCAGAGAAGAAAACATGAAGCACAGTTGTGCCACTGGGTAAATACACAGTTCACCTGCATCTCCAACTGTGCATGTAGTTTTAGTCTCCCTATCTCAGGAGAAAAAAACAAACAAACAAAAACCCTAAAAATGGAAAATGTGCAAAGAAAAGGAACAAGGATCAAAGACCTGTAATGGTGTGCAAGGACAGCCTTACTAACCAAGGGCTCAGGAAAGAGAAAAATTGAGAGGTTAGAAGAGAGGTCTGTAAAGGTCTGAGTGGAAAAAAGGGAGTGCAGAATGGGGCCCCAGACTGTTTTACATCAGAATAACTATGGGGCACCCTACATAGGCGTTGTGCAAGTGGTTTCAAATAAATGAAACAAGCCCCTTTTCAAACTACATAAGTTTCAGTCCTCACCTCAGGATGCGAAGGGAGGTCACGTAGCTTCAAAAAGGGAGCAAGGAAACTCAGGGCATGCACATCTGTGGGTTTGGTGGGATTTTTAAACACCAGACGGGCAGGAAGCCATCCAACCACCAGCTGCCAGAACCTGGCAAGGTACTCCATGCGACAGGTTGGAATGACATGTGCAAATCATTTTTGTACTGAGCACTTGCTCCTCTCCTTGCGGAGAGTTTCGATCTGACCAAGCTTCATGGTGTATGGGGCCATCACTCCCTCCCTCAGAGTTAGAAGAGGAAAGAGCTACTTTCAAATGTCTTCCTACAAGGCAAAGCCCTAAGTCACATTTTCTCTCTCTCTCTCTCACACACACACCAATATGTATTTGGCCCTATTGGGAGCCATGAAGCTACTGTAAAGGGGAGTCAGACCACACAGGTCAGATGCACCCAGTCAAGGGTGGTGCCAGTAGTGCTGAGGAATGGTGGCTCCACGGCCCCCCTCTGCCACAGGGCAAGGCACCTGCAGTACTGGGCAAGTTAGCAGCAGAGAGGCACTACAGTCCGCTTAGCTCTCCACCGTACTCTGCTTTCCAGGAAATATTGCACCTTGCCATGAACCAAGCAACAAAGCAACATTTGTTTCTGCAACCCAAACACTTTAAACAGGTTTTGTACCAACTGGTCCGTTCTACGTGCTGTACGTCTGTCACAGAAGCAACCTGCTTTCATTTTCCACAAGGTGCCACAAGCATCAATGTCACTTTTCATAATAATGGTCCAGATTGTCTACAGGCATAAATCAATCTCGTTGCTTCTAGATCGATAGTGATAAGCCAGTTTATACCAGATCAGGAGCTAGTTAAATAACAGTAATGCTGGAGATATCCTGAAAGGAGTAGGAGTATTTCATTGCATCTGAGGATTGAAGAAGAGGATCAGGTGGGTTTCATGTTCATCAAAACAGGACAAATAAGGTTGTGCTCAGTGCAATACAGACATGTCTTTCAATGAAAGAAAAAAACTGTACCTGCTTTTGTTTATTTGATGTTTCCCCTCCTTACAATGCCCCAGAAGAGAAAATAAGCTGATAAATTCTATATTAGCACTAACACATGTATCAACAATACTGACATGTTTTCAGTTGAATTTTCAGTTCATTCTATTTTCCATCTCACAATGAAATTCAGTTCAATTGAAAGATTCAATAATAATTGGAAATAGGCTCTGGAAATTGCATAATCTAGTTCCTAAAGACTCAGAAATTAACAAACAAACAGAACACACACAAAACTAAAGTAACCACATTCTGTAAAGATGTAATAAGTCAATTAAAGTCATGCACAATGTGATTCTTGGCTGATGGGAGAATACAAAGAGAGAGGTCAGATCCTGTTTTCAAAAAGGAGCTTCATGAAAAGGGAAGCAAATGGAAATGTCATTATTGAACATTATGATGAGAGATGAAAGGAGTCTCATCCAAAAAAGCTCCAAGGGGGTGAAATGTAAATTGTTCAGAAAGGAAACAAATGAAAGGGGATGAGATAAAGTCAGTGATGAGTAAACATGGGGGAGAACTGCAACTCAGGTTCAGATGATAACAGTAATAAATACTAAAGGGCCTGGATCCATAGCAGGTAGAAATCAGCACAGTTTCATCATCTTCAGTGGGGCTGCACAGATTCACACCCACTGAGTCTCATCCTAAAATAGCACTCAGCATTTAGGTAGCTCTTTCATCTATTGATACAGTGCAAAAACTATTATCTTCACCCACATATGGAGAAACAGATGAGGGGTACACAAAGGGCCTTGTGGCTTTTCATTTTTTCTCCTAATTACAGTTGTGCTTTCTGCTTGTTATAGCATTCAAGGACCCTGTTGAAAGCCAGAGCCAAGTCATCTCCAAACAGAACTGCATACCTGAAACTCCTGAAGATAAGATTAAATGAGTCACCCCAAACCAGGTATTTCCAAAATGCCCAAGGGAGTCAAAGGACTTGTCCATACAACACAACTCAGGGCTATGTAACACCAGTTAAGATCCCTCATTGAGATGGCTTGAATATAGAAAAAAAAGTACAGCATTAGCTCCGTCGTCCACTGGGACTGCTTCACAGGTTTCAAGGACAGACACTGAAAGGACATTCTTTCATAAGAAAACACTCATGTTTGGAAATGTTTATGCCTAAGAAAGGGTTGGATTAGATGAAAAGGGTCAATTCTGAGTTATTGTTACCTAAATCTAAGTTGACATATATACCTATGATGCCTGCAGGAATTCTATACGTGGGCAACCGTGAAAGGGGATCCCTAACCCATATTTCATGCCTGCTCTGTTACATGGTTCCTGGTGGCAGCTACATGTGAAATGAAAGCCCTGTAGAGACATCACTTTCTGAGACAAGTTAATCATTCCATAAAGGTACTCCTTACTCCCTGCCATGAACTGTTGCATAGCTCCGCTGCCTGCTGTTAAACTGTCGAGTGATTCGACTCAAAACTGGTTGCCACTCATTTATGAAGCGTTAATCCCTGTGCTTGGCATATGCACATTTGTTTAATATGTGAAGCTCCATGAGATCCACTGGGATGGAAGGTTCTCAATGGATGCTCGTCATCATCAAATGTAGGATGATAGTTAATTAGCTTGCATGTCTCTCGGTACCCCGTGAGAATAGCCATTCAAGCTTGACAGAGATAACTTGCCTGAGAAGCAAGTAATCCTGATAAATGTAACTCCAGGAAAGGACAGTAGAAATTAGAGAGGCAGAAGCGGTATCTCGCCATATAAAATTATGAATTTTGATCCCACGTCTACCATTGTGTAAATTAACACTGACACCCTGGCTGGATTGAAGTTTAGGCAAGTGATATTTGGTGCTTACATCATCACCAGCTGTATGAACACTGGCTCTAGATATTCACAGCTAACCCTGTTTTAACAAGGGGACAAAAAGAAGTACTTTTGTCCACTACATTCCAACTTATATATAAGAAATAAAACATTTTGAAAAATCTGAGGTTTATTAATAGTTAGCTATAAATGCTCAGCACCTGCAACAGTCTGATCCTTTCCTTAGAAGTCTCTGAGTGAATGCAAATACCTTACTGCAGGCACCCACAATTAAAAATTGTCACTTGGCTGCTACATGGCCAACCCAGAAACAACAGCCTTTTCATTTACTAAGGCAACATATAGACTTCCTATATGCATTTGCTTATCACTGATGATGAAACACCACAAAAAACTCCTTGAAAAGTAACACATATTCAAGTCCAGCCATGCATAAAGATATTTTCCAAATCTGGGCCATAGTTTGTGAAACCTGCTGAGCGGAAAGGTGTTCTGTCAGATATTGTTATTAGGAATTTTATAAAACTTTGAAGGTTATTATTGCTCCAGATTAGGTTGAAATGTTTAATTATGAACAGAGAGAAGGTTTTTGGCCTTTTCAAAGGATAGGAGCCTTTATTGATTTTATTAGTCAAAGAAGGTGATAATTTTTATATTAATAACCAGAGAGCAATTTCTCTGTTAAACAGTGATTATAAAATACTAACTGAAATACCGTTGGAAAAGTCCGAGGAAGGTCACTCTTTTTTCTTATTTCTTGTAATCAATCTTATTCTATCAAAGGCTGCAGAAATATAGCAATAATCTAAGTTGAATTGTGGACACTTCTGAACTTGCGGGCAGATGTGGCAATGCCTTCCCTGTAAATTGAGGCTGGATCAAATGAAACCCTTTGATTGAATGAACTATAATTGCTTGTTCGATAACTGCAAACATGGTTGGCTACCTGATGTGTTTGTTAAATGGCTGTATGCCTTATGCAAACATGTCTGTGGAAGGCCCTGGATAAACAGTCAGATGGAGACTGGACAGGAATGACTTCAAATCAACCGAGCAACTAGGCGCATTGCAACTTTGTGGCTTTTTTGTGGGGTTTTTTTTCCTGGGATTACACACGGGACAGGTTTTAGCACACCTGTCAAGGTGCCTGGGACATCCTGCCTGCACAGCCAGCACTATCTCCTTGCACTGGGAGCTCGTGGTGCCACCGAGACCTCCCCACATGGCTGGAAAGTCAGAAGCAGTTGGATGCAATGCCAAGAATCAAGAGTTTCACTGTGTTACGGGCTGCCAGACCACTGTGGCTCAGCCATAGTTGGCTTGGTTGGACCTTTGGTTTTTATTTCAACTGTTACCTTTAATTGGGAGTTGCCTCACTGCAACAGGGCAGAGGCTCAGGCAGTCCAGCAATCCCTTCAGCAGCCAGCATCCCAGTTTCACAGTACTGCTCAAGAAGACGGGTAGCAAACCATCACGGGATGTTCTGCCCACAGGGGCACGTTTCTTTCTTAGCTCTCATCAATTAGCAGCTGCTTTATACCCCGAAGCATGAAGTTCTCCATCCCTCATACATTTTTTATTTTCTCTAATAGAATTTCTCATTATTCATATGAATGTCTAATCCTTTTGTGAATCCTCCAAAGCTCTTGGCTTCAATAATGTCTGTGGCATTGAGTGCCACATGTTAATTATGTGCTATGTAAGAAAAGTATTTCTTACTATCAGCTTTAAATCATTTGCTTTAAAAAATATTTTAATGGTTAAATAAACCATAATAGAATATATCATTGCATAGATTGGGCATATCTTGCCTTAAAAATTAACTGTGTTTTTTTGAACAGTAGGAAACTAAGGCATGAAAGGATGCAACTTACAACTGCTCATTCACTGCTAGATATAAAGATAGAACCTAGGAGCTCTACTTCTTATATTCTTTCGATAAATAATAATAAAAAAATTTTTTCCCATATAATGAAAACTGATTTAGACATCTCGGGTTTTCATGTTCATTTTAAGGAACAATCTCATTGCCTTGCATCATAAGGAAAAAAATCCAGCATTCCTATCTGATACAGACACTGTGTTAGCAGAAATGTCAGGGATCACATTCTGAAAAATCAAGTTTACCATGACCCACTGGGAACCAAAGATAAAATTCTGAAAAACAAAAGACTAACATGTTGACACTACTGGGAATTCTCTGTACTGGACAGGAATAAAGTCATTCTGACTCTAATATTGCTAATAATCTCTAAGAGGAAATTTGATTTTCCCTCACCATAAATAACTTCATGTATTTTACTTGCTAATATTATTGGGGTGGTGTGATGAACAAACTCATGCAAAATATACTCTACTTACCAATATGTAGAGAAAGGCGCTGTGATAAAATAACCACCCCCACTCAAAATATACACCTCATTCACATACAGAAAAATAGCTGAGGACAGGGAATTACTTTCCTGCTGCTTCTGGCTTATGTGTTGTATATAATGGTTTCTGGAAACATTTTTATCATGCAGGGATAAAGGAGATGGAAAATAATCATCCTTACTTATCTAAGTATGGTATTTAGATGACCCTCATTACCACTGTATTTGAGTGCCTCCACACATTTAGTGTATTTATACTCTGAAATTCTCATGAAGCAAGAAAGCGTTGACAGCCCCATGTTACAGGAAAAACCGAGACAGAGAGAAGAGGTGACTTACTCAAGGTTACAGAGAAGATCTGTACCAGTGCGGAAACTTGAACTCAGGTCATCCAAGTTTTAACATTGCTCTATGTACTGCTGTAGCCTGCCTTATTGACCCAAGCTTACCACCTGTTTCATCTATCTATAAAGCTGGGATTTATTAGTAAAGAGAAACGTCTCAGAAAATGCCACACTCCACCCAAGAAAACTTTCCTGCTGAAAGTGAAAGAGGAAGTATTGTGAAAATGGTCAGTTGCATTTTTTTCAGCCATAATGGACTGTTTATAATCCCATCATGCATTACATGGGATATGAGTGCCATCACCTCCCAGGCTCAGGTGGTCAAATGCCCCAGCGAGACTCAGCCACTGGAGCTGATGGTTTCTGAAGACTCAGGTGACACTGAACTATTTTCTCCTCTTACTGAAGAAGAAAGACTCTGAGAAGAGCTAGAAAACAAGGCCTGAAATGGTTTTGATTCTCCACATTTTCAAATATGCATGTCCCATACAGACACAGGTATAACCTGAAGGTGCGGAAGCCCATGGGACCTGATGAGATGCACCCACAGGTCCTGAGGGAACTGGCGGATGAAGTGGTTAAGGCACTATCCATCATATTTGAGAAGTCGTGGCAGTCCAGCGAAGTTCCTGCTGACTGGAAAATGGGAAACATAAACCCCATTTTTAAAGAAGGAAAAAAAGAAGATCCAGGAAGCTACAGGCCAGTCAGTCTCACCTCTATGCCCAGCAAGATAATGGAGCAGATCCTCCTGGAAAATATGCTGGGACACACGGAAAATAAGAAGGTGACTGGTGACAGCCAACATGGCTTCACTAAGGGCAAATCATGCCTGAAAAATCTGGTGGCCTTCTACAATGGGTTACAGTATAGGTGGATAAGGAAGAGCAACTGACGTCATCTACCTGGACTTGCACAAAGCATTTGACACTGTCCTGCACAAAATCCTTGTCTCTAAATTGGAGACACATGGATCTGAGGGATGGACCACTCAGTGGATAAGGAACTGGCTGGGTGGTCACACTCAAAGAGTTGTGGTCAATGTCTCGATGTCCAAGTGTTGAGCAGTGACGAGTGCCATTCCTCAGGGGTCAGTGTTGAGACTGCCGCTGTTTAACATCTTTGTTGGTGACATGGACAGTGGGATCGAGGCACCCTCAGCAAGTTCACCGATGACACCGAGCTGTGTGGTGCAGTTGGCACCCTGAGGGAAGGGATGTGCCATCCAGAGGGACCTGGACAGGCTGGAGAGGTGGGACGTGCCAACCTCATGAAGTTCAACAAGGCCAAGTGCAAGGTCCTGCCCATGGGTCGGGGCAATCCCAAGCACAAATACAGGCTGGGTGATGAGTGGATTGAGAGCAGCCCCAAGGAGAAGGACTTCAGGCGGAAAACTGACTACGAGCCAGCAATGTGCGCTTGCAGCCCAGAAAGCCAACCCTGTGCTGGGCTGCATCCAGAGCAGTGTGGGCAGCAGGTCGAGGGAGGGGATTCTCCCACTCTGCTCCGCTCTTGTGCTACCCCCCTGCAGTTCTGTGTCCAGCTCTGGGGGCACCAACATCAGAAGGACATGGACCTGCTTGAGTGGGTCCAGAGGAGACCACGAAGATGATCAGGGTGGGCTTGAGCACCTCCTGTATGAGGACAGGCTGAGAGAGTTGGGGGTGTTCAGCCTGCAGAAGAGAAGGCTCTGGGGAGACCTTAGAGCGGCCTCCCAGGACTTAAAGGGGCTACAGGAAAGGTGGGGAGGAACTCTTGATCAGGAAGTGCATTGATAGGATGAGGGGTAACAGTTTTAAACTGAAAAAGGGTAGATTTAGATTAGATATAAGGAAGAAATTCTTCCCTGTGAGGGTGGTGAGGCCCTGGCACAGGTTGCCCAGAGAAGCTGTGGCTGCCCCCTCCCTTGAAGGGTTCAAGGTCAGGTTGGACGGGGCTTTGGGCAACCTGGGCTAGTGGAAGGTGTCCCTGCCCATGGCAGGGGGGTTGGGACTGGATGATCTTTAGGGTCCCTTCCAACCCAAACCATCCTATGATAGGATTCTATAACATTACTCAAGTTAGAAGATGTTCTGCAGTGCCTTCCCAATCCTTACTCATACAATATCTCTCCATTGTTTACAGTTTAATTTAAATTAATGTTTTAATTTTTCAAACAAACAGTGACATTGTTTATGAATGCATTAGCATTGAATAATCTCTCTTGAATATCAATTAACTTAAGCAGTTTTAAACTACAAAACCCTTTTAGTCAGAAGCATGTGCTCGCAGAAACAGATTTGTTTAAAACAAGCATATTCCATCAAGTTTTCAGCTGTCAACAGAAATCAACATTTGCAAGGAACACTAGCTGTATTCTGGAAAGGAGGACTCTGAATGGCTATATATGGTCTACAGAGCAGTAGTTCAGCAGGAGCCAGTATCATGTCTTACACCCACTCCAAATGGTACCAAGATGACAATTAGATGCCATTGAGGTCTATGATGAGGTAGGACTGTCTGCGGGGGCAGTCGTAAGGTGCTCTGCAGCATGTCGGAGGCTGAGATGCTGCAGAAATTAGAATTAGTCAGCAGTTCAAGAAAACGGTGAGAAATAGGGTCTGCCTCCTTCTTAGCACAGTATCTGTCTGGTGGAAACTAGAGGAGACTGAGCATATCATCTTGTATTTCCTTGTCCCTGTGGAAGGAGAGATGATGGCTCAAGAGCGAGCGCTCAGAAATCACAAGTCCCAGCCTGGGGAGGCAACTAAACTAAACTATGAACTTTATTTTATTTATGAACTTTAATTTACCCTGAGAAAAGCGAGTCATGACGTTCAACAGATGAAGTTCATGGCTGAGGTATGTTGTTAAGCTTGACGTAGCCACAGGGAAGAAGTGTGACCTCTAATGAAGCTCTCTAACAGGTAGTTTATTTTGGGGGAGGTTTTGTTGTTTTGGCGCTTTTTTTTTTTTTTTTTTTTTTTTTTTTTTTTTACACTTTTTCACCAAGATGGAAGGAAGACTTGGTTTCCACTGATTTCCTACTGATCTGGATCACGCTCTCCACAGAACTTAGCAGGGACACAGGTGGGGTGGCTCTGAGGACACACATGCCACACAGACCCTGTCCTTAAGGCTCCTTCCTGCTCTCAGCATTATTTGCAGCTCTGGCAGCAGGAGCTGAGCCTCTTGAACTGGGACAACGATCAGTCCTTGAAGAAGGTCTTTCTTCTGCTGCTTCTAAGCATTCAAACAAGTTAACAGAATTTCAGCTGCCAGGCAACTCCCCAGAGCCCTGAAAACTCAGACCTCAGCCACAAAAGAGCATGAGCCAAGGCGATTACAAGTTGCAATCTGTGGTCAACACCTCCATGATCCAAATTAGTTCAGTTCCTCACATCTTGTTCATGGGAAAGACATGTGCTGTGAGTGAATGCCTCAGCCTGCCTCACAGGGGTTGAGCTAACAAATGGAGGCTGCAATATTTCAATCAATAGGGGGGGGGAAAAAAAAAAAAAGAAGAAACAAAGCAGTCAGAGAAGACAGAGACATTATTGATGCTTCTATTACCGTCTGAAATTGGTCACTGTGGAGAAAAACAAGTAGCCACAGAGTGGACCTGGCCTGACCTTTCGGTCCTCAGCAGGCAGCAGATTGGTCATTCTAGTCACTGCCAGTGAAAAATGAGTCTGAAATCTTCTTCTTTTAGTGGATGAGGGACCAGTACTCAGTCCCCATAGCAGGAAAGAATTCACAGGTCAGGGGGGAAGCCGTAGCCCTCACTGTGGGCTCCAGAGAGATTCCCATATGACACATCAGGACAGAGAATGCAGGATTGATTTGCTGCTTAACATGAGTGGTGTGTGTTCAAATGCAAAAGGACAGACTCCTCAGAAAGGGAGAGGAGTTTAAGAGTGATGGACAAATCAGAGCAGAAAAAGATGTGCACCCAGCAATGCAGTGAGGCGGGGAAATTTCAAGCCAGGCAGTAAAATGGTGAAGAACAGGATGGGAAAAAAGAACAGCAGGGAAATTTTGACTACACAGTACTGATACATGACAAAGTCAACTGGGGCAACTCAGACCAAGCCAGGTATCTGTACAAATTCAAAAGGAAGGACAGCTTTGGGACTAATCTACAGGGCAGAGAGATACCAATTTTGCACCAGTCTCTTCTACAAGCTTTCATATGGCCTTGGATAAAGTCCCCTTGACTTCTCAGTGCCATAGTTCCACAATAGCTATAAACATGCTTCCCTTGTCTACTGGGACAAAACAGTCTCTGAGGCACATATCTAGAGGGAGTAATTGATACCTTCTAAACACAAGTCAGAAATAAAAGAGGTAAGATTTTCCAGCAACAGAGCAAAACTTGTATGCTTAAGGCCAGTTGAAATTGGTCCAACATCTACAGGACGCCCCACATCGGTGTGAAGGAGAGCACAGAACAGCTATGGGGAATAAACCAACACAACATAGAGTAGGAGAAGCCTTGCCAAGTGAGTTGCTGTTAGGTTAGATGAGGGCACCCTCTTCTGTGAGACCAGAGTGGCCAAGGAGAAAGAGGATGATTTGTGTATCCAAAGGGATGTGCTGGCATATGACTAACTATCAAAGGAAAAAAAAAAAAAGGGGGGGGGGGGAATCAATTATATTAACCTACAAGTGGGCAAAAGCTCATGAGGTAGCATGCTCAATTTCTTGTTAGAGGAACAGAAATTCAACATGGGAGAAATTAGAATTTTTTTTTTCTCTAAGTGTTTTGTTTTAATCATACCTTCACATTCTGGAGCCTAAATGAACATAGAGACCCCTAATATCAGCCCATCTTAATGGCCATGGCTCCCATGATAAGCTTCAAGAAACAGCACTTACCTTCCTATTATCACTCTGAACTGACTTGGGTGATGAACTCTAATGAAGAACAGACATCAGAGAAGTGCTTTAGAAGAACAGGTCACAAACGCTCATAATAAATCTGTTCAGATGCACTTTGGGGAATGTAAATCACTTAAATTATTAAAGTGTTGAGCTGTTGGGACTCAAGCAGGTTGAGAGCTGTTGCAGTGAAAGCCACTGCAGCCCAAAATGAGCAGGACAAGAAAGGAAACAAGCACATTTTAAATTCAAGCTGCTCCACTTGTGCTGTAGCTTGTAACCATCAACTGCAGCTGTATGTCTTTACTTAATGAATGACAGGGCTGAAACGGTTTAGGCTACAAGGTGGAGAAAGAGGAGGAAATAAGGATTGGACAGTAATGGCAGGGAAGTGAGGGAAGGCCGTAAAAACACTTGATTGTGGAGCGAAGATTGGAATAGAAGAAAGATACGTCTGATGCAATGGTGATGTGACAGCTAGCTCCTCAATTTAAAATCCAGCCATGACATATGTAGAAAGGCACTTTGAAGAAAGGAGGTTATCCTCTACATTTTCCAGGAAATGTAGTGAACTGAAGGAAATACTAAAATCAATTGACTTTCTCAAGCATGAGAAAGATACAGAGTTGGATTCAGGTCTGTTCCTCTGTCCATGCCACTTGGCTGTAGTGTGAGAGTGGCTCCATCTTAGACCTAGGTGGGCTGCTTCACCTGCCTATGGCTCTTCCTATTTAAACGCTGTTTATAATTCAGCTCTTATGATATTTAACCATACTCTGCTAATTAACAGCCTGAATTTATTAATGGTCTGTTTATACCCATTTGTTCTTCTTTCAGCATTGTCCCTTTGATTTAATAGCTTTTTTCCTTCCCCGCTGTTATGCCTCAATCTACTTATATACAACAATTGCTTCCTCTTTTTCAGCCTTCAGTTTTGCCTGGCTAAAAAAGCTAAGCTCCTTAGTGGTCTCTTGTAAGAAAGGATCTTCATTCCCAGACCGTAATTTCGTATTCTATTGTTTGAAAAGCACCTATCAAAAGTTCATTATTTCCTCCTCCTTTTTCCATGGCAAAAATTCAGCATTTTGAGCAAAACCAAATATAGTACCTTTTCTGTCTGCTGCTACCACCAGCAGCACGAAGCCTGACTCCAGTTACCACAAGGAACAGCACAGGCGAACTGTGCAAGCAGTTCAGTCATCAGGGGAGTTTAATTCTACCAACCCACCTGAAACCTTTTTAATTTGCTTTTCAAACACATTTTTAAGAAGTAAATCCTGCCTGTGACAAAAACACACAGGTATTATTTGCAAGACATAGTGTTTATTCATCAAAGTCAATAGGAATTTTTCTGGTTTATATAGATCAGGTCCTATTCATTTACAGATGGTGCAGTTCAGAGAATATCCAGCCACAGATAAACGCTGGACTTTGTTGATATGCTATCTTGTGTCTCTCCGTACTTAAGGGCTTTAGAAATTGATTAACTGAAACCCTTATCAGGAAGGTAACTATTATAATAGTCATTTTACTGACGAGGAAAATAGAGTACAAAAAAAGCTTAGTGACAGACACAAGGTTACATAGTGAATTAGTGGCAGGAATACAGATTCCATCTCCCTGGTTTGACCATTAGATACACTCCCTTAATCAGAATCTTCCTCCAAGCCCTCTACCTAATTTTACTTGTTTTTTATTAAAATACATTTTCCCCTGCCTTTCAACATTTTCCAGTCTGGCTGGAAGTTATGGGAAAAACACTGCCTATAGACAAATAGTTGGCCTCAGCAATATTTTAAGTATGACAAGAAAAAAAAAGAAAACCCTCACTGAAAGAGCATATCCTCATAAGATTTTCAGCCTGAATTTGCAGCTTCAGAGAATTCAGCTAAGCCACCAAATAGCTGGGTGCTTTATATGAAGCAAACCTCTTAAGGCTTTGCATTTATGCATTATTAGTAGCTTCATTCTATATCTAAGTTACTTATATTGCTCCTAATTACCACAGTATCTTAATGCCTCATCTTAATGTATTTATCCTTACTTGCAGCCCAGTGGCACAAGACAGTGTTGAGACTCCTGCTCCATGGGCAATTTTTATGTTGCAGAGGAGTCCAGAAAACGGAGGTTTCAGAGTGATTATAAGCTGAGTTTTCCTCTACTTCCCATGCTAATGGCAGACTTCAGGTTACACGTGGTAATGCCTCCATGAGCTTGGCCTTTTGGAATCTGTATGCTCTGGCCACATAGAGGTCAGACAGGCTGGTTGTGGAGAGGTCCCTACAACTTGCAGATTAGATACATCAAGGTGTCTATATAAATTTTTGAGAGTTCAGGATTAAGTGACTTGCCTAAGGTCACTCAAGAAGTGTGTGGTAGAGAGAATTTCACCATGGTCCTGTGAGGGGTTTCTGAGTTTAGCATCAGTGACAAATTCTGATTGAAATTAGAATTAAATATACAGGACGGGGTGAAAACACCTCCATTTTGGGGCTGTAATGCAGGAAAACTTAAAATAAAGGTTGCAAGACAACAACAAATATCTGTGTTTTTTCATTAGCCTGAGAAACGTTTCTTCCTGCTCTTGTCTCCTAGCTCCAGTTTAATGATTAAAATGGATGTATGAGCAATTGGTGTTCAGGATTGATCACCTGTACAAGGAGGCCATTTCATTGTTAAGTCTAGAGATTGCACCCCTGTGCCAAGAAGTGTCCTCCAGAGCTTCTGAATACCTAAAAGGTTGCTAAATTCTTGATCTAGCCCTTTTGCCCAGGGGCAAATTCTACTTGTAATTATTAGGACCAGGAATGCTCACCTAGTCCAGGACTCTGACTACTTGAGCATTTATCTCCATAAGCTTTACACTTTAATAAATAATTTACCCCAAAAATGCACTTAAATGAGATCTATAATTCCACCATGAGGCTCTGGTGGTGTGAAGAGACCTCCTGACTTTGCTCCGATCATTTATAATGCCACCATAAGCCATCAGTGGAATTGCATCATTATTATTTATAGCACCACTTATATTGTTCCTTATATCGTTTATTATACTCAATTGGAACGGCCCCAGCTAGTCAGTATGAAAAGATGTTGCACAGTTACTGGCTTAGGTTATTTCTTAGCACAGAAATGCCACCTTCTTAAGCAAGCAGAGATGTTATCAGCATGAGGAGGGATATAAATTGCCTGGACATCCTGTCCTCATTTCTGCTAGTCCTTCCATTCAATTTGGGTGGTATTAAGGGTGATGGTACAGAGGCTGAATCTTTTGGTTGCTTCTACTTTCCACCTTGAGGAGGGCAGACTGCACCCCTGACACTGCACTAACCTGGGCAGAAACCTGTACAGGAAAGGGGACAAGAAATGGTCACACATAACCATGCACCTTTCCCCCATCTCCTTTCCTGCACTTACACACACTATTCAGATCAGAGCTAGACCTCTGCAAATATGAATCACGTCCTCATTACTGGTAGAAGCAGGTTAAAATTACTAAATCAGGGATTCAAAAAAAAAAAAAAAAAAAGTGTCAGATTTAAGATCACCTAGGTATCCCCAGTGGTTTTTCTTTCCAGATGCATTATGATAATTTTTAATGACATCATCTCATGCTATTTTTATCACAGATTTTTTTTTTTAATGGATAGAACATGAGAGTGATCTCCAAGGTGGTGATGGTGGGGGAGCAGTCCTCTGCTTCACTTTATCTAAAACTGCTCTTGCAAAATATAACTTGCAACAGTTGTTCAGCATGACAAACCAGAACCCATATAATTAAAAGCAGTTAAATGCAGGCTATTTCAACGGGAGAAGTTGCAAGCATAACTCATAACAAGTCACTGCACTGCCACTGTCCTGCCTTGCCCAAGGCAGTCCTAAATGGGTAGGATAAACGCTCTTAAATGCTTAGGAAAATTCTCTGCCTCTCTTTCCCCCACCTCCTTAAGCTTGCCTGAATTTATTCCAGTGACCTATTCATTTCCCTGCATCTCTATCTGAGTGCTGACAGGTTTCACGCTCCCCCATTTAGCCATTAGCTGTGGGGTTTGGCCCAGACAATTTGTTCCCATAAAATACAGCGCTGACAGTCACGAGGGTATGGAGCTGGCTCTGCAGCCACTCCTCTCCCGAGCTGGTGCCAACTGTGCAGCCACGCACCTGGCTCCTGGGGTCTGTTTTTTGGAGGTTGCCCTGGTGCTGCAGCCCCGGGACACGCTGCTGGAGGGAGCAGCCCCATTGCCCATGGGGTGCCGAAGGCACCTGTCCTACCTTCGACGCTTTCTGGCCTCCTGTGACAGGCACAAGAACCCGCTGCTCTCCCATCTTTGCAATCAAATCTACGAAAATATGCAAAGCACAAAGGAGAGAAGAGAGAAACAGGTAAAGGATCAGGAGAACTAAAAGCAGGAATAAAGAAAATGACGAGGAAAATTTTGTATTTCTGTAGTTTATACTCCTGCACAGCCAAGCAAGGGCAATGATAATGCAGCACATAATTGGTGAATATGTCATGAACACTAGTGTGGATCTTAGGGCATAGCAGAATCCCACCAGGAAAGAGGGTTTAAATCTTGCATCAGGAACACAAAAAATAAGTTCTTTTATAATCCATTCCCTTAGGAAAACGTATCAACACATTGGAATCAGAAGGCCTTTCCAGGTTAATTTAATTTTTTTTTGAGTTTGAGTTTGAGAACATCAGAGTTCAATTAAGCAGAGCAAACACCCACCCCCCTGAAAGCAGCCGGCAGGCAGGCAGACTTTGGGGATTTCATTTTTCTTGTAGAAAAGAAAAAAAGGAACAACGTAGAGGGATATGACCGCACTGCCATGTGGAATCATTCATTTTACACTGATCCCCGTCAGCCATCTGAAGCTTTGCTTAAATAAACATAGGGATTGAGGCTTTCAGAGGCAGTTCCCACTCCTCTTCCTGTGCAGGCTGACCCCAGCAGCAGGACACAGGGAGCTCAGCACAGGGTGGTGGAGCATCAGCCCCTCTGTTTCTCAGGTTCACTTGTTAATTGGCTCTTTTGGTTTTCTTTCGTATATGTCTGAAAAACTAGAAGTCAAGCTAGAAGTCAGGTTATGAGCCAGGCTCAGGGGAAATATCAACTGTCTGAGCCCCTAAGCTTCTTTCTGCGCCCCTCGTAACAACCTGGTACAAATCTGCAGCACTTCAAGCTGGCTGAGATGTGTGTGCTGCTCAGCAAAGCAGAATGGGGAGGTTTAAGAGGCAAAATATACTTTTCTTGATTATGAAAGAACGGCAAGAAAATAAACAATAGTAGTGGTGTCTCCATTTCATAGCTGGAGAAACTAAAGCTTGGAATGATGGTTGTACCCAAGGTCATAGAGAAATGTCAGTGTCATGGTCTAAATAAATAAACAAGGGGTCTCAACTCTGTCAGGGAGAAGATTTTGCATCCTTCCTTTTTCTAGTTATCCCCGGGGAGGTCTGCACAGGCAGCATTTGTGCTGCCCTCAGTATACAGCAGGATGGACCCCAGGCCCCAGTGCCAGATGGATTAGGCACTGCCTCCAGCCCTGGCTCAGTTTCCTCTGACCAGCAAGATTATCTCCCAGCTGCTCAGTACACTGATGCTAATAGGGCTGTTTGCAGGTCCAATTTGCTTTTAACAGGGCAAAACCTTTCTGGGCAAATGGTGCATTATCAGAAATGTCACAGCAATCAGCTTGTGGCATGACATGGGTTGGTACAGCAGACCAAGCTAGGGACTGTTTTCTTAAGCAGGTGGATGTATGCGGGGGAAAAGAGGGGCTCTGCATTCACCTGTGGGGACACTAGCGTCTGAATAGCTAAGGCAATCAGGCCAGGGAGAGCTGCAAATGATGGAGGTTTGCCAGGGGAGGGGGCAGAGGGGGAGGCTTTTTTTCTCTTTGTAGTTATCTTGCTGAATATTGTAAAATTGGTGGACTGAGCAAGTGATCATCTGGGATTTTTATGTAAAGATACATGTCATTAAAGAGTTATTCAACCCAGCCTTAAAGTTAGCTGTGTGTCATACTTTTGATGTCTTGTCTTCTATCACAAAAAGTAGTTATATTAAGAATAAAAGACCTTGAAAATGAAAAGAAAAAATTAAAATAGTAAAAAATAATCCCTTTCAGTCTCCTGTATATCAAAGGGTTTGTTTTGGCCACTTACCTTGGCTTTCTGTCATTGTCATTTGCTGTGTCTGGTTTGGAGCATGGCAGACAGAGAGGGACGTGCAAGTTCCACTAGAAGCCATTAAAGTCTGTGAAATTGGACAATTGGCTATGCAGACATCCCTTAGAAGTATTTCTAGCACTTTTGGTACCTGACTGGGTACTGAAAATGGGGATGGAAGAAAGAAAATCTCTCTATGTATGTATCAGAGCTTTGAAAAAAAAAAGGAAAAAAAAAAAAAAGACATTGAATGTGGGACATGGAAACATGAAACTTTCGGTTTCTGACAGACTCTGCTAAGTCTTTATCCCCTCTCTTCTTCTCACCATTCAGAAGTCCAAATAATTTTCCAGGCATGGCTCATACAACACCCCTCAACACCCTACTTCACTAAGCTCCTAATGACATTTCACATCATGTTGGCACCAGGTATAAGGACTTTTTTTACACAGAACTGTAAAAACAATGTTTCCATACATCCTTCTTCCCTCAAAACAGAGAAAGCTTATTCCATTTTATGAATGAGCCCTGTTTGGAAAGACAAGAAAGGAAAAGCAGTTATTACTTTGCTCCTTTGCTGTCACTGAACCTTCCATGAATTTCAGTCTTGTCCTCCTGTGATGTATTGCTCCTCTTGAGATTTGAGCCCAGCCCAGGAAGGGACTGTTTGTGAAATCTGTATCCTCTATATATAAAAGGAATGGACTAGATTCATCAGCACTTTAGTGCTTTTACTCCATAGCCCTGTTCACTTCAGTGTTTTTTGGATTATGCTATAGCTGTTTAGACTCTGCCCTTGCTTCACAGGTGAACTTTGCTGTCAGGTAGATAGAAATGATTGAAAAGTCCTGTTTTTTTCTCAAGAATTGCAGGCTCTTTTTGTCTATTCGTCTGTCGATAGGTACATTTTCTCTCTTGCTAACACGGTATATTCAGACAGGATGACATTTTTTTTCGTGAAACATTACCCAGCCAAATCCTGCAATAAACAGCTATATCTTCAGAAGATCTTGAGATACTGATTGTGGGACTCTTAAAAAATCTCTCTGTAAGGAGCAGAGGGTTTGAAATCACCACTGCGATTAAGCAACCTACACCCCGCTCCCTGGTCTGGGGTATAAAAGTGCAGGAAAAAAGTACCATACCTTGTAATAAGAGCTGTTCGGTGATCAAACCTCTGCAGTCTTTTTAAAATGACCTGAATTTATATTTAAATTCATTATACTTCACTCACAAAGTCAGACAGTGAAGGGAGGCCATACAATAGGCACGGACACAAATACAGCTGCATGATATGCCCATAAGGCCACCATGACCAATTTGGGGCAGAAGGCTACAGCCCAGAGCATGTGGTTTCTGGTGAAATCATAATCAAGGGGCTTGAAAGGCTTCCTTGTGAGTACTGAGCCACCTCAGAGGTCCTTTCCAGCAACAAGGGCCTGACGGCAAACTTTTCTGCCCCTGGGAAACATACTTCCAGCCTCACTTTCTCATTTTGCAAACCTTGAAAATAGAACTCGCCACCCCCTCTCTCCCAGGTTTTTGGGTTTTTCTGTCACAAATCTCTCTTGGTTGAAGTGGCGTCTGATTACACTCAAACTGTTGCCTATTCTGGAGTGAAATTTCAGGTGACAAGAGGGTACGTTTTCCCTAGAACGTCTATATTACCCTGTAGTCAGCAGGAATGAAATTGTCTGACTATGCCCTCCCCTTGGGGACCTTGCTGAAAATGAGATGTATCTCTCACGAGGACCTCCCAGCAAGCACAATTGAAATATCTTTGTGGCTGCAGTAGCTCTGTAATGAATGAATTAATTGATTTCACCCTCAGCTGCTTCTTCATCGACCCCGCTGGCCCAACAGTGTGGAAGGAGCTTTGTTCCAGTTCCAGTTTCCCTTAAAGCCCTGTTCTATTTAAGGGAAGATGAAATGGCTTCGGGGCTCAGGGTGGGAATCCCAAAACTTCAGCTTTGGATGGCAGCTGGATGGGTCATCAAGCTCCACACTGAGTTTGGACAGAAGGATGAGAACTTGCACCTTTCAGTCATCCCCAGGGTCTCTGTTGCAGAGGGAAAGTGGGTCTTCAAAGTCTGATGTCCTAACAGTGCATCTACCTCGATCTGCATGTTGTCTGCATGAGTGTTTAAGGAGCTTGTGTGGACATCTCTGGGTCTCCAGGCAGCCCCTGTTCTTTCCTTGCTTCTTAATCCAAATTATCTTCTGGGAAAACAGTCTAGGACTTGCATATCCATCAGACTCCTTTTCATCTGTACAAGTGTGACGCATCCAGCTCTTCCAATCTCTGTGACCAGCAAGGTGACAATAGACACCACACGGACGGGGCAGACTTCTACACCTAACCTGGTAAATGGCAGGACTGCGCACAACAATTCAGAAATAAAGGTGTAATGATTCATCAGTGCCTGAAAAGAGTGGGTCCTATTCTCATTTACAGGCAAACAGCTCCCCCTCGAGTCAATGCATGAGGGTATCATCTCAGGGTACTTTGCACAGGCTGCTCAGGCAGCAGATAACCAAGCAATTAAATAGCTACAGAAAAAGCCTATGGGACTCAGGTCACTGCGGAGCTGTTAAAAACCTGAGATTATTCTCATACCCTGGAAATCAAGTCACGCACTGCTGAAGGTCTCGTATAGGGCATCAGATACAACAGCTTCTACTTCATGTGTTCCAGTCAACAGAGAGCAGCTCTAGAAGTTACGTCCTCATGAATTTTAACCATGGCTCTGAAGTGACTCTTGTATGTCTTTGAGCAAGTCATGTGGCTTCTGCTGTGTCTCAGTTTCCCTGTTGTGTTCTCCAGTTCTAATCAGATTCTCTGCCCATCGCAAAATATACAGTCTCAAATATTTCTCCTCTTCTGGAAGATATTGCTTCTATTATATCTCTTTTAAATTTAAAAATTGAATATTTTAAATTAGTTTTTCAAGAGAACATTCCAAACATTTGAATGTTCAAAATGCTGTTGTTCCACCTTTAATGAAAGGGCTCAGATTCTTGACATGGACATTTTGCAGAGTTTCATACTTTGTGGAAGTTAAAATGTCTTCTCAACTGGAGGATGAAAACAGATAATAAAAAGTGGAATTTTTCTCCTAAGTCTGCCTTATGGACATCTGAAATATTAATTTCTAAGTAGCCACAAATGCCACTAGCACCATCGTGAAAGGGTTAAAATGATTACACATGATCCCAAATCCCTCTTTAGCAATGCCCATATTATGTGGGACTTCTGGGTGAGCCAGTAACAAAGGATTAAATCCACCTCTTATTGGTTGATGCCACCTGCCTCAGGACACAATGTTTAAAGCACATGGCTGTATTGTAATCGGTTTTTATTGTGGTGACATCTGAGAACCGCAGGTGTGGATGAGATTTCACTGGTATTGTTCCTTGTGAAAAGACAAAGCAAAAAGTCAAAGCGCTTGTAGCGTAAATACAGCACAAGGGGATACAGGGATGGTTTTACACAGGTCAGGGAAGGACACAGCAAAGTATGCTTGGTCCAGCTCGTGGGTTTGCCCTCAGCCTCGTCCTTTGGTTTAAGGATCCACCCAGTGCCCCGGCGTTCCCGGCATCAGATGCTATGAGCAAGAGGCTGAATGGGGCACCCAGGAGCAAGGGGTGCAGGTGGAGGAAGGTGTCACATCTGCAAATGTATTCTGGACACAGAAGAGGAATCAAGCCCCAGACTCCACTGCCACAGGAGGAATGGATGAAGCTTAGGGAGAATGCTTAAGGAAGATCCAGATATCTTTGCACAGCTGCTCGCTATGTCTCAGGCCTGTCTTCACTCCCATTTTTCCCTTGTCCTGTTTCTACTCTAAGCCACCTGCATGGGCTGCGTTGGAAGGCAGGTCGCTATAGCTGCTACAGAGGAAAAAAGCTTTGTCCCAGTGTTAGAAAGGAACTATGAAAACAATAAATGGGATGTCCTTGTGAAGGAGGGAGAGGGAATGCCAGAACCACCACTAGCCTGCCCACGTCACCTCTGAACTCTGTTTCATGATCTATTTCCAGCTGTGCCATCCTCAGAGACAGTTTGGATTCAACATCCAGAACTGAGCACCAGGGCCTGCTTGGCACCCAGGGCTGCCCCAGGCAGACATCCACCTCAAAATAGGTAAGAGCTGCTCCTCAGCACAACTGAAATACTGCCCAGTCAACTCTCACTCTTTCTCCCTGCTTCTTTTTCTGCCGTGTTTCACTTTGGTAGAAGAGAATTGTTTTGACTGTATCTTCCTTGTAGACATTAAATACCTTTCAAAGCAAGGTCATAGTCCCTGGAGCTACGACAGCACACATGAAGATAACAGTTCAGGCTGGGTTTTGCTGCCCTTGTTGTAGGCAGGGAGCTGCTACTCCATGTCACAGGGGTTTCTCTCCAGACAGCATCACAGCTGAGCATCCATGGGGAGGAACAGACCCTGTGAGCGCTCTTTTCCTTCCATGTGCACACCTGCAGTAAGAGGTATGTCAGGTTGCCCAGGTAATCTAGGAGCTGGGTGTCTGCACAGTTCTTTGGGGTTTTTAGTATGCACCCACAGAATATTGTTTCCAAGGAGAAAGAATGCATCCGTGGCATTGAGACAGCACGGAGAGGTACAGCCTTGAAACAGGAACAACTAATGATCTGTGGCAGACAGGCAGGGCCCAGACAAACCGCTGCACAGCATCGTACATGCCAAGCGGGTTCCTGGCAGCTGGTTCATCTTCCCATGTCACATCTGATGTTTGAATAGAGGAAAAACACATGAATTTATTTCCAGCGCCTCTCCCTGTTAGATGGGTGACCTTTTCATAGCTCTGGAGGGCAAGGGAGAAAGCAGCCTACGAAGTGTTCAGACAATGCCTGACAAATGAAGATATGTAAACGAGGCGAGGGACAGCAGTGCCAGGCTAGGGAGAGCCAGGCATCACCAGGCACTGGGAAGCCTGTCTCACTAGTGGGGCGAAGTGTTTACTTTGGCTCCCATGTTGAGGGATGGCAGAGGGGGCTAATAGCCAGGATCGGATGGTGCACAGGTTCAGATGCAGTGCTGGGGATGGTTTATCCCATCTGAGGAAAGGAAGCCAGCTTGGCAGCTCTCCCTCTCCCTGGAGCGCAGCTCTGCTTACAAAGCACTCAGGAGAATGCAGAGGGTCTCACATAGCTTCATGCTGTCCCCCTGACAAGTGAAGAGCAATTTTTCCCCCACCAACACCAGCCAGCACACTCTGAGTTCCCACCTATTATCACCCACATGCGATACCCACCACAGACCCACGCGGGAGCCAGGTCCCAGAGCTAACTTCGCACTAACATTCAGTGTTGTGGAGCCCATACAGAGCCCGTGGTCATCACAGTTGCTTGATTTGTGTCTTCTGGTCCCTTTAGACATCACTTTAGAAGAGGCCATTAAACCTGGAAGGGCAGAACAGTTCCCCTTTATGTCAGTAAATGTCAGTTTTGTACCTGTGTACACAACCCACATGTATACCTTAATCCCTGCTTCAGAGCATCTCAGTCTCCACCCCCCTTTTGCACCTCCTTTGCCCGCAGCAAGCAGAAGATCCCAGCTGGCCCCTTTCAGGCTTTCCCTGTTGGCTTCTCACAGGCACCAGCCTCCTCAGCCAGCTTCTGCATTGCTCCCACTGTGCCCTGTTGCTGCTGATATGGAAATCTGGGCTAAGAAAGGGCTTCCTGAAGCCAACGATAACTGTCTAACCCCTGACTAACTCCGAGAGAGAACCATTCAGTTCTGGAGTCCATCTCATCTGATCCATCAGAAAGCAGAAAGAGTTTGTAATCTGACTGATCCTGACTATACCCCCTCAGCAAGGCTTGAATGTGGTAGATGCCAACATGACTTTCCGCTGGGTGAGCTAAAAGAGCTGGAAGCAATGACTGCTTGGATTACACCACACAACAGCTTTGTGATTTGTACACAATGAGAAAATTGGACTGGGTTTGGATTTGCAGCTATAGGTAGCTCAGATTCTTCTGCATCACTCACTTCTGGGAATGGTCAGACAAGATGAGTTTTGGTTGAGTAGCTTATGTTGTCTAAAAATTTTCTTGATAGAAAATGTGATTCATTGGTTGTGGATTTTCTGACTAGATAAAAAGTTTGCAAACAGATCTGTTCTCCTAGAAATCTCTTCTTGGATTGCAGTTCTCCTAAAATAAAAATCAATACAATGCTCAACTCAAGCTGCAAAGCATTTTCTCATCAGAACTCCCCCTGCTGCCTCCCCTACAAGTGCTCCTGATGACAGATCTGGGGATTATTCTTTTTCTTGAAACAAACAAACAAAAAAAAAAGCAGTTTCTCTGTTGGTTTTCCATGGAAGATGGGAAACCAACAAGTTTTTCTCACTGGCTCTACATAAAATGCCTCTTAATTTCCACATGTGAAAAACATGGTTAGATATCGTCCCTTACACACTCCCCATACTGGATCCAAACTTGAGGACTCACAGGTTCTTTCCTCAACAGTGAAAAGATTCAGTTTATATCCTCCTCCTATCCCTTTCATTGTCACTCCGCCTTTTGGGGCATAGCCAGCACCAGAAGGAGAATGAAATAGAGTGAAAAAAGCTATTTTGTCTCTTGCCAGCTCAGTTGGAAACAGGAAGTACTGGAAATCTCCCAACTAAGCCCAGCCTTGGAAGACCTCCAGCCCACTTTGTCTAGGCCTGAGGCTCCAGGGATTCTGCAAAGTGGCTGAACTTCTGGGAAATGCCACATACAACCCAAAGACTTCAGTTGTGTGAGTACAACAGTATCAGTAGGAACTGGGGGAGAGGGTACACCTGCCTAGAAAAAATATAGTCCAGCAGGTCTACATTTTATATGTTCTCCTAGGTTCATGCTCAAGCTCATTTATGTGAATGCTGATAAACTTGATTGCAGGTTTGCTCCTAAATGATTTTGGGCAAGTCATGGCCGTCTCTCTGCTCTGAATTTACTGGTGAGGATGAGGAGGAACAGAATGCGAGAGGACTGATAGACCGACCTATGCACCAACATGGTGTGTTGGACATTTATGAATCCTTCATCTAGATATCCACAAATCTTCGGACACAGAACTACAATTAACTCAAGACATTAGACCATGAAGGCTTTTATGGACACTGGGTCCAAGCTCTAACTCTACTGCTGTTCCAAATAACAAACCACTTTCTGACATAAAGCTCTCAGCAGCCGCAGATTTTGTGCTGGTGCCAGGTACACAGAGACAGAGCACACACAGACCCTTGAGAGAAACTGAAAAGGCTGCAGCTAGTTTTTATTCTCTGGCACTGCTAGATAGATCGAGATGTTAACAGAAGTTTGGGGTTTTTTGGTGTTTTTTGCTGCTGGCAGCTCCCACTGTCTTTCTAATCATGGTCCGAATCCTTGCCCAGCCCAGCCAGGAAGGCTCTGAAGCTGTCTCCAGTTTGCAGTCAGAACTGGAGCACACAGCCACTGTTCGGACTCAGAGCCTGGAGGTGACAAGGAATGGATGGCACATGCACCTGGTGGGAGTTTTCCATCCTGTTGTGGTGTCACCAGGAAGCCAGGTCAAACTCCCATCCCCAGCCTCTGCAGCTGAACTGTCTTTTAATGCCAGGATAACTCATTATAGCGATGATTGCACATGGCATTATCTCAGCATGACAAACGCAGGCCATGTGTGCAATGCTTCTGCAGCCCTGGACTGCAATCTCTGATGCAGTTAACGCTTTGATGCAATCGGGATAACCATTTGCCAAGGTTGGCTCAGCAGAGATGTGGGGTTCCAAGTTCCTGCCCTCTACTCCTGTAGGAGACTTGCTCCCGATTCCTACCTGTGGCCATAGTAACAAACAAAAGTCCTCCTCACCAGGCACTCTCCATCTTATTGATTCCTTGGGAGATTTATGGCAGAGACCTGATCTCAGTGAAGGAGCTAAATCCAATTCACTAAGGAATTACAAGCCTGTCCGATCAATAATCTATTTATCTCCTTCACTTTGCCATCTTTAAACACTCCAGCCCTGTCAAAAGAAATTGAAAGCTTTTTAAAAATGAAATTATTGAACTCTGGAATGGTTCTGCTAAGGCTTCTGGAAAGGATCTCAAGACCAGAATGGATCCAATTCAGATCCAATGCTTAGGAGAGATCTGTCATAGCTCCAGTAACTCGACAGCAATCCAGCATGCAGGCTGGGACCACCGGGGATGCTGGCACTCAACACGCAGAACGAATCCAGCCCAAGATATCACAGGCAGTGTGGACATGCAGCTTGCAGGAGGTACCACTTTGACAATAGTGCCAAGAAGGAATATGTATGTGGGGGAACACATCAGGGTGACTTCTACTGCATTCCCTTTGGCCAAGCTGAAGCATGAGGAAGGATTGTGCGTCCTCTCCTGCACTGGCAGAGCCTAGGAAAGGCTCATACACCTACATAGAGGTACTAGGAGCTAAGAGGAAACTGAGGTGTAAAGTGTTAACCCCACCTGAAGATGCATTACTGAGGTCCCTGGAAGCTGCAAGCTGCATTCGTTCGTGACTTGAGCAGATCATGAAGTTTAATTCAATGAGCACATGACTTCAGAAGCAGTCATTATGTCTCCCAAGGGCAGAGGTGTGCTGCATCCCAGAAATAATGTTATTTTTCAGCTCTCATGCAGCACTTCTAATTAATAGATTATAAAGTAGTTTGCATGAAAGAAAACCCAGGCACAGAGAGGAAGCAGGGTTAGCTGAAAGCCAGCCAGTGTCAGAACCAGGAGCAGAACCACAGCCTCTTTGAAGAACAGTTTCCATCCTTTTCCAAGCTTCACAGCTAGTTTTATCTAACAGATGCAGGTTTTTACAAACATAGGGGAGAATGCAAGATCAATCCACACACGTGAACTGCCTTCATAGTCAAGCTCCTTGTCAAAGAAATATTTACACACATGCTTAAGCCTTCCTTCAGACCAACTCTTAAACAGAACATTATTTGCAGTCCCAGTGGGACTGAACCATATATTCTGCTGGCCAAAAGATAGGGTATTTCCTTGGTTGTGTAGAATTGGAGAATCACAACCACAATTGCTCTGTGGGAACAACAGTGCTGGAGAAGCATGTATGATGTTCAGACCTGAAGTTATAGATGTTTGGGTAAGTCAGAAGTTCTGCTGACATTAATGATGTTGCACTGGGGCCCGTGTGAGATTTCAGCCCTATGTATGATCTTGCCTATGGGATATTTGCTCCACAGATTGCCCCATTTTTAACAGGTTCATGTACCTATTTTTCTGCACCTGGAACTCCAGTGCTGAAGCTGTAAGGGGCTAAATTTCTCTGGAGATGGAGAGGGGCCAGTTCCTCTCACTAAAGAGGTTAATGAATGGAGTCATTAGGATAATTAATGTTTTACTGACGAATTAATCACCCTCTCAAGCAGTTTCTGCCTTTCGCTGTGCAGAGAGGAAGGGTCCTCTTGAGATCTAACACATCCCTTGCTAAGGCAGCTACCTTGTCCTGACAGCCGCCTGGTTTTGGAACAGGTTATTGTGCATCTGCCTTTTCAGCAGGGGAGTTGCTTTCCTGCGGGAGGGAAAACCTCAAAGTCAAGAGCTGTGCTGGAGTTTGAGAGACTCCAGGCTGCCAGCTACCAGGATTAAGCTTTTTTCCAAACTGTACTAAACACTTCCAGTTCTGATTTGGGGCCACCTTGGCTGTCCCCATCCTGAGCCCATTTCACTTCACCCCTTGCACCTCTGCCCATAAGCCTCACTTTTCCTCTGAAGAACCATTTATCCTTGTCCTTCAGTTCCTTCTCCTGCCTTCTCCATTCCCCAATGTCACCCCAGCCCTGACCCCAAGTCTGTGTATTGATCCCAAGACTGACTTGAATCACACTCTTTTCAGTTCCTCTTTCTAAAGAGCATTACTGAAGCACTTCACTAAAGAGCAAATGCCCTTGTTGTTTTCTTGTTATTGGAAGTGTGAGAAAGTGCGTGGTGACCATGCCAAAAAAATCACTAACCTTTCTGTGGCAGTTTATACAGTGCAATGAAACACTGAAAAGAGCTGCCATCACACAAGAACCTTCTCCCTTGGCTGCAGCCACATTTGAACTGTGATTTCCAGGGAATGGAAAGCTGAGAATGATTTCACAACATTTTTCCTGAAATAATCCCAGTAAAGTCAACAGGGCTCCTTGAACAGAGCCCTCTGAGAGTCTTACAGCACTCCGAGTCACAGCCACATCTCCAGACAAAGTCCCACAGACAGGTTAAGGTAAGGAAAAGGCACCCCTCCTCTTTAGGGTAAATCCAGCATCCCTCAAGATCACAGGCTGTCATTCTGTTTTATCATGAGGTAAGGAACTTCATCACAGCGTTTTTGGCAAAGAGTGTTTTAGGCAAAGGATTCTGTATAGACACCTCAGATAGGACAAAGGTATCCTGTAAAAAGTATGTAAGGTCTTGGCTTTTCTGGTCAGTTCTTATCAGAAGGAGAAAGCAGAACCAAAAGCTTGACCTTTTTAGTGAAAAATGAATACTACAACATTTTGCTGTTTCACAAGGGGAAAAACATAAAAGTAATTTACAAATCTTGAAGTGTGGCAAAACAGGTTTTCCATCCCATGGCCTGCACTTCTCAAAACCCTGCCTTTTCAGCTTCTCCTCTGACTTACCCTGCGAGCATTCAGCTCTGCCCTCAGTGCTCAGACTTCAATCCTCACATCCTATTTCCCCCTCCTGCTCCAGCTGCCTCGCCTCCTGACTTGTTTATGATTGCCCCTTGGACAGTCCCCTCATTGGACATCCATCCATCTCTATGTGGCCTTTCTTATTGTCGGTTTAAATGCTGCTTGTGATTTATGGCCCAGCAGCTCCCCAAACACATCTCTGGCATGTTATACGGCACTGGCGTAATGCTAACTCTCTTAAACCACAGAGGAAGCAAACAGTGCTAATTTATGCCTGGCTTTTTTTATTCCCCAGCATAATTCTGATTTTAATGTTCCATCTACACCACATCAATATCCTTTCACCGCTAGCAAGTAAAAACAAAAAGTAAATATTTCATTTTCCATTCTTTCCCTCTTAAAAGGTTTTGCCTAAACCAGCTCACCCAGCATGCCCTGAGGTTAGACAAATAGGAAGCGACTGTGGTCTGCCACAGGGGTGCTTTATGGGAAGGGCACTGCCCACAAGTGTCAGCTTTCTGGGATAGTTGCTATCTATTGGTGCATGAATATAACAAATGCAAGCATCTCCTGCATCAGGTTAAATTACTAGCCTGAGCTAATACAAGGCTCTAATACATCGCTAATTTATCAGTCTGGTATTACCATTTACTTCATGTAGCTATATTCAGAAAGCACATCAAAGTGCTCCGGGAAAGGAGAATTAAAAAAAAAAAAGGAGAGAGAGAGAGCAGTAGAGAGGAAGAAGAGTAACAAAACATTATGCAAAAATACTAAAAGGCTAAGATAAATCTCTGGCCAGGGGCACTGACAAAATGACTTGGCAGCTGGAGGGATTCGTATCCTGCTGGATCCAGGACATCTGCTACGAGTCTCTGCCTGACTGAGGAGCATCTAGATTTTCACTGGTGTTCTGGCAGCCCTGCAGGGTTCTCCACACTAAAATACAAGCCCTGTAGCCCTGGGTGCTCTTCCCTAAAATTGTGGATCAAGGAAAAACCACTTCACCATCCCTATATTTTCCGAAGAGAGGACAGAAAGACAGTGATCTTGCTAAAATCCCAGTTGAACCCAGGTCTCCAGAGTGCTCTGGCTCCTCACCTTGAAACACAGAAGAACATTTCACTGATCCAGCCACCCCAGAGTCTGTACCAGTTCTTAGTCTGGGAAGAGATTCGAGGTCACTAGGTAGATCATGTACAGATGAAACCTTTACGCCCACATACCCTATTGATTATGAAACTTCAGTGACTTAGTGTCTGTAAGGGCCAGGCACTTCTGGTCTTCTGCTGCTTGTCTGCTCCCTAGGCAGACCATCTAGAGGGCCACCATAGAGACTCCCAGGGGAAAGCTGGCCCAGGCAGGACTTGGGGGGCACATGAAGGAGGAGAGGTGCAGAGGATCTTCCCTCCAGCATCGTTTGAATGCAGTCACACTGACCATGCGTACAGAGAACGTGTCTAACGCCGGTGTTCAGTGCCCTGCAATACCTTTGCCTCACTGTGCTCTTCCTGGTGATGTGCAGTGTCACTGCACCGGGATTATATCCGGACCAGAGACTTCTTACATCCCAGTGTGTGTCACCATGGTGCTGAGCAACGCTGAAGAGGGGTCACAGCCTCTCACACCAGGATAGGCCTCGAGATTCCTCCCTTCCCTGCTGAACACAGAGCAACAGCCAGAGTCTCCATCAGAAATCAGTTTCGTAACCGGGAGCTACTTGAGATCATAGTTCGTTTTCCTCCAAAAAGAACTCTTGCAAGACAAATACCTCTCTCAAGACGATTGAAGTAAGTCACGTTAGACAGTGCTCTGGAGAGTCTGTCTGACACTTCCCATCAGCAGCAAGCACTGCTCTGCTTCTTTCTTTTATTTTTCTCCCTCTGCCCCCTGTCCCTCCTCTCCTTCCATTGCTAAAAGTCCATGAAAAAGGAACTCGGTGAAGGGGAAACATCTCAAGTAAAATCTGTGCTCTGCTTTGGCAGCTGGAAGAATCAATGCTAACGTGGCCCATGACTGCAGACAGCATCTTACACTGGTGAAGAAGCATCAGATGGGCAAAATCACGCTGGGGTTGAACAGAGCAAGTCAGCGCGGTGCAGGGATGGAGCCCTGTGGGGGTGCAGGGAGCAGGACCGTAGTATAAGGACTATAGTATAAGGTCAAGCATCATTTAAATGACAACCTTCAGGCACTGGAATAGCCTGAGGGATTTTGTTTGCACTTCTCCAGAGCTGCTGGGCAGACATGAAGGGTCCTCTGCTGCCCATATCAAGGGGAGTGCCCAGGGACAACCCAGCTCGGCTGCTGCCTTCCCTCATCTCGAAGGATGGTCCCATCTCCTCCCTGAGTGCGCTCTGCAGAATCCCAGCTCCAGCATCACCTCCCTGCTCCCTCCCAGCGAGCCTAACGAGATGCCTAACCCAGGACCCCCAGACTCCGTGTTTGTTTTCCAACTGGAAGTGATTAGCAATGTGGCACCTTCAGGCAGCTTAAAGCTGTAACACTGCAGGGATGCAGCTAGCCCGGAGACACAGAATGAATGTTAGTTAAATTTAGTTACTTGTTTCAGTTTATAAATTAGCAGCAGGCACCCATCACCCCGCGGTCTGGTCAGATAAAGCAAAGTTTGTGTGATCAGATAATAAAATCTAAGCATCAGATAGTAAACTGGCCCAGACATCAAGTTATAATTGGCAAAAGCCTTTTGGCTGGAAAAAGGCGACAGGAGATTTTTTTTTTTTTTGCTCTTTGTTGGGTACTCCGCAGAGCTCATGCGATAAAGCCAGTCTCTTCAGCCTGCCAAGACACTGTGGCTGTAGCACGATGGAGCCCTACTGCGTCCCTCCAATCCAGCTCTGCCGATAAACGGGGGGGTCATTGCAAGCATATTTAAAGGGCTTAAACAGAGCAATAGGAGAGAGTGATCCCAGAGCCGGCAGCTGTCAGCACATGCCTCGCTACCAGCTCCCTCGCCTGTGTAGCCAGACTCTCCAGTGGAAAAATGAGACAAGGACCTCAGGACCTCCTGCCTGCAAGAGGGACCACAGCCACGGTGGTGTGTCCTGCTTACAACCACCAGCTGAAATCCGGTTTGAGACTGTCTGGTCATGAACAGGGCTCTGCAGCTCAAACCCTTGAGGAAATACAACTGGGATTATACTAACAAAGAACAAAATTAATTCGCTGGTTCAGTGCTGTCTGAATTTTGGAAGAATTTTGTGCTGGATGTTTAGAAAGCTTCTGTCTCTCGCAGATGAGCTGCATGGATTGCCAAATGTATGTCCTCTCAGAGGAAAAAATGAGTTTTATTTCTGTTACAAACCTACAGGACTTGTTTCAGTTTTACAAATTTCCTTTCTAAATGGAAGCATTTTAGAGGAAAAGAAATTGCTTCGAAAAATCCTTACCAAAAAAAATCCTTCTGAAAATGTTTTGATCTGATTGATCCATCAAACAGTGGCTCAGGCTAAGGAAAAGATGACAGCTGCTCCTTTTATTGCATGCTGTTCTGATAAGCTTCAAATAAGATGCTCCCTCTCACCCATGGCCCTCCACGTAGAGAATGCACAGAGCTCTGTGGACTCTGCTGAAGACACCTGATGCCAGAGCAGATCTCCTTCTGCTAGAAGGAAAAGATTTTTTTTGCTCGGGACTGTTTGGAGAGCCACGATTGGACTTAAATTCAGAATACCAATAATAAAAATTTAGAGGAGCTTTAAGGATTCTTTCCAGAAGTGTTCAAAGTTAGCTCTAGTCTGCAGTTGTGATCAACACCGGCTTTTTTGGGAGCAGAATCAGGAGCATCCACACAAGGAGGAACTGTGGAGTTTATGGCTTCCCAACATCCATCTTCCCTTCACCCTGTAACTGCTTTGCATTGGCTGACTAACCTGCCATTGTTTCCAAGGACTTTATTTATATTCCTTTCTCATGTAAAAAGGCTGTGCCACAGAGGAGAACCACAACCACCAAAATCCAGTGGTGTCCTCACTAGAATTAATGACACAGGGCAGACTCTCTGCAAAAGGGAAGAAGGTTTTTTTCTAAGACTGTAGCTAAGAATAAGCTTGCACACACATTTGATGTTCCTATATGACATGAACTGTAGATTCATCTGAATCTTTGAGATTCTTACTAGATGTTTGGAAGGATTTTTCTGTCACTGGGGGAACATAAAATCCTCTCCTAGATGTTTCCAAGCAGTGCAAACTTCCTTTCTGAGCTCCCTCTTCTAGGCAGATGAGGCCACTGATGGAAATTATAGATTGGTTTTTGGTGCCAGGGGGTCTGAACAAAGGCCAGGATGGAAGAACTTGGCCACATCCCCAAATGAGAAATAAGTCTGGCTCCGGCTCAAAACTCTGCTGCTCAGGTCCATCCATGTCACTGAGGATAATCAGACAAGTAGCTTGTTGGAATACTAATCCAAAAAACCCGAGATCCTGAGCTAATGGCTAAATAATCCCCACATTAAAACCTTCCACAAATCTGAACGAGAGAACTGAGTTTCCAAATGCTTCCAATTAAATGAGACATTAAGGTCAGCATCTGGGGTGAAGGCAGAGGGGAAAGCAGGCTGGGAGTCTCTGAGGGCAGCTGGGACGAGCAGCATTTCCAAGGCAGCATTTCTGACTCATCTCTGGCAGTGTTAAGCACTGTCACAGCATTAGTGAAATGTGGTCTTTATTGGTTCATTTTCATCTCTATGCATCTGTTTTCATGAGGACAGAGGTAGCTATTTGATGGCAACCCTGGATGGATGGAAAGGATTTTTCTTTGCTTCTCTTCCTTCTTTGTACACCACCTCCACCCCCACCCCTCCTTCTCCCACCTAAGAGCAGAAGGTAATTTGTGTATCGGCTGAAATAAAACCCACTTAACAATGAAGTCCATGGCTAAAGCCTGTGGACATCAGTGCAGCCCTAATGAAATTTCTGTGCCTGAAACACATTAGTAGGCAAGAGCTGAGACTGGAAAGAGATTAGGCTGCTGACTAGCTGGCAGAGTTGCAGCTTTCAGAGTGAAAGTCAGCAGAGAGAGCAAGGGAGGAAAAGGAAGGAGACACACAAGGGACTGCTCTGGCTGAGCTAACCTCCCGCCTACCTGAGCCACAAACCTTCCCCCATGCCCATGCCTGGCCTCTCCCCAAATCCCTTCTGATCTCCAGCCCAACCTTTGGGCCTGCAGAGCCCTTACATGCTCCCATAAACCCCCCTATCCTCACTGGCCTGCACCCACAGCACCCAGAGCTAGCAGAGAGGATGAGCTCCCGTGATTACAAAGGCAATAACCTGCTGGTTATTTTGTCAGGCAGATGATCCAAGGCTCTCTGAGCTCTGTAGAGATTTAGATTCACTTGAAGTGGAGGCTTGCATACTTTTGCTTGATTTCCATTCCAATTTTATTCTGGATTTTAGTCCATTTTACACTTAGGCAGCAGAGAGATGCCCAAAGGGCATGTTTATGTGCAGAGAGGAGAAGGGGAGGTCAGATGAAGGGAAGCTCTCAGGCTCTTTTAATTTCTTCCTGAATACAGGTCAACTAAGTAGATGGCATCTCAGAGCCTAGAAATGTGCTCACATCAGCAGGTTTTATGACCATGCATCATCCAGTTGGTGACATCATTCAAGTCACCTCTCAAATTTACACTGGGCAACAAGAGGACGGGGGAAGCAAGGGGAGAGCACACGGCTGGGAAATCCCTGCAATGGAAATAACACTTCACTGTTTTGAGTCCCCAGCTGGCAGCTTTTCCACTCAGTTTCCCAAGATCTTCAAAGCTGAGGCTGTGCACACTGCAACCAAAGAGCCAGCTTGGGCTAGAAATGGGACACTCCTTCTTGGAGACCTCTGTCCAGGTGGCTCCAGAGATGCTTGGTGCATTCAGGTGTGGATCTGAGGAGAGATTTGCTGCACCCTGCCCCACCTGGGGCCACACCATTAAACCCTGCTGGTGCAGCTGGCTTTACCCAAATCACAGAGGGACCCTGACACACCTGGGCTTTGGCACAGCCATGAGCTGCACTCCAGTAGCAGCATCCACTGACCCCTTACCCTGAGCATTTACACAATTTCTGTGCCTTGAAATGGTCATGGCCATCAGACTCTTTAAAAAAAAAAAAAAAGGCCACACAAAAAAAGCCTTTAATATCTATTACTTTTTTTTAAAAAAAAGCAATTAATAATTATCAATACTAGTGCAGGATTGGTCCTTCAGTTGCTATACTTTAATTCCAGCATAATTTTGCTCTGCCTGTCTCCCAGAAGACAAGCGTTTGACTTTTCTGCTGTGCCCTTTCAGATGCGTTACAGACTGTGATCTTGTCTGTGCTCTTAATGGCTTTGTCAAGAGATCATTTCTGCTCAATCCATGTTAGTCTTAATAAAGATAAAATAAAGTCATAAATACTTTTGTGGTTTCCTTTTTGCTGGGTTGTAATTTGACTAACAAATTAAATTAATTTGGAAACTAATAATTATTTGGTTAGAAGTGGATTGAAAATGGACTTCTCATGGAAAGAAAAGAGATACCAGTTCTTGCAAATATAAACTAAATGTGGGAAACTGGATGAGTGACATTTTGAAAATCCTCTCTCATTAACCGGCTTTGGCTTTCAGTATATGTCATTTTTATCCCCATATGTAAAGCTAATATTTCTTTCCATCACATCTGTTGGGCAGACAAATCCACGAAGCTAGAAAACTTTGGTGATGGAGCTATAAAAGCAGAGAGATCTCATCATAAAGATAAGAGTCCGTTTTCAAAGTCTGAATCCCCAACTGTGTTCTAAAGCCACACCCAGGAAAGCAATGCTCATGCCACAGAGTTTTACTGATGTGTTGTGATTTAAATGGAGAGTGTGTTTTGGTACTCTATTTTCTATTTGTTAATTGACTCCTCTCTTACTTAAAATAGGAATTGGAGTCGTTTGTGATAAATGGATTACAGAGTCCTCTTTGTTTCCATGCAGCTTCTGTGAAATAATTGCAAATTCCTCCTGACACCAACAGTAGTATTGCACCAAGTGAAGGTGTGTGGAGGGTGGAATTGGGACTCCTTTCCTCTCCATCAGTGGATGGACATGGCTTTTAACTCAATGTTTATCTAACATAAAATGAATAAATGACACATGGAACATAGTCCAGAATCCGCAACTCCCTTTTCCTGCATGACTTACAGTAATTCAGTCCTTCTTGGGAGGGCTCACTGAAGTCCCTAACTCCGGCATACTTCACACAACTGGTCTGGCTTCCAGCAGGAAGGATTGAGAGTCCCCACCCCACTTTCTGCACAGCAGCTAGGACCCTGCCTGGAAGGAGAAGGTACTGGTGTGAGACCCCTCCACCTGAATGGGACTGAAGGATTTCCTTTTCCTAGGGGAACATTTTCACCAGGGAGATGGTCTCATGCACACTACAGCAATAGCATTTTCAAACAAAAAGAGGGAACCTTGTGCACATCTTCAGAAGAAAAGCTTTGGCAACCACCCTCAGAAGAGGTCTTTGGACTCTCTAAACTTGATCAGAAATTCACATTCTTTAGTATTCCTCACAGGTTTCCTGTTTTAGCATGGAAATTTTAGATCCACCTTCTAAAACATGTAGTTCACTTCAGGTGCTTAAAAAGAAAGAAAAACTGTGCCTAACTACGTCCTTTATTGGATCCGGCCCTCAAAAAACAGAAGGTGTTGGCAAACTGCTGCAACTCCATATGGTTGCTTTGTGGCTCCCTCTGCTCTTTAAAGGGATAGGAAGACTTGTTCTCACTCTCATCCAGACAGGCTCCGTTGCCAGGCTCTGATCTTCCAAATTATCACCCCTACAAAAAGGCAGAGAGACCTTTAACAAGGGCTGGCTTGGCCCCTCTGCTGGTTCTCCAGCCAGCATTTCTTCAATGTCAGAGCTGTAACTCTGCATCTTTCTACCTCTTCATGTATGATCTTTCTGTTTCTTACTCAGTCCTCCCCCTCTCTCCCACCATTCCTCTCCTATCTTTCAACTTACTCCAACACATTTTCAACAAGGAGGATCTCTCCTGTGCTTCTTACTGCCAGCCCATGTTGTCTTGACATGAAAAGGTAATTAAGAAGGGAGGCAACTATTTCTTCAGTGGATACTGGAGACTACAGCCATGTTCTCAGCTTTATGTGGGATCAGAAATTGCCAGAAAAATGGAAGTTATAAGAACTATAGCTGACTTGCTGACAGAGCTTATAAGAGCTATAAGAACTTATAAGGACTATAGCTGACTTGCTGACAGAGCTTAGTTTCTACTACAAGAGCAACAAATATTAATTTAGATTGTACTGAATGAGAGCCCTTCTCACTGATCCCTATAGACACTAATCACACTGGGTAGTAAGAACCATTCTTGGAGATGGACTGACAGAAGTGGGTGGAAAGAAAAGGGCTGAACGGGCCCCAGTTCAACTTACAGCCTATTTATTTCTCAGGGAAGCTGATCTCTCTAGCTCATCTGTGTGTGGAAACACTACACACATACATATATGCACACACACTGACTGGTCACTCACCTGGCTGGGGAGGGGGACACAGCAGCTCACAGGCACAATACTCCATCTGCTCTCAGAGCTCCAGCCCCGAGGCCCGTCGCACAGGCTTTTCCCTCCAATCCTCCCTCACCATTCAAGTCCTTATGCATCCTAAAGATTCAGATATGTTCTTTATTTTGCTATTCATTGTCTTAATTACACCAAAGGCTGAACACACAGGAAATGAAGTTTTCCCCTTGGTGTGCATGTTTCCAACTCTAACTTACTTTCTTCAATAAGTCTCTTTTAAAAAAAAAACAACAACAAATCCATCTCCAAAAAAACTTTACAGAACAAGCAACTCAAATCCTTGTTACTTCTACCAACAACTGCACAGGACCAATGGAGAGATGAGACAGTGGTTTAACTCCCTAAGGGATGTCTGATGTGAGAGCACAGGCAAGGCAGAAGGAAGCGTAAGTGCTGTTGAGAAAAGGACGGAGGTTTCTGCACATAGGAGAGAGCCTCATATCAATATTCAGACTTGCTCTTGCCAACAGAAAAAGAGATGCTAGAGCCCTGGAGCTCCGAGCATGCTCCGCTCTCAACTTACACCAGTGTAAATCTGCAGGCAGGGCTGTGAAATCACTGAGGAAAGAAGGAAGAGACACTTGCCTGTAAACACCTCCACTGCATCCCTTGAAGCCTAGATGAAGGTGGAAGAGCTTCAGAAGGTACCATCTGGCTGGCAAGCAATCTGGCACTGGGCAGAGCCTTGGCTTCAGCTTGAATCAGCATTTGAATTCAGAGGAAACTTGGGCAAAGTCTCAGGCACCACCTTCTCCCTCCTCCCACACTGCATGACACACTGCAGCTGAGTCTGGTGTAACGACCTCTGAGCTCTCCTAACTCCCCCTGCTCCTCCTGGCAGGTGGTCCCAGACAAACCAGGGAAGTGGTTTGGCCCTAAAATGGATTCTGCTTCTGATATCCAAAGTCATGAGAAGCTGTAATTTGTCACTAACCACAGCTGCTTGCTGCAGGCACACAGCCTGGCCCACAGGCTCATCGTGGGCTGAGAGCCTTCTTCCCTTCTTGTGGGGCATCGCCATCCCTTTCCTCTCTCCAGTTCTTGAAGTTAGAAAAAAAAAAATGGTAGGAACAAACACCAGGGAAAAATATCTCTAGTCAGATCAATGCATTTTATTTTTATGTCAGTCTTAAAAGTTTCCTTTCACTTTTACGCCATTTGTTTTGATTTTCTTTTGTTTTTCATCATAATAAAGTTACAACCTGAAACAAGGGGAAAAAAGCCCAACTTTCAAGCAGGGCTTTTCTTGGTTTCTTTTTTCACTTAAAGCTGCCGCAATATTTAGAGTTGCTAAAATGAGGAAAAATTGCCCTTTTATTCTCACAGAAAGCCCATTTCACAGAATCAGCATTTTCTGATGAAAAATGGTTTGTTGAAACTTCCCAAACAGTGCTTTTACTGAGTGCACTGAGCACAGTCCTAATACTTCCCTTCCCTGTGGAGGGTGCAGATCCCCCCCCAGGCTTCACGGGAGCTGTGCTTTTGTGGGTATCAGCTGAGCTAAACGCTACACAGGATTTGTAGCTGGTTCATGGGAGCAGGTATTCACCTTGACTTTCCCATTTTACAGAGATTTCTGCAGATGTAAACCTATTATTATAAAATTTTCACTTTTCCCCCTGCCCCAAACATTATTTTTAACCTACATGTCACCATCAGCTCTACTAGTGGAGGTAGCCCTGTACCCAAAATCTCAGCAGCAGTACAGCAGTGTGCCTCCACCAGTACACTTTGCCCTTAGACAGGCATTATTCTTGTGGGTTTTAGGACAAAGCAAACGCCAGCCTCTTTCTTCCAGTCCTGGCAGGAGTATGGACACGACTAAGATTCTCTGAAACAAACCTGTTCTTGGGGCCATGAGGGTGACTCTACCAGTTGGCAGCAAGCTACAGATATGCCACAGAAGCTTCCAGCTCAAGCTAAATGTCTCCTCTTTTGGGGTCTCGGCTAACCACGCGAGGTCGGAGTGGTGCAAAACACATGCTTTCTGCAAGTGAATCAGATACCACTGTCCGTTTTAAACTGCTGTTGTGTTGAAAAGAACAGCATCGAATCCTTGAAACAGCCTCGCCTCCCTGCCTAGGCCCCTGCCTTCTGCCTCCATGCAATGCGGCTGCTGGCAGAAGATGGAGCCAATCTGCAAAATGAGCATCTCCATGGAGATAAGCTGAGAGCGGGAGAAGGTCAGAGCCAAAGTGTCAGGAGCAGCAAAGGAGTTCTTCAAACTTCATTTCCTTCCACAGAAATCACTTGATGGAGATTTGTTGAACGTGACACCTGGCTGCCTCGTGTTGCCGACTCAAATGAGGAGACAAAAGAGGAAGCTAATTGTTTCCAATGCATTCAAGTTTAATACAGTGCATTTTTAATTAGGGCTCTAAAGGGGAAGGGAATCAATTACCTCTTGCAGAGGCAGACGCCACTGGCAGGTGATGCCGTGCAGAGAAAAGGAATTGCAGCAGGATGCTGAGGCTCCCTGATGAGGAGAGGGCCACTATGCTCTTTGGGGAGCCCTGGGTGTCAGATACTCTTGGCTCCAAGGAAGCTTGCCACGAAGTGGCACTGTGACACCATCCAAGAGGACAAAATCAGGGGAAAATGCTATTTGGAGGGTGCCCTTGTGCCTGGGGAGTCTTTATAACCCCTAGGGAGCATCTGCTCTCCAGGACCTGAGGAGGAGATAAAGACATGTGACAGAACACACTGTGAACTTCCCTTCCCACAAATGTGGTGAGATCTAGTCCCCTTCAAGACACCCTATTATTCCTTATTTGAGCAGGGTTGGGATGGCTCAAAGATTATTGCTTCATAGGTGCTCGGTGACCTGTGCTGGGGCAGAGGGAAACAAAGGCACTCTTATGGTTGGGATCCAGATCTCTAGAGAATTCTGTGCTAGAAAACCATCCCAGTGAGCTGGCATTGAAAGGACACCAGTGAACAAACACAGCAAGCCCAAGGACTCACTCTAAGAAGCAAATCCCTGTGGCATACTGTTGAGACACAAGCACATACAGCGAGAAGCTGGTATTGCTGAAAACTTATGTTCGGATTGTTCAGCAGACCGAAGCTTAGGTCTCCAAGGAGCTCAATTTCATGCCTTTAATGAGAATTATATTTCCTAAAGGAAGCAGCCAAAGTCCTTCAATTCAGTGTAATATTTTGCAACAGAAGACAGGTCTCAGGATCCTGCATTCTCAGTACCCTCATATTCAGTCTTTACCAGGCAAAAATGACAGCCTTTTTCATGTCTTTCAACAGGACACTTTGGGATGTGTTGAATTTATTCTCTTTGGTTATGAGTGACTTCAGTCTCTATTGCTGAAGTCTATACCACAGAGATTTCTATGCAAGGCCTAAGGGGACCAATTCAGTCGACAGAAAAGAAGATTAGTAGCACTATCTGAGGGACCCTACAGCATCCTAAACATCCGCATGGGTCTGGCAGAAACAGCGCAGGACCAAGAGCAGACTGGCATCCTGACAGCTAACGGGGATACTTGATGGTTTCTCAAAATGTACTAGAAACCTCTTTTTAGCCAGCTGAAAGCAGCCAGTGTTTGACCAGTTTAGGGGGTGTTTGATGCAAAAGCTAGTTCAGTTGTAACATAGGACAAGGCCTTCAAGCTGCAGCAAGTCTGAGGACAGAAATTAGCTCCTAAAAATAATTTGGGAGATTTTGATTGTGAAGCTGGAGCTAACTTAGTATATGGCATTGTAAAGCCAGAAAGAGTAAAACAAGAACAGTAGCCATTAAAATAAAATGGTGAGTACAGACTGAGTACTGAAGAAATAAATCCAATGGAGAAATTCACCTTATGGATGTAAGATTGAGATCAGGACTTTATTGCCAGGAAGAATGTGGTGTTTTTTCACTTTGTGTCTTTTCTGTTTCTTCATATTTTCTCAATGAATCTCTGGAAGATGCTGTTTATGGACAAAACAGAGCATGCTTCATGAAAGATTTATTAATCAGAACTGCCAAATTCATAATTACTTTCTGGGCACTGAAATTGTTTGGCCTTATCAAATAAATGAGAATAACCACTGATTATTGTTTTTGGAGAAAGAAGTAGCTGGTAATAAGGAAAAAACATGCACATATGAGAAAGAGAAAGATAATATAAATGGACATAGATGTGTTCATATAGATGTCTGAGTGGTCAAATGACTCATCTGTCTGAAAAAAAGAAACATAATTTTCATATTATGAGGCACTCAAGCAAGTCAGTAATACTTTCACTCCAACACAATAGATGGACTTCATTTGCTTCCCTGATCCTCTTCCGCCACTGCTGTTTTATGGTTCAGAGGTGGCTGGATTTTCCCTCTTGTTTTTAGTTCAAAAATAGGAACCTCTGTTCAATAGAAGAAATTAGTGACATTTAATGCCAGCAAGAAACTCATAAAGACCTTGAGCTTTTAAAGTTTTTCCACTTCCATGGCAGAATAACCACATCTGATACACAGGTGCAACCCTACAGCAATTTTTTCGTAAGTGTTTAGGGACTCTTTACACTGGCCCTGAGGTTTCTGAAAGTTATAAAACATATCAACTTCTGATTAGAAAATCGTCACCATACCCAGATGCTTTTGAAAACCCAGCCAGCTGCCCTTGGAAACCCTGTCAGTAGATATGGGACACCCAGACTGGAGTGAAAAAAGTTTCACAGCCTTCAAAGAAGGAAGATGCTTGTGCCCACTTGCTTTTTAAGCACGGAAAAAGACATCTGTCTTTATTGACATGACTTCAGGCGCTCTTGAAAATTTTTCTTGGACTTGCCCGAAGTTGCACTGTGGGTAACAACCAAACACTCTTCCCAGCTGCTGGCCCCAAGGCTGCCCTGGCTGGCCCGTCGCTGCTGCAGTCCCTGGCCCCTGGTGCTCACGCCGGAGCCCTGCAGCGCTCGAGCAGGAGCGTAGGAGCAGCAGTAAACTCTCTATCAGGCTGCTAACTTGTGGATTCCTCCTTTGCCCTCTTCCCAGCTTTTACTGATTTTTCCCCTCCTCTCCTCCCACGATGATTTATGGGGGAAAAAAGTATAATTCTAAAATGAATAATTGATATTTTTTCAAAGCTATCTCCTTTACTCTACTTGTTCTCTTAATTTACTTGGTTTATACCAACTGATGACAGAAGCCTATTGTTTTGCTGAAACATTAACTTCACAAAGTCATTCCGCTCCCATCTGCAGCACTAAAATTAATGATTCCCTCTGCAACATCTGTTTAATTAACTATCGGCACCATAGAAGAGGCATCCAAATACCCCAGTGACTAAATCAGCCTCAAATTAGGGAAATACAATGTTAAATTGTATCAGAGAGAAGCAGAGATTATCCTTTTGAGCACTGACATTCATTAGCTACCAGCCACCCCATGTATCTTCATAGTGAAAAGTGTCAGCAGCTCTTCGCCCTGAAGTTTTCAGGCTGCTGGTCCTTTAGCCACAGTGCTTGGAAAGAGGAGGGGGTGGAGGGACATGAGCAAGCTTAAGCCAGTGCTCCATCATCCTCGCTGATGGATCTGTTGCTGGGATGAAAGATAAAGGTACATTGAGCCCTGCCTACGTTGCTGTCGTGCCTGTCGGAGGCTGGTGCCAGCTTCCGAGCGACGGGTCGGTCCCAGCAGGACTCATTGCAAAAGCTGCCACTGAGGTGGGGTGTCTGGGGGTACCATCGAAGGTATCGCTCTGTCTCTTGGCCACCCTCTTAGAGAGAGATGGGAGAAGGCAGCTCGAAGGGGGAAGAGGGGAGGGCAAGTGGTTCAGGCCTCCAGGGAGGTCTCCAAAGTGCCTGGGGGTATTGAAAAAGTTCCTCACAGACTTTGCTGCTAATGTAGCTGCATGTCCAACTTTGTATGGTCAACGCACAAAATAAGGGGCTGTTTCAAGAGTTTGGGTTTTTGGGGTTTTTTTTAAGTTTTTTCCCCTACTTTGAACTCCCCCGTTATGTTGCCGTGGCAACCAATGCAGCGTAAAATTGCAAGTTTGTAAAATGCACTAAGTCAGCAGCCTGGGTAAAAGCTGGGCTGGAGCAAAGGGAAGGAAGGGGAGAGCGAGGTGGGGAGGCTGGCGGGGGGGAGCCCCCTCACAGAGCTGCTGCTCTGGCAGGGGAGAGGGCCGGGAGGCATAGGAGAAGGAAGGTGTTGCAGTTTGGGTTCCCACTACGTAGCTACACTTATTAAAACACACATCTCCATCCAGACAGTCTGCTGTCTATTCAGACTTGCTACCTGATACCAACTTTCTCTGCAAAGGGAACTCTCTGGGGATTTTCGCCACTTCTTGGCGAACTAGGAAAGCGTTAGGTTGTTCACTTTAAAGAATGAGCCTGAACTCCTGGAAGTACTGAAATAACTCTAAGGTTCTTCTCTAATGCATGAGCTCAGGTCAGGAAAGTGCATCCACTGAGTCCTCTGGGGTGAGATTTTTCAAAACCATACCAAGCCCGAGGCTCAGTGCCCACAAGGGCCAGACTTTCATCAGAGCTCAGTTCCCATTTAGGCAGCTAATTAATCTTTGCAAACACCTCAAAGTATCTAAACTGCATCTGTAGCTGTGATGTTGCCCTGAAGAATGGCTGTGGCTAAACAAAAACTTCTCAGTTTAAAAATCCATTTCCTCTCTCTTTGGAATAGTATCTGTTGGCTTTGTTGGCAAACCATTTCTGATTGTTGTTTCTTGGCTTAAAGAACCAATGCACGTCTGAAAGACTGCTCTAAAATCTTGCTTTACCTTGTCTTCAAATCAAACATATACTTAAGCACCAGGGAAGAGTTGAATTTGGTTCCTTTATACCCATGCAGCCAACTTAGAGACAGTATGTTGGCATATTAGGCGCATTTATAAATGGTGAATAAGTTTCAAAGGGAGCATGGGAAGACAGAATATATGAGGCTGCTGTTAGCAGAAATACCACCCTTTACTCAAGAGGGGGTAAAGCCAATAAACATAATTACTCTTATACTAGATTGGTGTTAGCATCACCTTTCACTGAGAGTAAGGACTTCCTAGCCCTTTCCTTCCCACCTTTCCCCAAAGATCCTAGTTGTCTTCTGTGTCTTGCCATTGGTCTCAGCAGTTGACTCCAACTCCATCATTAATTCAGGGTTTTCAAAGGTTGGTTTCCACAGTCATGCATTCTCTTGTCTTCCAGCAAAGATACAATCATTAAGATTTGGCTTGGTTTAAGGACAGACAGGGGTTTTGTGTCTCCATGGAAGACACTCCTGAGCGTTCCTTTGAATCAACTTGCAAAGTGGATTTGTCAAAACTTAAGATAATTTTATCTAATTAATGGTGAGAATGTTTAAGAGCATTACAAGCATCTTTGACTCATTTGCTTTAAAAGTTAATTCAAACTAACATACTCAAGCATCCCTTTGCAGGAGTGTCCTATTGTTACTTTTCACTCAAGGCAGGATTGCAGATGAGTGGCCCAGTTAAAAAAAAACCTGCCTTGTTGAGAAGAGGCTCCTATGTGGCTCCAGCAGTAGGAAGACAGTTTCTTCCTATGTGGCACATATCTACACTTGTGACATCCACACACTTCAGCATGCAAGGAAGCAGTCAGTAGTTGCTTTCCTAGTGCTCGTGTGCTGAGGTTATTGGGAGGACTCTACTGACAGAGCATGTAGTAGAGAATGTACCAAACCATATTTAAAAGTGTGACATGAAATTCAAAAGCAGCCAGGGGAATTACAACACTCTGTAGCAGGATAAGATGCTAAAGGAGCATGAAACACATGCTATGCTTAATGTGATTTTTTTTTTTTTTTTTATATATAAGGCTGCTTCCTTTCCAAGCTTGCCAAGGAATACGTTGCACTGTCAGAGTACAACCTCAGACATGAACAGCCGTGGCAATAGTGGTGAGATGGATACAGAGCCAGAGACAGCACGGTTTGTGCTTCTGCCTAGATAAGGGAGTCAGATGAACACCAGCTATAGCACAACACACAGAAACCTCTCAACACACGGGAAGATGAAGAACGAAAGTGTTATTCTAGGTGCAGAGGATCGCCAACACTGGATGTTACTGATAATGTAAGTAGAAGGAAGATAAGGAGATTGAAGGCTTTAGGTGAGAGTGTCCTTTGAATAGCCACTACTCGGAAATAAGGTATCAATATTTACTTGGCAAAATGGCACACGGCTCTGAAATCCAGTAAATGGGGAATTAGAGGTTGCTTGGATGGTGCACAGAGAAGCCAGCTGGGACTGGATTGCCAGTATGATAGGGACTGAACACTCACAAAGAGGCTAGGAAAGCCACTGCCATATTTTTTTTATAATTTTAAACAGCTATGATGAAAAAATAGTGGGACAAGATATAAGGGGAAAAGGTGGCCCAGGACTATGTAGCAGATTAGTGCCAGAGCTGAGAATTGATTCCTGAGACTCACAGTCCTTAGCCCATTATAGCAAAAAACACTGAACATAAGAGGAACAGCTATGAGTCTCTGCCTTTCCTATTATCCTCAAGGTTTGGGTTTATGTATTTATTTATTTACCAAACACGGAGGAATGACAAACAGAATGAGAAACACAGAGTGTGCAAGAAGGCTCATAAAATCCTTTTCATCTCTTTAATCAATCATGACTAGTGTATCTCCCATACATTTTTCCAGTTTAAAACAGAATAAAGATGTCCCCTCACATCATAATCTTTCTCCAGCCAGCTGTGCTCCTTACATCAGCACAATGACCCAAACAGTATGGCTGTATTAACAGATATGATCTAGTCTTTAATGGAGCTCAGCAACTGGGATTAGCTACTGTAATGTAGTTTGGGCTGTCAGGCACTATACAAAACTGCTAACACACTGCAAGTTATAGGCATCAATTCTTTCTAAGTGAAAAGGCATTTCAAATTCAAAACACTTCAAACTTAATAACAGGAAATTATCTTGATGGATCCCCTTCAACATGTAAAAAATAAAGAGATGAGGAGAGAGGGTCAGGCGTCCGATCAAAACAAAATCATATCGATGCTTTTTTTCTCTCTCTAGTTCAGAGCAAAGCAGAAACGTGGATTTGGATGTCAGGGAGGGAACAAACTGTGGAAATGTAAGGCGGAATGAGAAAGAACATTTGCAAATTACATGATAACAGGAGAAAGGGAACGTTTACCTGCCCGTTCGGGTCCATGCGTATGCCAGACACATCGGTCTGACCCAGCAGGGACTTCTCCTCTAACAAGACCATTTGAAAACCCCCTTGCAGCTACTTAGGGTATTTTTCTTAGCAAAGGAAAATTTTTCTTCAGCAAAGTAAGCTGAGTCAGGAGCTAGTTAGGGTTTTTTTCTTAGCTTTCATATTTTGAAGATGTCCAATATGGACATCCTTAATGACACCAGAGTTTTCAAATCAGAAGATACCCAGTACTTCCTGAAAAGCAGGTCCTTTTTAAAAGCATCTCTGTTAAAGTACACATTTGCAGTGCACACTCCAAAAGCGTGCACGGTGTTTGAAAACATTGTGCATTTGCCCCTTTAATCCCTAGCAATGGTCCAGGGCTAGAAAACCTAGGAGAAGAGGAGGAAGGGTCAGAGTTCAAGTGATGAACGCTGACAGGCTGAGTCACTGATGAGTTGCATACTATAATCTATCATTTTTAAACCTGGCTTGTGTGAAAGCTTTCTGTGTTGTCAAGCTGAGTCATTTCTGCCCTAGAAAGAGAGGGCTAGGGAGGAGAACCTTATTTCATCTCTCAGCACTGTGGCCAAGCACCAGCCCTGCGGCTGTCCCATTTTCTTCACATCTGTCTCTATCGTTCACCCGGGCACGTGAATTGGCCAAGCCACCATCTGATACCCCAGAAAGAACAAAGCTTCCCTGACTTGGCGAAAGAGTCCCCTAAGGAAAAGAAAAGGGACTGGAAACAAATTGAAAGCAAGACAGACAAATCAAAAGGCAGATTTTCCTTTTAACACATTTTTGGAAGAGGAGGGGAGAGAAGTCCCTTATGGCCAGAAACCTGCACTGCCGTTGGATTTCCAGCTCAAGTCAGAAGCCCAGGGGAAAGACAGCTCTTCACCACCTGTCAGGAGGGATTGCAAACACAACACAGTATCTTGTAGAAAAACAGTGCAGGATAGTCATTTGAGATTGCCTCATTAGTCATACAGCATTTGCACATGCTGATGGCTAAAGGCAAAATATGACCTTAAGTTACATTATCACACCAAACACAATGTCTTTCTTTGTAAGGGGAGAACAAGAGAGAGTGAATGTACTGTATGAGATGTGAAGGATGAGGCTTTGATGGCAACAGATGTTACAGCAACCATAAAGGTAGATGTCATTGTTTATCATCTCTGTCGGGGTGGTAGCTCAGACCTGGGACGGTGCCAGGTGATGGATAAAGGCACTCTGGAATAAACGTGCTCTGCTCCCAAGAGCTTTCACCCTAAATATCTAACATCTCCCAGGGGGTGCATATTATCAACAGACAAGACAATCCAAGGCTGCAGTGTGAGGACATTAAAATTGTTTGAAATCTAATTCTTCCTAAAAAAGCCAAAGCAGAAACTAGCCCTGACTATGGAGGGAGTGTTTTACAAAGTGCAAAGCATCTAGTCCACTAAGAACTGAGAATGCTCTCAAAGTCCCTGAAAACACCATCTCCATACCCATGGAAGGTGATATTTGTCTTCATGCAGCAAGTGAGCCCTGCATACTGTTTTATTCAAAAAAGAAAGTGTGACTTAAATGATGTGAAAGGCTGTGTGCTGGAAATCTGCGTAAAGATCAACTTCACGTGCAACTCTGTGTTGTCTTTTTCCTGGTTTCACATCCCACCTGGATGCATTTGACTTTCTTCCAGCACCCAGAAATTAAAGTGCTAAGCTTGTCCATGGCTTTTCATGAGATGACCTAAAACTGGTTTTCTTTTGGACTGAGGAAAGCAAGGACACTTTTTCTACTTGAAATGAGATCTAGAATAAGATTTTTCAAAGTACTTTGTGACTAAGGTTGCTAGACCAGATCAGCTTTTGGTTTGTTGACGAGATCAGCAGAGCTCTGTTCAAGTGCTCCCAGGGCTGCAGATGTGAAGTTCTCTAATACACATTCAGTCCCTCCATTTTCTTACTGAAGACTAAATGCATCAGATAAAATAAAGAGTGTAAAGGAAGCTAGAATACAGGTTTACCCTAATAGAGTGAATTCCAAAATGCAAAGGAGGGATTTGTAAAGACTTCTTTATAACTTTCTCATCAGTAACATTTCTGTGTCTCTTCTTCTGGGTCTTGACATATTTTACATCTATTTTGAGGGCTTGGAACATAGGAAGAACAGGTTTTAATGGGAACCACTGGCCTTCTGCTTCTGGGAAGATATTGTTAGGGTGGGCTCAAATGAAGAAGGATCATCAGCATGTTCTTAGAGCTTCTTGCTTTGGCACTGAGGAAGATTTAGCACGTTCCAATATCCATTTCCTCCACAGCTCTAATCTTAACACCCACCTACTGCATGCTAAATGAACATCCCAGCACTTCATAATGGAGACAGGAAATTAATTCCTCATAAAGGTTTTTTTTTTCTACCCCTCTTATTAAGACTCCTCAGCCCTGTCAACAGCCAAGTGAGCTTTCACAAGTCATAAAGGTGCATTTCTGCAATCTCATTTCCTCAAGTCTCTTAGTTGATGGATTATGCCCATTAATAACCTTCACATTGGAGAAGAACAGCTGCTGGGTACTCAAGGTACCTTGTTGGATGTTGGAACCCTGACCCTTTAAGCAAGGCACTCAGGAAAATGGAGACATGAAGGAGGGGGTCTGCTGATGTACATCTACTTTGTTCAATCCTTCTTAGAGGCAGCAGCTATAGAAGAAAGACCCTTCCTGGTCTTGCTGACCTTGGATTCCCATGGGAACCATCAAAGCTGGACCACTACCCTGAGAAGGACAACATCTGAAACAAAGCCCTTGGTCCTTAAGTCTGCTGCAACTTTAAGCATTTCTACATCTCTAGCATCCACTAAGTGCATGTGCCCATGTTTTTAGGCTAGAGGATGTTCAGAACAGGACTTTAAGATGACAAAGTCCATGGAGGTGTCTAAGAACAATCTCCTTCTTTGACATATGCAGGAAGCATAAAATCCCTGAATTTTGTATTATAATTTTTCTCTCCAATTCATCGTCTGTTGGGAAATTTCTTTTCTTTGGTGGATGTGACTAATCTTTAATTCTAAAAAAATCAGTTTTATGTGAGCTTTAAAATGGACCAAGTTGCATCAAATGACAGATCTGTTTTAAAATTGTGTCATTTCACCCAGGCTTGAGCTCAGCAGCATCGTACAAGCCGAGATGATGTTTAGAGAGATGGATCCTAAAACAGCAGGCAAAATTCTTGTGAAATGAAAATGGATCATATCCATATGATATGGATTTGGAAGCAGCAGAATGAGAATTTGGAGCTGGTATCAAAAGCTGGAGGGCAGTGTAAAATAAACACACAGATTGCATCCCCAATTTTGGTAGAAACCTTTTAAAAAAAATTTCATGCAGCTATCAAAAATAAAAGCACAAGACCAATTCACTGATGTCAAAACCAGAGGAAATATCCTGGGAACATGACGTTTGGAACTTTCCTTGGTTCTCTTTTCAAAATGTTGTGTAACATTTAATTTTGATTTTCACATACCTACACCATGTAAACTATGGAACAGCAGCATAATGTGACTCTTCACACGATTTTAAAGTTTTTCAACCAGGCCTAGCACAAATGTTCTGTGGAGAAGTACAGTTACGCTGTTGTTGCCTAGCAAACGTCTATGAGAAAGTGTTTCTGTTTAAGGAGGCAAAAAAATTAAGTATAAACCTTCTGCAAGGGCATGCTCCTCCGGGACAGTAGATTTCTGTAAGACTCAGAGGGCAAAACTGTCAGAATCTCTTGTTAAAAATATAGGCAGCACATCACAGCCAGAGACCAGAGATATTAAAGTGAAAAACCCTGGTAGTTCTGGCTCAAAGTCAGAAATAGCTGAGTGCTTCTAGATCTCTTGACCCCAGGGAGTTATTAGTAACTGGTTTTTTTAAGTCATCTTTAACATTTTGTGTCTTTTCTTTTTAATATATTAAGAAATTACACCCCAAAGGGGAATGGACTCCTGAGCTTCATGTCAGTCCCTGAAACAGTAAGTTGGCATCTCTAACTCCACAGCCAAGTCTGTGTGTCCGTGCCGGGAAATACACGCTGTGTCTCCCTCCTAATGGGTATTAAACTGTCTTTGGGAAGGGATTAATGGGCTGGTTTGGCTTTTCAAGTTCTTTCTTCTTTTGCTGAGATATTTCTTTAAAATCCTTCAAACTCCCCCCCCGCCCCTCCAAAATCTTTTCCCACATAATAATAAAACAGAGCAGTTGGCAAGGTGGAGTCTCTGTGATGTGTCTTCTGCCTCTCACTTAGAGGAATCAGATTAGGGCCACAAAGTCCACTAGGGATTGCATTTTAAGAGAGGAACACAGAATAATTTATGGATGGATGTTCAAAAACATGACCCTCAGCGCCACAGAGTGGGAGCTGGGGAAAAATGCAGAATCCTGTTAGTTTGGCTTCCTTCTGCTCTCGCCTGTTCCCCTCCAGCTCCTCTGTGATGAACACAGGGCACAACTGAATGCACTGCTGTGCCACAGTTGCATCCTTGCTTTCCATAATGATTAGGTGTGGAGTCCCTAATTAAGTTAGGGTTAAACCTGATTGCCCACCCAATAGCAATATATTCCTTAAACAATTCTGCCAGAAGTCCAAAGAGAGGTATTTCTTGAATACTCAGTGAGAGGCTTTGGCCTGTTAACTACCTACAAGCCCCTTCCAACACAGATTAAATCCAAGGACTATTTATCATTTAGCAGGGGACTGATTTATCTACCTGGGGACTCAGTCCTGAGCTCAAATCATGAAGATGCTGTTTGTCAAGGGCTATTGCACACATTTCATCCATTCCTTAAGAAGCAGGGAATAATTTTTTGCCCTGGGCATCCAAAACATTGGGAGAAGAGTGAGAATAAATATTCTCATTCCTGACTATTCCAAAAGAGTTTTAATTTACACATTCTACAGCTGGGAGTTTTTCCAATCCATATTAAGTTTGTTGAAAGGAAAGAGTATCATTTAAGCCAAGGGAGCCAGAATAAAACAGCTCTAAGAAAGATCCTCCACATACCTTCCCCTATGAGCTGCGAACTGCATTATTAACAACAGTTCTGGAATAGCTCTTGGGAGAAAAATCCTGAACATGTGAAAGAGAGAAAACGGTATGGACATCCCACAGGGATGCATATGATCAAGCTGGTTTCATACATGCTTGCAGAACAGATACAAATACAGACAAAGCAGAAGATTGCTTAGGGAGGAGACTCTGTTCCTCCACTTCTGTTGACCTGTCACACCTGTAATGGCTGGCAAGTCCCTGCTCTGCTGTGACCTCTGGGTCTCAAGATGGGCTGGAGGAGGCACCAAGCTGACCAAGCCAGGAAGGAGGCGGCACCAAGGAAGCTGGAGGAATGGGGCAGCCCCTCAAATGTACACTTGGTTGGGCTGCGTATCCCTCTTCAAATCCATCTCTTTCATGCTTCCCTGGCGTCCAGTATTTCCTGCAGGCAAGACTCATGGCCAAGATGAGACTTGGTTTGACTGCTGTAACTGTGAAAAGGGCTCTCCATACATATTACTGAATAAAGACAGGACTGTGCTGTCTCCAGCCCCATGACTGAGGCAGTTGGCACCTAGTGGGCCTTTCCTAAACCCAGAAGAGGTAATTATCAAATGGATCATTACTGCAGAATGGCCTCACTGGTTGGGTAGAAATGCTAGATGCTCCTTGCAGAAGCAATACAGTAGCAAGCAAATTAATTACCTTATTGTAAATACCTATTTCCAGCCTGGAAAATTGTTCATCACTCTTGTCTGAAGTTTCTGATCTCAAATTTCAATCTCTCCTGGCTTCCAGTGGTTGCAGGATGGAGCATGCAGCATGTAGTAAAAGCGACTACAGGTTTGTCTCCTTCTCAGCTATTTGCAGAAATGTTTAGATGTAGGGTGAGTTCGATTTATGTGCCTTATCTTCCTCAAACCAGATAGAACACTTCCCTTCCATTACAAACACTGCTTAATGGATCAGTAACAGCCCTGCTTTCACAACATCAAATATACAAGAAAATAAGGGGGAAAAGGATGAACCAAACAAACAACTCTCTATTGTTTCCAGGTGTCCCTGAATATGGTTGGAGGAAGAAGTGGAGAAGAAAGAGCGGAGAGAGAGAAAAAAAATTGTAATTGCATCCTTGGCACAATCTCATCATATATAAACATAGCAGACCAAAAAAATGAATGTTAAAAGAAGTTGTTCTTAACTCCTAAAGATCCCAAGTATTCAAAGCGTCTCTGAAAACAGACTTGCAGTTCCTTGTCAGGCCTGTTTGCCTTTTCAAGGCCCTGCAGTCAAGAAGCAAACAGCCAAGGTGGTGTTACCCTTCACCATGGAAGGCTGTTCTCTGCCATGTGGCAAACCAGTTAGGAGAGGGGACATACTGGAGGAGTATATACCAGCTGGTGAAACTCCCTCCCCTTTACCCTCAGTGCTCAGCCCACACAAAGAGTAAAAGTCACCCAATATCCTCTCTTTTGGGGTAATATAGTTGTTCCGTTAGCTCATGTGATGGAACTTACTCATTACACACATTTATTGATCTTGTGCTCATTTGTGTGCAAAGTTATGCTGAAAACAGGTATAAGGAGTGTAATTTCATTCTCTCTAGCACCATATTATCTGTCTCCTATGAGCGGGATGGGTACACAAACCAAAGTGATCCCAACTTCCACACATCCACACTATGGTGGTGTATACGAAATGAGCTGGCCCAAATAAGTTGAAAGCATTCATTACGACAAAACCTTTTGCTATATTTTTTCCTGTTTCCTGCCTCCTATACAGTCCCATGTTTTGCTTCTGCTTTTCTTACTTTATAATAGTCTCCATTCTTATTTTCCTTTATGATCCTTTTCTTCACTGACTGACTGTAGAAAACACTCAATTTGACAGCATTCAGTTTTGAAAATCAGGGATTCCATAAATAAAGCTCAAGACAGACCCAGGATAGTCTCTAACAGAAATGATAACTTTTAAAGGGCTGGACATCAACTTTTCAATAACAGCTTTTGATAGGCAAATACCACTGAATGGGATGTGATCACAGAGAATGATATTTTTAAAAACGAAAAGTTCAGGTGTATTTGCTCAAAAGCATAACATTTCTCTTGAAATGTAGGGGAAAACTGGAGAAAGAAAATAGAACAGAATATGAAAAGGTGCAAAGAGAGTATTTCATCTGATCTGATCCAGATCCTTCCATCCATTTCCCTTGCACTTCAATTTATTTTTAACTTTACCTGTTATAATGATTCTGGATAGCAAAAGGTATTGACAAGTCTAGTGCTGTAGAGGTGAGAGGGGAGAAGATGGGAAGGCTTCAAAGCGGCTGGTGCAGTCCAGGGCCCAGTTCCCTTAGAATATAAATGAGAAGTAAATGCTTAACTTCTGCTGGGTGGTGCTTGAAGTCCATCACGGCTTCTTGCTGTAATGCAGAGAAGCAAAGATTGCAACTGGCCTGTGCTGCGCTACTATCTCTTGAGTACAGAAGTGGAGATTATTTGAATGTTTCCTTAATGGGCATCCTTAGCTCTGCGCACTTCAGGGAAACCCAGGTCATACAAGTAGTCCCACAGCAGTGGAAGTGGTGACAACTGAGTTTTTTCCTCTCTTTCCTACGACTTCTCTGGATCTGAGCTCAGTCTCAGCCTCTCCATCAATAGATTCCCTCATTTATTTAGATCTCTCTCTGCTACTCAGTTGTTTCTTTTTAGAAAATGTGTAAAAAAATCAATAGCTTTTAGGACTCCATCTTCCTGTCATTTTTTTTTTAAATGGGACACTTTCAAATGATAATCAGGAGAAGCACACAGCCAGACGATGCTCTCAAGCAAGCTTCATTTTCTTAGAGAAACAAGCTTTAAAAAGTCACGGTTTATTATGTTTTTTCTACAATATAGGAATTAAAATCATTATGTTTTGCTCATCCTGGCCAAAAGCTGTTTTCAATTAGGAGATTAGTTTGAGACCCTTCTCAATGATTCCCAAGATTAATTTACTGTCAGAAATGTTGATCTGCAATCTTTCCTTAGTTTGTAGTGCCATCCTCATCATTCCTCTTTGGTTTATTGTGCATCTACAACTCACCAGTAACTTTGCTACTTGTCCCATGACTTTGCTCCCATCACAGACAACAAGGAATGAATAGTGCCTGCTTCACAGGAGCGACCCTCTATGAAACGCTCCTAAACGAGATCAGAGAAGAGACATAATAACAAAAAGCAATCAGAAAACTCTTTCTAACAAGTGTTTGAAGATATTGTCAAGTTGTGCAGGAAAGCAGCACCTGGCAGAGAATTTTCTACTTGGCAGGCTGAGATGCTCAGCTTCAGGCAATGTCGGCAGTCACCTGTGTGCACGTCTGGGTCTTCACTGCTGCTTGGAAGGATTCACTTTCTAACTATCAGAAAGTATACAGTGTTATACTGCATTGGATATTTATACTGTGCTCTACAGTATTAGGAAACTGGCTGATATCACGTCCCCTGTGAGACAGTGAGCACTGCTTGGGGTCCATCCTTCCCTCTGTCAGCAAGTCCTTCAGATGACATAAAAGGTCATCACAGATATATGGAGACTGTGGTATTTACAGAGTGGAGGATTGTTCTCTGACATACTCAGGACTGGCCATCGCTACTGGTAGGTTACTACGCTAGTAATATCCAAGGGGTAGCAGGTTTGAACTTTCCCCGCAATGTGCACCTGCATGATTCTCAATTCCCACACATGCAGAAGAGATCCACATATCCGTTCCTTTGCCCTTGATGGTTTAATTAATAACTGAACCATTCAACACTCATCTCTTCACTTGTCCTTTTCATTTAAATGTCACCTCCCAAGCCAGTATCTCCTAAGGAATGAGAGAAAGGAGGAAAATTTTCAAATTAAGGAATCCTGCCCTGTCTTCTGGATTAACCACCCCTTTTAAATAATGTTTGCCTATCAGATACTGGAAGGGTAAGGAACAGCCCTAATATGAGATATAAAAAGGGTAAGAGAGAGAGAAAGATGGGACATAGCAGAGGAAGAAAGTGATTGAATGATGTGCAGCACAGATACGGGGAATCTAGTGCAATGCAAGACCTTGGGATCCTGGGAGATTTTTACTAATGGTCTCTGCAAGTCTTATTATTTTATACATATTCTCATATCTCTGACAAAGATACTGCATAAATCACTTCCCCTTGTCCCAGGCTGACCCCTTAACCTCTGAGAGATAATGAGGCACTGTACCTAGCATCTTCTAATGCTGCCAGGATCTATATCAAAGAACATTAATTCTCCATGATAACATCTCTATTTATTAATGCAAATGCATTTAATCCTTCCCCAGCCTCTGCTCAGCAAGTCACCTTTACTTTTATTACTGAAATTTCATTGGAATTAGGTAAATTGGCTTAGTGTCCCCAAAAGGTGGATGTCACTAGGAGCTGAAGTCTAATGTGTCCCTCTTGGCACTGACACTCACCTCCTGGACAGATTAGCTCCCAAACTCATTACAGTTGGCAGGGGCTACATACTGGGGCTTCCTGGAGGTGCTGGAGTGTTTGTATTCTTTCCATAGAGGTCAGAAAATAATTCATAATGAATAATTTTGTGACTTTTGGCCCTTTTTTGGTAATATTTGCCAGCTGTCTGTGAGCAGATTGTGATTTCCCCTCACACATCCTCCTCCCCCAATATCATGTGCTGCTCAAAGTTATTTTCCAGGTTGTTTCTAGGGAAAAACCTTGCGGTGCGGGTTATATCTTCCTGCTAGCTATCAGATGTGCTGGGCCATTTACTTTTCTTAGGACTGGATCAGGGAACTAAGCTGATTTATGTTAAATAATAAACTTTTCCAACCACAGGTTCCCAGAGAACTAGGAAAAAAAACCTTAAGCTCTCACAGACAGGCCAACAGAGAGAGAAAGGCAACTCCTTCTATTTAAGAAAATACAGTAGGAGAGAAAAATCATGGATCTCTAATTTTGCCATTGCAGGATTGTGATCTGATAGGTCAGCTACGGAGGATCGGGGAGAGAAGTTTACCACCTTCTAAACTACTATTAATCACTGGCTCTTGCCTAAATTATATTAAATGGCCAGACTTTCATTAGCACATCTGCATGTACAGCCTCTCCCTAGCCCACCCCTACCACATCTGCCTGCGCTGTGTGAGCAACCACCTCCCAGCAAATGTTTCCTCTGGGCACACCAGAGAGGGAGTTGTTCTGTACCTTGGTGCAGCAGACACAAGGTGGTATTTCGGCATGGGATTTCTCTGCCACAACCTCACACACACACAGTTTGGTAGATGGGACCTATAACAAAAAATGATGGGACTCTTGCAATCCCATCCTACCATATTCAAGTGAGAACCCATTCTGGATATAGTGCCTTGTGGCAGGAAAGAGAAAATAAACTTTTACACTAAGGGAAGCTAGGAAAGGGAACACAAACTCAGCAGAGCAACAGTCTGGGATGGATGCTCAAGAGCTTCATAGGAGGTCAAAGAGACAGGCAAGAGACCAGGACATTGCACAGCGTGAAGCGTTTGCACACTGCTGCACCAAAGCATAACTCTTTGCTCCAAGTAGTAGTGAAGGAAATGACCCTGGAGAACAAGGTGACATGAAACTGCGAGATCAATTATACTCCTCTTCCTCGAGTTGGTTCTGGCTGTACCCTCAGGCACAGGAGGATGGAATTTTAGGCTCTATTACTGCCACATGACCCACGCATAACATGAAAAAATACTTTGCCTTTCTTCCTCAGTTCTCTATCTGTAAGGGAATTTTATAAAACTTCCCTTCCTGTGTTCTTTGGCTGGTTTATTTGTCAGGGCAGGCGCCTTCTGCTATTATGTTTCTGTACAGAGGGCAGCACTGCAAGGTTTGGATCTCAAATTTAGTCTCAGTATGCAACATCAATATTACTTACTAATAAGTAGACATCAGCCTATAAGCAGAGAAGAACAAACGCTTCCTTCTTATGAACTGGTATTATTGTCCCATAAGGCAATGACAGACAAAAGTGAAAAATCGATGTAAGAAACTGAATATGTGGACTGAACTCCAATTTGTCCTATGGTCCAATCTGGCACCTATTCTCCTCTTGCTATTCAAGCCTAAGTCTTGTCGACATCAATGGAAGTTCTTTGCAATTATGGAAGGAGAAAAGAAAATAACACACTCTGTAAGGCTGCAGTTCTATCACCTTTTCCTTTCTTGGCCATCAAATGCTGAAAGAGTGACCTTGTTTTCATTAAGAGGAACACCTTGTGAATGAATACAGGATGTCAGATGGAAACAGAGACAGACAAGGCAAAGAATTCATTAGACAAAGTTTCAATACTGCAGAGTGAGACATTCATTATTTTACAACTAGTCCCCGTGAGTTTTAATTAAAAGAGACCAAGCAGTTTGTACATAAACTGTCTAATATTGTGCCTTAAAATCACACTAAACAAGAAGGCAAAGTTTTCCTAGTTTAAACAAATTTTTTTTTTTCTACTACTACAGTCCACCACATGCCCAATTCCACCTTGAAACCTGGAAGACAGAGCAGTTTGGTGTGTGCAGGGCCACAAGAAAACCTGTTCTTGAGAGACTCCTGGCCCAGTTTTGCAGCCTCTGGAGATTTACATAATTCAGAACAACAACCAGAGTTTTCAGTGTGTGGATGTACAGAATTAAATCTGCAAACACTTCAGGCTCTCTGACATTGTGAGTTGAGAAAATCACGATGAATAAAGCAGCTCTCTGGAGCACTGAATTGGATTGCGACACAGATGGCAATTTCTGAAGCGTTTGCATTGATCCTCCTCCCAGACCCACCACCAGCTTCATCTCCTGCAGGGAGAGTCCACTGACTAGCACTGAGCGCCTCTGAAGCCAGGACACTTGTGTTTGGGAGGCACTAGGGGTATTTTAAAGACCTAGGACAGTCAGTGATGTTCTATGAAGTTCTTGCTGGGGGATCCAAGGACAGGATTTGTCCCTGTAGAAGGAAAACCTGCAGCAAAACATCTGCGGAGTGTGAGCTGCAGACGGGGTTCACCTGCCCTGAGCACTGCAACCTGCACACTTGTCACACTGATGACTGGGAAAGCTTGGACCGATGACAGGGCTCCGTAGCCAGGCAGCATCGCTTTCCCCAGAGGCATTGGCATACCAACACCTTTGCAGAGGCATTCAGATTTACACTGCAGGGGATCCGGGAGTCTGGTCTGTTAAAACAGGCTCACACTTAACCCACACAGTTTGCCTCAACAGTCTCAAATCCCGGCTGCACAGGCAAGAGCAGGAAAGCTCCCCATGTGCAGCCGCTGTGCTGGATAAGTCATTTGCAGAAAGCAAATTAGCAACTTCTAGATTGAATAATATGAATTTCTACAACCTGAATTAACTGAAGAAGCATTCCATTAATCTTACACATACGTGACCTAACCGCTAGTCAGAGCTGTTTGTGGTTAGTAAGGATTTATTTTGTCCTGGTGACTGAAATTATGGCAGAAACCCTGCAGCCCTGCCCCTCTAGGAAGTGGTATTTACTTGTGGATAGCTGCTCAGTGAGGAAGGGACACACAGGCAGGGGATCCAGGAACATTTTGTCAAAGAAATGCATAAAGGAAGGATCATTTTCGGCTGATTCACCTCTGTGTATGTGTGTGTGGGGGGGTGTATCTAAATCTGTGTAGGCATATGTGTGTCTGTGTGTTTGCCTTGACTGAATGAATCACCCTACCTGTTATAGTGTAAAACAGCAAACATTAGTAAAACTGATAATAAGCCTAGTGGTGGTGATTCAACCAAAGCTAGCACATCTGTCACTGAGCAACAGACTGCCAGGTTTTTCATCAAGGGAAATACAATTGAATAATAATGTAGTAAAGGTAAAGCAGCTTCAACAGAGCTTTCTGCCAAATTAAATACAAGGTACGCTAAAGAAAAAAAAAAAGGCAATACAAATACATAACCTAACCCCTCTTGAATACAAATCCCTTGGTAATGGGTACTCGATGGCTAAAGACACATCACATCTGTAGTCTGAGCAGCTTGTTCAGGGGGTGGGGGGGTGGATGTAGGTGGATGGGTGAGCAGCAAGGATGCTGATAAGCATCCAGCTCTGGGAAGATGAAATCTTCTCTGTGCCAACAGCCAAATAAGGAATCGAAGGGGAGGAGGAGAAGGGCTTTTTGACTAATATTTTGAGGCCTGATTCTCTAGTGCCATCTGGTCTCTTGGCAATGTAGAGGAGCAGTAACCCCATCCAAAGTGGTCTCAGAGGGATTTCCCTGTGTTGGAAAATCCTTTAATGGCAAAGGGCTCCTGCAGTGCTTGTAGGAGACTCTAACCTGGAGAGAAAAGGCAACGTTGCTGGAGGTGCTCAATCTCCCCAGGCCTTGGCTACCGAACTACCTTCCTGCAGCCACCAGCAGCCAGTCAAGACTCAGCAGCCCTGATCACAGCCTGACCAAATATCCACATGTAAAAATTGCCCTGAGATATTTAATGCCATCCCTACTTCCCTCAAGCTCACACCCAGCACAGGTCGGACAGGTTCACCCCATAGTAGTTTACAATAGCCTGCAACAGAAATTATTTTCCTAGGTAGCAGTGGAGAGGCCATTTGTGGGGTGATGGCCAATAGGTGTGTCTTAAGGGTGCCATGGCTCTATAAGGGAGCTCTTCAACTCCAGAGGTGAAATCCTAGGGGATTTTTTTCTGTTAACTTGTACAGACAGGTCATGGGTCCATTCCTGGTCGTGTGTACAGTAACTGCATGATTGACTCCCAGAAACACGGTCAAGTCTGCCTGCAAGGTAATGTCAGCACACAGGACTGTGAATCAGGTGCCTTGTCTCCTCATACAAAGCCAAAGGAAGGAAGGGACGGGGTGAGACGTCTGGCGAGATTACTCCCTTTGGGCCTGCTTGGGCAGGTGAGAAGAACCCCACAGACCCAGGGGACAGGGGGGATGAAGCCAGGAGAAGGGGAGCCAGAGGTGGATGGCCCTTCTCCCACTCACACTCACAGGCTTCAGGACCCAAAGCTTATTCAAATCTATAAATCTCAAGGACTGCAATGGCTACTGGAAGCCGCAGCACTAACTCACAGGAATGAGCCACCGAAGAGGCCTGGCAGATATTTTAGGAGCGTGTTATGGTGGCAGTGCCACTTCTCACAGGGGCTGTGAACCAGCCTGTTTTCGGCATCACCACATCCTTTTTATACTGCTCTGGTTGTACAAAGAGCCTTTAATGGGGGTATCATTGTAAGTGACCCTGACTGGCTTCTGCCATAGTGTAAATAAGTATAATAGACCACCAATCTGTCAGCTACAAACGAAAGATTTTCATAAAGAAAGAAGAAAGAGGGGAGAAAAGAGGCTTATGGTGTAGCCACTTTTCTGTCTGCAGAGGAGCTGTTTTGCGGCATTTCATTTCAAAATCCTATTTCTTTACATTTTCTCTTTCCCTTGTACATGGAACAGTTTTCTTCTATTCTGCTTTTGTTCCCATTTACCTTTTTCTTTTTTAACGAGAGGGGCATTAAAAAAAAACCCAACACCTTTTAAGCATTTGTGTTTAGCATTTGCTTGGCTTTTGAAACCGCTGCAGGGCTGGAGATAAAAACACACACACGTGCACACACAAATATTCAGACCCCTTCTGGCTGGAGCAGGAGGTGAAATAAACCTTTTGGACTATTTCGAGATGAGACAGATTTGCAAAAGCTACAACACAAAACCCACAACAATCAACACAGCGACAGTTCTGCCAGGCTGAAAGGAAGCCCTCCTGCAAATTTCATTTTAAAACATGCTTCGCAATTGCCTCTCCGGAGCACGTAAACAGCCCTGCCAAGCAGTTCCAGCTGAGTCACCATTGCAGGCCAGTCGATGCCTCTCCCTCCCCTGCTTCTCCCCCTTTCCCACTGCCTCTTAGCAGAAAGCAAAAAGATCAATGCATTCTGCCCAGGCTACCAGACACGCTGCAAATATTAAGGCTAATGAATAGCGTTAGATGGAAATGGGAGACAATAAAGCTCATGTTAGTGTAGCGCGGGGGCAGGTTGGTTTTTCTCATTCCCTTCCAAAGCTGAATGATATAGCAAGCAGTCACAGAGAGGCAGTGGATAGCGAAAGGTGCGATGGCAATTTGCTCAGGGTGGGCAGGATGGTGAAAGACCCCTAGACCAGCCATATCAAAAGACCAAACTCACTGAAAGGTGAGGGAAAGGATAAAAAACAAAACCAATACTCTTCAGTGGTGTCACAGCACTGGATACACCTGTGAGGAGTTGCCAGTCATATTTACACATTACTGTACACTGGCATTTCATATGCACACAAATTACACTTTACTGCTGGTGCTGAGTCCACCTGCAACAAACCACTCTGCTGAGCTCAATGCGAAGGGGCTGCGCTCGCCTCCTGCCAGACCCGTGCCTGCTCCTCCCCTTCCCCGGCTGCCGGCAGCAGCCCATGAATTTATTGCTCCAGAGAGCCCGGTCCTAACACACCTACCTTGTGTTCATCTAAAACCAATAATAATAAAGGAGAAGGTTTGGAGCAATTCAATACAATTCCTGAGCCAGAAAACAGCTGTGCGTTCGGCTCGCAGGACTCGCGATGCTGGGTAAGGTCATCGGTACACGGTGTCTGCGTTTCTGCCCCAGGCAACGGCCTACACCTGACACTTGAGAGGAAAGGGAAAATGAACCCATAATGCATTTAAGTCAGCTGTGTGATGCTGTACTTGGGTTGGGAAGATTTGTCTCTGGTAATATCCCTGCAAGAATCACAGCCATAGCAAAGCAAACCTGAGGCAAAAGCGGCCAGTACCTCCTTTCTGAGACTGCGCACCAAAACGCATCGTCCACCCGCACGAGTCCCTGAGAAGCTTGTCGGCAGAAGTTTGCAGAGTATGATGGGTCTCCCTGCCATGGAGACTAAAAGTTCTTTAAGGATTTTTTTTGTTAAAATCTTTCTGATGATTGTTGGTGTGCCTGTGTTTAAAAAAATATTTACAGAAGAAAATGTCATTGCTACTGCTTTTTCTCCTTCCGATTCTTTTTAAGTAGGATAATTTTCTAAAGGAAATATTTCAAAATAAAATGCATTATTGAAGAGCAATAAAAAATCCTACAGGTATTTTCAGAAGCAGCAGCTGAAACTATATTTTTGTTCTAACAATATTTTTGTTATAAAAATTTTTGAAAAGAAGACCAAATTGGAGGAAGAATAAAAGGAAGTAGAATCAGGGATAATATATGTGGTTCCCCTCCACATCCTAAATGGAATTGTTCTCCGAAAATTCTTAGTTTGAAAATACTGGACTGTGTTCCATGCCATCCAACTGCATATTTTTCCTACAGCAATCAGGCCTCCCGAGCTGTGCATCAGAGATCTCTCTGCTGTGCACGCCTTCCAGCATCAGCTGTTGAGACCATATCTACCACTGAGAGGTTGCTTGGGGTTCAAAACCCCAAGTTTTAGTTCTTCTCTGCCATAAGAGATTTTCCATTGCACAAGTGAACAGCAACTGACTGCCTTTTGCTACCAAGACTAAAATTACTTTCCAAATTCAGCTAAGTACAGCCACCGAGTGCTAGGTTGGATTTGAACCAGATTTCTGGGAGAGAAAGGTAAGAAAAGTAGAAAACAGATGCAGTTAGGAGAAAAACAGCAGCATCTTGTCTCTGTTTTAGAGCAAGATGATTTGCCATGAAATATTACTGCTTTAAGACACACCATTGCATCATTCAGCAGTGCTTTCAGACTACTGGCCTCACCCATTTATTTTCACACAGAGACCAGACTGTAAACCTCTTCGGGGAATAAAAAAGGGGAAAAAAAAAAAAAAAAGTTGTCTGTTCTCCTATCAATTTTTGCAGATAGATTTTACCTCCTTTTTTCTCAAAAACAAAACCCGCTTGAGCAAATCCCTTACTTTTACAAATAGACTTGGGTACATCTAAGTGCAAATGTGAGCAAAAGACAACACTGAAAGATCTTATAGTGCCACACATTTTGTAATAACCTGGTATTTTTAAGCCAAAGTGTTAAAAGATTTTCTAACTATCTCTTTTGCAAAAATAATTAAGAGCAAAACTCTAAACCTCTTTGCTTCAATAAGAGGAGGGTGAAAGGCTTAAAAATGTAGCTCCTGCATTTTCAGAAGCGAGTGTGCCAAATAAAAGGAATCTTCCATATGCTGTTATTTTCTTTGGTACATTTCATGATTTTGATGTTTTACACCACGATTTTCGTATGTGCAGGATTGGCAGTGTTGCAGCAGGGATGCGTCACTGTCAGCCTAGACAGGCAGCCTGGCTTTGGACTATAATCTGGCCCTTTCCTGACTCTGGTGGGATCCAAAACTTCACCATCATTCCCACCCAGAGAGCTTCCAGGCTACTGCTGGGCAGGTACTAACTAGAACCTGGGGGTCCGACCCCTCTGCAAATGGAACTGCTGGTGTTTTTCCACAGCGTCATGGCATTGGATTCGAGCAGCACAAGGGCTCTGATACTAAGTCTTACATGCCCTTAGTGCATTTTAAATATTAAGTAATAAAAATATGTATAAGTAAAGAGTACATCCATAAATAAAGCAAATGTATAACTCAGTGAATTAATTATTATTTCATTACTAGCAGCCACATTCTCTAACAGAATAACTAAGAGCAGAATTTTCTCCTGACTTCATTAAAATACCACCAACAATTACTTGCAGGACATGCATTCTTGAGCTAATCATTTGAGGATTAATTTTATGTATGCATAAATAACTCATGTTTTGACTCAGGGTCTTTCAAGCAATGTACTTGACAAAACACACTTGTGTTTGAATAACATCAGCTCAACTAGCACATATACAGAGTTTGTGCTTATACAAAGGCACAGGAGTACTGCCCTCCTTTTTCTTTCCTAGGAAACCTTTTGCACCCTGCCATGTGCTGGGGTTATTCTTTGAAAAGGGCTTGCAACTTTCTTTGTCACCACCCTGCCATAAAAAATTCAGAACATTTAAAATAAGTGCGATCTTCAATAGGTTTTGGAATCAAGTCACAAATCCCGTTTCATTTTAAAGAGCAGCAGCCTCTAACTGCATGTGCATGGGAGGCGTCGTGGCTGAGATACACAATGAGGACCCAGGTGATGTGAGGACAATTTTTGTTCCGCTGCAAAGCTGATGAGACTTCAAGCCGCCACAGTGCTCGAACACATTATTGCTACCTGTTAAAAGGGCCAAGCAAAAACGTCCCTAGCACCTCCAAGAAATTTATTTTTTCAGCGCCAGTATGTTGACTAAAGCCAAAGCTTTCATATCTTTACTGCTGCTACCTGTGCTCACAAGCCCATGTCAGCAAAGGTGTCTAAAAGCACATCACAAACTGCATTTGGCTGTGCAGCTATATCTTTCATTTGCCTCATCAGAGATTAAGTTGTGGGAATGTGCAATATTTAGCACAGAAGGGGTCTGATCCTGATGTCAAATACTATAAGTGATAATATACACATTCATTCCCATATTCACATGCACATACGTGGCCTTATCCTATCACTTAATTTTGCAGAAGAACAAGTTCCATCAGTTTCTAATCTGTTGAATAAGTTATTTCAGAATTGTCAAGTAGGTTATTTCTCACCTCTTTCTCTGAATCAAAAATTACTTGGGTGGGAGAATGAATTATACAGAAAATTGTCTGTCTTTTTATATCTGACTCAGGAAAAAAGTTGAGATTTTTGTATTTCTCATTGAATTAAAATTTTAGAGATTAATTCTTACTTAAAGTATTTTATTTCAATTGTGTTGCAACACTACTTTTTAATAAAAAATGGTCCATTTTGGTGACATTGAAGTAGCATAATATACTACAAAACACTGGCCATAGACATTTATATTTATTATAGCATGAACTGTCATAATAAATGCAGTTGGCACTTTATATTTTATCAAAATAGTGAAGTGATATCAAAACAAAATCTAAATGATTTGTTTCAACTATTCCCAGCTGGAACTATCACTGAAACAGACTCCTTCCAGCAAAATATTTTGTTTTTGACAAAACCACAATTTTTGGAACACATACTATTTTCTCAGGATGTTTTTGGTGTCTTCCACTCTGTATCTCTAATATTTGCCATGGTCTGAGCTCTGATTAAAAGGCAGTAGGGTCAAATCCATACTGTTATTAGCTTCAGTTACAGTGAGACTGCTATAATGCAGGCTGGCAATATCCACACCTCTGTAAGGTTCTGCTCCATGGGATGAGGACCCTTGAGGAACTCCCCCATGACTTAATTCCTGCAGACCTTATTGTTTTTCCCATTGGAAGATTCTGGTTCCATCAAATTAAGGGTGGGACTTCTAGAGGCAGCAACAGCCAGGTAGACTAATTAGTCATCTGAGACATGTGAGATGCAACCAGCATCAGGAATGCAAATACGTGCAGCTGTGGAGATGATTCACCACTGGACAGTAAACAGGCAAATTTCACATTGCTCCACAAAGCAATTCTCCATCTTCCCACTGCATTAGAACGAAAACAAAGCTCCAAATCTTGGTATTTTGGGTGCGGGTAGGTGCAACAGAAAGCTTTTCTCTTGTTTTCCTACCAGCCTTACTTCAAACCAAAGCCCTTCTTGTTCTGTGCAGGTGTCTGCAATGTCTTGCAGAGAACTGTCTTATCACCATGCTCCTGGGAGTTATCACCACAAAGGAGATGAAGATCCCAGTTAAAGGACCTTTCTGAAGGTATTTCTCACCCCCACAGCCATTTAGTGCCTGTGAGGCAACTGGACTGCAGCCTTGCTTATAGGTGTCTAGGGTGAAACTCTTAGGCGTGAGTGTAGATGGGTACATATGCTTGACTCGCAGCAGATGCGTTCACCATGTTTCTTTTGTACACCCAGATAGTCCCACTGGCACAGAAGCGGGCTGCAAAGGTTTAAAATCAGGATGCAAAAGATGGTGCCTGGAGAAGCTTCTCTCAGGCAAGTATTTGCTGTCCTTGGCTGGCCTGGAGCAGCCACACGCCGAACTAAGGGAAATCACCGGGGTCACACTGCAGTTACACAACACTAACAGGCTGCTGCTGCTGCAGCCTAGGGCTGCAGGACCAGGTCTAAGCCAGTGCCGCTTTACACCTGATCAATTAATGTTTATATAGCAGTCCAGAGGAGCCAAGCAGGATACCTCTGCTAAGCAGTCAGCAACCACTACAGCTCACACCTTCTCCAAGTAATACACTGTGACTTGCTGTCCTACCGAGGTCTGCTGTTCGGTTACATGCAACAAGAACAGAGGGACTATTATTCACTTCCCATCCCGTCCCCTCCTCAGCATCTTCATTAAACACAGGGACACTGGCAGAATCCAGAAGGCAGAAAAATCAGTAGTGTCTACACACCTTAAGGGCTACAGAATGCTGCTGCTTAACTCTCAAGCAGTCTGTCTCCATGCCCCTAGTGCTGTTTGTTTTGAGCAAGGGTGAGCAGGGAGCTATCAGGAGAAAATGGCCTTTGTAGTAAAACCTTCTTAGTATTTGCTATTAAAGCCTCATCTGCAGACCTGAAGCAAGGAGCCTGTGGATAAAGGCAGTGAACGCACACATCCATTTTGCCCGTACCCACTAAAGAGTCAGTAGCGAGGAGGCAGTTGAAGCCTCTTTTCACGTCTGTTATAGACCTTCTCCTCCTGGGTACTGCCCTGCACACAGCTCAGACAGCAAGCCCTGTCTGAGGGCTTTTCTTTTTTTTTTTTTTTTGGGGGGGTGCGTGTGTGTCTTTTAGCTCCAGCCCCTGCAGCCAACACAGGACATCCCACGGTGCGTACCTCTGTGCCACACTTCCAGTTTTCCTCTGGGGTGATATCTTTCCCCTCCTCCCCCCCCCCCCCCCCCCCCAAGTCACCTCTTTACCCCATGGGCTGCACATGGGACCAGCCGTGGGCCACGCAGCAGCTGCTGTTGCACAGGCAGGGAGAGCCCCCATCTCCCCATGGCACAGGCCACCCCCGCGCTGCTCCAAGGCGAGAGACAACACCACCCTCCTCGCCGAAGAGAGGGGGCCATGGAATGTTTTATGGCTCTCCTGCAACCTTCATCTCGCAGAAGTGGCCTTTTACCTCAGGCTGTAGCAGCTCTTGGATTTAGACTGAGAGGTCTGCAAGTTCAGTCCCCAGCGCTGATGACTCACGCAGCGCCATCACATTATAAATCCTGGTGAACTTTTGAACGCAGAGCTGTTTGTGAACTGCAGAGCAGCTCAGCCAGCCTGGGGCTCTCACCAGCAGGCAGCTCACTAGGAGCACAGCAGCACCGGGACTGGAGAGGGCTTTGGAAACTGGGGATGTGCTGCCTGTACATCTCTCTCCCATATTTCTGCTGCAGCAACACCAACTGATGCTTTCCCTCTACTCTCTTGCCACAAAACAGAGCAAATTCCTTTGCTTGCTTACTGCTACCTGCACCACTGCCCCAGAGATGGTGCCTACAACAAATACACAGCAAATAGAAACGTTACACATGAATGAGGGCAGCCAAGACACTACAGAAGAATATCAAAGAGTGAGGCAGACGAGTGAAAAAAAGGAGAAGGAGAGAAGACTGGAAATGAATGCTTCTCTTGTCTCAGTGTCCCCATGGTGATGTGAAAAGTCATTAAACACCTTAACAGACTTGTACAGTAGAATAAACAGGACCAGCTAATAGGACAAAGGCACTGGCACTTTATCTCCTGCCTCTCTTTCGATTCAGAGCAATGAAGGTTACACATTCTCATGGCATCCTCCTGTGTTTTTAATATTCTCCTATCAGCAAGATAAAATGCTCCTCACTTCTTTCCTTGAAAATTTCTTATTGGAAGAAAAACACCAAAAAAAAAAGCGCCTTGCTCTCACCGCATGGGGAATTTCAAAGCCAGAGTTATTTTTTTCCTCCCTGCCCCCCCACTTGAGAAAACTAGTTGCAAAAGAAACTGTTTCACTCCGTGTCCTTGGCCTGGACTCCCTGCAAAAAGCCAACAGAAGAGGAACAAGGCTTAACAGGAGAAAAACTTCTCTGAAAACCTGCAAAGTGATTCTCTCCAGGGCCTTCTGTGAGCAACGGCAGGGGACAGGAGCAGAGGAGTAGGGAGTAGAATTAGAAAAAGGCTTCACTGTAGAATGTTGTTGTAAATAATGACAATAATGAATATATTTTTTTTTTATTAGAAGTCACTAAGAGCAATCGCAAGTGAACCTCCACTGTGCTACATCCTGTGCAACACACACTCAGCATCTAAACAGAACAAAAGCCCACTTAGAAAAATAAAACAAGTAAATACCCACTGAGAGGGAAGAACCTCCTGTTGGGAACTAGACAGAAAAGGCTGGAGGACCCAAGTCCAGCAGCACAGACCTCTAACATCTGAGTATACACACTTTGAGAGAAAACAGATATAAGCCTTCCCCCAGATCCCTCAGAAAGAGAATATAATGTCATTTCCCCCTGCAATACTCCAGAGAAGACATACACTCAGGTAATCCTGTCCACTGTGTCCTTACTTTTTGCTTACAAATCAACATTAAACGAGAATAGTAGCTTAAATAAGAGATTTTTTTGACAATTCCTTCTTATATTCTCCCTTTGTACGATTGAAAGCTACCTCTAACATTATTCCTGGTGAATGGACCTTTGAACTACAGGGGAATATTTTTTCATTGCTATACTACACGAAGGAGGCTAGATTAGAGCAAGTTGTGAAAGTCTTGCTTGCAGGTGATTAAGAAAGCCAGCATCACATACATAGCTTCTTTTTGCCTTGAAAGCAGGGCTCATCCCAAATATAAACCCATGAATATTTTACCCCTACCAGGGTAGAGCTGCTGGAAGAACTTCAGCGTTCATTTCTCTCCCTGTCCTTGAGTATGGAAATGGTTGTCCAGCTGGGATGGCTGGCCAGTGAGCAAGGTCCAAGGACAACCCCACTCAAGAGCTGCCACTTGGTCATCTGCCTATTCTGCAACACACCTGAGCACTGCTGCCTTCAGGGAACAGCAGAGACCCATGAAGTGGATATTTCAAACCTCATTCTTTCTCACTACTTGTTTTAATGCTGCTTTTTAAGCCAGTTTTGTCAGCAGAGAAATAATTTTATCTCCAAGGATGTATATTGGCTCTGCCTTCAACACAACTGTCCCTCAGCTGCCCAGAAAGCTGACTCCAAGCGAGTTCTGCTTCCATTCCCTACCAAGGACAACGGAGGTTTAGAAGACGCTGATGGTCCTTGACCAGCAGTATTAAGACACTAAATTACGCTGACATGGCCCATAAATCGCTAAATGAGGGACTCCCAGACAGCGATGTGGCGTGAGCCGAATGACTACAAGGGCTGCCCGCTTGCTGGGGCACAGGCTGGAAAACTCAGCAGATGACGGATGCACGGAGTGCCTTGCCCAGCACCAAGACATCCTTATGCCGGGAAAAAAAACCACTCTTTACCACAGGGCTTTGTCACTGCTGGAAATGTCCCAGTTGTGCAGGACTTCAGAGGCTTCGTTCTATTTTCACAGTAATGCTGGCTGTTATTTACATATGTTGGGTAAAGGACAACTCTCTGGGTAGATATAGACAGAGACAGTCTCCACCTGTAAAAATAGAATGAAATTACTGTTTCTAAAGAGGGGAAAAAGCCTTTAATCTCCTTAAGATTGTGCCACCTGCCCACCAGCAGGCAGGAAAACATTCTTTGGATATTTCTATTTTATTTGGATTTATACATAAGTTGATAAAAGACCTGGGAGAGCACGGGTAACATTTCCCAGTGTGAAAGGGAATGGGAACGTGGTTTTAATTTCCAGGAGGATGCCATCTAGGTCTTGCACATGAAGATGAGATAGAACCTACCTTGGCTAAACACCCAGGGACTGAACTAAAAGTGTTCAAGAGTTCAAAGCCCAAACAGCTATGATGTGAGCTAACAAACAAGCTGTTCTAGCTGGGAGTTTCCCATAATTTCATAACTTCTGGGGCTGTGTGAATAATAGGCCACTAACTGACCTTTATGAATTTTCTCCTTAATTGATATCAGCAAAGTAACCACTAAATGTTAAGGAGACACGGACAAACGGGCTCTGCATGCTGTGAAGGCATGTTGTGCTCCGAGAATGGCATGCTCAAGAACCTTTTCCTAAAGTTACTTTCAAATAAAGGAAAGCACAGTGTCTTTTCTCCTTTCAGTAAAATATCAGGATCTTGTCTTTTGATGCTAGAATGTGGCAATACAGAGGGTTTCTGCTATCCCAGGGGTTTAAGGCATCTGTAGCTGATCAGATGGCTAGGAGTTTGGGATGGCATGGTACTAGGTGAACATAAAATCGCTATTTATACCAAGTAGTTCAATAATATTTCACATGATGCACAGCACTCCATCTACATCTGTCTGCTAAGAAATTGAGTTAATTTTTTAGGATCTCTTATATGCTCTCTGTCATGGCTAGAAAATACCCCAGGCAGATAAAAGACAAATTTTGCTTTCTATGACCTGTCCGATTGGCATCTCGTTACTACTTATAATAGTCACACCTCCCAGGCCCTGCTCAGGACGAGTTGAGACTTTTTAAAAAAAATCAAACAGATGCTATAAACAGTCCCATTGTCAGGATTTCACAATCAAAGACAAAAGGAAGGGGGATGGGGGAAGACCCTAAGACATAAGCAAAGCAATCGTGCTTGCTTCCTCCCTGCCAGGCTTTCAGATGAAATGCTTTACCTGCATTTCAGGCTGGTAAACGATCCTTTGACAAACATAATTGTGAAGGGAGAATAAGCAATCTCAATGACAGTAAAGTTATGCTTCCTCCATCCAAGGTATGTAAAATTCAGATGATCTCTACTGCTTTCTTGTAGGGAATTGTTTTGTTTCATAGTCTTTAAACTGAAGCAGATAACTTCCCCCTCCTCTCCCCCCAGCCAAGATTGAAAATGGTATGGGAAAGATGTCCAGATAGCTGATAGAGTCTGGCATCATTTACTCTGGATACAGAGTGTGAGGAGGAATAAAAATGCAGACTCAACAGTTTCAGAAAAGTACCAGCACAGCAAGAAAGGCAGGCGGACAGATTGCTTGGATAGACTCCTTTTTAGTAACAAGATCTATAGCAGCACAGGTTTTCTGTTTGTTGTATGGTTTTAAGAAGGATGTATTTTTGCTACAGGATTAAATAAAAAGGAATATTTTGCTTTCCCTAATTCTCCATTCCCCTCTATCTGCGGAGGTTTGTGTTAGGCTTGAGTAGAAAGAGAAAGATTATTTTTATGCTCCAATTTCAGAAAGCAGCTTTCAGTTTGGAAACAGCTGCTAATAACTTCAAGACCTGCGTGGGAAGAAGATTTTTTTCTGTGGGAGGAGGGAGCTGATCTGGGTCTCAGAAGCTGCTGGCTCCAGTTCACCCTGCCATGCATTCACTATGCAACCTTGAATAAGTCTTAATTTGAGTGTTTACATTTCTCCACCTGTGAAACCCAGATGACAATCAGATTACCTGTCTTCACTGCTGTTGTTCATAAAGACACAAATTACCGTGCTGGAATGCAGATGCTCCGACCTGTCTTCACATTTCTTGGCAGCAGTAACCCAAACTTCTGAAATGCCAGTACACTCATCCACAGCAAATATCAAAAAATCCTGCTCAAGATGGACATGTCCTCCTGCTGGGTCCTGGGCCAGGTTGCATCACCTACAGAATTTTATATGTCTCATTTTTCAGCCTATGAAATGCACTGCTGAACCTTTTCCTTATTCATGGGAATATCTAGTCTTGCTACAAGTCCAAAAGTCCGGTAGCTTGACCCAGACACCATGTTCTTTCTTTCCTACCCACGTTGAAGTATTCTGGGATTTTACATGGAAACATGGAGGATAGAACCATCTCTTAAATCCTCAGCTTTAAAGACCATTTGACACAGCAGTACCCAGCTCCACTCCCACTATTAAAACCACAAAGTTCTATTCTCCCATTTCAGTTGCATCCCACAATACAGCATTGCTTGTTGAGGGGGTAGAAGGAAGGAAAGGCAAAGGAAAAGGCAACAGCATAATCAGTTATATGTTGGTGTGTGTGACTGGGTATGAAGCAGAAAGTTCTCCTGAGTTGCTAGTGAGAACACCTGCAGCCACGGCATTCAGCCTGCCCTTCAAGTACTCTAAACCAGAGCAGAATATTTCATCTTTCAAGACCATGAACAACACGCATGATGTCAAATAGAAACTGTCCTTCCTTTTACACATCCCTCATAATAATCTGATTTATCCCAGACAGCTTCTTCCATAGGATGTATCTCATGCTGACTCTCACATTCTCTTTTGAAGGCAAAAAATCATATTGCACCTGTTATGAAATATTCCTTTGATCTAAGGGAAATCATGAGCAATTTGTGTGTGACATTTACTAACTAATGTGCTGAGGGAATATTACTCCTAGAAAAACACTATTTTCTGGTAGTTTCAATATACTGAATAATGCTATGCCAGTGATGATTCATCTGGAAAAGGTAACTATTTCAGCATGATGAGCAATATTAATAACACATTATACACAGTGCTTCTCAAGCAGACAGATCCTAAAGCCCACTATAAACCTTTTATATAAGGACCACTTCAGTCATTCAGTGAATTGCAGGCACCTGTGAATAAAACAGGAACCCCATTTCTGTACCAGCCACAATACATAGCATACAGCAACAGGGAAAAGGAAAGTGTGATTTGAGTTGAAATACTGGTGGAAGTGGGAGAAATGAATAAAACAAATGGCCCAAGCTGAAATCTGACATTGAGTATGATGCTCCCGCAGCCTTAAAAAAAAAAAAGTGTATTGGATCATTAATCGTCCAAAGTGGTCAGTGCAGGGTCTGTCAAGGCAGAGAAGAAACAGGGCTGAGCAGTGATTAATGCAAAGAGAATTTTCTATTGAAGTTGCTGGACACAGACAGTCCTTGCTCTCCTGGCTCCCAGGATGGCTATCACAACCTGCTGTGATGAGTCACTAGAGATCCCCAAGCCCCAGCTTGGATCAGGCACCCGCACAACAGACTCAAAGCCACCTTACACCAGTCAGCATCTCACCTGCGAGGACACGTTAACTCCTACCATGCAGTCACACAGTAAGTACTACCCCAGGGGAAAAAACAAAACAGTCCCCCTTGGGGCCCTCTTCTAAACGCTGACCTGGCTCACTCTTGCTCTGAGAGCTGACCATAGGACAGTCTGCGGGGTCTGCAGGAAATATAAATGTAGTGTAATATTGAATTATCACTTGCTTAAAATTTAAGTTGTGTATATATGCCATAGTGACATCATTACTGACATACAAGACAGTTCAAGGGCCCTAGCAACAATAATACCAAAGTACCCAATAAAAATCTGATGAAATTTATTTGAGAGAACACATGAATGTATTAATCTATTGTGTAGAGACAAAAATATGGACACAATCCTTGCCTACAGTAATGATTTAAGCCTTGATTCAGCAGAGTGCTTAGTCACACGCTTAACACTCAGACAAGCACTGATGTACTTACTTTGGGGCTTGGCTACACAACGGAGAAATTCTTCCCCCGTTTCCTTTCCCCCCCCAGACTTTACAAAGCAAAACATCCTGTGCTCCTGTGCTTGTAATCATTCTGAACTCAGTAGCTGCTTTTTCCCTAATTGGATGAACCACCCCAGAGGTGGATTCAGCTCATTTTGGAATAAGGTGGTGCAGACAGCTGAATTCACACTAAGATGACAACACTTCCACAGGCATCCCATCACCCAAAGTGCTTCCTCCTTTCCAGAGTGCCCTCTATAGCCCTGGGCCTACCTCAAGTAGATGTTATCTCTGTGCTCTATAGAGATGGTCATTGCCAACACCACCAAGTGACCATGTTTTCTGAGGGAACATACCCAGACCCAGAGATTTTTCTGGCTTGTATTGGGTTGCAGAACAATGCAATATTCCTTTGTGCACCATAGTAAGGCACAGATTTAGATGAGTGACAGCTTCTAATTAAGACTGGGGAGAGATGAGTTGAAGTCTGTGCTCTGGGCAAGTCTCTTTATTTGCCTTATCCTCTATAATGGGGCAAGAGTAACACCTCCTTTCTCATGTTGGCTTTTAGAAAATATATAAAAATTCAAGTCAATTAGTTGTTCAGAGCAATAACCGTATCTTTGAAGATGTACAACACCAAGCATAATGGGATCCACGCTCAGCTATGATCTTCAGCTGCTAACATGACAGTGATCCCTAGTAACAACCCCAGACATCTGACAGGACTTTCTGTTTCTCCAACCCAAAGCAATCCTAAGGCAAGTTCTTTTTCAGGCACAGGATAGTTCGAAAAGACTGTTCGAGTGGTTTTGCCCCTCACCCACAAAGTTCACTGTAAGATCTTGTTTGCTTTTGGTTCTTTAATAGGAACCCTGAGTTTATTTTCCCATTCCTTACCCCCCAAGGAGCAGTTCACTTTGCATGCTTAGCATTGTTTCCCTTCTACGGGCTGCTGTACCCTCCAAGGAGTTGTTAAGCTGAACATGTGTTGTAGTTCTACTTTTGTATGTTAATTGATACACTTTTTAATTTTACTTTTGCATATTATTTGAATTTGTTTCATTGTAAATTAGATTCTAAAGAGCCCCTCTAAACACTTGCTGCTTGCCAGCAGATCTCTCAAACAAGCAAAACCTCCTTCAGAGGAAATGCTGATGAAATTCAGTCTTGCTTCTGAATCACTGATGCAATGCAAAAATCCCACCTTCAAGAACGAAGAGGGGAGGGGGGAGCCTCCATTAATATAAATGCCTAATTTCCACTGACATTTACAGGGGTTATGATAGCTTCATGGAAGCAAAATACAACCCAAAGGATTATACTTAAAATATCTGCACAACCCCACCTGATGTTTTCTAGTGCTTAAACATTTATAAAAGGCAGTTTTCCTAATACTAAAAATGAACTCAGGGGAAAGTGGGAAATGTTTCAAAAAGATTTGCTTTCGAAAGTTATTTCTTCACACTGGTTCATAAGAGGAATGCTAAAATACACAGGATTAATTGTCCTATCCTAACGAGTATCTTACATTATCACCTGTCAGACTTCATTTTTTCCAAATATTTTAAACAAACCTGGAATTTGTAAAAACAAAATACGGATGGATTGAAATGAAAATTCTTTATTCTGTTAATTGTAACCTTAATAAAAAAAAAAAGGTAAAATTAACTGTTTCAAGAGCCATCATTCCTATAAAATAGTCTTGGACTGAAGCACATACTGTCAGGTGCCCATTATGTAGGCTGCATGCCAAGCTAGAAAACAAAGCCAGCGTTTCGAGGTAGGCTAAAGCTGGTGTCTAGCCACAGTTCACCAGTGCTAAACCTCCTCAAAAACATAACACATACACACTTGATATGTGATGAAGTCACATCTGGTAGCAGGTCACATTCTAGATAACAGATTAATTTAATATGAATAAGGGAATGGGGGAGAAAATTGCTCGAAAAAGGATCACAAGAAGTAAGATTTCCAATTCAGCTTTCCTATCAGACTCACAACAATATTAAACATGTAAAAGGATGAAGCTTCCCTCAAAACATGTCCTTCACTTCCTTAATGGATCCTGTGCACTCTGCAGGGAGCAACGGTAGAGGCAAACCCTAGCCAAGAGGGCTGCCTTCCAGCAGACTTAGCAAAAGCGCTGATTTACTCTGACAAGTACTAAAATAAAAACAGAGAAAGAACAAACTTTGCGATTAACTGTTATTTCCTCCTCTTCTCTTACGTTGCTGTATTCAAGCTCTCAGACAATAGAAATGGGGAAATTGCTCTCAGTACTAGTCCTTACCCTTAGTTTTCTACTTTAATTTTATTTTAAAGTTCGGTAGAAATCAAAGTCAGTGGAGCTTGAAGGAGATGAGGTTAAACAAGAAAACATTTTGAAATCTAAGAAAAAAGAACTTGTTTGGGTACCAATGTGCTTATCAGCTTCACATACCAAGTACTCCATGAAGTCAGCTGAACTGTATATCACTTGCTTTATTCTAGCTTAAATTCTACCATATAGCCCAATGCTTTGACTCCCAATAAAACAGATGCTACAGAGGAACGCTTAAAATACTCTATGTATGTACTGGATACAGTAAATTCAAGAAAAGAACAATTGGTTGAGCAATTATTGAACTCAATTTGTGTCTGAAAGCAGATTTTCCAGTGAGCCAGAGTGTTTGACTTGCTTCTCTGCAATGAGTCACAGTAAATCTGAACCCAGGAGCAGCTCTGTGGTGGCAGGTCAGGCTGGGCTTCAGTCTGGGAGTGAAGAACTGGGGTCCTCTTGGTGCTCATTGACGGGCTACATTGTTTGCAGATGCAATTAGACTTTACTCTGTGACAGTCTGTTGGCAGCCAGCTTAGTCCTATAAATCTGACTTAAGTCTTTAGCTCCATGTACCATTTCCAGGTCTTGTTCTCCCTCAGATGGAGGAGTAACTTGAACGATTTCCAGCACCCATACCATTAAGAGATACCTGGCTTTTGCTCAGCCATTTTTTCTTGATCTTCTTTTTCCTTTACTCCATTTGTAAAAATATTATAGCTGGACAGACTTGGATTTGCAACATCTCAAAACTAGCTGCAAAGGACAAAGTAGTGAGCAAAGATCTTATATACTGCAGGGTCATGTTTTCCTATATAAATACTGGATTATCCCAGTAAAAAGACTCCCTGGGATTCAGCAGTCATACCGACTAGAGCTGAGAACAGAAAAAAGGGATGACAAAATGAACAGAAGTGGAAACTCTTCTAGAGCCATGCTTACTAACCAAACTTCCTGCCCCTCAGAGGCAGCTGATCCAATAGATTATTTCCTATGCTTTTCACCTCCAAGACCAATAGGCAAGCTTTAACTAGGTCACAAATGAGATAACTGGAAAAGAAAACTGCTTTCTAAGGAATATTTTCTCCTCAGCAAATAATTGGCAATTTCTTTGCCAAAGAACCTAAAGAGGACGAGAAGCAGTGTTGCAGGTTGATCAGTCATTTTGACTGGGTAAGGAATGGAAAACTAGCTTAGTTTATTTTCTTTTTAATTAGACTCTTCCCTGAATTCGTTTTCAAGTGACCATTGGAGACAAATCCCAAATAATCCTTTTCATCCAGCTGAACTTCAGATCAGACACATACTTCCTCTTCAAGAGACTTATGTGGCAGCATCAAAAGTGTTCCTCTGAGGTCTCTAGGCAAGGATTTTTGCCAGCATCATTAGGTCATCAAAAGCAGATGATCACTTCCACACTCCTTTTCTGCTTTTCTTATTATCAATAGAGGCAGACTACTGACTTACTCCAGGTGTTCTATTTCTATATGAACAAGAACCTTCTATTGGGCAGAGAGGTAGCTGCAAGGGTGGAGAGAGATGAGTTTCTGTCTCCCTAGGTAACATTTTCGGTGCTGGTTTTCTCTCCATTTTTTCACATAAAACAGATAACCTGCCCCAATTTCTGTTATTTGATCAACACTTAATACTCTTAATATTATGTTCCATGTCCTTGCTTTTTTTATACTATCAATACATCACAAATCGATTCTTCCCCATGGATGCCACAAATAACCCAATTAAGTCATTATTGTTTAGACCCTCATTAACTTCTCAAACGCCTCCAAGACAAAACTACTGAAACTGCAGACACAGGTTCCACTGCAAACTTCTCAGTGATGTGAAGTGATGGATATGATGAAGTGACCTAAGAAAAAAGCCTTTTTGCTTTTGCTCTACCACACGTGATACGGCCCGACGTGGTGACACAAGTTCCAAACATCAGAGGTTAACCCTGAAGCACACTCATCTTGTGATGGATCTGAAATTGCTGCTGCTTGCTTGAATCCCACCTATATCTTCCAACCATGCTGGGTTGCAGGACACTTCCATCTGGATGGGGCAGTAAGTAGAAGCCCTTCCATTAATTTTGAATGATGCATTTCTATCTTCGGCTATGAATAAAACAGATCAATGACACCAGCATGTTTTATTGGGCCTCCTGTGCAATGAATTGGTAGTGAGACAGCCAGGGAGATGGAGTCGACATGCAGATGAGATTTGTAAGTGAGGACATATTGATTATTTCCATCTCAGTTCAGGCAGTAATTCCACACAACGCCTCTTCCCCTGTTTCAGCTCATTATTTATGCCATAAAAACACTATCTCAATGATAATAACAGGCTTCATTTACAAGCCAGAGCATAAAGCATCGATGCTTAAGATTTCAGGAAGTGGGTTAAAGGAAGTGAGAGAGATTTAACAAGTCCTGGAGATGCACAAAACTGCTGAGGCTGATCTTGTGGCTTTTTATGCCCTCAGAAAGGAAGATTGAGAGCAGGTGTTAGATTACCAGGCTTTTTATTAATAACTCAAGGCTTGTATGAGGGCTGATTGATAGCCCAGTCAGCACTTTCCCAGTGAATAAAGCTCTCCTCACTTTGTGCCATCAGTAGACTGTCTCTTCTCAAAGAGAAAGCACCAGGCATGCTCCTGATCTCTCAAAGGCAGATCCAGTGCCAAGAGAAGATTCCCCAGGAGACTCCACTGGAGAAAATCCCATGTGATCTCTGCAACACAGCTAGGGTGTTTTATCCCCAGAGTTTTTTTCATTCATTAGAATCATCACCAGTAAGCTACTAACCAGAATGACTTATCCAGCAGCAGTCTCATCCTCCAGACTCTCTTAGGGAATTCCTCCATCAGGATGGGCCTGTGATAACACCTATGTTTCACGCTACACTTCCACACATGAAGCAAAAAAAAAAAAATTTAGGAGATACAAGTATTTATTCTAATTGTTTTAGCACATCTGTCCTTTGCAGCTGTGTTAAAATAGCAATAGCATCAACCTCAGCCTGCTTCCCGAATAGCCAAAGGGCAGCTGTGGTTAACAGCCTGTAGGAAAAAAGTCTCATGCCTTCAGTTCTCCCCCTTAATTCCTAGGAAATGGTCCATGAGCATTAAAACATGTCTGATACTTCTATGTTTAAATCTCTATAGAGCTATCAGGTGCAGGGAAAGAATAGAGCTGGGTACCCAGCCAGATAGCCCAAAAGCCTTTGTTAAGCTGTAGTTAAGGTTGCGCATATGTCAGATAAGTCAAGAGAAAAGGAACAGCAGAAAATCCTCTTAAGGCAGCAAGAAATTGTTCACTAAAGCAAGATCTATTAAAGCGCAGAAATAGTTAAGATGTTCTAAACACTCCTCAACCACTGCCATATCCACACCCCAGCAAAACATTTTATAAATGCTGTAGTGCAGCTCAGAAGTTCCAGTGCTCTGTAGAGCATGAGGGTCTGCTTCCATCTCTGCTGCTTCAGTTATGAGCCTTTAAGTGCTTAATGAACCTAGGTAAGAGTAACAGGACTAAAATATTTATAGATACAGGACTGAGTAAGCTGAACGCACATGAGTGATTAGAACAATACGAGAAGACATTATTTGCAGAAAGTCACTGCCCAAGTTCTCCCATATTCCAAGACAAAGCACAATATCTAGCAGCATCAGCACATTACTGGACAGCATGTGTATGTATTCAAATTCTTAATGGATTTATGTTTCTGATATGACTTTATGAAGTCTTCTTCCAAGATACATCAAGCGGTGCCCTTTTAACCTGCCTGTTTATAATTAGGAGAGCCAAGGGTGTCCCTAGATGCTCCAGAAGCTCCGAGTTGTCCTTGCACATGACTTTAGAACTAAGATGTTCTTGAAACTTTACCAACCTCAGTAGTCTCAGCACAACCTAGGAAACTGCAGCAGGTGAGGAAGACTGTTCTTCAAAATATTTAGAGCAACATTGAAAAAAAGCATCCCCTAACATAAGCTGCTGATTTGCTCATCAGGGCAAACTCTGACAGCAGAGGCCAGACGTAGCTAAAGTGAGAGGGATAGTTTTGTCACTTCTCAGACATGAATGACAACCCTTGTAATGAAATAAAGATAAAAGCTGTCCCAGAACTTGTCTATGAACCAGAGATGAGTCCAATCTCAAATATTCAAGAGGCAAATCTCATATTTCCCCAAGTCAGGAAAATAGGTAGAAACAGATTATTGATGAAGCCACGCAGAAACCGCATCAGGTTATAAATGCAGGTGGTCTTATTTAAAACCTTTGTGAAGATAAGGGAAATACGGAAGGAAACAGAAATTCCAGGTTTTATTGTGCCTCTGCTAGTCACCTGGGGACACAACCTTGCCTCTTCTGAGTCCACAAAGTTAATAGGAAACAAAGGCTCACAGCATCTTTGTCCTTCCCTGGTCTCTAAAACATCTCAGGTCAGCAAGGCTCTTCGGGACATGTCACCAAACATACTGCTAGGCAGGATGCTATAATTATTCAGCTTCTGTGAATTTTTAAATATGAAACCTGTGCGCGTGTTATTACAGCACATCAGCTGGAAATCTGCCATCCACAAAGGCCAAGCACAGCTATGAACTGAATTATGAAAGTAAGAGCAACAGAAAGGAACACCTCCCTGTCAGCTTCTTCACTTACTGCAGGCTTATGCAAATTGACCAAATTAAAGCTAGCAGTACTGACCCCAGTCACAGAATAAATCCATCTTCTATAAGGAAGGAGGGGGAGGTGAGGGAGGGATCTGGACTAGGAAGGATGGTTGCAGTTTGTAGAGCAGTATATACAGTAGAGCTTCCTCTGTCCGCACCAAGCTTTTCTGATTCATTAAACCTCCCAATCTGCATCATGTTTAACTTTTGTGAACTTCACTGCAATCAGTGGCGAGAGGGAAAACATCTCTGGGGAAAGGCACCGAGTCAGCAGAAAGGATAAAGCTTTTACAGCTCTACCAACCGATATTCCCTTTTTCAAGGGAGGGGCCAGGAGACATGAGACTCACAAAAGGAACGTGAGAGGAAGAGGAGGAAGGGGAAATGGAGGCATAACAATATGACTATTTACCCTTCTTAGCCATCACTCACATGCAGCAGCACAACCTTCTTTGAGGTCTTACCTGTCCTACACAGACCTGGGGAGTGAGAGACGATATTCAAAAAGGCTCCAGTGGAGAAAAGTGGCAATTGTGATTTTGATCTGGTTTAAGATATCTTTGCTACCTTTCAGCAGCTGCCAAGGTGCAACTTCTCCCGTCATTACTGGAGTCTGCCTTTTTGATTAGGCTATATTTAACAGCTTGTCAAGGACACACAGGCCTTGGGATAGGTGGCTTTGTGTGTTGCAGTATACTGCTGATTATGATTAACACACGCCTACTAAATACATGAGCAATACAAGGACAAGCAAGGGGTCTTCTTTGGCTTCCTCTGTTCCATACCATAAGAGCTGCCTCCTGCTTTAAAAGCAAAATTGTATTGTTCTTTTCACCTTTTTAAACAGTTGTGTAGCGGCTCCTTCTCCTTCCTCCTACCTCTGTCTTCCCTTTTGAAAATAAAACTGTGAGTCAGTCTTATTCAAGAGCTACAGAAATGGAATTATTTGGTTCTCTGGCCTCTGACCTCAGCCTAATCATTGAAATAAAGCTAAATATCCAGTTTGCAAAGCAGGTAGCCAAACCACAGAGCTCCTCAATTCATAAAGGGATTCCATGGAGTGACAGCTAGCACAATATTTGTAGTCTGCTTTGTTGTTACCCACTGGCACATGCAACCTCAATTAGACAAGTACAAGTCAGCACATTAGCTGCAACAGTGCTTCTTTCGTTTTAGTTCTCTCATGTCTGCAATCACAGAGCAACACCGCAAACTTCTGGGTGCAAATTTATGCTGCAGCAGTCCCGCTAGATTCAGTCTGGGCCTGCTCTAATTAACCTGTGTGCAATCATCTTCATTTCCACACCATCTAGAACAAGAGACAGAGGTCACTCAGCACTGGGCTTTGCTTCCCTGCGTTTTAAGCAACACATGATTAGCTTCTTCATTGCTGCGTAATATTTGCTTTGCATAATGCTTTAGAAGTGCATCGTGAGTATTTCTACCGGTGATCAGCCTCACACAACGCACTGCATGTGGGCACACTACTTAAAATGAAAGTCCTGTGCACGCAGGCTGCTTCTCCACTAACAATATGGGGGTTTTACGAGGAATGAAAAGACCCCAGCTCACATGCTACTTGCACAAAAGTCTCCAAGGTGTCTCTGGGGTTAACAATCCTCCAAGAGGCTTGGGCTCATATGCAACAACTCAGAACATTTTGGGAGATGCCAGTAAATTTTTACTCCCCAGTCATCAGGCTCCCTCAACACTTGCCAATTTCTTTTTTACATTAAATACTCATATCTGTAAACTGCTACTCCGTCTGGCCCTTATCACCACAGAAGAAAAGGAAGCCTCGTATCTGCTGCCTGCTGCGCTTCGTACACCTCCTCTCCTGAAAGCAGAGCAAACTTTTCTTCACCTTATTTCTATGCAGCAGTGTCAAAGGGGCTTCTGCTCAGAATGACAAACCAGTCCACAAATCACTTGGGAATCTTCTACACTCAATTTGCTCCAGCTCTGCCTGGCAAACAAGAGACAGGAGGCACATATACATTACTACTGATTAGTCCGTGTCTCCAGTATCAGCAGCCATGCACACAGGCTGACCGTAACTTTAAATATTGATAACCAAACTCATCTATCATAGGCCTGGGAGAGTGACAGTTTCAGTGCATAACAGCAAAGGCTTTCTACAATAATCAAATACTCAATAATTCATGAAAATATATCCCCCCAAATCAAATTGGAAGCTATTTTGTGTAATATATTATTTAAAATTCAATATTATAATGCACACAACTTCTGCTCCTACCACAGAGGACCATTTCAAAATGTGATTATGTGCGGACTCTATTTAAAAGTGACAATTTTGCTTTTCATTTGTTTAACAGCTTAAATGGAAGAGCTCAACTGGAACTAAGTCGTCTGACAATGAAACCAAAGCCGACATAAGCAACTTTGCAAACTTCATGACAACTAAAAAAGTATGAATCTTCCTCATTGGTAACACAGGTGAATTCCCCACTGATACCCACCTTCACAATTTTTTCAGTGCTTAGTGAAAGGAAATATTCTGCAAAACTGCCTAACAAACATTTTCACAGTTCTGCTAGTCTGTCATCCTGGGATGGCCAAATAGTGAGAAAAAATATTTACTTGCATTCCAGGGACTCTCGCATAGAAAACAACTTTGGCTTTGCATCTGTTTATTCCTGTTGGAAAACCCATTTGTGTAAGGGAAGGTTGCCTGGTGTAAAGTGCCAAGAGAAGAGGTTTTTGCCCTTGTAAACAGAATGCACTGGAGCATAAAATACAATCAAGATTTGTGACAAAATTCATCCCAGGCAGACGTCACTCCTCAGCGGCAGTGGAGAGTGGGGTGAAATGGCACCGTGTGATTGAGGGGACCAATCTTGCAAAGTGATCACAGAGGGAAGCTTGGCAGTGAGGAGTCTGGGCAGCCGTGGCTGAAGGGACCTGACTCCAAGTGCATGGAGCAGCTTGGAAGGGTAAAACTATTTTGTGAAGAGGAAAATCTCAGGCTGTTTATGGAGTGTTCACAAGTAGAGTCTGCAAGAGTTAGGCGTCAAACAGTTGCCAACTCTTCAGTCAGTTCAAATGCCAATCTTTTCTTGTACATCTACTGCAGATTAACTCTTTAGTTTGTTCTCTCAAACAGGGGTTTCTAGTGAAAGCAAAGTTGAGGGAACAAACACTCAACTCTCAAGTTATTAACCTGTAGGCAAAAAGATGCTGTCTTGAATTTTCTTTTCCCATCTGTTGCTTTTTACTGACTCCTTTCCACTCATTTGGCCACCTCTGATATTTGATATTCTTTTGCCCGTTTTATTCCTTTTGCTCTGCAGTCCCCAATCAGAACACAAAATCTGAGTCCAAACACCACCTCCTTTCCACAGCGTCAGCGGGGCAGCTGAGCAGGGCTCCTCCCGAAGGTGACAAAACAAAAGCAGACTTGGTAAGGTCCTTTCACTGCTGCTTGGGAAAAGGGACTGAAGTCCTGGGGCAAAGCTGTTGCCCATGAGGACAGAAGCTGCTGTTCCAGATGGCATGTCTTGGTTCAGGTTCTGCTCCCATGACTCAATTTTTCCAAAGTTTCAAAATTAATGTGTATCAGTATCTGAGCTGAGCACTGCTCATGCACAGCACAGTAAGAGTCAAACTGGTGTCCTAGGACCAGTCCTGACAGATACTGCAGAAATTTTAGTGTTTGCTTGCACGAGGAACGATTGCTTCTGCTTCACTCTAGTTAACAGTTTCCTATACACCATGTGCCATTAGAAATCAAGAATTTAAAATTCATTGGCTTGCCCTTTTGTTTCTGTTCACCCCTACCCTCATCAGAGGTTTTCAACCTTGTATCACAGATGTCTGATGCTTTGCCACTGAGATGCTGGCACCATGTTAATGCCCGGCAGCAAATGGAGAAGGCACAGAGTGCTCACTTAAAGGACTGTTTTCAGAGCAGCTAAAGACACTTAATATGTTAAGACAAAAGATTAAGAGGTGATGCCATGACAGTGAATGAAGATTCATAACAGGAAAATATCAGGTGTGAAAGAATTTCTGTGGCAGAGAAAGGCAAAACAGAAATAGTGACTTGAATTTAAAACCTCAAATTCCCAACAAAAATAAGTAATTTTTAAAGAAGATATGAATCACCACCTGTTACAGAAAAAGAGATGAGCTATTCAGTACTCTGATCTCCCTGTGGATGCTTTGACAGCAGCAGTGACTTAATAGGGGGGAAAGCCAGAGAGGAAGTATCAGGAACACACTCCTGTGAAAAGATATTATAAGTTTGAGTCATATTTTGGAGGTTAGAGTGGTTCACATGAACATGAAGGCGGTGTGATTTTTATCAATGAACCTCCAGACTTCCCATGCTGTCATCAACAGCCGCCTCTGGGTTTAGCACATGAGCTACAAGCTGAATTCCCTACCATGTGTGGTGGTGTGCTCCCCCCAACCTGCCTGCTCAAGCCATAACCACCAGTGGTGATCATAATGGATGCGTCTGGTCACAATGGCTGCACCCATCAAAGTGGATTCAGGAGATACAGATAACACCACAATAGACAAGGGCTAATTTGAACAGTGCGCCCACTTAGCCATGGCCCTGGTCAACGTCCAACTCAGCCAAATTTGGAAGAAACTAACACCTGTAGTCGTTATGTAAATATGACTATAAGTGAATTATGTTACTCCATAAATAGTAGACAGTCCAGGGCCTGTTGCTGTGCAGGAGAGCTCAGTGGGCTGCACACCAGGACCTCCCCTTGAGTAGGGACGCCTCTCAAGGTTACTCCTCGAGGTTGAGTGAGTCCTTGCCACAACAGATTCTTGGTAAGTGACTAATAGCATATAAAGGATTGATTGTGCACGTTCAATCCTTTAGTCATAAACTGTTCACTAGGTCTGGGACTAAGCCTGGATCCAGCCACCCCTAAACACCCCTCTGAGAAGTTTTGAAGGGAGTCCTTTCTGAACCTCATGACTCAACAGGAGGGTCACCCTGACAGTTTTGTCTGACCCTGTACTCTATGCAGTAAATAATCAAGTGTACCTTGCCACCGAATCTTGTTAAACCACTGTCACATTTACTATCAAACTTTGCTAAATTGCTGGTTTATATCAATAAACATACTGCTACTTCTCTCTCACAAGTGTATTCCTGGCATGACACCATTACACTAAGTGACCTGAAGCATGGCAAACCCATACTACAAGTGCCATAACCACAAGCATGTGTCATGCAACTGCCCACTGCAACGGGTATTTGCAGAAGCATGTATGTGGTTAGAATTAAGAGAATGAGCAACTTTTCTTCTGCAGAGTTCCTAAGACCTAGGAAATGGCAATAGATAAATATGAAAAGGAATTCAGAATCTTGGTCTTTATGGTGGAGTCCACAAACCACAGATATAAAGAAAGGGCTGTAGACATGGCAACATGCTTGCAAATCTCCTGTGCCCAACCAAGCTGAAACGACTGCGAAGAGACAGTTGATTTGGGTACAATACCAAGCTAGATGATGCTGTGTCTGCAGGGCTGACCACAGATAACTCCCCAAACCTGAAACAGGCTTCTTCTGGGAAAAAAAGAATCTGCAGCAAAGCCACCATGTGAGATGTTGAAATTCTCCGTGTGATATGGCACTTCAGTATATATGCAGTCATTCACACATGGCTGCATCTCACTTTTAAATGTCTCTCAAGAGTTGTATATTAAACAGAAGGATTTTTCCAGGAACTAACACAGTTGGCAGACTTTTGTCTCTATTTTTTAAAGTAATTTATGAAAGAAGAAAAGTAGCAGAGTCAATTTACAAAAGGCTGCAGCCTGGACTTTGATAGATGAACAGATCTACTAACAAAACCTCTCACTTTTCACTGAGCACTCCATCTTCTTATCTGTTAATCCTGGTGAGGAAAGAATAAGGAAGTCAGGCAGCTGAATAGAGGAAAGACCTAGGTACTGTTTAAACCAGTGAATAATCAACCAAGAAATCAACCTCCCTGCTTTTTTCCAGATCCAACCAGATATTCAACTAAGCATTTCCTCTTGCATTTGGCTACCCTTTCAGGAGGGGCCAAGTAAGATGACAGGGATTCACAACTACAACAACTTGAAAAAGTCATGTATAATTCCTTGAAGGCCAGCCTTAGAGCTCTGGAGGAGTGGTCCCCTCTTTGACAATCTAGAACATTGTACTGAGGAGTAGTAACAGTTCCAGCAGTAACATCAAGGAGATCACAGCAAATAACAGAACTTTTCCCAGCTCGTTATATAGGACTGCTCTCAGGCAGCATGTAGGTTTGCTTCTGAAGATGTTACTTGAGTAGAGTTACATCTGTGTGGATTCCCGATGAAAATATCTCAGTCATGAACATAGTACAAACTAGAATTTAAAAGCATCAGAATTAATTAGGGAATATGCCCTTTCATTTCCAGACATATACTGAGGAAGGCTGGGCACTTCCACTGAAAATTTTGTGGAGTATTTCAGGTACAGGCTGGGATTTCTGGGATGGGTTGACATCTACTGGGACATGTGGAACAGATAAGTCCTTTCAGTGCTACGTATTCACCTGCCACTCTAGAAGCGATGCCCACAGTCCCAGCTCCACCAGCAGTTCTTGACTTTCTTCATCCTCAGTGGAGCTCCTACCCACCACACAACTAGATATCCTCACACACTCTCATGCGATATTTTTAAACGTACTTCTCATTTCTCTTCTGAGTTTAAAATGAAAAGTAACTTCCAAGCCTCAGCATTTTTTGTTCAGTGAATTTCTTGATTTGTGACAAGTGCTATAGGAGGAAGCAACACTCTTTTGTGCTTCATCTGTTTCTGTCCCTCAAGTACAGGCTTCCTCTCCTAAACTGGAATTTGTAACCCATTAGTCTTTAATGCAGAAGAAACCTGTAGAGACTTGAAAGGAAACAGAAACCAAGTGAAAAAGAATAATTACATTCTGCTGACTTCAAGTAGGTTTACTGCAGGTTCTGCTGGAGTTCTTCACAAGCATTACTAGCACCAAGACACATATAACAAGCAAAACAAATACATATATAATTGGAAAAAGAATCTGTTTGATAAGGGCCTCGTGTATTTCTGTAGCAAAACTGTGGACATTTCCTTGTCCGGTAAATCCATTATATCACCACACTAAGACAGAAGACTCTTATGCAAAACTGGGTGAAGGCAAAGGTCTTTAAGCAAAACATGCAATGCAAGTGAAAACTGAGATGAAAACAAAGCAATCACTCAAGTATCAAATGAGCACAGTTTTGCTCCTGCTGTCACTATGACTCTGCTTCCTAAACTCAGATCCGTGGATCCTATCATTCATCTTTTTCCTAAAGCCCCAGCTCCTGGAGTCACGATGACACAAGAATCACCTGTCAAATCAAATTTCACCCTCTCAGGGAGGAAAAAAAACTTGACAAAAGCAACCATTAAAAAAACTCAAAAATAAAAACCGGTTTATAAAATGAACGATTTTTTTGAGCCTGCCCTAAAAAATGTTGCCTCCCTCCTGCTCTGAATGGTAGAGGCAAGTGAATGCCCAGAGGTGTTGCACTGCTGCATTACAGCATCCAGACAGTCCTTGCTCTTCCCCCAAATCCTACCTGAGCTCTAGGATCTGCAGCACAGCTTTCCCTCTGCCTTGCTCTGCACTGCACCATTACACGAAGCTCCCTGCGCTCCCTCCCCCGTCTCTGCACAACTCCTCTGCACTGCAGCATGGCCAGAACCCCCTTTCCCAGCTCTTCTCCCTGCTCTGCCCCCCACTGCAGCCCCCCCGGAGCAGTACAGCCTCGCCCTGTGCTGCAGCAGCTCAGCAGCCTCCCTGGTCTCCCTCATCCCTGCTCAAGACTTCAGCTTTTTTACTGCAGCATTGCAGAAATCCTCTGGCTCTGCCACCTCCCTTCAGTGCTCGGTGGCACAGCCCAGCCCTGGAGCAAGCCTCCTGTTTTCTTCTCGGCTCTTTCCATTCAATACCAGGCTGCAACACTGCTGAAGCGTCCCCCAGCTTTTTTTTTTTTTTTTTTTTTTTTTTTTACTATCTTTCATACTCTTTAGTCCATGGTGTTACAAGGATTCCCCTCTTACCCCAATATGCCCCTCATCCTCAGCCAGATCCTGCTTTGCAGTCCCATAAGAAGGTTTACCCCTCCCTCCACCACTTGAGCACAGCTTTATAATCTCTATATTTGTGCAGAAGTCTACATTCACTGCTCAGGGACAATATCAGAGCACACTTGGCAAGTACAGATTGTTTAGAGAGTCATCCTGGATTTACTAAAGGGAGGTCATGCCTAACAAACTTGATTAATTTCTTTGAGGAGGTGACAATGACAAGGGACAGGGTGAAGAAGTAAAGCATAATTCAGTCGGACTTCAAGAGCCTTTTGATACAGTACCACATAAAAGGCTAATTTATAAGGTTAATATGTATGGTATTGATAGCAAAATACTTAGTCAAGTAAACATCTTTTCTTTTTTTTTTTTTTTGTAATTACCCTGCAAAGAAAGTAGGAGGCAAAGAAGACAGTGGCTGATCACAGGAAGGGGAGGAGGAAATTATCACAGGGACTTCAGATATTTGTGCTTTTACACTCCTGGCTTATAAGCATTTTTCTTCCAGTACCTTCTAAGAAGCTATACACAATTCACCGTATAAACTACTCATTTTGGTGACCAAACAGGTTACACATGGCAAAGGGTCAAAGTAACATCCTTACTGTGCCTCTAAAGGACACCTAGCATAATACAATTTATAGCGGCATACTGCTTGATGGCGCTTAATACAAGGTACATGTGAGATGAACTGGTGGTGTACAAGCACATAAGGCTAGCCAGATATGCAGAGAATGTAAAACAGATGCCAAGAAGGAAGAAAAAGCAAGACTCAAGTCAGAATACAGCCTTAGGTCAACCAAGGCAATCATACCTTTTTTGTTGCTCCACAGGAGACAGGTTGTTGCTGTCTTGCTCCAAGTGTTATCAGAGGTTGATGATCACAACAGCAGAGCAGTTTGCTTGACTTTGCCTGCAGTCCTTATTCTTCTTGGACATTAAAAGATCATCTGACAGAATAAGATTACGCTTCATGTTCAGAAACTACCATGAAGAGGAAGGTACTTCTCCCTTTTGACATAGTTTAACTTAGAGGTGCAAGCAGTTAGGAGACCTCTGGGAGGTCCCTCCGTGGAGCCCTGCACCACCATCCAGCTTCTTCTCAAACTGGAGACTACAACCTGACCGCTGCTCTCTGCTGAGAGCACAGTCAGTGTTTCCCTCTTTTTCCCAGAAAAGGCACATCTGTTTTCAGTAAATGCTGTAAATTAGTTAATGTTTGTAAAGTGCTCTGATCATGTGAAGTGCTATATAATTACTATGTATTATCAATATAATTTGGCTAGATTGTGCCACAGCCGCCTCCTCTCTTCATAACAGTTTTGAGAGAGTTTTCTTAAACATCAGCTCTTTGGGGCAAGGACATTCTGTGCCATCCATCTCAAAACAATCTTGACCTTTCTTGAAAAGCCCCAGAAAGTAAATAAACCACAGCACTGAAGCACATCTCTGGAGCCATGCACCTACCCCCGTTTCTATCTGGAAGCAGAGTGGTAGATGATTCCCACAGAGGAGGAGCTACTCTTTGGGAGGTGCTTGAGGTCCACAACTTAACGACCCAAAGAGCACGTGTCAGATACCAAGAGTCTCCCAAATCCTAGGAAAAGCAGCAGCCTCTACTGGTGATGGACGCAGGACAAAGACTAGTAAAGTCCCTAGTCTAGCATAAGTGTTTTAGGCACTTTTATTTAGGCTTTTATTAAGGCACTAACAGACCTCTACCCATTTTAATATATCCCCTAAGCTCTGCACCTAGAGTGAAGAAAATAAGAACAAACATGAACTGCTTTTCCTAGCTGCCTGCTCCCTAGCATCTTCTAGGAAATCCTAGATTTTTATAGCCTTGACAAAGCAAAACCTATATAAAACACTTTCTAGTTCCAGGCTAAAACTTGACATAGAAAAAATTCTTTAGTATAAGAGAAATTAATAATAGGCAGCCAAACTCTCCTTAAAAGGTACAGAAAGGACTTCAAAAAGGTCTTAAAATTTATCACAGAGCACTAAAAATGATAAAAATTAACAAATAGTAAAAAAAAAAAAATATCAAGTAAAGGACCCAGCTACCCCCTGACTCTCCAACATAAAGATTACATACAAGGTTGATCCTTATCCCACCTGAACTTAAGGAGCTGATGATCAGAAGAGTGCCTGCTTCCAGCAAAAGCATGAACCAGGAGTAACTGCGTTCCTTGGTGGGACCCGGGCATAGTTGGTGGTAGGTAAGACTAGCTCGTTGTAACTGAGCAAGATGGAAATAGTTATGCTTCCTAGAGATAGCTGATCTTTTTTGTAGGTGGCTTATGTAGGCTATTATTAACATTTTCTAGCAGAAATCTCTATGGTAGGATTCTCAGCACATTATTATTTGAAAACTAGGTTAGTAACTCTTGTAGTCTATGTCATAAATAATGCCATAGAGGAACATAATGATAAACTTGTATTGGTTGTTATCTGCAGTGTTTTTCATAGCATTAGTATGGTGCAAGGCTAGTCTTAAAGTACTCTGAGATGCATGCTTGGAAATGAAGCTTTCAGTACTTCAGTATAGTGAAGCTTCATGAACCAGGAAGAAAAAAATAACTTTGTTTAAAAGTCTTTTTTAGTTCTCTTTCTCACTCCTAGGACAAATAATCTAACTTGAGGACAAAATTCCTCACAGATCTGTCAAATAATTGAAGAAGTAGAATGGGGAAAATATTTGGCCTGTGACAAGATGTATTTAAAATTGCTGAAGTGAGGAAAAGAAAAAAAAATGTTACTAGAATATCAATTGTTTTTAAAAGAGAAAACTATCAGACTATGAAAAAGGTGTGATTGGAAAGCTGGAAGACTTCTGGAATGCATAAGATACTTCACAAAGTACTAAAAATGCTTGCGAACACTTCTTTGAGTCAGTGTTTCCTAGAAGCCTTATCTGAGAAAAATATTTTCTAATAGGTTGTATATTTGTATGTAATAGGAGGCTGTCCTATGTACAGACTCTCCTAAAGATAGAAGAGATAATCATTTACAGGTAAGCATGCACACTGATCTGATTCATCCAGTGTTGCATAAAGCCTGACTTCAGAATTAAATGTCTGAACTAAGCTGTTAAAAATTATGGAGAAGCTTATTTCTAATGTATGGTTCACATGCTATGGATTTGTCTTTTAGGAATTTTCTGGTTTAGAGGCTTTTACCTTTGAACTTCTAGCTTCTGAGAGCCTTCTCTCTGTGCTCTAATGGGATGGAAGGGAAGCCTGGATTCAGTCTTAATGTCAAAATGAAGTAAATCAGACTCATGGCTGGTTCTTCTGGTTAAATCTGCAGCTAATAACAGACCAACGTTAGAAGGTTCAGCAAATATAATATTTAAACAATTTCTCAAATAAGCATGAGGACATACCAGTGTTTATGAAGCACATGCTTTGACCTGGAAGGTCTGTGCCTCTTTCTGGCACTGGCACAGATTCATTTCTGTAACCTGGACCTGTTCAGCTTCTGTCTTTGTTCTTAGTGCTAAATGTGTAAAATGGAGGAGGGTTGGTGCTCTCAAATCTTTCACAGATAGTCTAGGACACTAAAATATTTTTGGCATGTGTGTGATTATAAAGCAATTGAAGGGAAAAAAATGGGTATATAAAACAGTGGACCAGATCATCTGCAAGTGCAAATGGTTTTGGTTGTGCTGGAATCAGTGGAGCAATGTCGATTTACAGCTTCTGAGGCTCTTGCTTAGTCTGCAGACCTGGGCCAGAAATCAAGGCATGGGAGCTGAAACACCTGGCTTGCAAATTCTGAAGGAATAGGTTTAATTGTAAATTCTTGCTTGTTAGGGTTGAGACAGAAGGAAAGATATCTTCTTGATCAGGCTTTACAGGGTTGGAGGGATAAAGAGTAGGATAAAGTTTTTATTTAAAAACCAGCAGAGAGGGGCAGAGGCAGACCTGTTTGAGGTGGTCTGCGCCAGACCCCATTTCCAAGTCTCTGACATATTGTCCAACATTGGCTGTCAACCTCTCGTTAAGGTTGTTCCTCTTTCAAATATTGTCCTTGCTTTTCATCTTGCAAAGTGAGAGGGATTGCTTTAAGAAAAAACAAGAAGTTCCAGTAGTTAAGATTATAAATACATCCTATTAGGGTTTCTTTTTCTTTCCTTCCAGACAAAAGAATTTCGGCTTCCAAGCTTGATAGACCTCCCGACCCTGCTGATGTGGGTGGATAGCTCTGCATGTTCTGAATCATTTGCTTCCTTTTCAAGTGTTACTTTTTCCTTATTTCAATTACCCTTCCTTTATAATTACACGGGCTGCTCCAGTGAACGGGAGTGCTCTGGAGCTGACAGACTGTCTAACAACAGGGCATGCTGGAGGCAAAATCTACATCCTTATCTACCTTGGGCAGTAGGGAAGGTGTATGTTTAATAGCACAGGAGAAATTGTTCGAGAATACTCAGACCCAAGCACTTTGTAGTGGGTTCACTGCCCAGGCTTGCACCAAGGCTGGACTGTGTGTAATTGCCCTCCCTGACCCTTGGAGAGTTATAAACCATGGGCGCAGGGATCGCCTCCCTTCATTCCTGCTGAGTGATTGCCTCTGTGACAGCAGGACTCAGGGAAGCTTGATCTGATACCTGTTTGAACTCAATGGGAGCCTTTTAGGTGAACTTGGAAGGGATTCGTTTTGCCCCCAAAAGGTGCAGCCAGCACTGAAGGGGGTAGGACGGGAAGGGAAGGTGGGAGACAGGAGGTGGCTGCTGGGCTGCGCAGCTGTGGGTGCCTTATGGATGAACTATGTTGTGACATCGGGAGCCAGGGATAAATCCGCATAAAATTCAGAGTCTTGTTCGATGTGGTTTCTCAAGAAAAACTTGACCTTCTTGTTCTGATTTTTATCTTATTTGCAACCAAAATTAAATGGTTTGGTTTGTATAGTAATTGTGCAAACTGGCACATTTTTGCAAAAGATTAAGCTTTATTTGAGAGACAGAGGCTTAACTTCTGTGTTACAAGTCAAGTTCCTAGTAAAGCTCTGACCTATCTAATCTAAGAAATTGCTTTATTAGGTAGTTTCCCAAAAGTTAATATTATTTCTGAGGCTTCTTCTTGACTTCTGTCCCTGTAAAAGCCAGTTTCATTGAATATCCCATCCAAACACTGTGCTGATGATGTTTTAGCACATTATTAGCACATAGGGATATTGGAAAGTATCTGTTCAAAAGATCCTAAAACCTATCCCAAATAAAGGCAGAGGAGCTAACTGCAATAGTTGCAGAAAAAGCACACCCAGCCAGGGCCTGCAGCTAACTGGTGTTTATTGCAAAGGAAGGGGGTTTTTAGCCAATTAATTACACATTTCAAATTTAATCTTAAAATCTAGGAGGCATGTGTGTGGGAACAGAGTGGAGAGAAGGTGTCAAAAGCTTTCTTTAGCAGCAGTTAAATTCCTGCCGTGAGTCATGAAGAAGGGGCCATAATTGCTGCCATTGTTTTGTGTGCTTTGGTACAGCTACCTGTTGGTTATTCATGAACACGACATTATCACTTGCATTATTTTGGCTCTGTATGAAAGAGATTAAGCAGTTGGGGTTGAGTGGCTGAGCAGTACCACGTGCCAGAGGATAAGAACATAGGACTTCCCCCCACCCCTTGATTCATCTAGGAATTAAAGGTGTAACAAGTAACTTGTAAAACTTTGGATTGTACCACAAAGTGATTTTTTTTTTTTTTTTTACCACCTATGTGCACAACTTTCCACTCCATCTGCATTTCTCTTGCTTGTTTTGTGCTCAGCCAACAGGTAAAAGGAGAGGCACGGATGCTTGCTCTCTTCAGAGTCAAGGCTCCTGCTTTGTCACTGGGGGGGAAGCAGGAGGAAGGCAGTCAGTCTTCCCTTACCTTCAGTGGGGATCCGAAAGACATTAGTGCATACGAGCATGTCAGTGCTATTACAGAGTGGATAAGTCTGTCTAGTCTGCAATCACACTCACCTCCGCAGTGCTGTTAGCTGGAGTTACAAGGTACAGCCTTGCTGCAGCATTTACTTTCATTATTTTGTGCTTGTAATATCAACCCTCGGCTTGGGCACAGGTGATAAGAGAAGAAATATGGTTTGATACAACCAGTTTCTCTATGGCAGCCACACAGTATGATGTTAAGCCTTTGTCCTAGTCACTCAGCAAGGGAGCTAAGTATTAGGAAGCATTTCTTTACAGAACGGGTTGTTGGGCGTTGGAATGGGCTGCCCAGGACAGGGGTGGAGTCCCCATCCCTGGAGGTGTCCAAGAGGCAGGTTGACATAGCACTTAGGGATATGGTGTAGTTGGGATCTGTCAGTGCTAGGTTAACGGCTGGACTAGATGATCTTCAAGGTCCTTTCCAACCTCGATGATTCTGTGATTCTGTGATTCTGTGAGTAGCTGGGTTTTCTGAAATCCCTTGATTTCTGCTGCTCAGTTCTGCCCTTCCATGACTTTTCAGCCTCATTCTTTAGCTTTATCTGGCTTTTTGCAGTTGTCATTCTTCAAAATCCAAGATAGGATTGAACTAACCTTGAGCTAACAGTGGAGTACCAGACTAGCATACATTTTTCTCCCAATTAGAATGGATGAAAAGCTCTGTGAGAATATTCATTGGGTCTGTATTGCTTGTATTTACACCATGAAATCTCTGTGCAGGTCTTCACCCCACGAATTGCCTTGGCTTTGGCTCACCTTTGCTCAAACATCAGAAACTCATGAAATGCAGAGTCAGATAGCTTTGAATGCTAAACCACATGGAATATTTGTTCTTCAACTGGAAAAAACTTTTTTGTAATCAGGGTTCAGATGCAGGTGTTTGCTAGATTATATTCTCTTTGCTGTGCAGAGTATTCTCTGCTCCTAGGGCCTGGAAGATCAGAAAGCTTGCTGGTTGGACAATTCACAGAAAGCTGCCTAAACCAAATCAGAATTACGAAATAAATTGCTTTACTAAAATATTCTAAACTTATTCTGTAATGCAGTATTGCCAACAAAAGCAAAATAGAAATAGTTGAAGAACATCTTCATCACAACAAAATTGAATTCCTTTCTAGAAATAGAAACTTCCCCTATGTGTGCACACATTTGCACCTATTTGTAAATCATCCACGATGTGTACTGGGGACAGCTACTCACTCCTTTGCCTTCCTGCCCCAAGACTGGGTCTTCCAGTGCAATAGGAAATAGCAGGCACCAAATTTACCTCTTCACTGGCAAGTGTGCAGTGCACCTGTAACACATTCTCATGCAGACTCTGAGATACAGGAAAATAATATAATAAAAATAACCCTCAGAGCTGCCAAAAGATATTTTTTCGTTTTGGAAGGCTTTGCCCCAGCAAATCAGTTCGCTGTGTACCAAAGATAATTAGGGCATCTTATTTAAAACTTATGATCTAATTAGTGGCTTTAATGGTACTTAATTACACAGAGAGCAACAAAGCAGTTATATTTCCTACCAAGCTTCTTCTAAGTCAAGGTGCAGGTACTTATCTAGGGCCATAAAGGAGAGTGGCTACCACACTTAACATCTAATTACACAAAATTGTCCCCAGTAATTATGAGCAATGTGATTTTATTTATCTGGCTTAATTACTGGGGCTATGCACAGTCTCTGACCTGGCACGGTGACAGGGAGGACAGAAGGAAGACAAAGTGCCATCCCCTGTGTGAACACTGTGGTGGAACTGCAGGCTCCTCATCCTGAGCATGAAGACAGAGCCTGGTTGCAGACCAGCAGTGCCCCTGAGGACTTGGGTACCCTCTGATCCCAAAGACTCATAGGAGCCGTGCGTGCATGTGGTGTGGATAAAGGAGTGTGTTTACAGAGCTCCATGAGATTCTTCAGATGGATGTTGCATACCATAAGGAACCCACTGTTAACAGTGGGTGTAAAAAGGTCAAATCATCTTTTTATTCAGCAGAAGGGATACTCTGTCCCTGCCATCAACATCTTAAATCTTTCCCAGACATCATCCACTGCTAAAACTTTGTAGAAACTTTCAGGGCATCTCCAAAAAGTCAGTGTCTTGTAAAGGACCACTTTTCACTCTTGGGGGAAGCGTAACAAGTTTTTTGTCTGCCTCTAGATTCTTCTTGATCATCTCCTTAACTTTTAACATCTGTATGCATGGACATAAACCCAAGTGCAACTTAAACCTTAAGTGCCTGTCATGAAAGAAATCTGCTCTGTATTTGGATCAACATTGTATGCAAATCCCAATAGAACGAATAACTATATTGCATTAGTCTTTGAATTGTTAAAAATAATAGGTCATGAGGAATATGAGTGAAACATGATTGTTTTGATTTGTCCTTTTACACCATTGGACCAGGTGGACATGTGTTAGTGAGAGACGTATTAGTGCTGTCATCAGAAGAGACCAAAGTCCATCCAGGCTGTTATGCTTCTTGTGACAATAAAAATGAGTGCTTAAGCAGGAGAATAAGAGATTCTTCTGTTTATATTAATATCTTCTGTTGTTGCCCAGTCTCTCTCCTCTCATTAATTAATTATCCCCTGATGAGGGGGGTACCTTTGAGTTGTAAAGTTTAAAGAGATGTATCATTTACATGCCAGAAAAATAGCTGGCCTTATGCCCGCAGCCTTGAAGACAGCATTTTCAAATACTTCCACTTTATAAAATTGCAGGCAGCAACATGTATAGCTCTGCTTCTCAACTCATACCCCCAGGACATTTCCATGTTATAGCAAATCACTTGTTCAGTGGCTCACTAAGATTTTGAATTAGTAGTAAATAAATTTTGACCTTATTTTTCTGCTCATAATTGCTCTATTTATAGAGAAGTCACTGATTGTCATGCTAATTTCTTCCATTCGAAGCTTAGACTGGCTCCATCAGAAATAATCTGTGGTACATCCCATTTGGAAAAAAAAAAAAAAAAAGAAGCTGTCTTCTTTAAGAGTGGATTTGCTCTTGTTCCCTTTTTTTAATGATATCTAGAAAAAAAATAACCATTGGTAAAAAAAAACCAGTGATAACTTTAACTGACAGGTTAGGTCATTCTCCTCCTTTAGATATCAGTTAGCTGTATTTTATGCCTTTATTTTCTGGAAAGTATTTGAGCATCAGCTTAGAGTAGAATGGCATATTATAAGATGTTTTATAGGCTTCACATAACCTATCAAAATATTTGTGGCCAGATTTAAATACAAAAACAAACCAACAAAGTCTGATTCAGGGCTGGAGTTCAGATCTGGACAAGGGCACTTTTTCATTTAAGAAATCCAATCACCAGTGCTTACTTTGTTTTCTTTGCTCCATCCCTGAGCTCATACGGACACAATCATTTTGAGAGGTCTGAGCAAGGATTTCTCAAAGCATCCGACCTTGCTCACCGCACACAGAGCACATCTGCAGCGCTCTCCTTCCCCTTTTAATCCTGCACTGCTCCTTGTACTTGGGGGACCTTTGTCCCCTGCCACAGTGAATCTTGGCATGGGTTGGTGGCCGCTGGCTGGGAGGTCCATCTCTGTCGGTGACAGCCTGGTGGCCACAGCTCCTAGTTCCTATTGACACAGCAGCTGGGCCAGTTGTAAATCTGGGAGTTTTGTTCAGAGAGCGATCAACTGGCCCGCAGTCTGAAGAGTGATGGAGGGACCTTGATCTCACTACAGCTAGTCACCACCGCCTGCATTGCTGGGAGGTTGCTCAGTCTTGAGTCACCGCAGGTTTTATGGTTCAGTACCACAAAGCAATTAACAGCAAGTGAGTGAGCGTTCCCAACCTTTGCTAAAAATCGTGGCTGTTTATCAATGTGTCAGGCTGTTGGCAGATTCAAGAAATCTAAATTTAACAGGTGACTGGTTCCTCCATGCCTGGCTGCAGCCGATGGATCTTCAGGATATGGTGTCCCAACTGGGCAGCCGGAGCAAGCTGGGAGGAGAAGTGAATGAATGGGGCCAGCTCCAGAGTTCAGAGCAGAGGAGGCGCTTTTACACCACAGCTGCTTAATGACTTTTTCAATTGATTTCAGCAGTGCCGCTTTTCGATTACTGATTCCATCCCGGCCATTGGGCAGAAAAATGGGCTTGGGAAAATAATAGGAAAGAAAGAAGGGGGGAAAAAAAAGAAAGTACTCAAAAACTCAACACCTACCATAACGCAGTGACATTTGTCTAGATATTTTATGCTGAATTGGAAAAAAAGAGAGCGAGGAATGGCAATTTCTCCCATCGCTCAGCCCATGTTGTGAAGGCGAGTGCGCATGTACTTCCTTGCTTTCAAGCCCCAGTTCATCCATGCTCATTGACCTGCTCCTTGGTTTGGAACCAGCTGCAGAAAGCAGCTGTCATCCTCTGTTACTCTGCCAGCCCTATTCTTAAGGCAGCCATCAAAGTCTGGCACTGAAGGCAATTCAATTAGCTGTGACGGTCAAACAGAAACCAAGGGTCAACTGAAATTTTTTTTTTTTTCCGCTCCCCCCACTCCCCTTCCCCACTGCCCTCCACCCCCCATTTTAATCTTGAAGCCTGGAGACACAGAAGTCCACCCCTGTCTTGGGAAGTTTTTGTGGGGTAAGGATGGAAGAAGGATGATGCCTACACAGAAGAAGCTTGCTACAGTGAGGGGAAAAAAGGACAAAAGAAGGAGAGGGCTGTATCTTTCCTCAGTCCTGCTCAGCTCCTGTGCTGCCTCCTTAAGCTGCAGCGAGCTTGGGAAGTGGTGCCTTGTTGGACGGCTTGTGATGTGCTTTGGCTAAATCGGATAGTAATAATGAAATCTCCCTTAGCTTTACCGCTGCCATCTGCTCTGTGCCAACCACAGTGGCCATTTCAGGCTTTTATCAGACCTGTGGGCTTATTCCCAGCACGCCCAGAGGAAGGAGGGAAGGTGAGAGGAGGAGGAGAAGCAGGGGAGGGGGAAGGTAGACGGGAAGGTAGAAAGGGAGAGCCAGAACGTGGTGCCAAGCACAGCTGCTTTCACAGCCCCCTCTTTGCAGCCAGCCTCCGCAGCTCCTTGCTAGCGTGCAAATAGTTGTAAAAATAAAGGTCAAACAGATAATCTTGATAAATATTTAATAGTTACTGTTTTTACGTCTCCCTTATTGTTATAGATTGAATGTCTAACGCTTGTGACATCTGGCACACACTGAGCTGGAAGGGAGTACATACAGCCTTGCTGGGTGCGGGGGGAGCAGGCACCAGGCGTGGGGGGGACGGGCTGTGTGGAGCCTGCTGCCACCAGGACACCAGCTCGGCCACCTCCAGCAGCCTTCCAGAGCCTGCCTGGAGTTTGCTCAGGAACAACTGCTTCCACCAGCAGCGCAGACCCATCTTTTTTGATTCAGTGAGGCCTCACATCAGGTTCAGTAAATCACAGCATCAGGACTCTGGGCTCCCTCATCCCTCTCTGAGTTAATTCTCGTTAAGAACCATCTGCACGCAGGTAAATTGGATCTGCCATGGCCATGATTAGCAGCTTCAGGGTCACTGTGGGCCTTCATTCTCTAGAGGTGCAGGTAGTATTTGGCTTAGTGGGTTTATCACAGGACTGGAGACGGATTTCTGCCCTGGTGGGTTCTTGCTGGAGTATTTCCAGGCTGAAGCAAGTCATAGGGAAATTAAATGAGACCTGCAGTGATAACGCTGTTGACCTCAAAGTCCTATCAACCAGCCAAGTAGTTATGGCAGAGCAAATGCAAGCTGTGCTTTTAAGGGATTGCTTGGCAATTAAGTGAACTATATGTTTCCTTGTAGTAGCTGGTAAGAAATCATCCATCTTTGCACAGCAGAGGAATACTTAATATATTATGGGAGCTTTTCAGTTGTCCATGCATTAATTCACTGTGATCAACAGAAGACTCAGGGTGCCCTGAGAAAGAGGAACATGTTTTAGACACTTCTAACCCTATCAGACTGTGCAGCACAAGGTCTCGATATCGTTTTCACTTTATGGAGATCCTGTATGAAGCATTTTCACTTTATGGAGATCCTGTATGAAGCATTTCACTGGGCTTTGGAAATTGCTGGCAGTAATGGATCTCCATATGGAAGAAATAATGACCTAGATAACAAATGAATCAATGTGACGACAAGGAAAAGAATCCAGCTCCACACTCACTGCTTTGCATGACCTGAGTCTTTGTACAGCAGATGAGAAATGCCAACATAGTGGCCTGGCTATATATCACAACCACTTCTGCACTGGAGCAATCAGTCCTACTTCGGACAGGATAGTCTGGGGATTTAGATCCCCGTCTCTGCAGCCGAAAGACCCTTCAGGATATTACTTTTGTCCTGAGTAGAAGCTGGTCTTGGAACAAATAATTTTCCTGTATTCTTTCAGCTCGAACATGAGAATTTTTTTCACTCTTTTCCTTTCAATCTGTGCCTCTAAAAATTCAGCTATACTCAGAGCTGTGCATGCCTCCCTCCTCCCCCTTGCCCCAATCCAATCTTCAGCTCATTCGCAATGCAAGGAACATGTCATTAACATTTGACAGTGACTCCTTTCTCTCTCCATTGCTGCATTCTTTTTTTTTTTTTTTTCCTTTTGTTGAAGCTTTGCCACCCTATTTTACAGGCTACACAATGTGGAAGTTGTCAGAAAACCAGGTTCAAATAGAATTCAGAACTGATTCTACATATGAATTTAAGAGGTGCCAGCATTGGGTAGCACATCATGCTCCCAAATAGCCTGACACAAATAGGGAAAGTATCAATGGCAGTTGAGGACTCACGCAACTACTGTTTAAAGTCCTCAACAAAAAAAGGAAGACTGATGGTTTTGACTTCAATGGGAAATAGTCTTCTGTCAATATTTCAACAGGCTGCTAAGAAGACATGTGCTAGTACTGCAAACTTGCATTACTCCAGAAAGGCAACATGTTTCCAGTTCAGCTTATGAACTAACACGGTATCAAGGCAGTAACCTCAGGGAGGTACAAGGCAGATGCTGCAGCCATCAAAATAGTGTAAAGCAGTAAAACCTAGAAGGTCTGGAGCTTACATACGAAATTATGACTAATATTGTATTTTGTGAAACAGAAGGGGACAGGAACTCTTTGGGATTGGCCTGTAAATGGGTATCAGCAATGTCTCTCATCAAAACATTGTTCACTGAATGCTTTAGGAGCTTAAGTCTGAATAGCAACTCCTAGGTCAGCAAGTAAGTCTCATTTTCCAGCCTGTTCATGAACATCTCTCTGTATCCAGCTGTGCAACAGTCACTCCTGACAGAGTATCTCCGGTCATTTCAGTTGTCAGGTGTTGTTTCTGCTCTGACCGGATGGCCAAAAATTTTACAGTTAGAAGAAAGTCAATCAAATATTAAGGTATCCTTAAAAAGAAAGAAAGGGGAAAAGCACAGATAGTCACTGAAGTGCTTGTGGTATTTTTACTTTCTTGGAATATTCTTGAAACAAAGGCAAAAACTCACTCAATAAGTGTTCACAGAATAACAGTAAAATAGGTCAGAAACGCAACTGGAACAAATGTGTTTGAATAAAAGAAAGCCAAGCAAACATTGCAGATACTAGAACTGTGCAAACACAGCAAATAACATAAAGCTTCCCCTCAAGAGAAGAACAATATGCAGAAATCTTGGTGCTTTGGTTCACTTAGTGCAGGACCCAATAGAGAATTAAAATGGTTGTGTCCAACTATTATACACCTTATAAATCCTGAGGGCATCAGTTATCACGTTTTTATCTGCAGGCTGTAAGGGACATGTGGGAGTCATGGTGACATTTGACTTGTACAAGTTAGAGCAGCTTCATGGCAGCTCTAAATTGGGCTCTAATAAGAATTTCACCAAAAAAACAGGGACCGTTGAGGTATATTGTGTGACAGCTGGGGCTGTTTACCACAACTCTTTGAGTGTGACCATCCAGCCAGTTCCTTATCCACTGAGTGGTCCATCCCTCAGATCCATGTGTCTCCAATTTAGAGACAAGGCTGTTGTGCAGGACAGTGTCAGATGCTTTGCACAAGTCCAGGTAGATGACGTCAGTTGCTCTTCCTTATCCACCGATACTGTAACCCCATTGCAGAAGGCCACCAGATTTTTCAGGCATGATTTGCCCTTAGTGAAGCCGTGTTGGCTGTCACCAGTCACCTCCTTATTTTCCATGTGTCCCAGCATATTTTCCAGGAGGATCCACTCCATGATCTTGCTGGGCATAGAGGTGAGACTGACTGGCCTGTAGCTTCCTGGATCTTCTTTTTTTCCCTTTTTAAAAATGGGGTTTATGTTTCCACTTTTCCAGTCAGTGAGAACTTCTCCCACAATGGTCAAAACATCCTCATGTCCACAAAAATGTGCATGTTGATGTAAGGTGAGCCCACAGCCTTTGAAGTGGTATGCTTTTGTGTTCTGTATTGAGGACCTAACAAAACTTCCCTTGTCCAGGCATTCAGGATTGCTTCTTTTGTCCAGATGGAAGCATTATCTGCCCTTCCCATACCACATCCTCACTGCTGGTCCTGTTGAAGAGCTTTGAAGGCTAAACCATCACGCTGATCTACATATGCACCTAGTAATTGTGTGTCAACTGAAGGTAATAATAAGACCTCTCCAAACTGTATTTCTTTCTCCTTTTGTCCCCGTGGCTTCCTCCAGTGGATGGCACCATGCAGCAGCTGCTTGCCCTGACTAGGAGGAGGAGATTGGCTGAGGGGCTCACACTGAATCCTTGTCTGTGACTCCCTCAGAGCTTGCTGGCTTTCACTTATTGAATTAGGATAAATTGGAACTTTCATAAAGGGTGATATAAATCATTATCTCAAGTTAGCAGATGCGGACTCACCAGGGTAGAGCTCTGTTAATAACTCCTTTGGATTAGGGCTGATTGGTACAATCTGAAACTTGTTTCTCTCAGCTTGATCAGTCTAGTTGTAACTGTGGCAATTATCCCATTTCACTTTCAATAGCTCAGCACAGAGGAACTGCTGCCTCCAATCCATCCCTTTTTAATGAATCCAGTGTGATATGTTCGGTCCCATGGACAAATATACCCTGTCTCCCCCCCTACTCCAAAATAAGCATTAAAAATAAATCCTGTGTCCAAATGACACATAAGAATGTGTCTTTTAGGGAGTGAGATGCTAAGTGTCCGTGTAAACATCATTTAGGTATTTGGCCACTGAAAAGCCTCTCTTCATTCTTACAGCATCATTTACACTTTTTGGCAGTCTTCCTGCCTGGGAAATTAGATGAAAAAACAGGGTTTTGTCCAAGCATTGAAGCTGCTTGAATAGATTCTGATGAATGTGTTACATGCTGAATTTGTGGGGTTTTGTTAAATAACTTATCTGGTGATTTTTTTCTTTTTTTTCTCCAGGAGTCATTAATAAATGATTTAATGAGTGAACACAGAATTCTCAGAATAATATATTTGACAAGTATTTTCTTACACTCCTCTATTTGACTTCAACAACAAGTCTGTGTCTCAATTTAACAGACACTTGAAGAACACACTTAACTTTGACAGTAATTTTAAATTCATCTCTTTTTAGAAAGATGCTTGAACAAGTGTTTACTTTAAGCCCATGTTTAGGTCTTACCTCAGGTATTTTGCTGGACCATGGGCTTTAGCAGTAAGGCTGACCTTGCAGTAGAGGTTTACTTGCAGTTACCAGCTCTGTTGACTCCTTATGACCTTTCCAGTAGCACGTATATATTAGAAGCACAAGTTACATACAATTTCCATGTTTCCTGTGATTAGGAGCTATTCAAGCATCTTTGAACCATCCCCAGCCTACCTCAGCGCTCAAGCTATAAAATGCTCATTCCCTTTCCTTCCAACCATTGTCTTATCTTTCTGGTTGTAAATTCTTTAAGCCAAAACTGTTGCTCACTTCTTGTTCATACAGCACCTCATACCATGTTTTATGAAGCCAATAAAATGTTAGAGATTAAAATACACGGACTGATTTGTCTCCCCCTTACAGCACCAAAGCTGTACATCTAAAGGAACATTGCTGATGCCCACGGAAACATGCCAGTGAAAGCAACAGCACGATCCCACCCAAGCTTTGATTTCTAACAGTGGGAATACGAGAGCTTTCCCATTTTGAATTCAGATCTAGTGCACATCTGTTCCTGGAAATTGTTTGAGGGTGCAGCATAAATAAATGATGGTGTCCCAAAGTTTTGGAGGAGCAGCCACTGCCTTCTCCCCGCTTTTGCCAGCTGCCTCCTGCTCGGCTCTGAGTGCTCAGCCTCTTGCAGGGGGTTGGACAGCTCTGAATCATGCTGTTTACAATATGTTTCTGCTAAAAATAATAGTAGTAATTAATGCTCTTAGTTTTAGTGCTGCCATCTGCCTTGATGCCAGCCACAATGGCTATTTTCCTCTTTGTTCCCCAGAGCAGGAAGGAGGAGGAAAGAAAGGACAGAGGCAGCTGCTTGTGCCTTTCCCCAGCACCTCTGCTTTGGCTGGCAGGGATTTGTCTACCGTGGGGGTAACCTGCTCTCACAGACAGCAAGAGGCACTGAACTTCCTCAGAGCTAAAGGTAATAAAGCTCGAAAAGAGACATCCATGGAAGAATATAGTCACATAGAGGTATAACTTCTTCTGAAGTGTATAGGTATACAACTCAATAGTCCAACATTTATAGGAGAGGTTTTAAGAGAGGGAGGTCTATAGCATAATTTTGGGAGTATCTATCTATCTATAGACCACACGAGATAATGATGAGGAAGGGAGTGGTATTGGAAGTTTGCATTAGCTCAACTACTGGGATGGGATGGTGAGAGGTGAGTGCAAGGAGTCCCTTTCCCCCATTTATCTCTGGGAAGCTGTTGTCTTGCCTGGGCCATACAGATGTGGGGAGTGCACAGGAACCGAACCAAAAGAAGTGGCAGTGTTTAACAAACAGCACCACAAAAGGCATCTGTCACAATCCAACGCTTTCTGTTCCTCTGAGGCTCCTGCCAGAGCCTTTCACTTTGTCTTGCCTCCTTTCCCTAATTACAGAATTTATTTACTGTCCCACTGGAGAACAAAAGGGCCACTTCAGGTTCGAAGGACAGGAAGTGTTTATAGAGGAGAAAACACTCACCTGCATGCAGACAGTAACTGCAGCAGTAAAAGTAATCTTTACCCATAGTATCAAGATTTGGCAGATGGAGATGGCAAAACAGTGTAGAAGGCCCTTTATAAGTTCTCAAGACAGGGGACTATGAAAGGCTGTACAAAATGTCTTCTCTCTGAGAAGCTTAGCAACCTGGTGAGGCCGTTTTCTTCTATCAGAGGAGAAGAGCTATCGCACGTCAGCCAGCCACATCTCTCCTTCACCATGAATGACACTTCAGAAGGCAACCTGTTGGTCCTAGTCCTGTCTGCCACAAGTGTGCTCTGAGATGCTTATTTTGACGAAAGCAAGGAGAAAGCAGTTGTTGAGAGTTAGGAAAAAAATGTGAGGAACTGCAGCAGCCCGGATTTTGATGCAGCTGGCCTAGAAGGAATATTTTTGATAATCCAAAATCTGCACTGCTCTCCCAGGCTCCTGACCCTCCACAGCCCAAGGCATCATTGTAGCCGAGCTCAGTCTTAGTTTGGTTCCCTCTGTGGGCCAGAGGCTTCAGCTTTCAATACTACTGGTAATAATCTGAAAACTGCAGGGGTTTGAGCAGTTTGTGTACATGGGGCTTATATTTCTTGCTTGCCTTCTTCCTTGGATCTAACCCTGGTGTCTTAAATGGGAACACATCTCCAGTTCCCTTCTTTCCTCCCCATCCCCAAATGGTGCTGAAGGGATTTAAGGTGAGAGTTTCTGCCCAAAGCCATTAAATGCATCCCAGCAGTCATCTCTAGCCAGGCTCTGGGGTGAGTCACTGGGAGGACCTAACAGATCTGTAGCTCTTCCATCAATCCTCTTTGGTATATGCTTGGTTTATGCAGGAAGGTACATTCTCCAGTTGCATCAAAACTCAACCTAGGCCTGTGAGGCTAAACTGAACAGCTCTGATGTAAATTCAAATAACCATCTTATGACATGAGATCCTGGCTAAGGCTGCTCCCTTTTGCACAGCTAGCTAAGAACTTCCCTTTAATTCAAATATTTGAGATTGTCAAGAGTTTTCCTCTTTTCTTCAGGAAAATACAGGTTTTCAAGGTGATACAGTAACGTTCGTGGTCCACCAGTCCTGCAGATGGTAGTTCATGCCTTGTTTTGGGAGGCTTTTTGGGTTACTTCTATGCATTTTGCAAGGGTGCCTCTGCCAGAAGCAGAGTAGATGGTTATATCTCAAAGGGGGTTCGAGCCTAACAGGCAACCCCACTATGAACAGGCTGTGGCTGTGGAGAACACATTGAGTATTCATGTGAGAAGAGATCCCGGAGGGTCAATATTGACTATTCATTATTCGCTTAAAATATTTGCCATGCAGTTTGGGACTGAGACAAATTCCCATGACAGAGGTGACCAGCCACACTATTTGACTAAAAACCATGGAGTTATCATAAACAAGGACTGAGCCAGAAAAATAGAGGAGAGAAAATTATTCATCCACTTCTTTGCCAGAGTTAAAAAAACATGTGTCTCTATAAAAATCTGGATCAGATAATAAATTTCTGCTTTTTAATCAAAAAAGGAAGAAAAGTTGTAAGAAATGTCAATTGTGATCAATATTTCAACCAGGAGAAATGACATTATCATGAGCGTTGCATGGAATTGAACAGACATCATCCGGCATTTCCCATCATAGTTTGGCAGCTATCCAGGTAGGCGGCTACTTATCTTTAAAGGTAGGAAAGATGTTTCAGTTCCACAGTTGTTTTGTTTGTTTGTTTGTTTGTTTCCATTTTGAAAAAAACAAATTATCAAACCCAAACTTTGCTGTGAAGCAAAATTCCAGACAAAAACAAAAAACAACACACCCCCTGACTTATTTTAACAAAAGAAAAAACACTGCTCCATCTCAACTTGGAATTAGTAACTTCTAATGTGTGGATGCTATTTATAGTGGTTTTTTACAAGCTGCTGTCTATAGTGCAGGAGAATGTGACTTTCTTTTTTAAATCAGCGTGCTCTAGCAAGCACGGTGTCATCCAGCCGCAGTACAACTCAGAGCTGGTAGCCAGGAGACCCAAACCTTCTCATGACATAACAGACTCAGAGCAAAGAGATAAGGCATGCAAAAGTACACAAGTATTGTGGCAAGAAAGTCATAGAGGAAACATGTCAAGGAGCAGCATCTTCAAGAATGCAGTTAGCTTGTGGAGAAAGCACTTATTTTTTGAGGATAAACGATCCCTTAGAAGAAGCAGGACATCAGGACACCTCTAGGGTCAGATAAGGTCATCATGGATCCCACAACTGCAGGTTGTAGGAGTGTAACAACCACAGCAGGCTAGAGAGAAGGCCCAGCTAAGGATCTTCTCTTGGATGGTGGCTAGCAGTGGTGGCTAAGGGAAGCATATGGCTGTAAGTGATGCGTGAGGACTTGTTCACCAGTTTAATTCCCACTATCACAGCATATTCTATAGATTCTGCTTTGACACTGAGAAAGACATTTTAGCAAAACATCCTAGGATAAAATAATCAGACATCAGACCTTCTGCACCTCAGAGCAAAAAAAAAGGGAGAGTTACATATTTTGCTGGCCAAGATGTATTTTCCCACTGTCCAGCATAGGAAGTGGTGGAGCAGGGAGCATGGAGCTGCTCAGCTGTGAATGTGCAGGACCTGTGTCTGCATCCTTCACATTCATTGCTGCTACTGCACTTCCCAGAACTCTGCTTCCCCAACCTTATTAAGCTGTATTATCATTATACAGCTTTTGGCATGCAAACAAGAAAACAAGGGTAACTAATATAACCAAAACCTATATAACTTGTTGGTCCCTCCAGTGTCCCTCTATCTTTGTACTTAGAAACAAATTATGAAGTTGATGGGAATCTTGAACTAGCCCAAATTCCCCGCCTTCAAACCCAGCTTTGTCTCCCCCTCCCCCTGCCCTGGCCCTGGAAACAAGAGAAAGTGTAAACAAACATAACAACCTCCAAAGTATTTCAATAGCAAAATAACTAAAGCAATTCTCCTAGGGGCTGGTAAATAGCAGGCAAGCCATCAGAGCCCAGAGGGGGAAAAGTTCAGCCGAAACTAGTTACAAAATCTCAAGATGCAGTGTGACAAACTCCAGCCTGCTCCTGCTCTTGCACGGCATTGCCATTTTCCCGCAGAATGACAGTTTTCAATTACTGGACTGTAGCTAAGAGCAAATTGTGCACTTCAGCAGCTGGAGTTCTCTCTCCTGGTTTTCAGATGTGGCTGGGTAAAATGTACAGGGGCAATGAAAATGGCTTTCTCTGCACAGCTAACTGAGCAAGGACAAGCCCAGAGACTGTCAGGAGAAAGTGAAAAGGAACAGCAAATAGGGAGGGGGAAGGGCTGCTGCCTTGATTTACCGCCCCTCTCCTCCCCCATCAATGAGACTTGAGCTGTACATGCTACAAGAGCAAGCCTGTGTCAACCTGTCTAAACTTTAAACACAATTTAGATTTTCTTTTTTTTTTTTTCCCAAACTACTAATTCTCTAAATAGTCTGAGATCTGCATCATGTTGTCCTTATTCTTAGACATGTAATAAATTTCCCCTTTACCCCATTAGAGTTCTCGCATTAGATCAAATGGATGTAAGGATGCACTTGAGCTAAAATACATCCATGGGGGTCAATCCTCTTTGTATAACCCAGGCATAAGGAGACAAACCCAGACTTAATGGGGTACTAGAGGTGTTGCATCAGGTACTGTCTAACTGAAGTGTGGAATAACTTGGGGGAAGTTATTATGATAAAATATTTGCCCTAATAAAAGTAGACACGGTGAGACTCACCAGCCCTTTTCTCCCTGTTATGTGCAAGGCAGTTTCATCTGGATAGAGACACACTGAAGTCTGGGGCAGATTCTTCCTGTTTCATCTGGGGAATTTTGGATCTGTAGCCAGCTGCAAATCACAGAATCATTTAGGTTGGAAAAGACCCTTAAGATCATCAAAATCACACAGCATGAAGGAACTAACAGGGCGGGGGGGGACACCAGGCTGGCAGCACCCCAAGCTTGTCAATAGCTGCCTGAACGTTGTCCACAAAGTGGACTTAATGAAATCTTTCCTGCTGGGCACCTTGGGATCAGTCCTTTTGATTTTATTTTTTTTCTTTACAGCAAATTAATGTTTTAACATGACTGCATTATTTTTCCCGCAGAAACCTTTGCCCTGTGAAAGGGAACTCCCCTGCCCAGGGCTGCTGTGAGCACTTGCTGGAGAAAATAGCAAGTCCCACTGCAGGGCTCAGCCACAGGCTGAACGGCTGCTCTGTGCTGCTCTGGCATCACCTTCTTTCATCCCCCAGCAGCATAAGCGTCATGGCTTGGAAAAATAAAATGTTACAAGTGCTCTGCTGTTTCAGGTACTATAAGGAGATCCAGCTCTTGGCTGAGCCCTGTGCCATCCCTGATTACCACCCTCCAGCGTGCCACCATCATGCTTCAGCCAGTCACTGCCTGCGCACAGACCCCCCACTCAACGCAGGACGATCGAGAGCTCAGCTCTGCCACTTTCCTGCACCCAGCAAGTCAAGCTAATGCCCTTGTCTAAACAACATTAAACATCTCTGACAAAGCCAGAGAACCTGAAGAAATTTCCAGTCACGTATGACAATGTCTAACAACGCATTCCTGCCGAATGGGAGGGAGGAAAGCAGAGGGTAGGGCTAGATGAGTACACTTAGTGGTGACATGCCATTTTTAGATGTAATTATGTAAATTACATAATTCATCTTGAAATATTGAGGGTTTTTTCTGTATTTACTGCAATTACGTCAATTGACCTATTTATGTTATCTGACGTGCTTATCATTAAAATGGGACAATATATCCCATTAGATCCTCTTACTACATTGAATGGAATGATGATTAATTATATCATAAAAAGGAGCTGTGCTATGCATCTCTGAACATGGGATTTGAAGCTTAAAATAAAACAACAACCTACCATCATAATTTCCTGCCTTAAAACTTCATCTTACCCGGCTGGGCAATATGCTCAGTGTTCCCCACATGGGATTATTCTGGTTCACATTTATATCAATAAAATATTTAGAAAGCCAAACACGCTTTATTTTTTGTAGGACCTATTGCTGCATATTATGCACAGGCAACATGCCTAGAGAAAAATCTAACAAACTTGGCTCATGTATATGACTTCATTACTATGAGTATCTCCTTTCAGAGTGGTGGAAAGGGGGTTTTCCCAACTACATTGGTTATAATTTCTTGGAAACCACCTTCTGCTTTTCTTGTGTGTTTGAGATCTCAGAGGGATCTCAAAGCAAGGAGATTCCTGGATCTATGGAAAGGTTGGCAACAGTCTTCTCCCACTAAGCAGAAGTTAAACACAAGCGTTATTCTCACAACTGGTGCCAACAACTGGCCGATAGCGTCACTGATAAGGCTAGCACACAAGAAAGAAGAAATCAGCCATAACAAGAAACACAGGAGGGAAAAGCAATGAGTGCTGACTCAATGGAAAATGGCAAAATATGAAGGGGAAGAACAGTGTGTCTCCAGGGTCTTTGGACAGAGGGCTAAGACCAGAGTGAAGTCAAAGCTGAAAGTGGAAGAACAAAGCAGGAATAGGGTACTCTAAATTTCCCGAACACCTTCTCTAGCCCTAACATAGTTCATCCAGCACTGACACAGGGACCTAAGACGGGCAGGGCAGTTGGGCATTCAGTTTAAGTCTGTAACATAAATGTTGAGTGTCTCAACCCAAGACTAAGCGAAGTGAGCTTCACAGGTTAGCCACACACCCTCCAACAGGACATTTTACACAGAGCAGGGAACTGCATCTAGGCTGCTTTTTAAAATCCTTGTTCTGAATTTATTCCATCAACTCTTCCCAGGGACTGGATCATCGTTTAAGTTGCTGTGGTGACGCTAGCCTCCCTGCACTACAAGCTAACAAGTTTTACGGTCTATTCAGCTTAATAATTGATAGTCTTTGAGAGATCTAACTTATTTCCTTCTGTGTGTTTCTCCCAGTGCATGGAAGATGTTTTTCTCTATTGGCCTCAGTGATTTTCTTTTTATATCTGAGTTTGAAGGAGTCTGAATCTTTCAGGCCATGTTATGGCTAGTAACATGGTGGCTCTGGGAATGCAGAATGACAGTGAGGGATGTAGTTTTAATTTCTGCTTTAAATATTAACTTGAAAGTGTAGAATAGAGCAACTTACTTGGACATGTTTTTACTAAATAAGGGCTTCATCCTTATCCTTACTTGAGCCAGGCTCTGCCTACTTCTCCTCATCTAAACCTTGTCCCCCTTCAGCATATACTACTCTTCAACAATGTCTCTTTTCAGCACAGGCATGAAAGTTTAGACCTGAGCACAAACTAGGCCAGAGAGAATTCAATGTGTGGTGTGTTGGACGTGTGCAGGGGTCCAGGACAGCCACTCAAAGGCACAAGAGGAGTTGAGTGGCCCCATTCTCCCAGTTGTTTTCTCTGTTGGACACTTACAAAACTCCTCTAGTTCTTCATTTTCTGGACAATGATTCAGTCTGGTATAGACAAAGTTACTAACATGAAAGTCCCTGTGCACTGCTATCACATAGTACTTCAGAAAGAATAATGACCATATGTCCTTAGGGTACTCAGAGCTATGGGGACAAGGACTCTCAGAAAGAGCAGGAAAGGGATCCATCACGTGGATCGTACTGGAGCTCGGTGCTGGTGAGGACTGTCTCCTCAGAGATGTCTGTTAAGTTTCTTGGTACTGTTCCTACTCAATCCCTAACCATCTGCTGCTCCTCTGAACAGGCAGAGGTGATGGAAAGAAAAAGAGGATTATTGCAATATGCCCCTTCTTAGCTGATCTCACCCTCCCTCACTAGCCAGCATGTGGTCCCAAAGGGAAGGGTTTCAGCTCATTTTAATCCAATGGAAAGGGCTTGAGTGCATCTAAAGAGGGTTTCATCGTCATTTGTTTTACTCAATTAAAAACCTGCAGACACAGATTAGCTCCCCGCTGCTCAGTGTAGGAATTCTTTCAACACTACAGTGATTTACGATCTACCAGACAGCGTTTAACGAATGTCACCCAGAACCCAGAGATGCTTAACATAGGACTGGTCACTTGTGTTAATGAAAAATGGATTTGAGGCGACAGTCACTTGTGTGGCTGCATTTTGATAACAAACGACATAGCAGGGCCAGAGCTAGAGGGAGACTTTGTAATTAATATTACAGTAGAATCAGGTATGTAACGGAGAGCTTGACTTAGAATTAAAATCAATACAACAGCTGTTGGGACGTGTCACTCCTGGTCCCTAGGCCCTGAGATACTATGCCAGACAGAGGAAGGGCTGATGGGGAGGTGATGACACACAGTGAATATCCATCTTGTGTTAACTTCAGGCAAGAAATTATGCTTAGTGGAATGTGTTGGCAGTTTGGGGATATTTTATTGGCTTTTTGTTAGGGTTTTTTTTTCTTTTATCTCTTTTTAGTAGATGGGTGAACAGGAGGGACTATGGACAACTTCTCTCTGTTGCTATTGCTGATTCTCTTTTCAAACAATATTTTGCACCAACCAATTACTCTGTTGCTGTGGTGTGGCAGGGTTTTGGTTTTGCTGTTTTCCAGTCTTCCTGCAAGTCATAAAAAATCAACTCTAGACTCTATGACGGTTGTGATTTTTATGAAAATATAGCACAACTCCATGTTTCTGACAAAACACATTGTCTGCTTGCAGCAACCGCGACGTCTCAGTCTATTTTCAGCCTCCCTCTTCAGTTACCTTCCTTCCCTAGCCATTCAGATGGCCATCATCATCTCCAGAGTGGCTGTTATTGTTCTAACAGAATTTTACTTTGAGGCTTCAGGATGTGAAGGTGTGAAAAGGTCAAGTGGTATCTGACTTAGGATAGCAGAGAAATTGTGTATTTCTAGGAAATTCTTCCAAAGAAAAAATAATGGAAATTGAAAATTCAATATTTTAACCACTATCATGAACAAAAAATCTGCAGTAGGTGGGAAGATAGGTTATAGATGATCAAGATGTATGATGCTTTGCATTTCACATCAATGTTGACCTTTGTCCCCGCTTGCTTTTTTTGTATTATAAGCTAGAATTTCAAAACTGAACGTGTAAATCCATTTTTGTTCAGAAATGCCAGTGGGAATAATATGACAATGATGGAGCTTTTTCTGCACTTTCTTAAATTCAGTTATATTTAAATGTGGTTATTGAGGAAGCTAGGCTAGTTTTACAACTGGTTTTAGCTCCAGCAAAACAAAATAAAGCGCACGGGTCATAGTAACACTCCAAAACATCCTTAGACAACATCTTTTTGGTCATGTTCAGTACAGCTGCAATCTGTAAACATTATGGTTGGACACCGTAGCAACCAAATACCACAACAGCTAGTAAATGAGCAGCAATATCTATGTATCAGATGAAGAGAAATCCATTATCTGTATGAATTGCCCTGAGGCTGGAGTTCAAAGCTCAAGCCAATCTCAGAACAAAAATCGACTCAGAAATGATGCCCAAATTTCTGTCAGCGCCTGTGAGTGTGACAGAAGTGCTTGTTAACATCTACCACCAAGATCAAGGGCTGTAATTGTATCCCTGCAGCTAGGTGCCTAAATTAGGGCCTCCTCCAAAGTCCACCAAAGCCAGTAAAAAAGTTCTGACTGATTTCATTAGATTTTGGAGCTCCTCTTAATGAAAAGTCCATCTGCTACTCAATTCACAGGTTCCTGAATCTTTTGTCTTCTCTTCCTCTACTCCCCACAAAACAAAATCATACCTCTCAGGTAACACCAGTGAGCTTCTCAGTTTATTTTTGACTAGGAATAAAGACAACAAAAGAAACATAGTAGTATGCAACCTGAATCACCATAATGGGGTTCACTGAGTGGGGGTTGAAGGTTTCTTGCTGTACACAGAAATCTGGACAAATGCACTCAGTTTGGTTGTTGCTCCCTTAGGACTAAGCCTTCAGCCACAGATTCGTGAATGGGTTAATCCAGCAAGCCAAGATATCCCAGTTTGTTTTAATCTGTGAATATATGAAATAATCTCCAAGGGAGTTTTAACTATATCCTAAGAATAGCAAATGCACTTATAAGTGAAGGTGATGTTTCTTATGCCTTCTAATGCCCCTTTCCAGTGTGCAGGTGTACACGGAGACTGAGATGGTCTCCTTCATCGGTGGCCTTTAAATGAATGAATATCTGCCAGGCATGATGGAGGTAGAGGTGATCCTTCCTTAGATGACCCCTTGAAGATCTTTCCAGGTCTACTTTCTACAGCGCTGAGCACCCAGTCTTGTGCAGGCAGCCAGAGGTTTTGTAGATGGAGTGGAAACATCTGGTAATCCATGTCCAGACCATGCTGAGATGTGCATCATACAAACCACAGTCTCCAGTGCCAGTACAAAATTCTGAACAAAATGTTTTTCCATTAGAGATACACAATGGGACACGTATCAGTTTAAGACTTTTGAACTGAAGATTGTGTTTAAATCCAATTATTTTTCACCATCTTTATATTTGTGAAAAATGGGTTTCCCCCCCTCATATGACCCATCCAAGACATGAGCCTGGGACATAGTATGAGACTGCAAACAGGGAGAGTGCTTTCCAGTGGGACCTTTCTGAGCATGAAGTGTCTCTGAGCATCTCCTGCTTTTCACAACGCTTGTGTCCCTGCTTGGCAGATCCCAGTTTAAGGCAATTAGAGACACTTAGGACACCTCACCACAGAGTAAGTGAGGGGTCCTGCTCCCACCTTGCAGTTGCATAAAGTAGAAGCCTTTAATGGTTTTCTGTCTGTGGAGAGGGAAGCAGAAGGTGGGATTCATCATGTGAGATGATCTGTGGACTTTATGGACCTGGACAGACAGAAAAAAAAAAGGGAAAGGGAAGAGCTGTTCTGCTCTATACCTTTGGGCAAGCACTCTCTTGTGGAGTATTTCCCCACAGTGCTATTGTAATTGATGTTCAGCAACCCACATGAAGAAGGGCTCTGAAGGCAATTGGCCACGATGCAGAAAAAAATATAAATACTTCCATAAGTGCTAATTTAGTGAACACTATGAAATTGAAACATATCGCAGGGAGGGTAAAAAAGCAGGGGAGAAGGATCCTGTGAGAAATACCTCCACAATTACTGATGTGACTGATATATATATATGTATTTTAGGCCCACCAGGTGTCTCCAGAACAGTGATTGAGGGTCTAATTCACCAGGGATAATTACCTCCACCCCATAGGAGGTGAAGTGTGCTCACTCGGTGAATAGTGCTGATGAAGGGCCATGCAGGGAAGGCCCCAAACAGATCAGTGGAAGCAAATTGTTTCTTAATAGTTTTCAGCCTGTGACCTGTACATTTCACTAGTCTTAAATGCTACAGAAATGCCAGCTCTGATGTGCTGGAGCTGCACCACCCAGGAAGGCTGGTTCAGAGAGGCAATCAGCTGCGGATGCCATTTGCTTATTCGTGGTAGCGTGGGCAAGGAGGGGAGTGATGAAACCTGTGAGTGTGAGGGGTGCAGCGCATCACTTACAGACCAGACCAGAGCCATATGTGAATTTTTATCCAGATCCAAGACTTTTCCTATGGGTGCAGGTCTATTATTGCTGTTCTAATTCTTTCTTTTTGATGAAATGTCTTTATTTTCATTACAAGAAGACATTGTTATGCCTAAGCTGTCTGGACTGCCTGCTGGACAACTGGCCTGATCATTGGAGCAAAGCTCCCGGCTCCTCAGGCCGTGGAAATGTGGGAAAGGCATATGTTCATCAGCTCTGAATGGCTGCCCTGATGCTGCACTGGCTTCATCAGGTTGGCTGAGAACCGCAAAGAAACAATGTCCATGAGCACAGATAACTCCTGCCTGCTCATTGACATCTCCTTATGCATATTCACACTTGTACCATCTTTAATCACCGGTGACAAATTTTGTCCAATTCCTTGGCTGGATTTGGGAGCCCTATGGGTGAGAAATGTAGTTGCTCTGTTCGTTTCTATAGGGCTCAACAAATAGGAGCCAGTGACACGAAATGCGTGCAAGCAAGCGTGTGCATGCACTCACACAGAATTCAGATATTTAACCTCTGGATGAGAAGAAAAGGACTGGGGTACTTGTGAGAAACTCATGACTGTACAGTGGCATCACTTGAGTGGTTATTGAAATAATGATTTATTTTGGAAGTTCTGTATACAAACAAAAGAAGTCTGTGCTTAGAATAAATTATTTCCTTCCATGGGTTAAGTTGTAAAGTATCTGGAAGCAAAGAATTGTCAGCTGAAGCAACTGGCAAATAGATCTGAATAACATATGAAATTTGGAGAACTTTGTGATCTCTTCAGACAATATGTGAATATGCATCAGTATGCCACGTTCTGTGAATAAATTATTCCTTTTAAATTATTCACTCAGTTCTAGTGATTGTTAAGATGAGGGGATTTTGACATAAAGTGCTAACTAGTGAGATTAAAAAAAAGCTGTATACTTTTTTTTTTTTTTAAGAATTTTCTACCTGCATTAACATCACTTTTCTCTTCTCAGATAACTTTTTCTTTAAACTTGTCTCTCATTCTCCTCTTTCTATCCATCTCTTTCTTCCTCTTTCTTTTCAGCACTGCCTGAAGACAAAACAATTTCTCTGAAGGAGATCCTTTTAGGCTATAATGGGATTAGGCCTTGGAGCGGAGATCTTGTTTGGATCAGCTGTTGAACTCACAGGAGTCCTGTTAAAGGCCTATTAAAATTCCATGTAATACCTCAGTAAGTAACATGCGAATCCCCAGCTCATCTTTGGGAATTAAAGTGTGCAGAGCTTACTTGGCTGCTGTCAGGAAGGTTACGCAGACCTAGGACTCATTTGTTTGAAGAATAAGAGGACGTCACCTGCCTATTTCCTACACCTGCAAGAAAATATCAGAGTTAAATATTGCAGAAGAAAATTGTTCATTCTTGAACGAGAAGAGCGAGAGCTCTGAGGGGACCTGGCTGAAGATCAGTCCAAGGCAAGCAACTGACCAATGGCCATGGCCTTTCCAGGGATGGCACACAGATAGAGGTGACATGTGCATCTCAAAGGAAGGTTTGGAAGATTGAGTTTAATTCAGATTATTTTATCAGAAGCTCGCTGTAACTATAAATTCAGCAGAGTATCTCAGAATGAGTTGAAATAGCTCTCAGCAGGATGGTATCTACCCTGAGATCTCCTAATTCTGCTCAGACAAGAGACACCATAAGAATAGACTTTTTCTCCCCTCTGCTGACACCTTTTTTTTCTGCTTAGATTTGAGATCTGAAAGTGCTTCCATTTCTTCAGTTTCTTGTTATTTTCAAAGTTAAAAAGTTAAGGATAGCTCTCAAAATGTGCTTGAGTAAACACAATATTAATACATTCTTAAATGCATTATATTATATTGATCACCCAGCATTGCATCAAGCTTTTGTGGTGCTATTATGCTGCCAGAGAAATAATTCCTTCCACCCTACTAGGTAACAGCAAATTGCCAGAGCCTGAGGGGGCAAAGGAAAGGAAAGAAGGGGTGAAATGTGAATTCAGAAATAAACAGTGTTTGGTGTCTCTGAAATTAGAAGCAGATGATCCAAAACCTGTCAAAAGTAGAAGACCTTGCTTGATGTAAGGCTTGCACTTGCAGCTTGACAACCACTTCCAGCTGAGACCTTTGTAACCCAACACGGTCTCCTTTCCCATGGCATGACCAAGACTGCTCCTCCACTGGGGTGCTTCACCACCCAGCCCTGCTTCAGCATTGAGAATGGGGCAGCTTGTGCCTCCTCTCACTCATTAGTTTTGGACAATGCTGAAACCTTTTGTGGACATTTCCTTTTTTAAGAGGATCTCAGAGCTTTTTACAAATCTTTATTGATTAAGCATCAAAACCTTCATCTGATGTAGATAAGTTTAATGCTATTATCCAGATTTTACGAGACAGGTTTTATTGAAGACACAGAGAAGTTAACCAAGTTGGCCAAGGTCAGACATCAACGTGTGGTAGGACGGGGAACAGAGTCACACACACGTGTAGGCACTCTGCGCTCTTCATATACATCACCTCTTATAACATTTATTTCTAAGTATTGTGCCTTTACATTATTTCAGGCAATGTTATGGATTTTACTAACAGATATGACAAGGGAAATATATTTGCATACACAGAGAAATAATTGTACAGAAGTGTGTTATGGCAACTGAAGGTGGGAACTGGCTGGCAGGATTTCTGTGATCTATTTCTCCTTTTCTGTGATTTATATAGCACTCAAGCTGTCTGTCTTGGCTCCCTTTGGTAGTTTTAACCTGAGTGAGGTGAATGCTCCATTCAGGAGGGTGGCATCTGCTGATAGCTTCTGAGGTGGGGAAGGGAAGATTCAGAGCTGGGATAATGTCTAGGACTTCCATGGGGATTAAAATCCTTATTTTGCCCCTGATCTAGCATGAATTTTACACTGGATATTAGGAAGAATTTCTTTACAGAACAGGTTGTTAGGGGTTGGAATGGGCTGCCCAGGGCAGTGGTGTGGTCCCCATCCCTGGAGGGGTTGAAGAGTCGGGTTGACCCAGCACTGAGGGATATGGTGGTGTTGAGAACGGTCAGTGTGAGGTTCATGGTTGGACTGGATGATCTTCAAGGTCTTTTCCAACCTTGATGATTCTGTGATTCTGTGAATTACTGTTGCTCTCTGTGCCTCAGCTTTCTACCTGTAAAAGGGGGGTATTTGTGACATTTAGCTGTGCCACAGAGATTAAGATGGCCAACAATGTCTGTGGTGATACTGGAGTGGTGGAAGTTCTTTGAACTGGAAAAATATTGGGCCAAAACATACTGGTAGCCTGGCCATGGAGCTGGTGCATGTTTCTGTGGTGGGGACAAACTCTGCGGGGGGAGGGGAGGATGTCTGCAGCCTTGTGGCCCAGCCCTGCCCCTCCTTCCCCACTCAGATATGCTGCTGTGTCTGGGTAGAAAAGGGCCTGATGTCAATTTGAGCACGAATTTGTCTGAAATGACCCAAATGTGGAGCTGAGCCCTTCCCACCTGCTGTTCTCCAGATGTTCTTGCTTGTTTGATTTTACCATGTATGAGTGGTGCAGCAGGGAGGAGGAGGAGAGGGCCTTCCTCTCCTCACCTGTCTCTCTGCAGAAGCCAAACAGGACTAGACAGGATTGCTGCAGCTCTTACAGGAGCAAAAACCACCCAAAAGCATCACAGCCTTGGTCAGGCTCCCTGAATGGGCTGGGCAGGGGGATGTGGTTTAACTCCAGAAACAAATGATCTTGAAGAGCCTGGTCTAAGTCCTCTGAGCCAGCCCTGGTGCTATGGCCCTTAACGCCTCTGTGCAGGAGGAGGCATCGCTGGTACCTGCCGGCTGCGGGACAAAACCCAGCGGGTATTTTGGAAGGAGAAGGCGACTGATTCACGGCCCTGGTGGTGCATCAGCCCCGGCCTGCCACATCCCCTGGTCCTCGGCTTCCCCCAGACAGCCGAGGTGTGTCGCCAGCTGAAGTGAGGGATTTAACTATCAGAGAGACTGTCCGAGGTGTGTCACCAGCTGAAGTGAGGGATTTAACTATCAGAGAGACAGACACCAAAGAAAATGTTACTGCTCATTAGCAGTCACGCTAGGCAGCTGCTCCTGAGCCCTGCGGGGCTACTGGGGCTGTACTACGGAGCTGTGGGCATTCACAAAAAGGAATCTGTGTCCTTTTATCCTCAGGTAAAGCCTTGCCTAGAGGATAAATTCCTTTTCCTCCTGCTGACAGGGGAGAGGCAGGTAAGAGCAGAGCATTTCCAGGAGCTGAGGCAGTGGCCATCTGCACAGCCGCTGCCTTCAGAGCTGCTGTAGATCACAAATGCCCCCTTGAGCCCAGGGAAGGGATTGTTCATACACATGTCTGTCATCCTTCGACCTTCCTCTAGCCTTCTGGTGAACGAAAAAGGGCCTTTTGTGGCAGGATTTTAAGAGCTATTCCTATTCTTCCCATCCTCCCTACTTTAATGGCTAGCTTTGGGTGCAGCGCTGCTTTGCGGAGAAGAGGAAGGCACGGTGGTTTCCATCCCACCACCCCAGGCGTGCCTGCCCTGCTGTGTTCTCCTCACCAGGGCATGTACAGAAAATGATTTTCCATTTTCTGATCCTTTCTTCTTTGCTTCTAGTTGTGCACAGTATTTTAATAGCAGCTTAAATGCAGCTTGTGTTTAGATCCCTTGTAATAGTCAAGGGAAAAAAATAATAATTATTTAGAAAGAGTCTGTAAGCAACTGTGTGGGGCATGAATGAGCTCCTGTCACCTAAGCCTCATACAATTAATGTCACCGTGGCCTCCTCTGTTTCTCCAGTTTCCGTGAAAGGCTGGCCATGTGTCATGCCTGACTTTTTTTTCATGAGTTTATTCTCATACCATAAACTTCTGTGAAAACTTCTGAGCTACATCCTCTCCTATTCCCAGCTAGTCCAGATCATTAATTTCCTAATGCCTGGCTATCACAGAAAAACTCCAGTGTGTCAGCTCCCAGGAACTCAGCATTTAAGAGTTTACAGGGATTGCATCCTCTAGCAACCAGCCATTGAGCCTAGCACCTCACTGCTGCCTGGATTACTGCATGCCACGTTGTACATTTTGATGAAGCAAATGATGCAGCATTCTGCCCTGGCAGATCATCAGATCCAGGGAAAAAACTGAATGGGTATGATAAAACCCGTGATTTAATATGATGCCTGCCCTGCTGTTCCCCAGTTTGGGGGATTCATGTAAGTGAGGAGCAGATGGGATCTCCAGGGGGAAATTCTAGGCTTACATTACTGAAACCAATGTAAATTTAGTACTGTATTTCTAAAGTGTTGCTGGAAAGCAGCCAGGAGTCTGAAATCTATCCAAGGTTTTCACCTCTCTGATTCATATATATATATATATATTTATATATATAGTTATATATACACACTTATTTATTCATATATTTCTCATGGGTGGGAATATGAGGTTTCATTCTCATGTGTGTGTGGTTCATCTTGCTTTAATTGTCACCTGACTCTCCATTTGCCCTTTTTGGAATGAGAGAGAACATCAAAGTCCTGACCAACTGTACCTACCAAGGAAATGCTTGCACTGCTCCCAAGAACAGGCACTGGTAATGTTGGTACCAGCCAAATTTTAACTTGTGTTATAACCTTCGAGGTCCCCAAACTTCTCATGCAATTTGCAATGGATAAAGACATTTGTCATTCTTCCTTTTGCACCCAGCTGCCTGATGCAGTGTTGCTACTAACTATTGGACCATCATCCCTCTTCTGCCCCTTGAAGAAGGCTGCAGATAAAGAAGTCCCGCTTTGTTTCACTGTCCATAGTATAGGTTTTGCAAAGCCCCTTGAGGAAGGCAGGAAAGCTATAAATACAAAATCCTTTACTAGAGGTTGTTAGGGTTGCATCCAGCATGTGGGACATTGCTGCTTTTCATTAAAGCTGTCTCGGGCCATTCCAGAAGCAACAGCTTTCACCTTGGCACACTCTGCATCCTGTCCCTTACGGTCCCTTCCCCAGCGGTGCACCGAATGATTTGAAAGTACTACAGCCAAGAGAAATCTTGGCCCTATCCTATCTAATCTGATCAGTTCAACAGAGCAAGAGTGATAGAAATCCACAAACCCTGCCAATAAAAAGATTTTCTTTGGCTAGTGCTGACATTTGGCATGATCTTTATCTGTATGTGAAAGTGATTAAAAAAAAGTAATCAACGAGAATGTCCCTTAAAAATCAAAGCTAAGATTGGATGATATAAAAACAGGAGCCGACATGAAACAGTCTTCTTTAGCACGGGGTGTCAGGTCAGCTGACATACCATATTGATTTCAGGAAGAGCCCAAGGATGGAAAGGCTTTATGTCATTACATGACACCTCCGCTCTTGTCTTTAGGACCCTGCATAGCACCAGCACCTCCAAAGCAACAGTGGCCTTTCAACCAGCCCTGGAAAACAGCACTTTTCTAGGGTTTTTTCCTGGGTAAGAAGCCTTCTGTGTCTTCAGCTGAAGATACCACAGAAGTGCTAAATGTTGATGTGATCACAAGTTTGCCAGTGTGCAAGTGAGATGCAGTAATCTGGATTTGGAAATGAAAAATCAACATTTTTCAAACCTCCTTCAAAACTGTAATTTAGATATTATTCTTCAAGCTCAGCTTAAACGATACGAAGGAGTTAAATTTGGCTTCTTGCTTTGCCCCGCATTGCATCTTGTAACTTTTAGTGAAAGTCCTCAAAATTTTTTAGGAAATCAATGTATCCCTATTAAACATCTTGGTTTCAATAAATCAGCATTTTCCAATAGAAAATCTGTCTGCCTATTCTTATTTTATTTTTGATCAGCGTTATATTTCAGAGAAATGTATTTCGCAGTGCAGCCTCAGAAACAGGTAAATTACTATGCTGGCTCAGATCCATAGTTCGATTAGATTCATATTTTGCATTTGACGGTACAGCAGAGAGGTCATTTCAGAATCCATCGCAAGCAGCACGGGAATGGAGTTACCTGCTCTGGGTGAGTTTTCTGCCCAGCCCGTGCTAGAGCCACGACGTGGCTGAAGCGTCCTGAACAGTCTCATAAACACTGTGGTCTCAATGATCCTGGTTCGAGTGATTCCCCCCATATTCTTCCTATAGGAAAGCTATTCACTTTTATTAATTTCTTTATTTAAATCTGATTCTCCCAACAACTTCAGAGGTGACACTGACTTACATCCATGCACAGTGAGCAGTGTACACAGATGTACTGGGCTCCCTGTGACATGACCCCTCGCTGCCCAGGGACTCTGACTCCATGGATAACCTTTCTTTCCCTACTTCCCTGGGACTGCCATGACCTTTCATTTCCTACAGGGAGGAGACAAAAAGGCAGCTGACTCCCCTTGGATCGAGCTGCTGGATCATTCAGCAGATGTCTGGTTGTGTGCCACTCAGAAAATGTCACTGCCTGCCGGCAGCTCCAAGCAGGTGATTAATGCCAGATTGAGGATTTTTCTGAGCTACGTTCGGATCCTTCTGTTCGCTGCCGTTTAGTGAAATGACAACCTGGTCCTCGTGCCATCGGAGGCAAGTGTAAAGCCTGGCACATGATGGAAGCAGAGGATCTTTCAGGTCTCACGCGAGGAGGATGAAGGTCTTACCAGAAGACTGGTGAATTAGAGATGAATGGGTGATTCAGCTAGGGACAAATCCTGCAGTCATGGCTCCAGCGAGGGCTCGTGGACACCATTCCTACTCTGTTTGCTTTGCCTCATCAGCTACAAATTGGTCATTAGAAAAATGGTGCTAATTATTTGGCTGCTTCCCCCAGAGCAGGTGTTTGAGCAGGTGCCATAGAGTTTCAAAAACATCTAGGATGGAGACATTGCAGAATGCAAGTGACGGCTGGAGTATCGATGTGTGTGCAAGAAAACCTTCAAGGGGTGGAAAGAAGATGCTGTTTGAGAGATTAGACATTTATCCTGTTAGAAGCAAGAAATGAAGAGGGAAAGGTGAGAGATGAGGGAGGAGTGAGCATGAGAAAGTGGTGCCTTCTTGAACCAAAAGATATAGGAAACCTCTGTGCATGATCGTAGGGAAGTCTTAGACTTCTGCAGACCTCCACAATAGGAAGATTGCCCAGACAGACTCAAATAGGGGTTTGTCCCTTCAGGGAGTTTCTTTTCAGTCTAAAAGGGTCAAACATGATAGTGTGATGTCTCCTGATAAGAGCAAAGATGATTCTATCCTCAGTCCCTTTAGAGGCTTTAAAAACCAACATTTGTTCTAAAATACAGTTTTTAAGCAAGCAAACAAATGAATGCAGTACCCTGACCATCATCCCAGGCATGATCTCAGCCTTTTTTCAAGTGTTGGTGTTGAAAAAGGAAAAAAAAAAAAACAAACCAGCACCCGACTTTTCTTTCTCTTCCCAACTCCTCAATATATTTATCTTTTCTCCACTTCCTCCACATCCTCAGATTGGTTGCCTGCACTGCCATGTGAGGGGCTGTTCCTTCAAGCTGACAGTTCCTTTTTGCAAACTGAAGAGTTCCTGAGTTGCTGGTGCTGCTGGTTTCTATATTTTAAATCTTTGATCTCACAACTGAAATGAGAGAGAAGAAAATCAAGGCTTTGGCTAAGTTCCCAGCCCTGTCACTTTCTGACCTTGAGCCAATCACATGAACTTCTAATGTCAATATTCCCATCTGTTAAGCCTCACAAATATGCTGTAAAGCAAAATTAATAAATTGTATTGGGATATCAACACTTACAGTTAGTAGCATTTCTTTCATGAGTAATCCCATCGACTTGAGTGCAATCACATTGTATAAAGTATTACTCATCATGAGTAAGGGGCTAAGAATCCAACCTTTAATATTTGTAAAAAGCTTGGGGATTTTTGTGGAAGAAGTTGGAGTGAGAGGAATTCTCTCTGATCCAGGCTACAAATGTGCGGAAATTCATCCACCATTAGTGTCTAAAAGGCAGATAACAGTGCCCTGTTGACTCTCTTGCACACTTTCCCTGCTGAAAGGGTGATTTGGAATCTGATGGTGCACAGGGAGTGATGACGGGCTATAGCAGAGATGGAGATGGAGAAGAAAGACAGCAAGTGGGAGAGGGAGGAGTGAATGAATCTTTGTCCTGTCAGTATCAAAGGCTTCATCACAGCAGCAGGGAAAGAGTATTCAATATTGAATCCTAATGAAAAAACACACTGGAGCCTCATTTAACAACATTTTAAGTTTAGCTAACATATCCTGAAGCATATCCTGCGTCTACCTTTGCTGTGGAAGGATGCCCTTCAGAGCATCTCCTTCAGAGAGCTCCTGAGTCCCTGCCCACCGCACAGCGTGTACCCTTGAGGAAGCTGCTGCCCTGGGGAAGAGCCAGCTTGGCTGCTTGCAGAAAGGACTGTGTCAAACTTTGACAGCACCAAACTCACAGGGAGTGGGAAAGAGACAAGGACGTTAACTTTGAGAATGAGAGGCTTTTCTACCCCCCAGTCCACCTGCTTATCATGGTGAGATAACAGCTAACATAAGCAAAGCTACAAGTAGCTGCTGACATTTCCCTGCTGATTCTTTCCTCTCCCCCTACACACAAGAAAATACAAGAAATGTCTGACTTTGATAGCAGCTGTCAGGCATGGGTCATCCTGCCAAACAGAGCTCTTCAGAGTCTTCCCACTGCAGACTAAAACCCTGGAAGGGGAGGAGGCACAGGGAGGTGCTGGAACCAGGAAGCCAATGGAGGAGGGCTGTGCATCATGACCAACTCCCCAGCAGCAATGTGCTCTGAGGCATTTGGTATCATCCCTTTCCCATGGGCATCCATGTCAAGATTTTTTCACAGGGAGCCACTCCACCTCTGCCAGATCAGATGTCAATAGTGTCTTAATCTGTGCCTATGGGGGGTGTTTATGTTCTGGCAAGCTACATCAAAATGTAGATGGCCACTGATGCATTTTTGTGTCCAGCCCAAGCGTTTTTTGTGTTCAGGGTTCTCCTAGGACTGAGATAACCTCATGGAAGTGGGGCTGTTTTGGGATTAGCATCTCACTTCATTGTAAATCCTGTGCAGCAATCCCAAATTTTGGCTAAATTTTTTAGCATCTCTGGCATCTGATGCTGGAGAGAACAGGCTGTCACCTGGAATTCAACTGACAGCATTTAAAATTGCACAGACACATCCCTGCCACAGCAGAACTCAAGTAACAGTCCCCAGGGCGAGGTTTTGATGTGAGTCATAAAGGAGCACCCATTTATATGAGCAGAGGGCTATATCCCATCAGACCTGTTCCCATGAGAATTCAAATGGATTTGTATCCCTCCCACAAGCAGAAAAAACATGGATAGGTCCTCTTGGGTGTTTATAATTGTAGCAAGCGTATTACACTAGTATCTACAATCGATATACTATGCCCTGACAGCGCATGGGATAAACAGGAGGGAGTCTGCCATGGCAACTGATGCGTATTTCAAATATCGGGCCTGATTCTGATAGCTTTTTTGCTTGTGTAATCCTGCTCTCATACCTGTTTGAGTCCATGTGAGATCGGAATTGGGTTAATTGATTTGTGCTTTCTCCAGCATAAACTTGGAAGCTTTCAGCAAACAAAGATTTAAAATAATCTCAAAGATCTGATTTCTAACTGCATTGGGCACCTGGCATACCAGTGTCTGCTATAGGCTTTGACAGAAGACCTTAAATCACTTGGCTGATAAGTTAATTCTAATAGCTCACTTAATAAGTAGTTCTTCATGGATGTATACCCCTCCTGACAGTATCTAATGTTAAAGTGGCATTCTGAAGCATATAGGGGCAGTTAGGATCAGAGTCAGAAACTGGTGAGGTTATGTGGGTCTCAGTCCTCTGCACTAGCTCCAGGACGATTTTAGCTGTGTGCAGAAGTGCTGCTCGAGGTACTTCATCTCCACAAATCACCTGGGCAATTTCCTTCCCAATTTCCCCGCTATTGCAAGTCTTCAGACTCAGATGTGTCCTCTTTAAGGAAAGCATTGGCCCATTTCCATGCTGTGGGTACAGAGCTAACACAATGAAAAATGACTTTATTTAAGCACTCTTCTGAAGTTTAAGTTTGTCATTACTGCCCATACGTTCTTCCTCAGAGAAATTCAGGAAACTCTTGTTATTTGCCTCAAAGCAAACAAGCAGCTGGAAATGGCACAGGTTAGTTATGTTTAAAAGAGAAATTGTTTCCTTTTATTTACTCTGTTTTCTTCTTAATTTGCTCAAGTGACCTTTTCTCCATTTAATGCTGAAAAGAGCAAATAGAACAGCTGATTGACCTGGATGTCTTTTATTCTTAGTTGCTGAGCTCCAGGTACTCATACACAGTTCAACTGACTTCTCTGGGATTTCAGTCTATTTGCTTCAGCATAAACAAAATAAAAAAACCGTTAAGGTCTTTACCACTAAAAAAATGACCACTGTTCAGTTCTTTACCTTTTCTTTCTCTTGCACTTTCACCACCTAGATACGCCTGCAAGATGGTGACACCCTGGTATTGATATTTTTCTTATGCATGACAAGAAAGCCTCCCTTATCTGCAGAAATTCTCATTCTTTTCCTTACCTCCTTTGGCCCCTATCTATTTCTGCGATGCTTTCCTTAAGTTGCTGCTCCCAAATGATCATGTTTTCCAGGGCAGAACCATGCAGCTGATGTTAGAAAACAAGGGAGGAAATATAATACCTCTCCAAACAGCTTTGCATTTCATTCAGGTCTTTGATGACCACTGAGCATTGAACACATGTCTTATACTGAGCTCCCCTCAGTAGCCTACATCTTCTTTTATCCCCTAGAGGATATGATTCATTTGTATATGAATAGTTAGAATTGTTCTTCCCAAACCATGTTATGTGTGCAATGGCCTCAGCAGGATTTTATTTGCCGTTGTATGGCCCATTTACATCCTTCTCTGAGATGTGTCTTAAATTAATTTCTTGTCATCTTCTCCAGACCTAAGGGACCTAAGAAGAAGATGGGGGAGGGAGGAAATTTTGTTCTTTGAACAAATGTTGCCCTTTTTCACTATACCACCCCATCCTCAGGCTCTTAATACATATCTATAACAATGCTTGTCCTAGGAGTAGTCCCTGGAGCACCTCCCACTATTAACCTCTTTCCATGCTGAGAATTGGACTTTTTATTACAGCTCTTTGATTTTTATGTCATAGCTTGTTTTCAATCCATGAAAGAACTTTTACCTCTTACCTCAAGGTAACCCACTAAGCTTTCCTTAATAGCTCCTTCTGAGGGCTTTTCTCAAAAAATCTTTTGAAAACCTAAATAAATCGCCTCTGCTTGTTCAGAGGTATCCATTATTTTTGTTAACATTTTGAAATGCATTAAAATAGATTGAGAAGCACGATGATTTGCTGTGACAGCCTCCATGCTGGTTTGTCCCAAGCATCTGGGGGCATTGTAACTCTGCCTTCAATGGTTTTTCTCTTATCTTTTCTTCAATTGAAGTAAGGCTTGCCAGCCTGTAATTCCTTCATCTCCTTTCACACCTTTATTTAAAGATGGATACAGCACTGGCCACTTTTCAGTCCTCTGGCGTGAGTTCTGATTTTAATGAAAATAGTGACAGGCTTTGTGCTAATAGCTCTACTTCTTTGCTCTCTCATTCCTTCTGAATTTGTGTCTGGTCCCAGTGACCTATAGAAAATTGATGGTCTCATCCAGTAGTCTTTACATGTGCAGGTAGGTCCATTAACTTCAGCAGCCCCTCTTTAACTTCAAAGAGTGCACCTGTAGAAGTGAGTGCTCTTCGATTGGGTCTTGTTCCTCCGGCTGTCATACTAAGCATGAATGTTTCTGTGCCATCTTACGCTTCATGAATTGTTTGATTTTGGGTGGGTTTTTTTCACTTCTTCCTCTTTTCTTGCCATTGTATGTTTGGGCATTGTAGGTTTTGGCATGGACATTTTTTTACTGTATGTGTGTGTGGTCTGTACTACAGCAGGTGTCTAAGCCCTTGTATGAACTGTAGGCTTCCACTACACATCCTTATCCTCCCTGGCAGTATATCACCTTCATTACTTTGAAAGGAGAACTACGAAATGGAGACTTTTCAGTCTTCCCCATGGAGACATGTATGTTTTTTAAAAAAAATAAAAATTATTTTTTCAGTTATGTCTGTTATGTTTCCTCCTAGGGATTGAGGATTGAGGGAATTCAGTGAACCAGAAAGTAAATGTGATTGCATTCTCAGAGTAAAATGGGAAAGGTATAAAAATACAGGAGAGTGAAAAGCTATTTAGGTTAAGCAACGCTAGTAGCACAGTAGTTCTTGAATATAAAATGTCACAGGTGGACCAAACACTAAAAGAAGTATTATAAGAATAAGTGGAGTAACTCTTCAAATAGTGGAAAGGGGACAGAAATCAAGCTGACTGTAAGCTGGTGTTTGATGTGTTTCAGATCAGGGTTATATATGTGATTGCCTGAGAGGGCAGAGAACTGGCTTTGACGACCCAACAGATTTCTTTCACCTTTTTGTCCCAATGTTTCTGAGAGTTAAATAAGGATGATGCCCTCAGTGTCAGCTGATTTAGACCACGGTTAAAGAAGCATAGCTGGAAGACAGACAGTGTCATTAACTCCTCTGGTCTTATTGCTACCTTTTGTGCTACAACCCTGTTCAACTGGACTGAATGATTAACCACAAATGTGGATAATCCCCTCCAGTTTACAATTTAGGATGGATGCGGACAACCCCAATCCTTGAGCATCTTTGTGTCAAGTCAAGTGCAAGGTCTGCAAGATGGTGGCATGTATCCCCTGGGAACAATGCAAACAGTAAGATAGTGTCTTACAGAGAAAATGAGCAGCTGAAGGATGTCACCAGAAGACAAGCATGAATCACATTTCCTCTCTTGCTGGTCTTTATCCTTTTGTCTTGACAGACTGTCAGGAACTGCTTTTCTTCTTTCCTCTCCAGTTTCTTACATGGCATCTTCACAGTCAGCCCTTGGCAAAGCCTTTTTGGTGGCCATTCATTAATTCTGCAGTGGCCTTTAGTAATGTCATCTGGGCTCAAATGCTTTCTTGAAATACAGCGCTGCAGATTTCCCCAAATATCCTTGGCATGTTATATGGCACTGGAGTAATGCTAACTCTCTTAAAACATAGATGAAGCAAACAGTGCTAATTTATGCCTTGCTTTTTATTCCTAACATAATTTTGATTTTAATGTCCCATCCTCACCACATCAATATCTTTTCACTACTGGCATGTTAAAACAAAAAGTAAATATTTCATTTTCCTTTCTTTCACTAAGATGTTCACCCAGAGCATCTGGGAGTATGCAAATGAGACATGACTGAGGGATGCTGCTTGGGTGCTTTATGGGACATCGGGGCATGAGGATATTGCCCACAAGTGTCAATGTGAATGGAAAATTAGCTACACTGGGTAGTGATGTATGATTTAATATAACAAAGGATATTTACAGTAAAACAACAGCTCACAAGAATACATTGCAGAATTGCAGACGCTGCCTGAAGGATCAGAAAGGTTTATTTATTTAAGATATACAAATCAAGCCGCCCTTCTGCTTTGTTCTACTGGGTGTACTGAGCAGAGCAGTGGCCTATTGCTTTAACTATAATGTATTCCCTTTCCCCACGAAACCCCTACTCTCTAAACAGTAGGCTATCAAAATTCTGGATTTCTCATAATTTGAACTGTATGTGGTGTCCAGAAATCCCACAGAAGTGGCCACTGAACATGAGTAAGGCACATTGCCTTGAAGGGACATTGAATCTGGCGTGGCTGCAGATGCACGGCTCCTGTGTGCATCAGTTTCTTTATCATCCTTTTGACAGGCTACAGATCTGACCTAGTCCCAGAAACTGTGACCAAATTAGTGATGATTCTGATATCCAGTAGAGATTTTTTCCATTATACTCTGCCTGTAAGGAGTCTCAAAGCAAAGCTTATAAGCAGACCCAGCACTGGGTTTAGTCACCTGGAAATGGCTTCTTGAAAAAACTTACATCTGACAGCCAAGATTATTTAAGGCAGAAAAACCACTTCAGCTGAAACCTTGCCCTTGATGGACTCTATGGCTTTTGCACTCCAGTGGGACAAGGGCTTATGAAGAAACTCTAGAGACTGTTTCTGAGGCACAGTTTTCCTCCCAAGGAGCTGGATTTGGCATTACTTTCAGGAATTAGTTCCTAATTTCCACCTATTTATTATCCTAGTATTTGGAAAAATGGGACTGGGAAGCTCCCGCTAGTGCTGCCAAAGCAAAGCTGATAGTTTCACATGTAAGCACACATGCATTGACATGTAAACAAACACTTTCTGCTGTGATGTAACTTGAAGAACAAGCCTGCTAAACAAATATAACCTTGAAATTAGCTTTTTTTTTTTTTTTTTGATAAATAAGTGACTTTAAACAGTGAGGTCTTTTCTATCCCTCCCCCGGTCCCAGTGAGTGCAGTGGTTTATTAGATGTGCAGCCACCAGCCAGGGTGCTGGAGGACATGGGGGGAGCCAGGGTTGGGGCAGCTGGAGGAGCCGGGGTGCCAGCTCATGGGAACCAGGGTGTATCTCCCTCCCACTCTATGAGCCTGCCCAGCAGGATCCTACCTCCCTCTCCCCTCACACTTTATTACAGCTTTTAATGCTTGCTAGTGACATGCACAGTGAAATAAAACCTGAAACAGCTCAGTATATGTTGTAGACTGTTTGTTGGGGATCCAGTACTCAATTTATCTCTGTACTTGCCTTGTACGATGGGTAATTTAGTAGCAGCACTTAGATACTGAGGTGATAGATGCCTTGTAAATACAGCAGATAGATTAAGTTATTAATATAACTATGAAAAAATTCACAAATAGGGAAGGTACTGAAGCTCTACCCCTCATACGGCCCATGGAGGATGTCAATGAATGCTCAGCAATCCTTTAAAACTGGTGCTAAGACTTGTAACTGAGTCCAAGGAACCTTTACATAAACTGTGCAACGTAAGGAAAGGACGTTAACTCATATTTTCCTTTTTGTCACTCCTGGATTTGTTGTGTCTTATCACACCTGACATAAGCTAGAGCAACCCATCCCCAGAATCACCATCTTCCCCAGCAGCACAGAGCCTGCAGAAGACAAGCAGCCGGGCGGGGATCTCCATAGTCTTGGTGAGAGGGCAATGAGAAAGGTCTTTCTGCTAAAACGACCATAGTCTTAGGAGTGAAAGAGAAGGCGATGTAAAATAAACCTGACCCTAATTTGAAGCTTTTGGGAGGAACTGCCTCCGTGTAGTAGCTTGACTCTGTAAAGTGTGCAGCTGAAGCATTTGCAGTGCGTGGCTGAGCCCCCTGCGGTGCTTTTCAGCTCGATGTCTATGCAGCACCAGCAAGACTGAGCACAGCAAAAACGTTAGCCCTGCCACACACTGCAGGGGTGAGCCCCAACTTGGCAAAGGGGTGGGTTTCCATGATCTCATGAAGGGAAAGAGTCAGCTTCACTTCACAGAAAAAAGGAAGATGCCATGGTTTGCCAACAAAGAGAATCTGACTTCTGTATCAGAGCATCCATCTGCTCTGGAGCTTCATCGTGCGGTTTCTGCTGGGGGTAACTCCCCATTTCAAGCTCTCAGGGCTGGGGAGGAAGAGCCACATGGAACATGTGTGACAAAGCAGAGCCCTGCTCATGTCAGGGCATTGTGGTGTCCTTCCTCTTGACCCCACACCAAGACCAGGGTCTCTCGTGGAAGGACCTCACCAGCAGGAGCAGGGTAACGAACCCTCAGAGTTGATTATGGAATAAGCTACCACAAGGGAGGGAGTCTCACAGCTCCCTGTTAATGAGAAGCTGGTTTGTGCCCTTGAATGAATCTCTTTGAAGACTGTGGGGACAGTTGGCTGCTGAAGAGCTTCTTCTGTTCTCACAAATCTCCATTTCTTATCTGAATCTTGCTCATTCACATCTTTGGCACTCAATTTAACGTGTTTCTGTATAAATTGAAATCATAAGCTTTAAATTTACCACGCTTCTGTTTCATTGATGATTTTCTTGTTCACTACGAATTTGGAGACAATTCTGGTTGGACTTGAAGCCTAGGAACACTTTGATTCCCTTGAAAAATAATAAATATTTCCAGGATATGTTTATATTGCCCTTTTTGTTGCACTAAAGAATGGAGGAGACTGCAGAGATGTCAGACAATAATCTCTCTTCCGTATGAAGACTGAATGGGAAGCTACTTTTCCTGCTTGCTTATAATATATGCTGTTCTTTCATGCAACTCCTTTTATCAGGTTATGTGATCAGATTCTGGCCTGCTTGGTGTAATTCACAGGTCTGGTTTTACATATGCTTTGCAATGAGAAAATGTCGATGAAACATGGAAATGCTTGTATTTGCAAAGTAGCAGTTAGACATTTGCTGTTTGTAAGCAGAGACAAGCAGGGCAGCAGTCAGTCTGGAGGAATGAGAGGATGGGTGTCTGTGTTGTGTCCACAGCAGCATCCCATGGCGGGGAAAGGGGATATATTGAATGAAACACGGGAAGCAAAAAGTCACCTTCAAAGCTGTGTGTGGGAGAAACTTGGACTCATCAGCAACATCTTGTGGAGCTTCCTGGCATCTTTTCACTCCTCCTTTCCACTGGTGTGATGACTTTGCCTGTCTCAGGACTGAGCAGAGCTAGACCCTGGGTGTCTATTAATAAGAATATTTGCTGAATGTCTTCACACTCCTGAGGTGTAGCTGAGTGTAGGGGTTGTGCTAAATGTGAACAAACACAACAAATAAAATAGCCTGGGGGTAGGGCTGTGAACTGTGAAGTTATAGAGTGTGAAGTTACAGCTGGGACAGTGAATGAACCTGAATGGGGAAGAAGACTAGATATGCACACATACAGCTTCATTTAGCAACGTGTAATCAACGGGGGTACTCCAAAATTTGGGTGAACATCAGCACAAACAAAATCACATTGAGGCAGTGCCACTGCATTCATGCTTACCCTTGGAGGGTGGGGCACTTCTGTCAGAAAGTGCAAACTGTTTAGAGTGACCCTACATCACCCCTTTAGCAAGACTGAATTTTCCAGGCTCTTACAGATTCTGCCCAGGACTTAAGAGCAAATAAAGAAGACTGAAGCTTGCCAGAAACTGATGATACCTCAGGGAGAGAAAGTGCAGAGGAAAAACACAAACATTCTACAGAATTACTGTGAGAGCTTTCCAGGCAAATACCTGTAGATGAACAAATACTCCTTGGCACAAAATAAAGTTGACTCTGGTGAGTCTTTATGACATTACTGTGCATGGCAGGAATTATGAGGAATATACACCTATATATTCCTCATATATATATTATATATTTTAAAAGCAAGTGCTTGCACCATTAATCAACAAGAAGAGGATAAAAAAGAAAAAAAAAAAAAAAAAGAAGACTCAGTTGTGCAGAGCAATGAAGGAGGAATATTGTTGTACAGGCTCAGCACTTCATAAAATACAAGGGAACTGTGGCAGCTCTTCCCATCCCAGGCATCCTGGCCCTGATTCTGATAATTTGTGCATCATTTATACCTGTGCATCCAATCAGAAGCTGAAATAAGCTGAGATGGCAGTTAGACCCACTGATGGGGGAAAAAAAGGACATTCATTGATAGATAGGAACACAAGCTTAGTACCCTGCATAGTACCCAGAGTAGTGTAGGTATGAGTTTGAGATGGGTTTACATGCCTAAGCCACTTTGCCCATCCTGCAGAGCAGTCCTGTATGCTGCTTCTCCTGACCCATACCCTGGGAATGGGCTTGGTGGACCCCCAGAAATCATAACTCCAGCACATCCTGTACGGGCAGTCCTGCTCACATGTCCAAGGGACACATCCAGTCAAATAAACAATTCAAAATCACTTAGAAGCAAGCGGGGAAATCAGTAACATCCATCATGGATTTGTCATGCACAAATCATTTGAAAGTCAGTCTCTTTTTCCTCTGTTGTGGGACTACAGGCTTTGTGGATAAAGAATGCACAGATGTGGTATATACCCTGATGTCAGGTTTTTGATAATTTTTTTCACACATTGTTCTTGGAAGCAAACTAGGAAGCATGAAAACAATTTAGATGTAGTGTCAATGGGTATCTAACCTACCTTCTGAGGGGCTGTCTGTCCTACAGCGGGAGGATTCAAGGAAATGGATTCTGTAGAAATTGGTCCTGACTGCAGTTCTGCTCTATGATTTCATCACCGATCTGGATGAGGGAATGGAGTCCAGTAGTTTAACACACAAGTGAGACTGACAAGGTTGGCAATACATAAAAGCACGGAATAGGAAATTTAAATGAGTTTGACACCAGGGAGATGTGGTCTGAGAAGGACATAGAGCAGGTTAGTAGGGAGAAGTGCAAGGTACAGCACTGCAATACTCAAATGTACAAGTGCATGGGGAAAACTAGCAAAGCAGAAGTTCCCCAGGCAGGGCCCTGAGGGTTACCATCTCTCGGAAGATGAATGTGACTCTCCAAACATTATGCCAGACTATGTAAAGAAGCTTATGTCTGATGAGACACAAAGCGATCCTCTGTTGCAGTTAGCTGTGGTGAGACCTCAGCTGGAGGACGGTCTGCATCTAAGAAAGGTGTCCAGTTTGAAGATAATCCACAACAGAGCAATGAGACCGGCCTGAGGTCTACTAAAACCTATCTTATAAGTAAAGACTGAGCATGCTGTGCCTGGTTGTCTTCCAGAAGTGAAAGGGAGTGCAGCATGATAGTAATTCTTGCATGTAGATAAGGTTGATACAAAAAGTAAGGAGGTATACTATTCTCCATGTTCTTATGGGGTGGCTAAAACCCCAACATTCCCATAAGGGAATTTTTTTCTTATAGGAAGGATTGAGAGGCTGGAATGGGCTGTCTGGCAAGGAGCGTAGGATGTCCCTTGCAGGAGAGCCATGAGTGACCTTGTCAGACATCAGAAATGACACAAATGTGTCATTCCCTTTTTTGCCTTGTCAGAAGACAAACTCCAGCAGCATATTCCTGCCCTGTGATTCTGGGACTACAGAAGTAATGTTATTGGATTTTGTTGTTGCTGGCGTTGTTTTGCTTGGCTGATTGTTTATTGGAAGACATTAACTCAAAATACCAATAATCACCCTACAGTATTAGGAGAAGTTTACCAAATTGAGGAATTTCCCTTCAAAAAACATCCTTAAGTAGAACACTCAAGGTAGTTTATGAGGATAAGAAAAGCCATCTAGGGAGCTACTACAGGGAAGCTGCTCCTGTGGCTAAGGATGCTAGCTAGGATATGAGCGCTGGGTTTTATTTGCGTTGTTCTGCCATACATGTCTTGCTTGCTTTTGAACAGTCTGTCTGCTCAATCAGTAAAATATAACTAGTATTACTTTCTGGTTTGGATATCATGCCTAAAGCCTCTCTGAAGTCTGCCAGGGACTCATGCTATAAAATGAGGGTTCATATAAAATACCTTAGACAGAGAAATTCAGATATAAGACTCTGTAAGCATTTTTACCTGGAGAAAACATATACCTAGCCTGATTGTCTGCCTTCAAACAGATGCTAAGTAAAATGGTTTCTTTAGGATGATTGATTATAGGAACCCCACTCATACATCCCAAACATATTCTACAATCACATCTTCTTTTCATTTGCAAGGGCTGAAAAGAATTTTCATATCTCTTCTCTCCCTTGTGATTTATCATTTCTGAAGCTAAGCCTGTTATCAACATGGGTTCACTCTAGAGCTCCCAGAAGTCATAACACATTAGCATGTCTTATTAAACCAAGGCTGTGGTTAGAGCTGCAGAAATAGCAATGCTCTTTCTAAAGAAAAAGAAATAATAAAGAATCAAATTCTGCACTTATTAGTTCTTCTCCTGTCAAAGATCTCTTTGGATGTCAATGGGCTTTCTGCTGCACTGTCAAGGGCCGCATGGAACAATTTAGGTGGTATTGATCTAATCAGATTTAGTCCATCTAGAAGTTAGGTACTTAGTCTAAGACAGTTAAACCCTTTCTGTAGCCAGTGGAGAGGGCTAGGTGTTTCATCCCACTTGACAGTACATGTTCAAGATCAGAATAATTGTCCCAGAAGTGCTCATCTTTGCAGCTGCTTTCATAGGAGTCCAGCTGCTCAGCCTCAATTTAAGCTGACCAGGTTTTAGACAGCTAGTGTCAAGTGCGATTAAGTTCATCTTTAGAGTTTGACTCAGAGCCCATTGGAATAAATAGGAACCTTTCTGTTGACCCAAGTGAGCCCTAGGCCAGGTTTTGATGTCATGAAAATATGTAAATCCAGTACCTTTCCTCCTTCCAGATCAGTGTGTCAAGACGTTGTTCTTCCCTTATACCTGTTACTCCATTGTCTTTGGAAATGATGACAAAAAGGCCCAATAACCTTAATGGAAGATTGGGCCCAAAGAGCACCATTTCTCAATTAATACAATGGTAAATGACAGCTTGCTGTGAACCCCATAAAAAGCAACAGAAAGATTCCCAATGGAAGTTAGTTCAGATTTTATGTTAGGCAACAGAGATGTTCATTTTACCTTTGCAGATGAATCATGGTTCCTGTGGGTTTGATTTTACAAACTTCCTACAGAGATCAAAACCAAATGTATCTGAAATGTGATCCTCCACATGATACTAACTGTGTCAGTTTGCCCCAGTGGGATATAGCTTCCTGTTCATTATAAGGGTCCTTCTTCTAATCCATCTCTACAGAGGTGTCTTAAAGAGCTCAAATGAGTGATTAGAGGTATTCCTGCTGTCACTTTAACACACTTCTACAGTCAAAACTAAGTCCCAGGTTCCAATCATCTAACACAGATCCTTGGTGCCATGGGAGTGGGCAGGCTCCAAAGCCCTCTGGGAGGTAGTATGTACTTACAGCAGCATTAACACCTATGCTCTCCTTGGTGTCTCTTTGATTATTTTTTTTTTTTTCCTGAGACAGATAAATTGCAAGTTAGCATGGTGTTCTAGCTGCAGCTACAAAGATTCTGCATGTCCAGGGGAGGAATTGGTGCCAGGAGATGCTAAAGATCTGAACGTTTGTGGTAACCCCCTTTGAACTGCAGCCAGAGGTGCTCTATTGCCCAACAGTACCGAGTCACCTCTTGGGATCATGATGTTTGTTGCCTGGAAGACAACACATTTTTTAGGAAAGACCAAGGATTTCTAGATAGTGGAAAAGAAGCCAGTTAGAAATCTCAGAAGCAGCCTGATCTTATAAGACTGACTTCTTACATACCAGAAATCCATGGTCCCCGAAGTGACCTATCCCTTGTTTATAATGATTATCAAGAGGAGGTGGGTTGTGGCAGGAAATCAAAGCAGAGGTGGAAGGGATATGCTTCAGTTAGCCACCACCCTGAGTGGAGGGAAACTAAAAATGATTGAACTGGAGGGAGGTAGCATTGCTCCGTCACTTGTGAAGCTTAAGATGGCTGGTGCAGAAAATATTTATCACTGTAATGACAAGGAAGAAGATGAAAGGCTGAGATAGATCCTAGCTTATTCATTTCCCATTTCTCAGAACAGAAAAATACCTAAAGATGAAGGAACCAGGTGTGTAGCAGATGTAAATAGACAGGACCTAATCATTCCCTGGAGCCACACTGATCCACCCTAGCTCAGAACTGGGTGCCTGGTGCTTTGCTGGTGTCGGAGCTTCACCTGCAGAAGGGTGCTAGCCATTTTTCCTGAGTGACGCAGGAATGTGAATGTCAGGATGCTGCTGTCTTCAAGAGTAACCAAACTCCAGAACTGGGCATGTAAGACCCATCACATGCACTCAGCTGGGGTCCAGATGCTGCAATTCCTTTCTCACTTAAATCCCTGCAGAGCAGCACGCACACTGCCTGCACAATCCTCCTGTTTCATGCTCAGCCAAAGAACACAGGGAGCTTTAAAAATTGAACCAGATAGGGCACATCCCAAGATAAACAAGCCTAGCTATTATTGGTTTCTAACTCTTTCACTGGTCAAGGGCAGTAAGAGGAGCACCTTTTATACAGCATCTCCTTCCCCCTGTGTAGATGGGAGTGTTAGCAGCTGCCAAAGACACTACAACTGATCAGAGCCTGGAAGCTGCAGACGTACTTTGTTATTGTAATTTCTTGTTCATTTTTTCCTGTGGAGTACTACCACGCTGTCCAATCGCCTGTGGCAGCAAGCAGGTGAAATGAGGCATCAAGGTGAGAGAGAACAGAACATCTACAAAAAAATCCCACCAGCTGAAAACGCATTAGTACTTCTATTTTCCCCCTTTTCCACACTCTCTATTCATGTCCATCTTCCTCCCACTGCTGCCTGGTCTTTTTGCAAATGTGATGTGAATAACAAACAACCCCACAGGCAGCTTGTGCTTTTTTGGACACAACTGGAAGGAAGCTCCAGAATATCCTTCACAACCAAGAGAAGCCATCTCCATGTCAGAAAATCAGGTCCTGCATTAGAAACCAGGAAAACCTTGGGACTCTGAATAGTAAGTGTTTAGTATGCTGGTCTTCCTATGGACTTGCATCTTGGGTATGGGAGCCAGTGTGGAGTCTTTGATGTTTACTAAGAGTAACAATTCCTCCTATCTCTCAGCAACCAAACCTTTTCCCATCCCTCCTCTATCCAGCTGCTGTTTTGTCACACAACTGATGAGAATATATGTTTGGTTACTCTACCTTTCCATCCAACTGGTTGAAATTTGATGCCGAGGCAAAGAAACAGAGAAATAGGAAAATTAGGAAACAGATGATTACTTAATCTTACTTCCTTAGGGAATATTTCTCACCCCTGAATCTGCTTCTATCCGACAGCACTGTTGTTGTTTTATCTTTATTTTATATCTCTCATGGAAAGCTAGTCATGATTTTTCTTCCCCTATCTAAAGGATGATTTCTGTATTGGCTAGAACTATACATATCTGTCTGTGCCTCCTCTCACCGCTGAACCATGCTGCCTGGTCCAGCCCAAGGCACAAATAGGCTTAGTTCTTCCTTCTCACCATCCCATGCTACGTACCTGTGCCCTCAGCACTCCACTGTAGTTGTCCCTCTGTGGACACCTACCCAGATTGTTTAAGGAATTTTGCCCTTCTCTTTCACTCTTGTTATAGGGCAAGAGCCCGGATGAAAAGTACATAACGGAGAACAGGAGCATCTGTAGGAACTTGTACTGTGTCTCACTGACCTGTGACTTGTGTTTCCTGAAATTCTTCATGCAGTGACTCAGCCCATGGCAGTAGCATGCGTTATGCAGGCTTAGGAGCAGGCAAGTTTGGATGGATGATCAAGTAGTATAGTAGGCATGGACCTGAGCAAAGGGGACACACACCTTTAGAGTTGAGGAGATAGGTCAGGCTGTGAGCAGTCATAGAGTAGACAGATTGGTTTGGTTTCTTTAGGGCAGGTTGGAGTTTTGATGTCATGCAATTTGCACATGGAAAAAGAGCACAGGAATGCTTCAGCCTTGCCCATGGGTCAATGCAAGGCTAAGCTTTCTTTTGACCCTTCAACCCTTGCCTATGACAAGGTGAAGTAGCAGGTCTGAGCTGTTTCTGGAGGTCTGGGGGTAGAACTTCCTTCCTGCTGGAAATGAGTCACTCAACTACCCATGGCGACTAACCTTCTGCTCCGAGGGAAGTCCTTGAAGGTTGAAACCTCCTGTAACTTCCCCATCAATCTGATCCTGTCTTCCTGACTCACAACCATTACCTGAGATACTGGGGGGGAGGAGGAGGGAGAGGGAGAAGGGCCAAGCACATCAGAAATTTAATCCTCCACAAAGAGTTCAAATGTAAAATCTGAAGATGTATCACAAACAAAATAAAGCTCCCTGAAGTATTTCTTTAATGTTTATCCAGTTCTGAATCCTCTTCTTGGCAAATGGTCTGTTCTCCCTGTGAAGTGAAAGGGCTGGAACTGCCTGCCAAGCGTTTGAAGACTTCAGAACAGTACATGGGAGATTGTATCTCAAGGATGGAAGCAATGCAAAAGCCTACTCCCTGCATCCCGAGTCACAGAAGAAGGATGTTCATGTTCAGCTAATGAAAAACGGTGGTATCAGTATACTCTTTCATATGGGTGCATCTTGCATCTGTTCATTTCTTGAAAGAAAAGCATCCTGGGAACTGTCTGTAGGATCCCTGCTGCTTTGCACCTTGCCAACTTTTATTTCGGTATTACTGTTATTATTATTATTTGTTCTGTGCAAAGTTGCTACTAAAGTGCTGGCTCTGAGATTTGAAATCCTTGTTTCTTGAATGACAAAGCCTTCATGGATCTGAGCCAAGAGACAGCAACTGGGATTTCTTTAATGGATGAAGGTTTTTTTGCAATTTTTTAAGTAACAGAGGGACATTGAATAGTTGGATTTGAGGATGTTAGGATTTGTTTAAAAACAAATAATCATGCATACCTACATTCTATAGATATATGCATGACTTTAAAATATACACTAATGTATCTATAACGGCTGATCTTACTGTGTAAAAAACCTCTTACTTTACTGAGATCTGGTTTAGAAGAAGTTATTAGTGACAATTGTCACAGGTCAGGATCCTTTGAACTTAAATGTCTAAAGGAAAATTAATTTCTGCAAGGAAATAAACCGGGAGAAGGGAACAGGTGAGAAAGGGGACAGATAGATATTTTAGCAATGAAAAAGGGCAAAGCACATGGCTTCAGGAGACCTGGAGGACTCAGGGGGTTGGCAATGAAACAAAAAGTCTTTCACCTCCAGGTCAACATTTCAAAGCCAGCTGAAGACAAAGAATAGGTTGATGGTCTTGATGAAGGGAGTTGATGATAGTCTTACACCAGTTTTGGCTGGAAAGGGTATCCACTTCTCAGCCAGCTACTTTGATGGCAAATTCTGCTTTAGTGGAGGAGAAGTGACTAAGGCACAGAAAGCAAATTCTTTGCTTAGTCCCAGCTGAATAACCAGAGGTCAAGACTGAGACACGCTAGTCCCAGTCACTGTTCGAAGAGGCTCCTTGAGCTCTTTCAGGCACCAGAGCTTTCAATGCCAAAGCCTTTCTGAGAAGTTGCTTTTCATACAAAGTGAAACTAGAGTCTAGGTCACTTTTTTATAGTAGTCTGCCGTTTCTGTAGAGCCCTGTAAAGTTGGGCTCATGGGGACTAATTTTCAGTGTAACTGAGCTGTTTCCATTTCCAGTGGTTCCAGTTATTTCTATACATGCAGCACCTGGAAATATCCCATCACATTAATACCAGCACTGTATTTGATAGGCTTTATGTGGCTGTATCACACTATCCTGCCTCCCCTCTTGTGATCCTACATGGAGGAAAGGGTGAGGGTATGTAGCAGAGTCTAGACTGTGACATGGGTGTGAGCTGGGGCTGACAGTCATTCCTGACTATCCACATTGCTCTCTTTTTACCTTTGTCCCCCAGAGCAAGCAATAATTCTGGGACCACTGCTACCTTCCTCAGCCTCTTGTCTGTTACTCTCATTTTTTCCAGTCCAAGAGCCCTTGCCTCAGGCCACCAGTGTTGAATAGCCCAGGCCACTGTCTCCTGCCCTTATTGTCCCACTGGTCATGGCTCTTTTTCCCCAATTCTGGCGTTGTCATCCATGACAACAAGGCATCAGGGGCATGACCAAGGGGTGGGTCAGTATAATGGCTGTAAAGATGGGAGGTGGACATGTTTCTAAAAGCGTTTTTTCCTTCCCTTGCAAGCTGCTTGTTTTCCCTGACCGTGCAGTTGCAACCCCCATCAGCTTTTAAAACCGGCTGTGAGCCGTTTGCTCAAATCCCTTAGTGAGTCCCCCTGCAAACAGTGTGAAACTCCATTAGCTGTGGCAAAGCTCTTCAATGTATTCTGTGGTGTCTCCTTTTCCTTCCCTCCACCCTTTCTCCCTCTCTAGTGCTCCTAATTAGGTCATTAATTCCTAAATCAGGCACACCAAAGCTGCTGCCACAGCAGCATAAGCGTCCCTGCCATGAGGGGGAAGTGGGCTCAACATGGAAAGGCAGTACCCACTCAGTTAGCTGCTTTGTTTGTTAATATAACAGCCCTCTGTGGAGAATCTTGTCTGGGGAGTGGAAATCTAGTGTTTGCCACTTGTTGAGAAAAATTTTCTCCATAAGACACCTGCATTTTTTATATATATGTATATATTTTTTCCTGTTTTCTTCTTGCTTTTCTCCTCCTGCTAACTTGCGTGTGGCAATTATTTTAAGTGAGCCTTCCGCAGCGTATGAAGCAGGCGAGTTGCCTGCAGAGCTGAGACCAGGCCTGTGATTGGAGATCTGGAGCTGATAGCCCTCTTCTTGGCACTCAACCATTTCTTTTGACTTCAAAGCAAGAAACAAAAGATGTTTCAAGGACTTCTTTGGAAAATCACCATTAGATATGATGAAGCTTAGGGCCGTTTCCATGGCGATGGAACCTTTTTACATTGTGATCATTGCTGCAAAATGGAAATGTTCTTTTGTCTCTGAAAGTCTGTTCACTTATTTATACATATGTGTGTGTGTGTGTATTTCTTTCAGCAACAAAAAAATAATAAAAGGAATTAGATCTCATGTCAGGTTCCCTACACTGAGTCACCCTTTCACCCTGTGAAGTTTTTCTTAATTCTTTAAACTCCTGCATCAAAGCAAAAACTTCACAAGGGTTTGATTTAAGTGAATATTAGTATTTAGGCCATCAGATTAACAGCCTTTTAACAGAGGGTAATAACATCTAATTGTCCCAGTAGACTGGAAACTTGATGAACAGAAAGTGATCTGTTGACCCAAGAGAGCAAATCAAATGTTTCCTTATGACTGTGACTATCACCTCTTCTGTCCTATTGTGCTCGATATCTTTGTATCTGTTCCTTCATTCTTTTACTTTGTCACCACCGATCAGAGTTCGCTTGAAAAATCAATGATGCAATCAAATCCCCAGGCTCCCCCAAAACTGTATCACTTTCCTGGAGAGTAAACACTTCTGTCTTCATTCAGACATGGAGATGGCTATTTGGGCACACTGAAAATGGACCCTAACCTTCAGATGAGAAGATCTGAATTTTCTCTTTCTGCTGACCAAATTATTTTTGGTCAGGGTAAGAGAGCTGTGGGAAGGTGACAAGTAATGCTCAGGGTCTAAAGAGTATGCAGTTCCTATTTTTACAGACAGTGTTCTGCTTCCATTTTATGCCTGTGACCAGAAATGCAAGAACCAAAATACCACAAGCAAATGCCACATCTGGCACAGCATTTGTATATACTTCATCTCATGTGGCCCATTCTGAACCTCGCCCAGGTTATTACTGAGAACTGTGCAAGGATGGGAGCTGCGCTTGAGATCCAGCTCTGTGATGTGGGGGATCCTTCTGGCCCATGTCCCTGCGCCCACCGTACAGCTTGGGACCAGATCCTTGCACATCTCGGAAGTACTTGTAACCCCCAAATCCACCCCAAAGGCTTTCCTCCCTCCCAGTGTCACTCTCTTCCTCCTCGCCACTCTCAGATGTGCTCAATGGCCTTCCACTCATGATAGCAACTGAGGAATCTGCCCATAAATGCTAAGGTTTATCTCCTGCTGGTTTCCCCATTTGTTGTTTTATTGTCATTTCACTGCCAGTTAAACGGAGTTTTCTTCCACTCTCTCCTCACGCTCCTTTTGCTTGCATAAAACATGATGCTGTATTGTGAACAATGCAAGAATACATTACATAAATTTCTCTTTGATATCCAGCATGTTTCCTGCTGTAATGGAATCGGAACAGAGCAACCTCTCCTCCCCGACATGTCAGATAACTCTCTATCCACTCTCCATTAGGACAAATGTCTGCAAGCCTTTGAAGAGCTAAAACACCATAAAGGAAAAAGAAAATGTTAAGGGTGCTCCAGTGGGTATCACTGGAAATAATTGGGTTGAATTAAGCAAAGGGAAAATTTAGGCCAACTAACAGGAATAAAAGAGCAAAGTCTGTTAGGCTGAGGAGTTGTCTCCAAAGCTATTAGCCTGGGGAATAGTCTCAAAGGAAGATGGTGCAAACTTTAAAGAGCAAAATGTATGATTTAGGGAGACAGTCTATAAAGACAGTTGGTGAAAAATGTATGGCTTTGAGTCATTTTAAACTAGACTGAAATGAAGCACTTCAGACCATAATACAGTAAAGAACACTTTGCTAGACTGTGTAGAAGATGCTGACCTACTGAAACTCTTCCACACGGAATCCTTGTGCCTTGGTAATTCAGCCAATAGCTGAATATCTGCGCACTGGCTGGCAGCTGAAGTACACCAAAGCAGACCACAAATCCTGGTTGGTACACAAGATGAACTGGGGGAAATTATATACGTCACTATCTCCCTGGAGTGGTTGCTTATTCCCTGTTGGAAAGCACACACCCTGTCAAGTCGGCAGGAACCTGAAGGCAAAATTCTGCTCTTTGACTTACGTTCCCTTAACGCTCTCTCCCACGCTGCTCTGGGCTATGGCATAGAACAGCCTGTTAGATGTTACCGAGACATGCCTGAGCAGGTTGGCATCCCACATGGTCTAATCCACGCAGATTCAATGAGAGACTGGAAGAAAAGTGCTCAAGTGCCACCCACACTTTCTGATTCTGACTAGCAACTGAGATTGGAAACGCTACAGATACCTTTAGAGAGTGATGGGAGCAAGATGCCTTCTTTCATTTAAATGTTTCTGCTTTGATTCTTCTTACTACTTTTTGATACAACAGTAGACCATATTTTTATGTTAAAAAGCCTGCATATTTTTTTTTCTCAGAAGAAACTAGAAAACTAATTTTTCTCCTTGGACTATTAGACTTCCTGACACAGTCTCCTCAAATCCAGTGTCTAAATCCTCATCTCCATCTGTTGAAGTTCCAGTTCACAGTTCTTACCTCCATATCTTTGTCCTTCACTGCCAACCTCTCCTTATGTTTCTTTTAGATTTCTGATTCTGAAGACAATTACTAAATCACAGATGCAGATCGAGACTGGAAAATGAAAGGCAGGCTGGGGTTGTTCTGGATCATGTGTTGCTCATGACTTGGACCTGGCTGATGGGACGTGACTCTCAATTCTGTGTTTCTCTCTAATCATGTGAAATCCATGATTCTATTCCCAGCTATTCATATGAGTGAGTTACATCCAAGCTTTTTCTTTCTGGGACTCTTGTATCTGGACATTTTTGGCCAGTAACTGTATTCATTCATCTCTAGTGTCATGCATCTAAAGCTATTAGTATACATGCTCTTTCAGAACTCCCTTGCTCTGGGACTCCCTGTCCCTTTTGCCATCATAAGCACTCAAAAATTCTTCCAGTTTACTGCTTTCATCCTCCCTCCTGGGTGCTTGCTGATCAGATCTTCTCAATGACATGCTAAGTTGTTTTACTGACATTGATGCATTATGCTGGACTCCATCAGCCTAGCAACCTTTGGGACCAGTCCTAGGAGTCAGGCAGCCAGACAGCTCAACTTGTCTCCATCAATCAGGAAGTGAGACTTTATTGGCCAGAATGAGGGCTACAGGTGTACGCCACTGTCACAGTTTTAAATAAACACGATCAGTTTGCCCAGTCCTAAGCAACTGTTTCTGAGAGCGTGTTGGTAAATGTGTTTATAAAGCATAAGAGTCCAATCCATCAGCCCTCAAAGAGCCTAATCAATATATTCCAATTTGATCTTAGAGAAGTTTCGCCTCTGGGAAGTTTAATTTATTTCAACTCATGACCATGAAAAAATGAACAGCCACGGCACTTTGACAAAATAGAAAAAGCGGATGATGTTGTATCCAGCACCCGTTCCATTTCAATTTTCCATTTTACCTGAACAAATCACCCCTACGACTTGAATGACCATGAAAACTGATCGAGCGATGGAGAGAGACTGCGGGCCAAAGGGGAGACAGAAGGAATAAAATACGGATGGGAAACATAAGATGCAGGACTTCTAAGATGCTTGGCTGTGTTAGTTTGCTCTGTGTGGAGTATAACCAGATGGAATAACTAGAACTTAAAATGCAAGGTAAACTCGTTTGTATTGCAGCCGCACAAGGCTGCAAACGTTGTGTCTGTCTAGGCTAGTATATACAAGCCTGTTCCCTGAATTTCTACAAGGCTGTTCTTGTATGGTTTTGTAACTTTTTTATTGATGACCCTACTGCACATTTCTCATGATCCCAAATTTAGGAACCAACTCTAAACCCTCCTTTAAAACATGAATACCATGGCTAAACAAAAGACCATCTGGGGTTCTTCTCCTGAGCCATATCCAAGTGTTGCAGTGCCTGAGCAAATTAGAGCCAGAAATGAGTAGCTGAGGAGCACCTCTCCAGGACACACCTGCCTGAACATTACATCTGTGAATCCTATGCTTACACCCTCCTGTCTGAAGAAATGTTTGGACAGAACCTGGTTTTCATGGTTTTTATTCCAACTAGCTGGGTGTCCCTTCAGCAGAGCTCCTAGGTGAAACCGCGCTCAAACAATTCAGGGGTATTACAGGTAATCCAGTTTTTATTGACAGTGGCTCACCTCTGTTCTAGAGGTTAAGATCAGAGTGCTCTAGTTAGATCAATGTACAAGATACTTCAAAGTATATTTAACAAAAATACCATGTAAACCAAATGAAACGTTTATTTCACTAACCCTCTAAGGAGTTAAGCCAAGACATACTTGTTATTTTACAGTGTCGTGAACTTTTTTTCAACCTATGTTGGTTTTCAGCAAGGATTTTGTCCAGAATGGACCATGAGACTGTTATAAAGGGATATCCTTGGTTTTCATTCAAGATGGAGGCTGGAGGAGGAAAACAGGTGTCGTCCCAATATCAGAGATACTCACTTTTCTTCCTGAGAGCCATCACTGTGTAAGCAACATTTTTTTTCTGGCCTTGCCCTATGCTATCAGAAAGGATTTGGGGGAGGAGGCTCAGTTTAATGTTAATTTGTTAAGAATTGAATCCAGTGTCCTCAGCAAATGCAAATCAGTTGTTTATACTGATGCCAGAAAATGTACAATCAGAAATGAATGTGTTGATTTTCTTTCCTCCAACTGCATTTCATCCTAATGCTTTCTGCTTTGATGCTTCCTCCCCAATCTTATTTGATATAGCATCAGACCATCTTTTTTATGTCAAACATTTGCTTCAAAGCTTCTCATAGCCTGTGCTAGTTGTCAAAAGTTGGAGGCAACACGTTTTAAGCATTCAGCAAGCATTCTTCCGAAAAGAAAACCACTATTTCTAATGAGCATTTGAGAGTGCGGTGCATTGCAGAAACTGTTTTCTAAGATCTGTCACAAATGATTTACTTTTATTAGTTTTAATGGCCCTTAGCTACAGGCATGGAATATAAGTGAAAATTAAGATATTTTTCACAAGATGAAAATAGATTTCAATCAGAGACGGTGGGCATTTCCCTTCCCTCACTGATCCCCTCCTTATTTTTATTTCTGAATAGACAACCTTGCTCTGAGGAAATGACTTCATAGTGTTATGGCAGACACATATCCCTCTACCAAGCATAAGCTCTGCTGACATCAGAGGCCCTTTTCCTAACTGTATGCAACACTATCCATCAATAGCACTTACATCATTTCCATGGAAGCAACTTCATATGCTTCACTGGGATTTGGCCACAGACAGGGACATAGAAAGATGCTTCTCGTGAGAACCATAGGCTTTTCTTTTCTGCAATTGAACTGAAGAACTCATTTGAAGCCAACATTTATTAATTCCCATTCAGAATTTCTCTGTCTCTTTTCCTTTCTCCCTGCTGCTCACTAGTCTTTGTCTCAGACAAAAGCATGCTCCTCCTGTTTGCATTTTGGCCATGTTGTTCTTTACAGATTTTGTTATTTTTAGGGTTGTTTTTAAATGTGCTTATATAATGATTTTTATTACCTTATTTTAGTTTGTATTTGATGGAGAAAGAGTGGTACAGCTTAGTCCAGACACTTATATTGTGAGGGCTGCACCTAGAGGCTCCCTGCATGAGCAAGGTTCTGCCAGGCTTGTTGCAAACATGAGCAAAGCTCCAAAGGGAAAGTGGTTCTACTAAAGGATCTCTCTCCTCTATGCCAAACCTCCTGCTTTGTTTCCAGCCACCATACCACGTTATTCTTTTTCAACAATAGACTTTTATGTCATCTGCAACCCATGAGAGTGAAGTAGGAGTCTGTGTTTACTACTACAGCTCCTCTGTATCAAGGACTAGTAGACTTACTGCGGTTGTCAGTATGTGGAGCTCTTTCTTTGGCTTCAGCAATAGAGAAACTCACTATATTAACTGTCATATTTCCAGATTCAAACCTTCCTAAAAACCTGAGAATCATCAGTTTCCTTTCTCTTTCTAATCTGTAACTGGTTTAGAGCTCCAGTCTGAATGAGGTATAACCACTTGCAGTAAGAACTGTGGTAACTAAGGAAAGACACCAAAGACACCTGATGTCATGAGTTCTTCCTATTTAGTCTTTGGACACAATTTCCAAGCTAAAATCACAGAATCACAGAATCACAGAATCAACTAGGTTGGAAAGGACCTTGAAGATCATCTAGTCCAACCGTTAACTCGGCACTGACAGTTCCCATCTACACCATATCTCTCAGCGCTATGTCGACCCTACCCTTAAACACCTCCAGGGATGGGGACTCTACCACCTCCCTGGGCAATCCATTCCACTGCCTAATAACCCGTTCTGTAAAGAAATACTTCCTGACATCTAGTCTAAACCTTCCCTGGCGCAACTTGAGGCCATTCCCTCTTGTCCTATCGCTTGTTACTTGGTTAAAGAGACTCATCCCCAGCTCTCTGCAACCTCCTTTCAGGTAGTTGTAGAGGGCGATGAGGTCTCCCCTCAGCCTCCTCTTCTCCAGACTAAACAACCCCAGTTCCCTCAGCCGCTCCTCGTACGACCTGTGCTCCAGACCCTTCACCAGCTCCGTTGCCCTTCTCTGGACACGCTCGAGTCATTCAGTGTCCTTTTTGTAGTGAGGGGCCCAAAACTGAACACAGGAATCGAGGTGCGGCCTCACCAGTGCCGAGTACAGGGGCAAGATCACTTCCCTGTCCCTGCTGGCCACGCTATTTCTGATACAGGCCAGGATGCCATTGGCCTTCTTGGCCACCTGGGCACACTGCTGGCTCGTGTTCAGCCGGCTGTCAGTCAACAGCCCCAGGTCCCTCTCTGACTGGCAGCTCTAAAAGCATCATTGTTTTTCCCCTTAGGTCCAATGCTGCGTTCTCCATCTGGAATGCTTTCCTAGGTCTCTCCTGTCTCTTTCATCATCCTCAGTAATTAAGCTTTTACAGCTAGAATCTAATTGAGAACTTCATTGTTGATTACAAAGACAGGTTATCTCCAGCTCTTCGCCCACAACTTCATTGGCTGTGTGGTATTAAGAGAACAACCATGTGGTTTCACTGGGGAAGTAAGCATTTGGGATCTGAAGACATGGAAGTAGCCAGATTGGGCTCTTGGTTACCCCAAAGAAAAAGGAGACTAGCTTCACCAAGTCAGAGTAATTACTCTGGATTTATATCAACAGGGTTGGGAACATATTTTGGTCAAGACAGCAGATCAGCAGAGTAAAACTGAACTAATTTTACAGGGTTTCTTCTCTGAGAGCAGCCACAAATTAATGGTCACCTATAATTAGTTAATTCCTTTACCACTATAATAAATGCTTTGCAGCCCTTATAAATGTCCATTAAATGTGTCAGATCCCTTCCTCCTTTCCTCCACACACATGCAATTTCCTTGGCAAGTGCGAAAGTGTAACCAAATCAAAAGGTGAAAAGAAGGATGTTAGAGGAAGAGGGCATGCTTTCCCCTGTCACTCAGATTCTCATGCCTGAATGAGTAACAAGTACTCTGTAATGATGTTTTAAATGCAAGAGGTTCCACCCTGAAAAAAGGAAACAAAATCTTATCCTTTTTTTTGTGGTTACCAGTTTCAGTGGAGCCTTGCTGATTTAATCTCATGGAGGACCCAGTTCTGACTTTGAATGGAAATACCTCTATAGGTGAAGAATGATGAAATAGTGGAGGGATAATGGCATCTTTTAATGAAAAAGGTTCTGATTTTGATCTACAGAGACACCTCATGCTTCAGGGTTTAGGTGATCGGTGAGTCCTAGAGCCTGGAGGAACACCTAAAAATATAGGTCAGTTATTCACCTTTCTCTTCTGAACTCTTGCATCTTCTTCAGCTTCTGGCTCTCCCTATTGCTCCATCTCTCTCAGTTAAAGTACACGAATGGTGACTCTGCCAAATCTTGCGTTCACACATCGCTCTATTTCTGGAAGCTCAATGGTGAAACCTAAGTTAAAAGCAGTTTTGAAAGCCCAAGCTGTGTTCTCTTTGCATCCCAGCCACATTTTGCAAAATCTCAGGAAACACTCCGAGTCTGGCCACCAGAATCAACCAGACAGGGGCGAGTTGGAGCAGCCCATGGGTCACCTGTGGTTCACTGACAGAGTCGAGCAGCATTGGGGTCCCCTCCCTCAATGCAGTGGGGCACTGCAGAAAGTCCAATCAATATTTCACCCTTGTATGACACCTTTCCTCTTGGCTTTTTAGCCCCTTCAGTGATCCAAAAGCCAGGCACATGCCTTCCATGAGGATTCACCATCCGAGTGGCACACAGCAGAGCCCTCTGCTCCAGCGAGACCAAAACTTCACTAGTTTAGCTGGGCAGTGGGCTGACTAGTTCTGCTGGGGCTGCGATGTCCTAAACACGCTGGTGGCACAATGCGATCTGCTCTGAAGGCCATGGTTCGACAGTCATCCACAACATAAAGGTACAACCCTTAATCTGTCACTTGTATAAATCTCCAAAATGCTACCTTAATCCAAACTATCCGCTCAGAGCACACCGCATTCATTGCTTTGCTTGTTTTCTCTATTGAAATACACAGATAGGTGACCAACAGGCAGAATCTCAAGTGGTGGGTTGGAGAATGTAACTTAATCTGGGTTTGAAACTCTTTAAATGTTAAACACAGGCAGCAGACATTGCTGCCTGTCCACTGGGATTCCGTTTAGGGAAAGGGGGGTCATTTCCCAAGCTCGCCCTTTCAGCATCTAATTCTTTCTCTCTTTTTGCTTCCCCCAAAGGAAGTCAGAACAGAGAGATGGCAGGAGAGTAATACAACAAACTATAACACATTGTGTAATTGAAATGGACCATAATCACTAATATTAAAGACAGTGAATCATTCTAATCGAGCCATGCTCAGCAAACAATGAAAAATTATGTGCCAGAAAAGCTAATGCTGGTTTTAAAATGAACAGAAATGAGGCGAAATGGAACCTTACTCTTTATTCATGAAGGTCAATTTAACGTGATTATTTTTTCCCTGGCATCACAGCTTCATGATTACTGTTGTATACCTCAGTGCTATTTTCTAACCTAATAACAGTAAAAAATAACCAGCTGGTGATGATTCTGTTTAAAGCAAAGACTAAATGCTCACAAAAACCTGCCACTGAACAGTTGCACATGCTAATCACACACAGCTCAGCCAGATTCCCAATAGAGTCCATATTTTGCAAATTTCAACTGGTTGACTACATTGAGAAATTAGATTATGCCTCGGACATTCAAGACTCAGAGTGATCTGCGTTCATTCATTCCTCCTGGGTGAAATCAAACCATCCGTAGATCCAGCCAGGCACTTTTAATTCATCCCACTCCGTATCTTCCCATAATATTTACCATCATGCAGTACAATCGCTTTAGGGACTTGGTGTTTTGGTGGAGGCGACAGGGTCTGATTCTCCCTAGGCATATTCTCACTTCATAGGGAAGAACCAGCTTTGACTTCCATGAAATTACTTCTGGTGTCAGCCAGGGACAGCAAGGGAAGGATTCATCCCCCCGGTGTATGTGACACTGAAGGAGGGCTCTGCTGAGGAGGAAAGCTGACACCGTTAATGATTGATAATTTCCAGACTTGCCAATGAGTGCTGTGAATTTCAAGGAGGGGGGCAGGAGGAGAGAGAAGAAAAGTTAATTTAAAAAAATGCCCAAACGTGTCTCTGCTCAGAGGAAGGTGGTGTTTATACTGAACCAAAGTAATGCCTTTTGTTTTGTTTATTTCTCAGCTGTCTGTAGTTCTTAGCAGCAATGTTACTGAGGTTTATGCTATATAAATACAGATCTTTTTAATATATAAATACATGTATTTCTTTACACTTATCTTTTTTTTTTTTTTTTTTAATTTTGCTAAAATCCCAGAGAGACAAATTAGTAAAGAGGCAGAGCTTTGCCAGGGAGCCTTCATTAGATCAGCACTAATAACTTCTTTCAGCAGCCATGGATAGCTTCTGACATCACAGCTCAAGCTTGTCCGAAAGCTAATTATTTTCCCTGTTATAAAACAAAGGTTCTGTATCAAAGGCCCATAATGTGACACGGCACACACTCCAGATGCACTGATTTGCAAAATAAATCAACTGTGTCAGGGTGGAATTTGGAGGAGAAATTACAACAAATTGCAATTATACTTGCAGTGGTACACTATTTAAATGCATTGTCAATTTGTTAAATGCAAGACACCATGTGTGTCTTTTTCCAGGTTGCTTATGGGGGAATAGAAAAGGAAAAATTCTTATCTGTCAAAAGAAGAAAAATCTTCTTCTCCTCCCCTTCACCCCTATGCAGCTTCTTCCAGCCTACAGATGCTATCATAGCAGGCTTTATAAAAAATTTAAATGGTGTCATAGGAAGGCAGACATAACTAACAGGAGCAAATGGTTGGAGCCCATCCCTGCAGAACAAATGAAGAGACGTGTTTAATAACAGAAACCATTCAAAACCTTTCTGATTTTGTTATCTTGTTTAGACTGCTATTAAACCATATCACCAAGTAATACAGTACTGTGAGATTTGTTTTGCTTTGTTTTCCTCCTCCACAAGGAGACAATTTTCTTCCTTTTTTCCCTTTTCCTTTCCCAACCTTCCCCTCCCTGAACAGTGACAAAACAGTGGCACTGACCCACCCTACCAATAGGCAGGCAAACGGCCACATGTCAAGATGGTCAATGAGACACAAGCACAGGATTGACCAGGATCCAGCCTCCACCGGCCCGTCTCACCCCGGGTAGTTAGATAAGAAAGGGACAGTGAGGAGATGGTGGGAAAGGCAAAGTAGGTGGAAATAGGTCTTGTCTGTGTGGGCTGGTGTCTCCAAAAGTTGCCCAGTGCTCTCAAAGCACAGCTGGAATGGGCCTGTCCCATCACACCTCAGGCGCTGTGAGAGGGGAAGTCTTCTGCAAGGCACGGACACCACAGCAGGTGATTAGAGCACTGTCACTCCCAGTTTGAATCCCCTCTTTGGCCTCCCAATGTTGGCCTCCTCCTCTTTCCTTGTGATTGTATTTTCTGTTTTCTTACACTTTTCCCCTTCCTATCCACTCCTTAATTTATTTTCTCAGTTTCTTCTCCTTTTATCTGCTTGTGCCTGTGTATTTTCAGCCTCTAATTTCTGCCACATTCCCTGTTTGAACTTCTACTGTTCCATCTCTTTTCCCATGTTAATGTCATCTGTTTACTTTACTCTTTGCAAACACTTTTCCTTTCATTTCCAGGGCTTGTTTCCCTTCGATTTGTGTTTCTCTGCGTGTATATACACACATACAGATATATACATATATATATATACATAAATCTTGAAGCCTTAGCCTTTTGTGTTTCAAAACTAGCCTGTCCCTGGAGTCAGTTTGCTATTCCAGTCTCATTCACTTTATTGAGTTATTTTCTTTGCTGCTATCAGTCTCTAAATACAATCCAGTAAAGATACAGCAATGATTTTTGACAACCTGACCTTTCTCTGCTTTCTTACACTTGTTTAATTAGGTACCACATGCAGCTGTGACTTGATCTTTACAGTTTTCCAACCTCCCCCACCCCCTACCTGGAGGGGGGGGAAATAAAAAAAGAGAGAGATGTTGTTGAAAGAAGGTCATTTTTGACAGGTCTGCCAGTTATTTCAGGCATTGGAAGGCCAGCAAGTTCTGCAGGAATGGCAGGCCATGCTGTCTGTATTTTGCTTAACAAGTCAGTGAAAACTTTTGGCTGGAGGAGGCAGGAAATTAGGTGATTTACTGGTTTGATGAGGGCCTGCAGTGATTTAACCTTCAGGTATCCAGTTTAAACACAAATCTGACCAACAAGAAAAGAATTTGGGTAAAGACCTGCCAGGACTTTGCTTTGGCAAGCTGGGATCTCTGGAGTAGCCAGGCTTTGGGGGTGTGTAAACAGACAGAAGAGATGCCTTACAAATCCTTAGGTACAGAAAATTACTGATGCCATCTTGAAGGGGTTGATGGCAGGCAATCATTACTAGCAGAACGTTGCTTTTTGTTTCCCAGGTGAAATGCATTAGTTCTGGTAGTATATGAGTTCATTCGTAAAATCAAAGATGCTTTTTCAGTTTCTGGTGGATCATACAACTATTCAGGCTTTCAGCAGGCACACATCCATCTCACAAACACCTCAGTGCATTGTAGTGTGAGTCCACGCCCTTGTCAGCAGGTCTCAGCCATGAGAACCAAAAGCCAAAATGAATTATCTGCCTAAGAACTAGTGTCCATATGGCTGTTTTGGCCAAATGGGCAGGCAGGGAGAGTGTACTGCTGTTGTCTCACATGAACTGCAATTGCATGTCCACACACATCTGAAATCCCTCCTCATTTGGCAGAAAAGTTGAGGCTTGCACTCAGTGGGAATGTGATGTCTGCAGGCTGTGGTCACATCTTCCTGCAAATTTACTTATACCTTTATTGTTCAGAATGATCCTAGTCCAGCAGTGGTGGTTGGTAGATTTTCCCATTGTAATACACGTGCTAACTCAAACAATCTGCTAGAGTATGCCATTCAACGCCCATGGAAGACAACTGGAGTCCTTCAGCTTTCCTATGTCCTCCAGTACAGATCCTTCTGTCCTGACACAGACAGATCTCCCACTGACTTCCAGGTGCATGCATTACTTGTATTTTGGTATGGATATTATTTAAGCAAAAGGACATGACAAACTGCCTAGTAACGCTGATTAATGGGTGCCCCTGGGGAATAGTGAGGCATGAGATGAAGTTAAATAACTCCAACGTGCATTACTCAACACTGCCACACCACCTGTAGTGTCTCATTGTGCCTAAAAAATGGATTCCCTTTTAAAAAGGAACATTTTTAATGTTTCACATTAATTTTCTCAAAAGTCCTTACACTGTGAAAAATTTTCCCTATGGAAAGCCCTCTCCCCACCTCCACCATCACCACCTCCTACCAAGCCTTGCCCTACAGGTGTCCAATGTATCTCTGACAAGGTGAAATAGCTCAGTGCATGTACTGATAACCCACCTGCCTACCTTGATTTATACTGCACACTCATGTGGTGTCGCTTTGAAAACCAGTGGATTTCTCACGTGAGGCAAAGCCAACTAAAACACTTTCTCACTGGGCAGACCACCATACAAAATGGTCCTGAGCCCCTGAGCTGCATCCCCAACTGCCCCAAAACACCACAGACATCAATTAATGCCTGCACAAGCTCTGACCATCCAAAGTTCTCTTTGGTGCTAATACCACCATTTGTTTGCTAAGCCCGACCTTATGGGCACATAATCTGCCCTGAATTCGGTGTGATTATGCATGCATAAGTGGGCAACTCCCAATGTCCTTGGGCTTCATAGGAGTTCATAGCAGAAGGACTTTGTGGTTTTTTCCAATGACTTGCAAGGCTGGCTGCAATGTGATTACTCAAACGTTTTAAGTTATGCATGTGCTTTTCCCAGATCTAGAAGAGAATTTAAGTCTATGTGCTAAAAAAAAATAATCTTCCTGATGCTTAGTTAAACAAAGCATGTACTCATAGTAGGCCATAGTTATTTTCCTTCTGATTTTATTTTTATTAAAATTTATAGTTACTAAAGATCAGAGATTTAATACAAGGATATAAAACAGCATTCTCTGATTGTATTCACAACAGATACTAGATACTACTATCACACAATTCATTCTTCCAACAAAAAGATCCATGCACAGATAAGAACCACTTGGTCATTTATCACACACTGGCCCTCAACAGACCACATAGATAAATACAGAAAACAACATTTTCCAGAAGAAAAAGCTCTTCTTTGACATTTATTCACCTAAAATATTAGTGTATATTATATAAGAAAGAATGGTAATGTATCCACTTTAAAAAATGAAGATGTTGAGTTATACGGACACCGGCAGCGTTCTCCTGCTATAGGAGGAAGCACTAGGAACCAAAAGGTTTGATACCTAAGGATAAATTTTGAGAAGGCTGATATTTGCTTCCTTGAGTCACAGAAATAACCATGTGTCAAATCAGCCCAGGGACTTGTGGTCTTTTAGACCACTGGAAATCAGCATCTATTCTGCCAAATTCTGTGGTTTAACTTGATGCTAGGAAAGAATGGTGACCCATTTGTTTTCAGTGACTCACTTTTTAACCTCTGTCAGTTTATTAGAAAAAAAATGAGTATTTGAATAACTATCGTTTAGCTGCAGAGACCCCAGTGCAGGTGTGAGTTCTGCACCAACAAAGTGAGCCTTCGAAGGGGAAATTGCCCTTCTCAGGCGATGCCCCTGGGCAGGCTGCAAACTGCTGTGAATACCCAAGTCCCGAACCTCATCCTAAGGCTAATATCTTGCATGATGAATTTCAAGACAGAGCAAATTTCGACAGTCCCGTGATGAGAAACTGGAATTTGCACTGCAAATTCTGGTGCAGGTGTGAGGGGTGCTCTACACAGGTGGTGGGGCTGGCTCACGTGGCAGCTGTCACTTGTTCCAGGCACTGTGAGCAGAGGTGGCTTTTACAGTGACTTCTCAGCAGCCTTAGCTGTCCTTGGGTTAGAGGATGTGACAGTTGTGTTCCCTAATGCCCAGAGTCCTGAGTAATACATAGCTCCCTTGAGGTCATGGAAGCAATTTGATTTACAGAATCCTCAATATCCTCTATTTTATTCTGAGTCAGGAAGACTTCTGAAAAGACTATGTTTAGGATCTAATCATCTACTTCACTTGCTCAGCCTGAAGTCAGCTTTGTTGCAGAGTTGAAACATCACCAGCTAGTGAAAGGACCCACCTGCACCAGTGAGGGTACTCCACTGGGATCTGACTGCTCTTCATACTGGAGATAGGGCAAAATAACCATTGAATCTTGCTCTGCATCTGCAAGTGCTGTGCAGCCATAGCTCAGCACAGCCTTGTTAAAATCTAATGTAAGAATACGAAGTAGAGGGGACCAATTTTCAATGCCCGTCAGAAACACTGTGGGTGGGCCTTAAGAGGTCTGGGAGCTAGGCTGCTTGGTTTTAAACATTGAAATGATAAATTAATCGTTTATCAGAGCACAGAGGCAGACATTTCTCATAATTGGCCTGAGGAGGGGTTCTCAAAGATGGGGAAGTGCAGATACAAGTCTGCTGTACATCCTTCTCCAAGTCCAGGCTCAGACAAACACTCCAAGCCTGAACACAATCTTTCGAAAGTTTTGAGATGTAGATGAGGTGTGTGCAGGGTCTGTGAAGGACTGGTTTAGTAACAGAGCGGTGAAAAGTGCTGTCTTGTCTGTTGAATGCTCCAAGCAGGTCTTCAAGGTCTACAGACACTGAAACCACATATCTGAAAATGATTGAGTTGCTCAAGTAATTATTAAATTGGATACAACTCAAATCTGTTCTGCACTGTATTATACGCAATGATTCACCATTTATAGGGCCATAAATTCATTTGAAAGAGGTGTAGCAAATCCAGGAGGGGGACATACTGCAAAGATTTGGAAATGAAGCTGAAGCTGTAAAGACTGGCTCCTCTTCAAGAGGCCGAGACGTGAAACCCTCTGACCTGTTAATGGCAGCCGGTGATTTGTAACCTGTGGTGGAGCCACTTCGGCAGACACTCAGCACCTTGCCATCCACCCTGGGCTGCCAGAGCAGGGCTGAAAGGGGATGAAAGACACGTGCACAGGGAAATAAAGACTCTGCCCATGTGCCAGAAGTCTCTCTGCTCTTTTTCATGTTGCTCTCTTATCCACTCTCAGCCATCTTCTCTGACTGCCAGTCCACCAAGCCAGCTTTCCATCTGACAATACATTTTATTTTCTTAAAGCAGTTCTTTACCAAGGATTCACTTGAGTAGTTATTTGTTTGTTTTCCTTTCTGGGAAATGGTTTAAATTACCATGCTTTCATCACCTATTTCCCCTCTGCACACACACAGACAAGAAAAATAAAAACAGTTCCAGTGAAAACAGGGTCTATTTTGCAAACAGCCTAGTTTTTGGAAAAAAAAAAAAAAAGTGGGAAATAATGCTTCATCACAAACATGTTGGACATCTTCTTGTTTTCTCCTGCTCTTGTTCCCTTGGCAGCTGGTTGAAGCAGATTTTATAAAATTGCCATCCAACGCTCAGAGGCACCAATGGGGTTTGTTAAACTCATGAGTTTCACAGGGCAGACACTGTCCAGGGAAAACGTCTTGCTGCTGTAGTTATTTTGAACTAAAATCTTTGCCTTCACAAATACCTTCCTTTGTTCTTCTACAAGCCTCAATGAAAAGCTTTGCTTTTTTGAGGCCTGGATTAGTTGGGTACCAGTCAGCTGGTAATAAGGAAGCAAAGTTCCGTCATATCTCTTAAAGCTGATGCATCTACTCAACCGCTCAGTAAAACAATCTGGTAATTTTTGTCCAGTACTAGCTGTTCTTTCTGGACTCAACTTCTGCTACCTGCACAAAGGATTCCCGTTTTTTTAAGAGATCTGTCTGTCAGAAGGAAAAGAAAAACCATATTTTCTGTGCTGCTCACCATCTCTGAACAAGAAAGTAGGAGAAAAACTCACCAAAATCCCGTGAATTACTTTATCCTTCTAATTGCAGAAGTCTTTGTTTTTCCATCTGTCAGTAACAAGGACTCAGTTTTGCAAAACTGTTGAAAAAAAAAAAAAGAATTGGGAGTTTTTTGCCAATCCAAGCGTGGAAAGCGTTAGTAAGTCTGCAAACTTGGATGAAATTCAGTTACATTTTGCACTGTGAACTTGAAAACCTCAGTTTGGCTGAGAAAATATGTTACAAAGTGAAAAAGCAGATGCTGCTTTCCAGGTCTGTCATTCACTTTTAAATGTATTGCTCAATAATCACTAAAACACAGCTCTCTCAGGTGTTAAAACATCTGGGATTTGGCATCTCTCTTAACCCAGATCACTGGGAATTCTGAATTGATTCACCAAGTTTCACAAAACAGGTAACTTGGCTGAATTTAATCCCATTAGCTGAATGTCCACGTTTCACCAGCTTTAACTCATAGATCTCAACTGTCAGCAAGCATCTCTTTTGTGTGCACAGAGAAAGTCGATGTTTTGCAGGAACATACCATAGAACAGACTGAATATCCAAACAAACTGTGTTTGCACGCTTGTCTATGGCAATGTAGGGGGGAGCAGTGTGGGCAATTAAAGAATTGGCATTCACCAGTGGTTGTCTGTACCAGCTCTGCCTGTGAACCAAACAAAAGCTGCATATAAGTTTGACCCACAGGAATGTGTCTCTTTCTTATGGTGTGGTCTAACACTGGGGAGGGGGCTTTTTCAAAGTTTATTTTACTGTAGTTGTTCCAAGGTACTTGACACTCACAGCAGAAGTTGAGGGACATTGCAGCAAACACCACCCTGGAATGCAGAAAGACCTTGGCCACCTCTTCCATCTCCTCCTCACCATTCATCTTAAAATATTCCCAGCACTGTTGCAGTTCACTCAAAGGTAGGCAGGAATGTTGTGCAAAATAAGGATTAGGCTTTAAAAACAAGTAATTCGCTGGTCACTGATTGTGTGTTAATTAGTATCGTTCTGTCCTGCTTTAAGAAAAATGGTCCACAGATGGCTTCAGACTGAGAAAAAAATGCAGTTTTTGTTCTAGCAATCCTGTTTGTTTCCTGCCACCACCCCTCCAGCTACCCTCTAATTGAACAAAGTGGACTTAATTTGAATTAAACTGTCAAAAGTCTTCCACTTAAATTGATTTATCAGCCTTCCCGGCTGAAATGGATTCATTTCTGCACAATATATATGAAGTGTGTGTTGATGGATTGCATTTCACGGAATGGAAACATTTTTTATGCATCTTCATTAGATTCAGCTCAGGTATGAGAAAAAAAGCAGGGGGAAAGCAGGGAGAAGGGAGGGAGAGGGAAGAATAAGTGTGCAAAAGAACATGAGGGAGGAAGCATGAGACAGAGAACTCCAGCTTGAGTAACAAATCGTCTTTCACTGACATGTGTTCAGAGCCCATGCAATGTTTGTGTTGCCCCCTATGCCTACAGGTGTCCTTGGTGGCAATTCCAACAGATCTCCAGCAGAAATCTTATGCAAACTCAAGGTCCTTTCATCAGAGAGGGTCCCTTCTCCAGCTCTCCTCTCCAACCCCTCTCTCCTTTCCCATGTATCAAACTAGAAAGTTCTCCACCATCTCAGCTCTGGACCCGTCTGTGATTTCATCCAAGCACACTGACATGGCTTTTTAGGGCTGTAGCTGTGCCATGGGAAGGGTTATTTTCCCAGCTGCCTGCTACTGTCCACCCAGCGGAGTATACCAGACCCAGCTACTTGGCAGCTGAGCTGACTTAGAGTTAAAGAGAAGAAGAGTCTTGCTAAACTGAAAAGACATAGAGACACTCCCATCAGCAGCTGATCTGTCTGGTCTGAAGGACCTCCCACAGGGTCCATGGCCAGCAACACAGGGTGGGTTGGAAGATAATTAGCCTCTCATTTAGCACAGCTCTGTTTGGAGAAACACACTTCTACCCTTAGACAGAGAATGCCACTTGACAGGCAAGTAAGGGGGTACGCTGGGCTGGCTGAAATGTGGCAGACCAGGAGACCACTGTGGTTGTGTGTCTGAGTCCCCCCTGGGACAATCAAATCAAACCTTTCTCCAGTGAGATGCCTTTCAAAAGCAGGCTTATATGGAAGCGGCATTAGAGAGAGAAAACCCAAAAGCTTCAGCCAGCTTCACTAAAAGCCTTTCAATTATTGAAAATTGTTATTGTCTTTATTTCTGCTCTTTTCCTGACCTAGAGTGTGTTTAATGCAGTAGGAACCATTCGACAAACTCAATTAATTTCCACTTAGAATAAGGTATTTAATCTGAAGAGTTTTAGATGAACTGGGGCAGGTGCAGTTTGACTCTCTGATTTATTGAATTAAACTTCTGTTCGTTTCCAGCCATGCCAGATCCAAAAATTTTTCAACAGTTTCTGTCTTCTGTTCCTTCTGCCTGGCATGTTTTCTTTCCCTCTTGGACATAAGAATGGTGGATGGGATTCAAAAGGGACATTGGTTTCTGAAAATGGTTGAAGTAAATGTCACGAGCAGGGAATACCAGAGTGAAGAGGTCGGGTGTGACATCAGCAAAGGAATTGCACGACTTACGGACAAGGAAGGCAGTGGCAGGAAGGCTGTTTCTTGAAAGCTATCTGAACAGACTTGATGACCAGGGAAGTGAGCGATATCCATCCAGCCAACTGAAGCTGGAACGGATGGATTTTTCCGAATGATTTAGCGTGTGGAGTGCTGAACACTTAGTCCTGTTGCAGGGGACAAAACCCCTGAAAACAAGACCTGTAGTTTCACTGAAAAGCCTTCTCCATTGACCTCACACAAAGCTCATCACAGTCATCATGAACGTTTCCCATTGTTTCAGTGGGATTTGAAAAGCTCTTAAGTCAGCAGGTATACAGTTTCTTGTTGCAAAACCTGCCTGCAGAAAATCAGAGAGCTCTGCCACTGATGACTGCAGCAGTAACATTCAGTCCCATATCCGTAATCTGCATCTTTTCTGATGAAGGTTGCCACAAGGAGATGCCAAAAGTCTGCTCCCCTTACACCCCCTCCCTCATGCTCTTCCACCAGCAAGAATATGAATCAAGTCCTGAAGAGAGCTGTCAGTGAGGGATGATTTTCCTGTGATTATTGCCTGGGTGAGAGATTATGCCTTGTTTTTTTGCAAACTGCCTTATTTGCAGAGCAGAACACATTGGGCTCATGTCCAATTGATACATTCCTCTTCAAACAGCAGATCCAACTACAGAGTGAAATGCAAATTTAATTATTCCACATGTAGGAAACAGAAACGGAATCTCATTGTTAAATTTGTTCTCCTACATCGGAAAGATAAAAAACAAAAAAAGATGCTGAAGTGGCCTGTGTGAGCTGAATACATTTCACTCCCCAGAGCTGGAGAGAAATGAACTCTGTTCCTGCTGCAGAAGCTTCACTGGATAAAATTATTTTTCTTTTTCTTTTTTTTTTTTCTTTTCCATATTCAGCATTACGACGAGCTGCTGAAACTTCTTCTTCATATGTATGCATATGTGCAATTCTCACCCCATTCCTAGGGAGTGTTTTTGTACCACTTGACTTCCCTTTGAAAGTGGTCTCCCAGGATGAGAACTGATCTAGTTGGACCTTAGATAGTGGGACATCTAGATCAAAGCTGAGACAAATGGTTTTCCTTAAGAGTTTTGTTCTACTTCACTTAGATCTGCTTAGATCTGTTTCCTGCTATTCTTTACAATGGGGTGGGAGACGTCTCCCATGGTCCCATTTCTTTACTGGTGTCTACAGTTTCTGAGAGGGAATGGGATCTATCTTGAAGGTTTTACCCTCTTTCTTTGTCTCTTTATCTCACTGTCCACTAATTGCTGCAGCTTTCTTCATGCCTTGCATGTTCCAGTTGCAACCGAGCACAGATGCACTATGGGAATTGTAAATGAGAGGAGGTTGTGGTATAGAGCACCATCCTCTGGTACGGAGTGACTTGTTCATCTTAGTTCATGGGCTTGTTTGTGTAGAAGTGACTCCAAGGTCTACTTTGAGGACAAGTTGATCATCCATCCATCCATCCATCCATCCATCCATCCATCCATCCATCTCAATAGAATCTGGTTTCAGGAACTGGTGTTCCATAGAGAGAACCCGGAAGGTTCCTAGAATCATCTGCTGCAAGAACCAATGTGATTTAAGGGCAGTCCAAGCTCAGAGTTTGGTTTGCTTACCAAGAGGGCAGTCTTGTGAAAGTCTGAGCTTCAGGTCTGTACCCTTGAACTTGCAATTCAGGGATCACAGCTTTTGTCTCAAGGACAAGTAGCCTTATCTTCTTTGGATGGTACTGAGAATCCCATTCGTAAGCTAAACATAACTGATGAAGTCTGTCCTAACAGGCAGCAACAGAATGTAGAGCCACTCAAGCTCACCTGTGTTAGACTGACTGCTGCCCCAGAGCCAGTGTCACACGCTGTCCAGTGATGGATCAGCAGTGCTAGACCCATTCATTATAGATCATATCTTATGATAGCAGGAATAGATCCTGTACACTGTCACACAGAGGAAAATTTGGTCCTTTATCTCCAAGTGCATCCCTCATAGCCATAAGCTATTGAGTAACATCAACACTCTATATGGATGGGGACAATGTCCATGAAAGAAGTCTGTGTAATAAATAACATATCACCCCACAGAGCAGAGGCACTCCCGGGGCACTCATCTCCCGCTGTTCGTTTGCAGATGCCTGCAGGATCATCTTTTTCCATGAGCTGCCTGTAATTTACTTCTGGAGGCATGCTCCTTTTCTGCACACAAACATATCAAGAAGATCTGCTTTGTCTGAGCAAATTTCCTTACTAGGAGCAGAACAAGAGGCAAGCAGGACTCTAGACAAGTGCAGAGTGTGATGGTGTTTAGATCCATGCTGTGCATTGGAAATGTCCTTTTTAAAAGGGTACCTTTCCTGAAATGATCAAGCAGGATATGAGTGGCAGGTGTTTGGTGGTTTTTAAACACGGATCCTTTCTGTGATGTGGTTTGCAGCATAACCCCCAGATAAATGCACAGGTGAGGGGGTGAAGAGCTGCAACACAAGGGCAGCCAGAGGCAAGAAATTTTTAATTAGCTTTTACACTGGAAAAAGGGTTTGTGTGGCCACAATTTTAGCTCAGGGGAATCCTTAACCCAGCGTTGCATAGCCTGAGCCTGCTTACCACAAAAAAGAAAAGGAATGTTAGTCAAACAGGGGAAATAAACATTGGGTCACAGCTAAAAGAACATCCTTTTCTATCAATGTCTTTCTATGTTTACCATATTAAATGATCAACACATTTGCACCGTATCAAACTGTGCAGATGTAGCATTAAAAGGTCAGCTGTTAACCTGCAGGAGCAAAGAGTCTCCACATCTCTCTCTTAAAGATGATACTCCATTCTGAATGGGTCCCCATGGTACTCCTATAATAACATTAATGCTCCGAGTGGCCGTATAGCAGCTCTCATTTGCAGTGCATGGAACCTCTTCATTAAGACTCAAACTCCCACTGTGAAGATGGGAGCTGGCTTTCTTATGGCACTTCAACAACTGGGGAAACTGAGACACAAGGAGATTAAATTCTGTCAATAAAAAAAAAAAATCAGTCTCAGATTCCTTATTCTCAGCCTCTCCTTCCAATCTTCGGGCAGGTCTCCACACAGTAGAGTTTGTGGGATTAAATATTCAAAAAATCATGGAATTTTGAAACTCTAAAGATCGTGGATCTCTTCTGACTAAATTGTTCATCTGTATGGTTGGTAACTCAAACAATTTAAGTCTTTTGATGAGTGATACTTGAAGGAATAGGAAGATCAGAGGCAATGCAAAAACAAGGTGTTTCTCATGCCTCATATTCACATAATATAGGCTGGCCTACCCTTGGGAGCAGCTTATAAAATAAGAGCTGTATTATTACTTAGTCCATATGGGACAGATAAGAACTCTGCCAGACCCGATCCTTAGAGCCTGCCAGGGCCATGCATTTGTTTACATTTTAGTTCAGGAAAGGATTTAAGTCCCTATTTATGCTTAAGGCTCCTAGTAGATGCACGATCTTTCAGGTATTTTTCATTGAAGAATGAGCCCTTCAGTGAATCAAAGCCTTATTATGTCCCTGTAGCAGATGGGAGAGGTGAAAGCCTGGCCCCACCTGCCCAACTTGCTAATGGAGCAGCTGAGCCAGAATACAGATGTTGCCACGCTTACCGCTATTTCACAGAGGAAGGCAGGAGTAGAAGGAGGTTTGAGATTTAGAGCATATCTATACTCACAAGACTATGCAAATTACGTATTACTCTGGCTTCAAGCCTGTGCTTAGAGGTACAATATAGGTTAATTAAAGACACAAGAGAGCATGGGGAAGATGCACAGATTGGCCGAAGCAATAGTGGTGTGGCAAAGACCGAGGAAAGAAGTCCCGAGTTGATTCCTGGAGAGAAAATTGACACCACAAACCAGCTTTGCCTTTTTTTTCCAGAGAGGAAAAACACAGCATCAAAGCACTGATCAGAGCTGGTGCAAAAGTGGAATGGTCACTGTTGATGCTGGTTATCCCCACAACTTCAGCGACGTGGGAAAACTGAGACAAATTTCTGTGTGTGCTTTCCCAAAAATCCTGTCTCCCTATTCAGCCACGCACGGCCTGTTAATGAGTCCTAGAGGGCAAAGAGTCTCATTCTCCACAAATGATGTAGCAGGTTTTCCAGTCTTTTGACATATTGAAATCATGAAGGCATGGGATGTATTTCTGGAAGACAGGCTTCAGTCATGCACCTTCTGTTTCTAGGGTCAGAACAGGGACAATTGCTGGAAATTTGGCAATGTATACTAAGGAAGGAGTCAGGCTGAATGACCCAATAACTTGTCCATCTCTCAAATACATTAGTGGTCTTTGTATGTCAGGACTGTTATGCCTATTTTATCCACACATTAGGGGCACAGCAAAGAAATTGGTATGAAATTGATGTTTCTCCTACTTCTACAAGCACTAAATCTTGCTTTGTTTTTCCTATTTTCTTCATTTTTTTTTTTTTAATAGCCATCCAGGCTTCTTTACTGAAGCCATAAAAAACACAAGTTATGAAAAGCAAAAGAAAAAGGCTATTTCTAGGCAGAGGAACGTGTCTCTGTATATGTTTGTGGACTGAGCAGCACAAGAGGGGACCTGATCCTCAATATATGTGTAGGATACGTCACACAACAGACTCTTGAATTGAGCCCTCCAGGCACAACTGTAATGTAAATATTAATTAACATTAACGGTCTGTGGCCTTGCCTGTCAGCTGGAAGCCAGCAAGACTGTGCATGGGCGAGTAGTATTAATTTGTTGTTGGAACCCTGAAAGCAGAGAGTCTGGTGGTATGATGAGCACAGTGGCTTTGCTCCCACATGCCTGCCCCACTCTGCTTCTGGATCATTCACGGGGAGGGAAATCACAACTGGGATGAGATGCCAGGGCTGTTTCAAAGAGCGCTGGGGACACAGGTGGGACACAGGCTCGTTGCTGAGCTCTGTACCCTACTGTGGGCTCCTCATGTTGCAAACTCTAGGCACAGTGCCATGTTTTTGACGTGCTGGGAACACCGTCTGCAAATGGTGTGTCACACTTCCAAAAGCCTCTGATTCTCCTGGGCAGGTCTCTGCTAGCTGCACCTCATTCCTGCAGCCAGGCACACAGCAGTCATTTTGGGGGCTCCAGCTGGAACATCTCAGGTTCCCACTTGCTCCCATACTGTGGGTCCAATTCTCAGCAACAGCATCATCCCCGCTTTCCCTCCCTCCTTCTCTCTGCAAGCACCTCCAATGAATTATTAATTGCAGCTCATCCAATTAAAGGACTCCTGCATGTTAATAATTCATGGACCTCGTCAGAGCTGTTGGCTGGCAGGCTAGGCAGCACTAGGGTTGGGGCTTCGGTGAACTGAGAGGAGTGAAGTGCAATAAAGAAAGGAAGAAATCAATAGTGTAGCACAGGCTGTACACATCCAGGAGACTCTTTATTATATCTGAAAATTGCTTTCTGTGATTGCTACCATCATTACTTCTGTATTTATTTTTTAACGACTCGTCCATCATGAAGCCTGTATACATAACAAAAAAGGCCAATTGCACTAAAACAGTTAAATTCTTTTAATACCTGGCACTGGGTGAAAGCAGTAATGAGTTCATTTTGTCTCTACTTCCTCTTACGGTGAAACCTTCCTCATCCAGAAGCCAGTTTCATTGCTATCTCTGTAAGTTAGAACAGATCTACTGCTTTTCCCTCAGGAAATGGACCCATCAATGATGTTCATGGGACTAACTTGCAGCTTAGCAGCTCTGGCATTAGTATATAAAGGCAGTTCCCAGGACATGAGAATACCAGCAGAGTATTCAGGGTAAGCATGAGAGTAGTGCTATTGCAGAACCAACCCTTTATCAGGGCAAGGGAGAACGAAAACAGGACTGGAAACATCTCCTGAGGTTTGAGATGAGGTGGCATTAGGGAAAAGGTTGACAAGATAGTCTGGGATGAGAGCCATGGAAGCTGTGCACATTAGAGGGGATATAGTCTCCTACAGGGCAGATCTGAAACGTGAAGAAATTGAAATTGTAGATTTTGGTATGTGAGCATAGTCATAGGGAGCAAATCCAGACTGGTAAATGGCCAACCTCCTTGCTGTCTCAGAAACAGGTACACAAGAATGAAGGGTTTAGAAGAGAAAACCGGAGAAAGTCAGAGTAGAAGTAAGATCCGCTTTTTGCCAGTGATGGCAGCCACTGAAAGAAAATACTCAGTGAAGCTTTCAACAAGGGTATGCGTAGGTGGAAATCACACCAGGTCTCAAAGCCTCATGAAAGGTATGCCTCAAACACTGGGTAATGGTTTACTGCCAACAAATAACCCAGTAAAATGGTGTGGACTGTATTGAGCAGGAAGTCAGCTTAAATCAAAATGGCTATGTCCTCAGAAGTCTTTTGTCTCTGGAATGGTCTCTCTTTAATAAGGGTCATACCCTCCATTTATAAGCTTGGGGACTATGAAGAGGAGTTCAGACATGTAGTGGAAGCTGGGGGACTCTTTGTAGCCGTGCATATTGGGGACATTTTGCTTTAAACCACATTTGATGGAAACCGTAAAAAAGCCCATTGCTAATGTGCGGTATGATTGGTAGCACATGTGGGTTTTGAGTTTATTTTGAAAGAAATCATGACTTTGTACAGCATCTGCTTCGGTAAGACTTCAGACTGGGGCTTTCCACCACACTGCAAATGTGTAATATTGATGAAACATTGTTCCTGGATAGGAGTGTGATGTCACTGAATCACAGATTTTAAAATATGTAAGAACTTCAAGAGAATAGTTATGCTCTTTTTAATGCAAGTGATTTTAGTACTGATTTGAGAACCCTGAGGAGAATGTGGAGTTCAGTCTTCATGGCCCATTCAGTCTTTGGTCTCTCAGCTGCAATTTCCAATTAGTGCTAATTTGATTGTGGTTTCTGTGGTGTGGATCATGACGACCTTCTATACCCAGCTGATCTGGCACTGCAATTTGGTGGATCTTTCCCAACGGACAGTAGATAATTTGAGACTCTGCCACCACCACATTACCCCTATTTAAATGTTCTTCTCAGACCCAGCTACTGGTTAGCCTGGTTCTGAAGGTGTTTAGGCCAACATCCATTACCTCATCATTTCTGTTTCCAGACCTCAAAGCCACATCCTAATTCCTGGCTTCATATACTACATGTGCACTATATGTGTCAGATACCACCGACGTAATGCCACAAAACCTATAAATTGGCACAAAACAAAGAAGGGGAGTTAGCAGAAAGGCCAGAAACAATAAGGTACACTTAGTGGAGAGCTGTGATTTAGGAGTGGCGTGGCACAGGTGTGGGTGGTCAAGGAGGTGCCCTCTGGTCCAACTCATTGCATGAATGGCTCACTAATCAGCTGCTGAACGTGCTCAAGGGAAACTGCAATCAGTGGTGGTTTATTTTAAGATCTCAGGAGGCTTCTCGGTGACCGTGTAAGCATTTCACTGTGCATGAAAGGGCAAGGTGAGTCTTCAGCTCTGACACCCCAGCCTCCTGGCATTGGCATTGCAGTGACTACCCTTCCTCGCCTGGGAACCAACCCTTCTGCTCAGGGATGCGTGAGGCGAGAACATGGGCAGTCTGGCACGTGGCACACACCACTGCGACACAGCTGACTTTCCTGAGTCACAGCTTTCTTCTTTAAAAAGAGAAGGGGAACGATGGACATTTTTTCCAGGTTTTTGCAATATCTCAATTTGTCCACTGTGTATGCACAGATCAATTCCAGAGAATGAAACCAACGTGAACTTGTAACATTTCTGCGCTTTTAAACAAGAAGAACAAAATCAACAACAAAAAAAACTTAGCAGAAAACCAAATTTCTGGTTTTTTGTTTTTATTGACATTTTCATGAGGGAAGAATTGATCATATCTCAACTCTGGAGTTGAGGTCTTTGAAAAACCTCGCTTTTAGCTTGCAATAAAAAGATGGAGAGATGAGCACAGATGATGCCCCACTTCCAAACACCCCTCTGAAAGCTCCAGTCCAAATCCAGTTCTCTTCCAGCACTGCTTTGTATGATGCGATTTTCCACTTGATTCTCTCTTTGCTGTTTGCTTCATGTGTCTGCTAATACATAAGCCTGTTCTTTTTTATCTTGCTTGTATTTTTGGCTCCTTTTTTTTTCTTTCCCTGCTTAGTACTAAACTGCAGCACATGCATTGTGCTTTCAGCTGCCTGTGATCTGTCAGTGGGCCCAGGAGCTTAGCCTTAACAGTCTATGTAAATATTGTCTCAAAATTACAAATATTCAGAATGGCAGTAATATATGGGGCTTTTGTTAAAGCATCTTGTTTTATGGGCTTAACTACAGGCTGGGAAGCATGGAGATGTTGACATGTTATTTGTACAAGGGACACACACTCACGTGTACACAAAAGCCGAACTTTGTACAAATAGCAGTTCAGGCCATAAATATCATGGCAAAATTGCTCCCAGATCAAAACAACCCCCAGAAGAGACATGATCGAAATGAAGTCAGACTGCATTACTTTTGGGGCACACACCCTTTTTTTTATTCTTCTGCAAGTGGGTGGAAAAGAAAACTCCAGTGCTGAGAAGCCTATTCTGGATCAACACATTTAGAAACAAAATGTACCTTTGTATCTAAAAATCAGAGTGTCATGAATATTTAACGTGGGGAGGAAAGAATGATTTTGTCAGTGTGTAAAGCAGTCCCAGAGAGGCTCAAATTCTGCCTGGTTTCTATTAGCTTTTCTTCTCTGTAAACAGACTGAGTCATTTGCTGCAGGAGAGGTGTGTGAGCACAGGGAGGGAAAGACACATGGGTAAAAAGAAAAAAACCTCACTGCCATGCAAAGGGATGGAAATGGATTTGCTGTACAAAGTGCTGCCTCCATCCTCACTCCTCGTGAGGTGTTACTGGATCTGTACAGCCAAGTTTAGCTGCAGTTTTCAGCCCAACAATGTCACAAATTTGAAAGGTCTCCTGCACTGTTAAAGAGTTATGTAGGGTGTCTGTACATCCTAACCTCCCATAGAGCAAAACAGAGACCCAGAGCCACTCAAGGAGAAATCTTATATTGGTGAAAATGTGAACGGAAGAAGCTTTTCTATCAGCTCATCCCCAGTTGGTTGAAACCAAACTTGTTTCCTGTTGAAAGACACTGTGGTTATTGGGGTGTGATGGGTTCCCCATGGACCTCGTGAGTTACATGCACACCATGAAGCCTCCATGCTACAAACTTAATGAGAGGCAGGAGATGACTCTGATCCAGCACAGCAGGGACAGTCCAGGGGATCCAATTTTGTGATCCTGGCACGGGGAATCCTCTGGACTCAGGCAATCATATCAGCATGTATTCAAGTGGAAGGCAGCAAGCTTTTAAGTTAAGCCTATCTCAAGAGTTTGTTTGTGTGTCAGGGCACCAGCAACTTCAGCTTGTTGTTCTCCACTGTGTTTTTCTCTGTATTTGCTGAGATCACTCTACATCTCATATTCTTTAGTCCAGTCTTTGGACTGCAGCAGGGCTATCAAGGTGCAAAATTAAATCTGTCTGTGCCTCCTGAGCTGGGAGTGGGATAACTTCTGGGCATATGTGGAAAGGGAGGTAAACCTGGGGAGAGGAGGGGTCTGCAGCCTTCCCTTCCACACTCTGCAGGAGCACATCCCAGTGGTGGGCAGGGGACAGCGTGGATTTGGGGCACAGTGTGTTTAATAGCATTTTTCCCCTCGCATCTTTCCATTACTCCAGTTTTCATATGAGAAGGGGCATAGTGCTCATAAAGTCTACCTGGACCATACCTGCTGTTTTGCAAATGGAGCTGGTTTGGCATCAGCAAGCAGCTGAGATTTCTATCTTTTTCCTTCCCAAGTTGCTTTTTTCCCTCCTGCCTTTACCATGCAGGTGCTTGGTGCAGCCATGAGTCAGAGCCTTTGAGATGGGCTGCTTGTACCAGGCTGCCATCCAGAGGGGAAAGATACAGTGCTGGGAGTACCAGGCACTTACTGGATGGGGAAGACATACAAAAGAGATAGCTCTGGTCAAGAAATCGGAGCAGGGCTTTACATCTAGGGCAAAGGGGGTTTAGAAAGGGGTCAGGTGTTTAATTTTCAAGATCCTGACAGCTTGAACCAAACCCTTGCTCCAGCATCCTTTCTGATGAAATTCCAGATCACAAGCAGCAGCAACATTTGCAAATGAAAAGAAATAATAATAATTTCTATACATGACACTTGTCACTGGAAGATTTCAAGCACCTCACCATTTGAATCTTTACAGCTCTACTCTCCCTGCTTCTAGGCTAATAACATCCCCTGGCCACAGACTTGAGCCTTTCCATCCGTAGGACTCCAAATCCCAAACTGTGTCACTAGAGCCTTTCTAGGGCAAAACTGCAAACAGGACATAAAGCAGCTATTACCTGTTGTTTGAGGTAAGGCCTGTCTGGTGTCTGCTGGTGCACTTGATCCCCAAACTCTCAGACAATGTTACTCAATTGCCATCAGTGAATAAGATGAATATACTCCAACAGGACTGACACACCTATATAATCAATACCTATTAGCTTTTTCCACCCATGGGTTGTGTGTATGGATGGATATATAGAGCTAGACACATCTGTGCACATATTCAGGACTTTTTCAGTGACTACATATAAATATATGCCAGTGTTCCTATTATATACAAATACAGAGACAGTGTGCTGCTCTGTATATAAATTTTTGCTAGGTCTTCCTTTTGCAGTGTGATCAATAACAGTTCTAGTGCCAGGTGAGCAAAGTGCCTTGTTAAACTAATAATTGCACAGGAACCAAATCTTTTCTAATAAAATCTTTTAAAACCTTTATAAAATTTCCACTCTAAGGCCAGTTTTCCTGGGAGACCTATAATTATTGAGAGTGGAAAGAAAAGAACATAACTAGCCTCTCTTACCAGCTGCCCAATAGACACTAAAATGGGGCTGCACCGAGAAGGTGGCCCCTGTGGAGTCTCTTGATTGAGACACAAACCTGTAGGCTTGTGCTGTCCATCTCCTGGCAGGGTTTATAATTAAAGCTGTATTGCTGTTTATATTCCAGAAGCACCTGTAAGACCCACTGCACAAGGTGCTGTGCAAACAGAGAGACAGCAGGCTTGCTGCAAAGGATTTACAACCGTAATGGGTAAAGTGTGATGGGGGGGTGGTGTGGAGAGGGGTGAGGGGGAAGAAGGATAGCGACGCATTCAGGGTTGGTTGTTAACAGAAGTCAGGAGCCTAGTTGCCAAGCAGCTGCCACTCTCTGCCAGGCCATACTGCCTCTCAGATTTAGTCACCAAGAAACACGTGTGGCTTGACCCAGTCACATCCATGTTACATTTGTGCATGTGATCACACTACGGGGCAGAAGTGATGCTGCAGCTGAGGTTTTTGGTACCCTATCAGGTCCCGTCTGACTGTAGCAATCCCTAAGTGATGCCTATTTCGAATGGACTCTGCTGCTGAAAGCTCCCGTGCACCAAGAGCAGCTCGGAGGCAGGTCTCCCTGCGGCGTGCTGGGGCCGGGGGAGGGCAGCTACTCCACACTGCGACTGCACGCAGCAGAGATAGTGCTCCTGGCCAGCGAGGCAAAGGTAAATCTGGGAGGTCTGCGACTGTGGCTCATGCAAGCGAAGAACAGCACTAGAGGATGCTGATGTAATCTGGGAGCACTGGAGAGGAGGAACCCAGCAGGCTGAGGGTAACAGATGGGCATCTTGTACAGCAAATCCCATCACAGTGGGTGCAGTGAGGATCACTCCCCGCCAGAGCAGCCAGAAAAGCATGCCAATGCCTTGTTCACTGGAGCATCCTGCCTGCCTCTGTGGGAAAAGGTTGATCACCTTGTAAATGAGGCACTGTCTTCTCTGGAGAGACCACTGCTTCTCTGAGGCTTTTCTGTAGCTTTAGTGCCATCCATCCTAGGCAGCATTAGTAACATAGGGAAGAAAGGCAGGAAACAAGAAAGTTAGTAAGTCGTGGGCTGTGTTTGCTTAAACAGTGTCTTCAGGCTTCAAAACTAATGCATGTGGAAGGGGGTGTTATGTAGGGACACTCAGCTTCCTTCCTCCGAGTTAATTAACCTCCTTCACCTCCGTGCTGTTATAGACACAAGCAGTTCTACCGCATATGTCAAGGGCGTAATTAGCACAGCCTGAGCAAACCACACACACAGAATGGAAGTGTGCCTGCAAGATGGACAAAAGTGAAAGCCAGGCATCAAGAGGGATGGTGAGCCACGGCACAGTTGACCAAGTATGGCAGGAGCAAATCTGAGCTGCTGGGGGGAAAGATAAGGGCTGCCCCTATTCCATCCCCTCCATCTGCTGTCTGCAGGTGCACGGCATGGATGGGAAGCTACATCCACCAAAGGAGAGCAGATTCACTCTCTGGGGAGATGACAAGGGGTAGGAGCAACTTAGTGATGGAGGAAAGTCTTTCTTAGTTCCTATTCATTGCACCCAGTGGACTCCAACCTCCAGCATTTCAGGCTCTTGGTGCTCAGAAGACACAACCTTCCTCCCTCATTCAGTTAGCATGATGACAGATCCTCAGGTGACCCTTCCATCATACAGAAGAAAGTCTCCACCCTCCCTGCCACCGCTGCAGCTCTGCCCAGCCCTGAGCTCCCAAAACCTCTGCAACCAGCACTCCAAACCCTGTCTCCCCCCTGGTAACCCAGGTTCCATATTCCCATCTCTCGGGATGATGACATCTCTGCTGTCATGAAAATGAACCCCTGTGGCACAGAAGACTGAGGTGGAGCCCAACAGTGTTTCACTGATAAAAGGAAAGTGCATTGCCTGAGGGCAGGTCTGCAAGGATCCCTGTGAAGGTGTCCACTATTGTTCACTCAACTCAACTCATGGGACCTTTGTTCCTCACTGCTCAGTCTCAATGGACCTTTCCATGCCTGTTGATCCACTCCATCCATGCTGGTTCCTCTTCTTTCTTCCACTTCATCTATTAGGTTCTCCTGTTACAGCTGACCTCTCATATAGATTGCAAGCAGCCTGGGGCAACCCTGTTCCACGGCCAAAGATCCCCAGTGCTACTGTCATGCAGATCCCTGTGAATGGAGGGCGTGAGAGGAGCAAAATGGAGAAGACTAATGAGTCCCTGTAAGGTCTCACCTCTTCTGCAGCTCACAGCTTCTGACATTGTCTCCTCCCTTCTCCTCAGCATCACAAAACACACATGCAAAACATTCCCAATTTTTAAATGTTGCTGGTTTAGAGAAACATAGTGCTTGTTCCAACTGCAGGCACTAAATCATCCCTCTCCCCTGGATGTGTGTGGAGGAAGTAAGGCCAGTGATGAATGGGGCTGTCCATATTTACTCTGGGAGCAGAACAGCTGTGTGAATCTCACTGTGCAGTGGGTACTCTGTGCAAACTCGGCATCCCCCTTGTTTCCTCCCCCACCGCTTGGTGACAGTGACTGATTGTCCACTTTTGCAGAGTACTGCCCAGCAGCATGCATGACTCCCAGCACCTCCTGAAAGTGAGGAGGGGGGGAACCTAACCCTCAAGTCATCAGAGTTGCTGTATTTCTTTGGCGAGTCTTATTTCCTGTGATGACTTTGCAAACAAGCAGGCCACAGAAATAAGAGAGAAGTGCTGGTGCATTGGAAGTGAGAGACTGGAGGAGAAAGGGGGGCCTGGCTGTTTCTTGCAAGGAACTGCATCCAAGATGATGAGCACCTGTAGCACTTTTCATCCTTCAGAAAAATGCTCAAGGTAAACATTGATGCCAGTATGCTCTTTGTAATCAGACTGCAGTTCTCTGCATAGAGCTCTTGGACTGTGAGGTTTAAGAAGAGCTTAAAATGTTGGCAGGACTTAAGTGATGTACGGACAACCAATACAGGCTTCCCACCCCTTTCCCCACTGTTTCATGCCTGCCTTGATCTACACTGTTGGCTGCTACCTTCACCTGGTGGCCCAATCTCAGCCCTAGGTAGAAGGAAATATTTCGTTCTTCCACCAGATCGCTATGCAATCCTGCCACTGAACTTCACTCCTTCCCAGCAGACTCCCATACTTATGGATATGCCCATTTTCCTCATAACCTGTATTGCTTTCCAGCAGAGAAGTTTCCAAAGATGACCATGATCTGTCAGGGGCTTCATTGCGTTTAACACATCTCAGCAGAATGTTTCGCTTTCACCAAATCAGCATATTCTGAGGAGAAAAATATGAGAGTACCAAATCAGTCAGAACATTTCTGACCAGCTCTCCATTATATTCTTTAGCTGATGAAGCTGTGTTGGGTACAAGCAACAGAATTATTGAGAAGGTAATAAGCTCTAGGGCTGTCTACATCCCACATACCTGAAGGTGAAACAAGAGGCTAAAGAAGGAAAGATGCTTAGATATGACTCTGATACCTTCATCCAGCACTTTACATAAAAAAGACTTAAATTATAGCGGTAGAATGGGTGGCTCCACTGCACAGAGGACTCCTGACAGTGTGTCTGAAGAAAGGCTCTTGGCACTGTGGTTTGGAGAGATGACACTGTGTGAGGCTCTTACCAGCTCAAAGTAGACCCAGGTGAAGGGAAGAGGAATACTTACTGGCTCCAGACTGTTCCTCTAGCAGACCAGAGGAAGGGTCACCTCAAGATCCCAAACTTGGCATAGGTTCCCTTGAGGTAGGGTTTAGTCCACAGCTGCCATCCACACCTAGAGTCAGTCTGATCCAGCTCAGCACAAGCTGGAGGTGGACTAAGATTCAGGGCTCTGCAGTCTGAAGCACATCTCCTCCCCACCATCATGGGCTGGGTTAATCGCTGAACGGGGAAAAGAAAGAACTGCAAATGGAAAATGGCATTTTCAATCTGCTGGAGTGTCTGGGGAGGGGGAACAAAGGTAGACTCAGGGAAAGGCAATGAGAAGAATGGCAGGGATCTGGGAACGACTCCTTGCCTTATTCCTATGCTGCTCCACTCCACACTCAGATAAAGTGGTCCCTTCTCTCCAGCCTTCTCCTTTCTAGTCACACACTCAGTTGGTTAATTCTCTCCTCGTCGTGATCAGAGATTAGATAGAGCCTGGATTTATAGCTAGTGAAAATAAAAAGAGCTGCTCCTATCAAGGATTCAAATGATTAAATATCCCACCATAGAAATACTTTTAACTTCACTTACAGTACAATTTCACTTACACACTGATGCAGTTGACAGCGCTAACAAAAGCTGCTTGAGTAATATGGGGCCTGAAGAGAGAGAAAAAGAAGCTGGAGGAGAGAATGAGAACAAGGGATAGGGACAGAAATGGGGAGAGAAAGAGAGAAATGGGATTAGATAGTGAGATGCAAAGAGAGGAAGGGAAAGGCAGGGAAAGGGAAGGAAAGGAGGAGGTTGGCGCTCTCTGCCTGCAGCATTAAAAGTACAAGAGCTAAACCAATTAAACAATGAAAGGAAAGCAAAGGATTAAATGAAGGGCTATGTAAAACAGCTCCTCTAATCCAGCTCATTTACTGCTCTTTATTCTCCTTTTCCCTCTCATGTTGATCCTTAGATTCAACAACGCCAGACCCGTATGCCTTGCGCCTCACACACGCAGGGTCCTGCTGGCACCGTGGTGTGCCCCATTCACCCCTCATCCACCCCCGCCCCTGCCCGATGCCACCCCAGGCTGGGGACAGCAGCGGTGAGTGACCACAGCATCGCCTGGGGATGCTCCTGAAGAGGCGAATGAGCCTGTACCCATGGGCATACCCATGGTTAAACTGCTCCTGCTCTCCAGCCAAACTCGCTTAACGACAACCTCAACAATGCACCGAGAGATTTTCTGTGAAATCAGACTGTCCTCCTCTACCAGCAGATCAGAGGAGGGACTGTTCCTCTCCGGGTGCTGCCAGAGAGCCCCATTTTGGACAAAGCCTCTAGACTGCTGTGGTGATTCAAAGGACAAAAAGGAATTTTCAGGGCAGTTTCTTCTCCTGCCTTCTCTCTGGCTCCTCTTTTCCCTCATTCCCTCTTTTTCACAGGTTTACAGACACAGGAGCTATGAGGTTTGGAGTGGACATAGCCCCAGTGTGCACAGGGGCTGCGCCTCTCACCCAGTGCACATCATTCCAGGGCTGCAGATAGCAGTGTGGGAAGGGGCATTTCCATTCCTTATGCCTCTCCTCCTCCATGCCCTACCAGTGCTGGGATCCACCACAGCTCCTCAAATCTGCTGTGTGGGTCGGGGAGTCCTGCAGAAACTCTGGCAGTTATGGGGAAAGTGACTGGTAGCTAAAATGCAGCAAACAGGACATTGATGGGGACTGAGATCACTTACCCACCTTGTCCTTTTCCCCTCTTTCTCCATTTGCCTGATGTCCAAGAATGACTGTTTTCTTTCTGGTTACTTCTTACAACTTAGATCTCAGCCTCAGGGAGAGCAGAGGGACAGCAGAACAAGTCATTTGGGAAAGGACTTGAGCATTGGGGGGAAGCGTGGCTCCCTGGAGAAGGTTATCTGTGCCTGGTCACTGTCTGCAGGGATGCTGTGCTATTTGGAAATGACTTTTTCTCCCCTTCAGCACTCCAGAGCTACAGATCATTTGAATTCACCCTCTCCTTCCCTTTCAGGAGACAGAAAGGCCCCAGCCGTACTTGAAATGAGACAGATGCTTATGGAATTGTGGTTTTAAAAGCATTTTTCAGTTGAGTTCTTTCCTTTTCTACACAGAGCAGTCCAATGTGAGCTGACTAATAAATGCATTATCTTTTTTTTTTTCCTTTCCTAGGAGGGTTTGATATGGCAGCTCCATAGATCAGCCTGGTCTCCAGGGATATTTCTGCCCTAAACAAAATGGAAATTGTCTGCCCCCTCACAAGCCCTCAGTGACTCATACAATAAAGAGAACCCATAAATATTTGGGTAATTACAGTCCGTTCGCCTAAATTCCATAAGAGGCAGAGCACTTTCTCACTTTGTGTCCTTAAACAGCTGTCGCGTGTTGCTGTTTGCTGCCCGTGTGTTGCCGTAAGCACCCGATTCCCCCTTAATGGTCAGCTTCCAGGTAGTGTGCATTCAACTCTTTGTAAGTAGTTAGCAAAGGCTGGGAACATTTCATAGCAAAAGGATGAAAAGTTGTGCGAGGAATAGTAAGTTAGATACTGTATTGCTTTATACATAGTACTCATAGAGCCGGTGCCTTTTGCCTAATGCCCCATCCTGGGTCACCAAGACCACACTGTAGCCACCTCCCTGACATGGAGATCAGAGGACCCCTGCACCTGGAGCAAGCCTTTGCTGAAATCTGCTGTGGGCAGACTCTCCAGTGCAGTGACAGTCCTAGAGATTAATGCATTTTATAATGTTATTATTACTGTGTTGTTGTTAATATTTTACTGCTTGTTGTCACCACTCTGTGAGGCAGATCCAGCTATACATATATCTGATCCGGGTCATCTACACATTCCCTGGCATGGTTACACCAGGCTTATGCTACAGCTATTTGATGCTGCTTAAATTACCAGAAAGACAAAAGTGAAGAATATCTATTTTAAAAAGAACGATTGAGTGAAGGTTTGGGCTATGTTATTTCCTTCCCTCCCTCTCTGCCTCATCAGCTCAGGGTGAATTACAGGGTATGCAAGAACACTTTTTAAAAACCCTCTTTGAAATTAGCATGTCTGGAGCAGCACTGTCTGCACGCCCCAGCAGTCTGCCTTTTCTCAGTGGCTCATCGCTGCTCTTTGACGACCTCTTGCAGCGCAGCTGATGGCCACAGTGACAGGAGGGCCACAGGTTTCCTTTTGCCCAACCCAAGGCAGTCAAATAGACATGGAGTGGATTTGCATAAAGTGTCTTTCTTTCTTGACTTTCCAACAATCCTCCAAAGAGCACCTCCACTGTGAGAAAACTGGGCATCGTGGGCTTGCTCAGACCACAGGCATCCTACAAGCGGAGAAGTCGCACTGCTCCTGCCAGAGGGAGGGATGGACAGGTCTACAGAAATATGTTTGGTCTGGTCTACAGAGGGGAACTCTCCAAGGAGCTGGTGACTGGCAACCCCAGCATGGGAATGAAAAGATGTTAAGCTAGAGGAACCCATCAAGGGCAGCCTCCTGCCTCCAGAGGCAATGAGGCCCAGCTACCTCCAGAGAAGGTTTGAGCAACCCTAAAGCCTGGTATCAGACCTTGTCAGTCACAAACTTTTTAGTAGAACATGCTGCTTTATCAAATACTTCATCTGCTTTATCAAATGCTTCATTTTATTTATTTTTCACACCCCCCCCCCCTTCCTTTTCCTCCTGCTACTTAAAATTTGTTTCTTTCCTTGCTATGGGTGACAGTGCTTCTAATCAGCACTTCCCTTGTCTAATTGCCTCATTGCGAGCTTCTCCCTGAACCTGTCAGACACAAACTCACACTTTTTGCCTTACTTGTCACAAGAAAAATTGTTCTTTTAAATGTGTCTGGGAGAAGCACAAGGACATTGAATACTCCAGGGAGAGAGAAGGATGGAGGAGTGACTAACTGCAGTTACTCATTACATGGTATTTCTAAAGGCTCCCCCAACTTACCTGGAGATACACAAACATAGAAAAAGAAAATTCTCTGTCTCAAATACATCACAGTCCGAAATATGTTGACACTGAAAAGTCTCTGCAGAAGTTATACCTGCTTTGATTATAGCAGAGGATGAGTGGGTTACTCAGTGAAACAAACCATCCATGGCAGGGGGGATTATTTTGCATGCTAGAGGAAGATTTGGGGACTTTAAATGCTAGTACCCCATTAATGATTAATGTATCTATTGCATAGGAACCTGTTTGCTGACCTGTTCACTCCCTGTCTCAATCATATCAGATGTGCTGGTAGAGAAAAAAAGTTTGTATGTTTTTGCTGTACCAGTGTTGCATTCCAGAAATCAGAAATTTCTGTCCTGTTTGTAAATGAGCAGAGCTCTGAGTTTTACCTCCCCCATACAAGTCCTCTGTTATCCATCTAAATTAGATTATTTGTGAAGCAAGTTGCTGTTCACCCCTGGTGATAGCAGAGGAGTCTTTCAGGCCAAGGTATTTGTGGTTGTCATCTTATCTCTTGATAAGAAGATAACAGTGTTCTTCCAGCCACTGACACATTAACTTTAGTGCTGGTAGATTTGCCTATCAAAGGCTGGCAGAAAGATAGAGCGGGGTTAGATGTTTGTGTAGCTCAGCTTAGCGTTTCCTTGGTAAGATAAATGATGACCTTGGTTTTACCTCCACCTGCTTTGTCTGGGACTAAGCAGGTGGCAAGGCTGATGTCACATCTTCAGGTCTTGCCTGAACTAATTTGGAGGGCTCCAACTTTGTGGCAGTTATATAGGTGACATATTGGTCTTGTCTTTACATTTCATCCCACAAGAGCAGATTCTCTCTGTGGCACAGGACAAGCCACTTCAGACCAGGGTCCTTCTCACCTCCTCAACTATTAGTCAGGGAGCAAAGTTTTATTTTCAGTAAATAATATCTTTGTGCTCCTGTGCCTTGCCTACAATTGAAGAGATCGCAGCTGTTCCCTTTTCCAGGTTTCCCTTTGTGTATTGGAGGGGTTTTTGGGATGGGGCTCAGAGAGACTCCCATGGCAGTGATGTTTGCAGAACTTGCTCTTGGGAACATTGGCAGGAGAAAGTGTCCAGGAGCTGTGGGTGGCTTACACCTGGCATTGCTCTGTCCCTGACGGCTCTCTCATGGGGCAGTTTTGAAGAAGTTTCCCCAAGTCCTTCTCTGTCTGCCCAGGGTTTCGTTACTTATGATCGGCTGCAGAGCTGGGGGTGCTGCCTCCTAGCAAGTGAGCTGGTTACAGAGCAGCTATGATCTCCTGGTGAGGCAAAAGCAGAGATATTAGCAGGGCACAATTAGAGGGCAAAGTAGAGAGGGGGAGAGATTGACTGTGGGCCACTGCTTAGTATTTTACCTGTCAAAAAGTGACTTTAACCTGCACATTTAGGCTATAAAAATATTTCTTCAATCAAGGAAAGATCTGCTATTCACAAGGACAAAGCTAAGGCAGCATCTTCTCCTTGTCTCAGAAAATTAATTTTAAATAAAAAATGTGGGGAATTCAATAGCAGGGAGAAAGAGAGAGAAAACCATGCCTGTGCATGGTCTTTAGCCCCTGTCCCTCATGCCTCTGCACTGCAAGGAGGATATGGTATAGCTCTTTTTTCTAGAAGCAAAATGTATGCATCTATGCCTTAAAGCCAAATTAAAAGCTCCCAAAATCGATGGCAGTCTCAAAAGAGATTTTGCCTTTAAATCACATTCTGTACTGATTCACTGCTCCCTTCCCAGGAAGGTACCCAACAGTCTCCATCCCACTGTGCACCAGAACACCCGTCCTCAACCCCACACAGCCCAAGGGAGCCCAACCACCACTGCCAGGGCTGCACTCGACCGTCTTCAGGTCACCTCCAGGGCTGAGATCTTTGCCTAGCTCCTACGTGGTTCCTCCAGATTTATGCTAAGTAAAACAGAACTGATTTTGGCCCTTTTTCTTATTAGGACAATAATTCTCTTCCTACACTTTTCAAATCCCTTGCTGTCTGAATGTAGGATACAAATGACTCAACCTATGCATTTCATGTCATTTGTGAATCATTAGACCTCACTTAAGAGGGTTTGCATCACTCCACGCTCATCTTTATAATCCTAGCCTATTTCTGGGCTTTGGCCAAATAGCATTCAGGCTTCACTTCTTTTCCTTTACCTTCAGTTCTTTATGTTTTATTGAGTTATTCAAGCAGTTTCCATTGGGATGAATTGGAAATACACAATGGAAAATGCAGTTTCTCAAAGGAAAAATTTACATTTGCTGAAGTTTGTTTGTTTATTTTAAACATCGTCATGCAATATGTACTTTTGGCCAGAATAAGACTGATTAAAAACAGAACCATGTCTCAGATATTTCAATTTTCTAAATGTCTTCTTGAAAACAATGCAACATACTAATCATATTTTACTTATGACACACTAAACACTGCTTCAGAAACCCCTGTAAGCTAGACACCTATTCTCCTTTAACAGCTAGGCTCTCTGGAGAAGAATTCCTCTTGTACTTTGGATTCATGGTGTATCAGGCTCATTACAGGACTCCAGGATATTTTTGGATATGCTCTTTGGAATTCTGTTATCCCTATTTTTGCCACAAGCTGAAACTTCTACAACTCCACTAAAAACAAATAGGTGTTTAATACTGAACTGATCTGAAAAAAATCAGGGAAATTCAGTAAATCAAACCAAAATATTTTGTTTCATTGTTGTCTTTTTACCTTATTTTTCAAAATTGGAACTAATTGCAATGGAAATATCCAAAATAAAGCATTCTTTCACTTTGGAGCTTTTTTTTTTTTTTTTTAGGTTTGCTCATCCATCATAAATGTCTAACTAGTTTTCATTGCAAGCTAGGGGTAGAAATTCCAAATTTAACTCTGTGCTACCCTTTGTCATGACAGAAAATGAAGAGCCAGGAAAACCAGGAATTAGAGTGAGACTCTCTTCCCATGTATTGATCACAGTGGGCTCATACTTGTGATGTTTAGAGCAATTTTGGACAGGTACAAAGAAGGGATCATCACTGCCTATTTTGAGAACAAAAGAAGCACAAAGACGGTTCTGCCTAGTGAAAACCAGCATGAAATTTTAACTGTGTCCATGTTCCGTCTCTGTCTTTACAGAGGTTTTGGCATCTCCACCAGAAGTCCATGGTTGTGGGAAAAAAAGTCTGACCCACTCCAGTGATTCTTACGAGCGATAGGACTGCTGTATTTTTAAGATGTGCCTAGCAAAACGCTTCTCATCTTCTTCATAGTGCTTGGTGACTCCAGGGAAACCCCAGACCCCCCCATCTTCATGGATCTTGTCACCTGGTCCCTTAGTGTATTACCCATGGCACATACACATTTTCCCACTCTGGGAACTATGACAAAGACAAAAGGCTTCACTATCATCAGTGCTTTTGTGAGCATTTTTATCACCAGTAGGATACATATTGATTTTGAACCAGTCTTGTTTGCCTGAACTCCAGAGCTGGCAGTCTGTGGACATCATTTCAATCTGTTCAGCACTCCCAGGCGTACGGTGCCCTCTTTTTATTTTTAAGGCATGTAATAAACCACAAAATTAATTCCATGTCTGATTTATGCCCAAAGCCACCATTCTGTGTTCTTCCAGCTGAGATTTGATTGGATTTCATTAGATTCTTTCCCATAGAGGCAGATAATTTTCTTCAGGTTTAAGTTTGAGTGTTTCTGGGTTTGTCTTGGGTTTGGGGTTGTTTTGTTATTGTTGCTAAAGAGCTGAAAAATGCATTCCTATATTTGTCTGTATGGAGCTATTCAGACAAAAATAAAGAACATGCCTTTTTAAAGTCAAAAGCACAAGTTTTGCATAGATGAAGCCTTTCTATACTTCGTTTCTTCTGTTCTTGCTATTTATTGACTATCCTGTGTCATTAAAAGGTATTGTCATGAGATACTTTTGGCACATCTCGTAAATGATTTACCTACCTAGATTCTTGGAGAATTTACTGACAATTCTGGCTTAGCAGCTATCGTCTTAAAAAAAAAAAATAGACCGGACACGCCTAGATGGGCTGGTAAATACCTATCCTACCTGATGCTTCCAGAAGGAAATAAAATATTCCCCTCTGCTCCGTTGATCCTACCTTTGAGAATAGATAGGCTTAACGATATGACTGGGAGTTAGCTAACCCAAGTTCTGTGAGGCCAGATAACAGGGACTGTAATAACACACGTCATGTTGTCAAAGCAATAGCCTGCACCCACCCTTTATTAAATGAACGTGCGTGAACGTGCATCATCTGACTCCTGCTCCCTCTGCGCCAGAGTGAGTCCTAGCTGCTCTCAATTGTGTTACCCCAGCTTAAAAGAGTCTGAGTGTGGCCCTGAGAAGATGTAACACAAGAAAAGGGAAGCCAAAGGAAAAAAAAAAAAAGAAGAAACAGTAAGATCAGAAGAGGACAAGCTGGGGAAATAACCAGAGGAGAAATAAGGTGACGAGGAACAAGCAACACAAGTTGATAACAGCTGAATTTAACTCAGACTTAAATGCTTTCCTATATAACAACACTAAACTGTTCTTGATGTTCATATGGGCTCCACCAGCTAGAGGGAAGTGCCTGAAACATTTTTTAACACACTGCAGCTCTTTAAGGAGTCAAAAGCAGCATGTGCCCCAGCTGGGTATGTCCTACCCAGCAAGCTGCCATTGCCATAGCCCAGCCTGTACGGTGCACGCTTCTGCCCTGCCCAGTGCAAGAAGAAATTTCATAGAAATCGACAATTTCTTTAAGGTCTGAGATCACAGCTTGCAACTAATTATAGAAATAAATAACTAGTGACTGGAGCCATCTGTTCTTTATTTGGCAATGCCTTTCTTATTCATGAAATTAGCACACCTGCAACCTACACGTCTTCCTGAGGATGGGTCACTCTGCCCTCTAAACCGCAGATGAATCGCTGGAGCACAGGGAACCCTCTGGAGATGTCGCTTCTTATCCTCCTTTTCCTCACCCCCAGGGAAAATAATTAATATGCTCAATTGAGTTTCATTAGTTATTCAGGTTGAGGAAAAGCAGTGACTAGAAGGTACAGTAGTAAATAGTTATTTATCACCATGGTTTGAACCTCATTATCGGAGCACGGGGTGGAGGGTTTGGCTCTGGCACTCCGACAGCCGAGCTGCATCCTTACTGGCAGAGCAGGAGCCTCACCAGGTGTTGCGTGAGCTGGGGACATACATGCAGCAAGCAGTGGACTCTGTGATGGGGAGCCCAAGGGGTGAAGCATGGTGGCGCAGAGTTACCCCAATACTGACCCCCCTCTGCCCCAGGATGGCCCCAGAGGTCCCACTGAAGCCTTCCCACCACATTCCTCCCTGCAGGGGTTTCTCATCTCACATCAGAAGGTGTGGGATGGACGTAACCCAAATCCAGAAAATTAAACAAGAGTTTTTCCATGTCCTCAGTGGGAATGAAATCAGGGTGTAATGTGGGAAATTCTATTTTTCGCTCTCTTTTTCTTCCCCGCTCTCATATTTCCCTTGTTTTAATCTTTCACATTGAGGTGTTCTGTACAACAATGATCATGGGAATGAATTTTAAAAGGATTATTAATTTTACTCTTTCGTTTTTTTTTTTTTTTTTGAGTTTGACTTTTAGCTTAAGTCGAAAATATTTCAGGTCTTTAGAGCCATAATTAGACATATTGTCCTTAACCAAATGCCAGATAATTTGTACGCACTTGAGGTAAATCTTTTGCTGGAAAGGTAGGCAAATATTGAAATATATAATGAAAATGAAAGGAGGCATGAATAAAAAAAAAAAAAACCCACACAACTATTTTAAATCTTTTAAATTACTTTCTCTTCTCCCTCTCATTAGTAAATATTTTAGCTATTCTTGCATTGAACAAATCCTCCTTTCAGGGCCTCTGTGTGTCTTTCTCTCTCATTAACATTCTTTTTTTTTTTATTTTAACAAGTCATAAAGACCTAGTTATTTTTAAAATTCACATCCTATACAGATGCAGGGACCAGAGAGAGAGAAATAACAGTGTGTTAATTCATTCTGGGCAGGGATTTTTTTTTCTTCCTACCTTTAGATGAGAGGGAGTTTTCCTTTGGCTGAAAACATTCAAAGTAAGTGCAGCACTTTGGGAAATAGCACATAAAGGGACTTTAGCAGGAGGGAGAAATGAAAAAGGATGGAAAAGTCGCGCAGTGACAGAGGTAGTCAGAGAATTTACAAATTATTTTTTCTGACAATGTAGACAGCTCTAGGAGGCTGCCTTCTCTTTCAAGATAAAGTCACTTGTCATTCTATTAGAAAAAGACAAGGGATGTGTCAGGAGTTATTTGAAATGTAAAGTATTGTTTTTAGCTTTTTTTCCTCTCATTATTGTAGTAGCAAAGTACTCTCTCTATGCTGATGGAGAGGCTGAAATTGCAGCAGATAAGGAGGGCTGCAGGACCAAGCGGGCTCAGAAGTTCCTGGGGCTGGGATAGACCATGGAGAAAAAAGGAATTTGGGGACCCACAGTACTGAAGACATGGGGCAAAGGAGTAGGTTTGTAACAGGAATGGGGGGAAACAGGGATAATCGATAGCTCTGTAATGCTGATCCACTCAAGAAGTACTGCAGGTGAATAGGGCAGCAGGGAGGTAAGGGACACAGCTCTGCATCAGGCATCCCCTAAGGACATCGGCCTGCACAGATGAGGAACCATCAGAAGATGTTCAAATGAAGGATATCAGTACATCAACTGTGTGCCTATCACAAGGCCCCAGATGCTCCCCTGTTGTCTGAGTCCCCTCCGTCTCCTCTCCCAGGCCTCCAAGGCTGGGTTTCTTTAGTGCTCTGCCTGCACTGAAGAGGAATACTCCTCCCAGAAAACTCCTCAGTGAGGTTTCTCCTCTCTTCACCAGTGTTGCTTGGAAGCATCACATCGATGCAAAGCGCAGCACAGTCACAAAACCACATTGCTCTGTATAGCTGTTTTTCCTTCCCACACTCCCTGACCATTTCAGAGTAATCCTATTACCTGAATACAAATCCCAGAGCTCTTTTTCTGGGCACCTCAGATACTCCTCACCAGCCCAGTCCCCCTGCTCCCAATGCAAAGGAAGTTTCAAACCAACTTTATATTCAGTGCCAGCCTGCTGCAAGCCCCAGCTGCTGCAGAGACGTGCTGCTGATAGACTCTGAAGCGCAATGGCACAAGAAACTCCAGGCCCTGGAAAAGTTGGTTGCCAGCTCCCCCTGGGGAACGCACTCCCTGCTATTCCGTGGATGGCAGCAAGGTTTACCCAGGCAGGTAGTGCTTTGATGTTCACAGCTATCCCAGCTTTCTTTAGCCTCTCCCTGTAATGGCTGCAGTTAGCAAAATAACACCGGTGGCAGATAAGCATCTGGTAACCCATGGCAACCAAGTTCCTTTAGAAAATGGTCTTCCGGTAATTTCATAAATGAACGGGCTTTTTCTCTCTTTTTTTTTTTTTTTTTTTTTTTTTGGTTGGAAATGGGAAAAAATCGGACAAGAGAATAAAGAAAGGCACCAGGTGTGTTTGTGTACACACATGTGTCCATGTGAGTGTGGACGGGTGCCATAGGCACCCCTGCATGCTGCAGAGAGGGATGCTCGGCTGCATCCTCCGGTCAGACAACATGGGCTTGCACACCTGCAGCCAGCTTTCTCTTTCCATCCCATAACTCCACCCAGGGTCTAGGGGTTTGGATATCCGACCAGCAATTTCTTCCAAATCTCACCATAGCAATGGCATGTAACTGCTAAAAACCCAGTTACAGGATGAGGCCAACAGATGAATTAGATAGATGTATAGAGAGGACCGCAGACTGTGAGACGGATATTTGTGTAAGTTGCTGTTACAAGATGAGGCTGATTATATTCCATTCTGGATTTGATTAGATTGCATAGGTAGACAGACCAGCAGAAATGAGCTGCCTGGTAGAGCAGGACATTTAACTAAAGGTCAGACAAAATTGCCCTGGAAACTGGTAGATACAGCAAAGTGTGGAGGTGGAGGTGGAGCTGTTAGGGCTGGTTTCTGTTAGAGACAGGAAGAGAGTTTAATTGCTGGAATTTTTGAAAGCTTTGTACATGCCTCACCTCAAAAGTGCCCTACATAAGCACACCCATACTGCAGCACACAGGCTGCCGTAATCACAGCGCAGGGATACCTTGCCAGCACCCCAATCAGCATCCTCAGTGCACAGCCTCAAACACTCCAGACCCTCACTGCATGGCCACAAGCATCCCCTGCTGACCACCCCTTGATGTGTCCAACTGATCTGAGTCATGAAGGAAGGAAAGCACAATCTTCCACTCTTGCCCTTTGCTGCTGGGATGGCAAATCCAGCCAACAGCCTCCTAACAGGGAAATACCCTCCCCGTTCAGAAATGAAAGCGATCAACAAAACCAAAACTGCAGGAGAACTGACACTCCCAGGCTGTGTTGACAGCATCTGTATTATTTTTTCATATATACTTTTCCCCCCTCTAAATTAACTTTTCCTTTAAATACATTTTTCCAGCAGGCCAAATAATTGGATTTTTCTTTGTTAAAAGAAGGGAACATAAATTACTCCTGTTGGGTGCAGATTAGGTTATGGGATTTCTTTTCTTCTGTCACCGTCAATGCCCCAGTGTCAGAGAGCTTTAATATTTAATGCATTCCTAATTAGTCTCCATTGGCCCAGGGCACTTAACAAAACCTGACACCAACCATCGAGTCAAGTTCATTTAGAGAGCACAATTACCCAACCATCATTTCCATACTGCAGCTGGATTACCCATGAAATTCCCTTCCCAACCCCCATCTTTGCTCCCACCTTCCCACAGTCGCAAGTTAATTACAAAAAAAAAAAAAAAAAGAGGATTTGATTCCAGTGACAGAAGATACAAATTATCTCATTTGGTCAGGGCAATGACATTTCCAAGACTCCTCTAATCGCTAAGAAGCTCTGCTGCATTGAACGGCATTTACCGAAGGATATTACTGCTTGTGTCACTCTGCTGCCTTGATGCCTTGTTGCTTTCCATGCTCCAAAGATCTGAAGTTCATGCTTTCCCAATGCACAGGCTGATCATCTGGGAAAGGAGCTAAAAAAGCATCTGGAAAGAAAAATAAAATACAACTTTAAATAACAATTATTTGCCCAGGGAGACTTAACCTTCAATCAACCGGCATGATAGGGCACATGAAGGGATTAGTCGGTGGTGATAGATGGCAAAGACAGAGACACCAATAATGATCAGGACAATGAGCTTTACAAAGAAACCAGGGGTTGAAGGGAGAGCCCAGCTTCACCGCACTGGAAGCTGAGCCAAAGCACGGGATATCCACGCTCTCCAGCTTTTGGGACCTAACCCTGGTGTCACCCAGGTGCAGTTCTTGATAAATCCAAGAGAAACAAGCTCTGAAGCGCTGTCTGGAACCACTGACCTTTCACTGCTGACTCTAGAGACACTAGCAATGCAAAATTCAGCTTCATGAATTCCCTTCTAGAGAAAGACTTTGGCTCTTTGCCCCAAAGAGCCCTGGGTATAATGGAGCTGGACAAAAAAAGGAAGCCAAGAAACGCACCAGGACTTCATTATTCTGACGCACAATAACCCAAACTCCACCACCAAACTGCACTAACCTCCTCTGCTGCCAGCTCTTGTTGCCACTACAGACCTCTCCGTGTGGCAACTTGGGCTAAAAATTGTCATTTAAGTGACAAAAATGCTATGAACTGAACCTTTTTTGGATGTTAATAACACTGAAACCAAACTGCTTTGTGGGGATGTATTGGCTTGACCTTCATTTTCAAAGAAGAACCACAGGAGCCTTCTCACAGATAATATCCACAATTACAGAAAAGATAGTATCTGTAAAATCTGTCACCCCATGACTAATTTCAATGACAACAACAAATGCAAAATGTATGTCGCATGCTGAAGAGTAATTTAATTTGAAACCTTAAAAAATGGTCAGTTAAAAAATACATAATATGAATTAATTAAAAATTGACATCCGTTTCCTCCTCATACTTTCCACACTGCTCATTGAAGATGAAACCTACCAAATAGCCTACTTTGCTAAATAAACAGTTATATGTTTCTCGATGCCAAAGTTTAAATTGCACAGCAAATTGCAACATTTGCAACCAAACCTGTATTCACAAATCACACAGTGTTGCTCCTCTTCGTCCACGGGTTGTCTGAAACTGCAGTTGGTGCAATTTGAAATGTTTGATCCAAACTCATTGACTTCAATGGAAATTTCCTCTCAACAGTGCCATGCAAATATTTTTCTTTTTCTCTCCAAGAAAAATCACCTAGCTCTGCTATCTATCTGTATCCGTTCAATATTCAGGAAATAAATCCCTCTACAGTTTCTAAAACTTCTTAAACCGAGCACTAAGAAAGCCCATTCCATGAAATTATGACATTTCTCTTCAGTGAGTGAGAAATAACCACTTGTTGTTGATCGTGTGTATGCCTCTTCATCCTTCTCATGCAAAGAGGCAGCAACTGAAGGGTTAATGTGGAATATTAACTTGTTAGACTGTTGATCTGCCCTGGGGCCATCGGGAGCTTAAATAGCCAACAGTTAATTAAAAATAAACTGACACTTTACTTTAAGGATAGTTTTAATAACCATTTATAAATGTTACATTAAAAATTCATGCACTGTTATCAACTTCTGCTAAGGATTTACAGCACAATGGAGGTGTTATGAATGTTTTATAGCTTCTGTGGAAAACCTCTTCCTGAACAGATATTTTCAGAGGTCTATACGTCTTCCCAGGGCTGCACCATAGGTACCCAAGACAACAGCAGCATGGCAAATACAAGCAGTTTCCCAAGATGCTAGGGCTTAAGTTTAGACTTTGCTCTGCAACATATGTGGCCAACGTATCAGAGGCCTTAAATATCTTGAGAAAGTGTTAAAAAACGCCTCCTGATTTCTACTCTAAAGCAGCAGCCCATTCAGCCAGGGTCTTTAGGAACAGCTACACATAGCTTCCCCGTGCGATGCACAGATCGGATCAGTTTTCTCAGTTGGTACGTCATAACCCCCAGGAGGGTCACGATAAACAGTCGGGAGCCTCTGAAAGTGCAGAAAATATGATTACAATCTAGAGCAGAGAAAACAACCTAATGCTCCAGAGTAATCTTCATCAGCCTCTCCAAATGCATACACACACAAGCAAACACGCTCACAAACACATCCGCCTAAACACAAACACATACTCGCCGTGCATGTATATAAGCTTATCATGGGTAAATTTTTTACTCCTGTTTGCAGCTGAAGAGAGGCAGCAAAACTGTTGTGCTTTCAATAAGCAGTCTTTGACCTGGAAAGCATTGAGAGACTCTTAAGTTATGCTGTCGAGTCAGGGCTCCCGCGTCTTCCCTTCCTGCCTGGCTGTGGTTGCAATGTGTGATCTTACCTTCCCGGAGCCTTCCTTCTCCATCTGTCAGGAGGGATGATAATCCTTCTCATTCATAGTGGGCTTGTACAGATAAACCCATTAATGTGTGGGAGGTAGCAAGATACTACAATAACTGCTACCAAAAAGATTACAGATAAAGCGAAAGTCTTATTGTCATTATTAGCCATTTTGAAACGAGCTTCCTTTGACAATGTTGCTGCCCCTTTTGTTTTAACTCTCATGCAGAATGGCATGATTGAAGCTGGCTGTCTACATGCTTATGGAAAACAAATTTAAGCTTATGGTTACCTGCTTATCTGTGCTACTTCTGGCTCATTCTGCATATCACACTGGAAGTGATATTAAGCAGGTGAGATGCTGAGTGTTGGAAGGAGGGAAATCTGTCTGCCAAGGCCCTGCATGGCACGCAGGCACAGAAGTGATTAAATCCACAAGGTGAGGGCCTGACCACCTCCTTTGTACTTAATACCATCCGTGCAAACCCAGATCCTCACTGTATAGGCACTGATGGAGAACAACCTTCAGACTCTGCAGCCAGCTACCAATCAAACTGGCATTAACCTTGCTTGCTTTTTCCTTTTTTTTTTTTTTTTCTGTTTTGCTGTGATTTAGAGGAAAGGTTCTGTGAGCATTGGTTGTAGGGCCTGGCAAGAAAAAGGTTAAAAATTAATGAAAAATACTTGGTGTCAGGCAGATGCCAGCCTCTAATTAGGGTAACTGATAATGCAATGTTGGAAGGTAGCAGAAGCCCTCAGGCTGCTATGCAAACACCCCTGAAGAGGAGATAAAGATGAAGTAGGCATTTGCCCGGGTACATCTCATCAAGTTTGCACCCTTAAAAGCAGCCAAACCAATGCTGGATTTCATCCTCCTGCTTATAGCTGAGGTATATTCCTGGCAGACCTCCCCAGCACCCCCTTCTCCTCTCACTCTTCCAGAAATGGCAGGGTGAGGGCAGCATCCTCGGAGGCCAAAGCTACAGAAGTGTAAAACCTCTCTGAGCTGCAGGGAAGTCTGGCCCTGCAACCTGTCACCTGTAGTGGCATATGGCTAAGGCATGTCCCTCCTATCCAGCTGCTCTGTGCCCAGCCAGCCCAGCGTGCACCCACGCTCCCCAAAGCTCGCAGGGGCACACAGCCAGCAGCCCCAGCAGGGCACTGGGCCAGATCTAACACCCCTCAAAGGAGATGAGAAAACATGGGCTGATTTTAGTGGGTGACAGGCACAGAGAACCTTTAAAATGTTGTCCTCTCCATCCTGCATTCCTACTCACTCTTCCTCTGCGCTGTTCTCTGAATTATTTTCATTCAGGGCAACTTCTCCTCTTTTCCCTCCAGTGACGACAGTTTTGTTCTGATGAAGTCGTGAGGTTCACTAAATATAGTGAAGGGCTGTTTCTGCAAGGACTTCAAAAAGCTTGTTTCATTTGCTTGGTTCCTTTCATCCTTTGTTGTCCCCGGTTGTGTTGGACTCCCAACTGCTACCCAGCCTTATCTGCTCAAATTTCTGCTGAGGACTTGGAGGCAACACAGTCAAAATCCACATGTGATACCCAATCTGAAAGCTGCTACTCCCCAGCTCACACAAATGAACAGAGGCTCAAAAGGGACTTCACATGCACACACACACACACACACAGAGCCTGTGGATGCCAGTCACACGCTCTGAAAGAGTTTCATCTGAAGATACAGGAGGATGCTGTGTGCATGGGCATGCGGAGGGTGCACATCCCACATGCATGCACGCAGGGGCTTCCAGCTGCTTGTGGCCACCCTGACCAACACCCAGAGAAGGCTCTTTTGGACATACTGGCCACTAACAACCATCTCTGCACCCCCTCCACATGCAGGGAGCGCTTCGCCATGCTGAAAAGCACCTTCTCTTTGCAAGTCCCAGTTTCTGCCTGCATGCACGGGACTCGCTGCTTTAGCCCTGCCTGTCTGTCCTTGCAGACACATCACTCGCTTCCACATGGCACACTGCAAAAGCCGTACAACACCCGTGCGCACGACGCTGTGCATTTCTCTCCCATACCCCCCCCCCACTTCTTTAGGAGCACAAAAAACGTAAAAAAAGAAAAAAAAACCCACATAGCTTTGGACTGAAACTAGGCCAGGACATCCTATCCCTCCCCAGGGTTATCCCCAGCCTTGTAGTTATTGCCAGCTCCTGGCAACTTTCATGGCAACCCATTCTTGCTCCGACTATGCTATAGCTTCTGTGAGCCAGGAAAAACTGGTGTTTTACGGATCCGATTTGCAGTTTTACACCAGATCCTGAGAAACTTGATGCCTGCGCATCTGCCATCAAACTCAGGCTTCTGGTAAGCCTATATACACGCAGTGATGAAGAGGCTTTCTCACACAGAAAAACGCATACTCCGCAGCATTCAGAGCCCCTACCTGGGCCAATTTGCTCCTTGTATTATTGCCACAGGAGGATTGTTGCCATGTGTTCACTCACCCAAATCTCCCTGCAGCATTTTTAATCTAATCTTCTCTGTAACTGCAAGGTGAGGGTCATTTATAGCTATTTTTCATAAAAATATTTCAACCCAAATAATAATAATGCAGAAGAAAATAAAAAAGAACCTGAGAACTTGTTGGAGAGGAGAAAACACGCATGAATTAAGCTCAGAGGCTTGTCTCCCTCTACTGGCCCCCAGACAAGGCAGACAGGAGTCAAACTCCTTTTTAAGGAGAAAAATACAGCACCAAACACAGCCGCCATCCTGGTTTTTTTCTTGCACTTTTTCCCTAGTCATGCGCACACCTCTGAGAGAAGCAGGGACAACCTGAAGAGGTTTTAGAGCAAGTGTCTCCTGTTCATTACTGCACATGCAACACCACAATATACCTAGCTCTTTTTTCCTTCTCTTTTTTCCAAGGTAAGGTTGTTCCCTACTGCATATTTCCTAGTGTTCCTTCTGATCTAATTTTCAAAGTCCCAGCTATAGATTTCCCTCTGAACTAATTAATCTGTCACTTGCCCCACAGCTCTCCTGCAGACCTACTTCAATTCAGTGTGCAGCATCGCTGCTGTGTCCCCCCCCAAAGCCCTAACCCAGGCTTCAGGCTCACAGGAGAGGCATTTTGGATGACCGGGAACAGCCGGGAAGGCTCTGCTGAGCTTTCCTGTAGGTGTTTTTGGTATGAGGGGGAGGAAAGGAGAGTGGATCTGATTTCAGGATGGAGACTTAGAGGCATAGACACCACCTCTCTCTGCAATATATCATCTCCAAATGAATTCTATGCCTTGTACCTCGAAGATGTGTGCGTGGGGTGAGGGAAGAGTCAGAATTTATTAAATAAAAATTTTCATGAGAGTAGTTTAAAACTCTAGACTTAACCACAGTCTGCATCAGGGTCTGAGAAAATCTGCAATTATTATCCCTGTCCTCATGATTTTTTGAGAAACTGAGGTTGCATTATATTGCTAATATTTATATCTACAGAGAAACCATGGGTTTAGGGTTCTTTGGTATGAATCTCGGCTGAACTGTCAAGATCTTAAACATTTTCTAAGTATCCGTGATGGTTTCTTTCTGCTTGATAATCTGCCTCTTGAAATCTGTAAGAATGGGTATCTATAATGAAGTGAAATCTGTAAGAATGTTCCCTGAGTGCTGTGATCATCTGTATTGCAAACAATTAGGGTCTTTCAGTGGCTTGACTCTCCAGAAATTACTCTTCTTTTTTTTGGTTGAAATGTTAAAGGAAATCAATGCTGTTAAGAAAAAGACATCATAATTTGCAGGGGGAAGGGCAAACATGGTCATTTTTAGCCATCATAAAAACAAAAATTGCTATCCCCAGCTTAAGTATTATTGTGATGAAGTTGTTTTTCCAATCAGAGTCCCATTTGTGCTGGATACTTTACAAGTATACTGGTTTACCCACAGGTAAGATCTCATTGGCATTTATATTAATATGCCTGGAGGGGAAGCAGGACAGAGTCCTTATATTAACTCTATAACTCTGCAGAAAAAAAGCTGAGAATTTTGCCATTTATGTCACTTTTGCTTTTCAGATATTGTCCTGTTCATACACTATCCAAAAGGAGCAGAAACTGCCCTAGAAAGTTTCCAGCCATTACATGGAAATGCAGACACCTCTGGAAAGAAACATGGGACCTTTTTGACAGCTTTATTACACGACACTTAGCACAGAGTGGAGGAAAAAAAAAAAGTGCCCATCTGAAATTGTGAAGGGGACACTTGGGGAGAAGACTGTAGGTGGTCAAAATGGAAAACAGTAAGAGCAACACCTGAATTCCTCAATAAGGAGGTGGAAGAGAATGAATGACCACACATGGATGGACAGTGGATGTTATGTTTTATACCAGAAATTTTCAGCCTGGATCATAGAAGCTGAGGCATCCATAAGCTTTTCCTGAGAGATCTGAGAAAGCCAACAGAGGAAAGTGAGCCAACTGTAAGGGCTTATTTTAGTCTTCCACCTCCAGCAGGCAAAGCTTTAGGGGGCTTCAAATCAAAATAGGGTGGAAATCAGTGTTTTCTTCCAAAACAGGTCAGCCAGACCCCATCAACACCACAAGGTGGGGTTAGTCCAGCGTAGATCCGCTGCCGACAAACGCCAGGTAGTGAATAATAATTGCAGTCCCACTTCCTGCAGCAATTTCTCCATGGAGGTTTCTTACTGACCCAGTGCAGTTTAGCTTGTGAGATGTGATGAAATCATAGCCAGAGGGTTTATGGCAGTGGCTGCAGGCTATTAAAGCTCAGATGCCATCCTTAACTTGTGCTGTGGGCTCTTCTTTATTCATGACATGACAGCCAGAGGATGAGGTGTCAGGCGTAACACTAACGTTTCTTGGCACCCATTGGTTTCTACTGCTCACAAAACTTTGCCTTTTTTAGGAGACGATTTGTGTATTTATAATTAATATGGATTAGATATTATTATCTATGCAATATGGCAGGCAAGCAGTTTAGAGAGGCTAACAGCTGTTCAACAATGCAAATGATGCATACATAAAGTACAGTTTAGTAACGGGATATTATTACCAACACACACAAAAGTTCAGAACCAGGGATGGCAAATATAAACAGCCACGGCATGGAAACTTTCCCAAGCTCTCCCTAGACATGCAGCTGAGGTGCAGGGAATGGACCCAGGCACTGGTTCCTCCTGTATTCTCCAACTGGTCTCACTGTTCACAGAAGTTATGAATGAATGCAAAAACAGCACAGCTGGCCTCAAAACAACCATGTAAGCTTTCCGTGCTTGGTCCCAGCCAAAAAACTCCCAATGCTTTTGTTGGCACCTGGAGTTTTTGAAGAAAGACATTGGATTTGACAAGCATTTAGTTGTGAAGGTTGGTCTAATCTAAAAATAATCCCCAGGGAAAGATCTGGCTGTGTGGCCTGTTGTCCAATTTTTTGCTCAGTGGAAGAGATGCTGCAGTCCTGGTGAGTCAGGGGGTCAGCCAGAAACCCCAATATGCTCACTGGACCCTGCTGGGCAGTTCAGGTGAACGAGACCTGGACTGATGTGCTTGTCCCTCTGCAAGTGCAGTAAATCTGAAGCACTCTGGACAGGCTGCACTCCCTCTCTATGAACCTCACAGAGCACAGCACATATTTCTCTCTAGGAAATCCTGGATGAAAATCCTAGCTCTATTTTTCACTCCAGTCACAGAGGCTTCTGCTTTTAGACACTGAGTTCTGCCAGCAAGATGCCCTAAGGTAAGGTTTCTCCCCAGATTTCAGGCTCAGTGATACATTCAAAGCCCATTGCACCTATGTCAAACTTTGCTCAGAGATTCCTCAGCAGCAGCACCCTGTTAAAAGTCCTGAAAGCTTCAGCTGGAGCCTATGCCTTATTAGACACCAAAGCCAGACAGTCTCCAAGAAACCAGGACTCAGTGGTTCTTGTGTCTTCAGGACTCCTTACACCACAAACACCAGAGTCCTGTTCAGGAAAATGTGCCACTCCTCTGCAAGAGAACTGCATGGGAATATGTCCTGCTCCACCAGACCCTGTGATTCCCAGGAATGAGGGAAGCAGGTAATCGCCTACCTTAATGCAAGCTCAAAAGAAGCAGAGCGCAGGGAGGACTTGCTCACCTCCTGATAACATCAACACATTCCTCTCCTCACTAGCATCCTGCAAGGGACTTGGAAAAGATGGTTGCCAGCCTTGCAGCTGGGAAGTCTTGAGAGAAGTAAAAATGAGGTAGAGAAAGCACTGCAACTCTGGCGTAGCCTCCACCATATGGGTGGTGAATGTAGTAGGGTTTGGCACCAGCACTCACACAGCTCCTCTTGTGCTTGTTAAGCCTGCCTAACTATATAAAATATACTGACAGGAGTCCTGTTAACAGAGCAAATCCAAACCAGCTCCTCTGCCAATATCCCAGTAAAGAACAAAGGAGTGAGAGAGAAGCGGGACACCACAGAAAGGCTTTAATTTTGCACTTCCAAATCAGCTCTCACACAGAAAGAGCTAGCTGGAGATATTGAAATGGGGTGAAGGGAAGAGGGGAACAGGAAAGATGTAAAAGCAGAGAAAAGTGAATAAAAATTGCACCTGTCTTCAGGTCTAAATCTGCACAGGGCACACATACATCTTGATGGGTCAGAATCTCAACCATTGCCCATCTCCTTCACTGAATCCTCCTACAAGGTGGTTTATCTAAGCTGTGGTGCCCAGTGGCTCCTACTCTGGGTGACAGACAAAATCCACAGGTCTCTTTTCCATCCTGACTTGTAATTTAGCCTGCACTGACAACACACAGCAGAGGGAAGAGCACAGCATTTCCTGTGTCGTAAATAAGGCTGAGATTACTGACAGCATAGAATAGGACTGACTATTGCAATATTTAAGCTACTGGGTGGGCAATTCATTAAAACAGATATCTTGGGCTTTAATCACTCTGCCAGGCTGCCATCTGCTTCTCTCATGCTCCCTCCTGGCTTAGGCCAGGTCTTAATGTAGGAGGGGACAGCTTGTGAGAGGCACTTTAGGGTCTGTCATAACTCAATGTGTGTGCACAACTGAGCTTGCTGTGTGGTGCTATGAATCCTGTCTCATGCTTGCAACCACAATGATCCTGCTTGTGCCCTGAGAGGGGGACTGCAAGAGCATGAGGGGTCCCAATGTTTGGTTTTACCTCTGGGCTTAGGCTGGGAACAGAAGTGATCAGGGGAGCTGGATCCCTTAACCTTGCTGCCGTGTCAGCAGGGTTTACGAAAAGCATCTGGCAATATTTACAGAGATGTTATTCACAGATATGAAATCAATTCATCTCATCAGCTTTCTTGTTGTGATTCTCAGTGGCAAGAGTCTTCTCCAAAACCTGAGCTCTTTCTGTCCTGTGTATAACCTTAGACACAGTGAGGAAAACCTTTACTCTCTGTTTATCTTTCAGATTTTGGCTCCTCTTGACATGCCTCCTTCCCATATTCCCTTTCAGGTGAGGTATGGCTATATTTAGCTACCTTTACTAACAGTAAATGCTCACTTATTTCTCAAGCAGACATAGTGTTGTCCAGCCACCAGCTTCCCTGCTTGCTGGTAAGCCAGGGGAAGGCTGAGCTGCTCTAAATGGTTTAATGTCTTAATTTCTTCTCCCCATTGGCACTGCCCCGAGTGAATTGTGGGTCCCCAAGAGACAGGAGGGAGGTCCCAGAGGACAGGCAGTATCTCCTAGCCTCCAATGCTGGAACTCAGACACAGACTGGCAAGAGGAGAGAAGCATTCAATAAATTCAGATTCCCCTTGAAAGACTTGAGAAGGCTCACAGAACCATATGCCAGCAGAATGGAAAATATAAATATCTCATAATGAGATAGGCACTTGAGTCTCAGGAAGATTAAGAGAGAAACGCAGAGAAAAGAACGGATGGCAGTGGGGCAGACGGGGAAGAGGAAGCATTTCTCTGGCATTTCTGCCATAAGGACTAAAAGATCCCACGGGTGACAAATTAAACATGTTATTATTCCTGGGCAAGATGCTGTCATTTCTGTTTGCTAAGGCTCCCAATTCTCTGCCCACATTTTCCAATAGCTGGCCTACATGGGGAGCAATTATGGCTGGGCTGAACTTTGGGAGGAATGGATCCTCGTGTGGCTTCATGCCCACTGGGCAGGGAATTTGGGTAGACTTGACTGAAAATAGACAGATGGTCTTGGAGTCCTATGGAGCCGAGAACAGGGATGAATTAGAGACCCCTTCTTTCCCCAAAGACAGCAGCAAAGCTGGGTTTATGGAGATGAGCATGAATCATGGGAAGAGACATGGGGCACATCACTTAAAGCATCACTGGATGGAGCTCTCATGTCATGGTGAAAAAGGCAGTGCAATCTGGGTCAGAGCACAGGATTCTGCCTTTACTTAAAGAAAATAGTTAATACTGGTTAAAAATAGTGATGTGGTTTTTAGCTACATGGCAGCTGGTACCCACCTGGTGTCAGAGACCAGGGGCAGCTGGAGAGCTGCCTGCAGTGTGCTACCTCCCTACTCCCAGGTCTCTTCCTGACAGCAAACTCATCTACCCAAGCTCCCTAAAGGAACTCCACAGACACAAAGATTAAGGAAATATTTAGCCAGCCAGGCAGGAGCAGTGTCCCAGTGAGAAGTCCATCTTAACCAGTAGGGGTTCAAAACTAATTTGTCCATTTAATTTCCAAGAAGTTGATGCCTTCAGTGCAGTAAATGAGTCTTGTAAATGGAGGTCACAGCAGGGCCTGTTGTTTGCTTTTGCTCCTGTCAGAAGCCAAGCATAAGGGCTTTCACATGCCACTCTGCATTTCAAACCAGTAACAGCAGCCTGGGAGCCTTTAAGTAGGCCCTAATTAGCGCTGATAGATTTCAGGGTGCTCTGAGGCTAGGTTGAGCAGCCTTTGCAGAGCTGGGAGGCAGTCTCCTTCATTGCTTGAATGACAAAATGGCTCACTGGGACCTGGTTTCGAAGCAGCTCAATAAAAATGGTTATGACATGGCCACAGGCCTTGAATTAACAGCTGATCCAACAAAGAAAAGAGGTGAAACAGCAACCAATTAATGTTTCTTCTTGTGCCATCTCCAAAAGACAACCTTCCAGAGAGCTGCAGGTTTAGATTTCAGCTCCTTACCTGCATTTTCTCCAGTCCTTTGGTTCTGCAAAGGTAGAGGTGGTTCATATTAAAAAAAGTGCCAACTCATAAATTCCTGGTACTTTTTAACCCCTCTGTGTTTGTTTGAGAGTTTATGAACTTCTGCAGAATTATTACGATTAGGTTAAGTCTCAGTCGTTTATGCTCTTGGCATGCCTCCAGTTGTGACAAGTACGTATATGTGAGAAGTATGTGACCTGTATGTCTTTTACTCATAAGACTATAATTCTGCATGGATTCTATTCCAGTAGGGGAAAATTTCCTAAGAAAGCCAAAAGAAGAGACAAATTGTTCCGTAAGAATTAATAAATCCCAGTTTCCATATATTTGTGCCACTGTTTCACCCCCAACATTTTCCCCTTAGAGACATCTTGCTAGAGGCATTTATGATCTTAATCACCACCCACTCTGCATTACCTCTGGCACTCCACCCACACCAGCTCTTTACTATGAGCTGGATACTTTCACTGTAAGCTGGGGTATATTATGTTGGAGCTCTAGCTGCCATGACTGGCTGGCCCATGCAGGCATGCACGATGACCAGTCAAAGGGTTCCCCACTGCAGTGGATCATATTCGGTCTTGCTCAGAGGAGTACACCCCTCACATGCTGTGCTATATGTAAGCTGTGTAATCTTGATGTTAGTGCAGTGGAGGTACAGGCTATTGGGTAGCAAATGAAAGCACGCTGGAGATACCTTTGCTTTTCATTGTCTTCTTCACATACTCTCTAGATGCAGTCACTGCACCCCAGGGAATATGTGAAGCACCGTCTGAAAATATGTGGGTAAACTCATGAGTCATCATTCATCAGTCTGTGTTCAAAACTGCTCCAGTGCAGCAACCATGGACAAGTGCCTGCTTTGATTTCTCTGTACAAAGGAGCACAGCTATGCTGGTTTTGTGTGCCTCTTTGCAGACTGTACACTCTGTGTGTGCCTGTAGGTCACTTAAAGCCATAGGACCCAGACTCAGTGTTGCCCAATGCTACTCTGCTGCTGACTCAGCAACAATACAATTGCCGTGCCCAGTTGGAGAACCTCTATTACACACAGCAAATATACTGATGTCTGCACAAGTTCAAAAAGGGTGTACTGACTTTCAGGTGTGAAACAAACTGGAATCCTGTGTTCTTGTCTGATCACGGCAGTGATATTAAACAAAAAAACACAAAAAAACCCCCAACAGTAAGGAAGTGTGTTGTGTTTGGAAAGTTAATGCGGAAGGGCAAAGAGTGTTATCTACAAATGAAAGGTACGCAGGAATGAAGGAGGAGAGGAAAAACCCAAAAACTACACAGTGTAGGGGAAAAAAAAGGGCAGTTAAGAAGTGATTTAATTGATAATGGTTTAGATAATGTCAAGTGAAGTTTCTATTCTCAGCCCAAGTGCAGATGATGAGGCAAAAGGACTAAATGTAGAAATTAAAGAAATACCCATTCAAAGCTAAACTGAGAAACCTTTTGTCACACAGAGAATCATAAGCGTGTGAGAAGTCCCAGCAGGAGAGGTTCTCAAGGCAAAATAACACTGGGGGCATTCAGGAAATAATTAGCTGGCTTCCTGGAGGGAGCAAGTAGATGTGTGTGAGGAAAGGAGGAGTGTGTGAGAGGAGGGGGAGGACTGGAATGAGATAAGATTCTAATAGAAAGAATGGATGAGGAATGAGGGGTCTTTAACTCATTCCACGCAGGGGAAAAAAAGTAAGCAAGTAAGTAAAGGAAGAAGAAGGTCTGTTATGCTCAGTTTAATGAGCTCCTCTGGAGTGGCAGTCTAGATCAGATGTGTGAAATGAGGCTCCTGTCTCAGTCGGAGATAAACTGTCCCCAACTCACAGCATCATCTCTGCGGGTGGCCGCTTGTTGCAGAGCAAAGTGACCCATGGGCTGCTCCTGATCCCTGCAGCCCACGCACACGTGTTGGTGAGTGTTTGCTCTTCCCAGTTCATGGTTATGTTGTTCAAGCCGTGCCCAGCTGGAGCCCCTGGTATGGCTTTGCAACACTCGTTAGGCTGGAGCTGCGTTGCTCTTGCACTGATCCCCATTTCCATCAGGGATAGCTGCATTTGTCAACAATATTATTACTGCCATTACTGACGCTGCTGCAAATCAAAGCATTTCTGTCAGAACAATCCTTCCAGCTCTCATGGGAGGAACTACTCACTCCATCTATCTCAGACACCACATGTTGTTACAGAGAGCTGCCCTCTAAACATACTTGCCTCTCTCAGTTGACTACAAATGGAGGTCACATAACCATCGTACTGTCAATGCATGTTTTGGTGGTTCAAACTGTGAGAGGCAAATCCCACACCGCAGGCAAAAACTCCAGGGCAATGTACTTGCAGTAGGGCCTTGGGTTTTTTGCCTGGAATTTCTTGGAGTACTTTGATGTCATTACCCTTTTGCAAGTACCTTCTGATAATTCTTGTGCAGGAAGTTTCTGCCACAGTTGCCCTACTCTCAGTAGTTTCTCATTTTTTTTTACTATAAAAGTGATGAATGATAATGCTTTTAAAATTAATTTCCATTCTAGCTGCTCATGACAGCCCCTTTGTCTGTGTTACTTGGGACAAAGTAAAAAAAATTAAGAAAGGGATTTCATGGGTTTTATCCTCAGTGCTAACACAAAAGAAAATCTAAAACAGTAAAGAAAAACTAAGCACAGGCAAAAGGTACAAGAGCACAGAAAGACATATTGAAGATGTTTTTCTGTATCAAACACATTCTGTGATTTTCTTCTTTCACAACCATACCCAAACCAAAGGATATTCTTTTTAAGAGAATATGTGGAAGGTTTCTGGGCTCTAACCTTGAAATTCCAACACATCCTCCAAGCAGGTGGCAAACTTCTTACCCTAACTGCCTGTCAACCCTTAGTTGGAGCACTCACCTTTAAGGAAAGGAATTCACTGTTTGGGCCTATTCAACAAGTGGCTTTTCAGCAGTAACTGCTAACAAGGAAACCAATTAGCACTAAAGGTACTAGTGGCTTTGCTATATAAGTAGGGGTCCACTAGGAACCAAAGCGAGACTGCCTCGGGATCTGACCTGACCATTTAGCTCAGGCCACTGAACAGCTGCTGGAGGCTAATCACTGCAACCTGTTACCAGTCTCTGGTAGATCTGAACCACTGGCTGTGACATCCTGGTGCAGTCATGTTCTCATGACAGTCTTTCCCCCATACTCAGAAAGGTTCCCTGTCATTAGCTGTCCCTTCTTCCACAGTCTTGCTTCAGTCTCTGAAAGAGGCAATCTGTTCTAGTCTCTGTCCTTGCTTTGATGCAATGTCCTATTAATGACAAATCCCAGTAAAAGTGGTTTGTAGATTGCAAGTAACAGCTTGTCTGGAATGTTTTAGAGCTGCCAGGTACTAAGTATGCATGGGATGGAGTCCAAATGCATGGGTCAAGCCACTGAGAAGGGGCTGGGAGAGTCTTGCCTATATCTAGGTGGTCTGAGACAGTGGAATAGGTTATTAGTCAAAATCAGAGCTCAGACACCACTGCTAGAAACCTCTCTCCAGTCTGTCTCTCAACATCAAATGGTCTAGCTTAACATACACACCATTCTGTTGGGTATTTTCTAGAAGAGTCTAAATCACCATCTGAAAGCAACCCCAAGATCAGGTCTGTCCTCAGGCAAAGGAGCTTCCCACTCTTCACAGGTGTAGAAATCCAGAGCAGATTTCACAAAGAGCAATCCCTTTTCCCTCAAATAGCTGTGGATTTCTGCTGGAGGACTCAAGGCAGACCCTTCCCCACATACTTCCCCCAAAGTAGGGGTCATCTCAGATCATCCCAGCAGGAAATCACTGTGCCTGAGCAGAGAACTAGTTTACTCCCTTGCTGCTTTTCTGCAGTCTGTTTCCATTCCTTTCTATCACAGTCTGCCAGTGCAAACAGCAAATGCACATTCTAACACCAGTCACAGCTGAGAAAAAGTCACTGAAGCCTAAATCCCACTCTCAGGCTATCCCTAATGAGATGAAAGGGAATAGGGCACTGTGGCTGCAAGCTACAGTTTAAATGGGACAGAAAGATGGGAGAAAAGCTAGTGTCTTCCCCTGAGGCCCCTGACAAGGGGTAAATTAATGAGGAGATACAAAGGCTGGAGATTAGCATTTGGGTTTATTGAAGGAGAAGAGATTGTAGGAGGTCTGGAAGGGGACAACAGAGAGCATATAAACCCTTTAATCTGGCAGATAGCGGCTGTCGGGGATACATGTTCCAACCTGCTCCATGACACTGTAGATCATGTTAGCCTTTGTGCTGGTTTAATTGGAGTTTTGCAGTTGCCCTTGGTCACTGCTAATTGCGTTAATTGAAATGGCGCGCATCTGCGCAAGTGGGAATACATGCCTGTGTGGGTTTAAGAGGAAAATACATCCTCAGCATTCCTAGCCATTGTCCGATGAGTTTGGGCTGAATTATGTGATTGCATCAGCTGCCTGCCGTGCTTTAGAAAAGCTGGTTGGATTTATTGCAAGCTTATAAAACCCCAGCTTTAGGTTGCATTGGTTGCACTTGGTTACTTAAGGGAAGGGGAGAATAGAAAGAGCATGGAGCAGTTGTCTGGTTTTGTAATGTTCACCCTGCTGGGGTGGGATCTCTGTCTGTACCCCCTCTTCCTACACTCAGCATGTCTTCTCTAGCTGACTAAGGGTTATATGTGCAGCAAGCTGATTTCAACCAGGAGCCCCCCATTTTATACATGGATTTTTTTCCAGGCTGAAGGCAATGAAACAGGGTCGTACTGGGAGCCTTAGAAATATCATAAGACACATCTGAGTGGAGGAGGAGACAGAAACTCATCTATCTTCCCTACCTCTGAGCACATGTGATCTCATCAAGAAATTGAACACATAACTCAGTGCACCTCTGTACCCAAACTGTAATTGCAAATATGGTAATAGGCCTTAGCATAGTGACAGGTGTCTCTTCTGCCTAGCAAGTGCCTTTTACTATAACCAATCATCTATAATGGCATGAATCCCCCCAGAAAGCAGAGTCCATCACTCCACCACCTTGCAGAAGGTTCTCATCTCTAGACAGTCACATGAAAGCTGTAACTGGAGTCAAAGGAGTCCCATACTTTGCAGTGAGAAGCCCAAGCTAAGGGCAGGATTTAAGAAATGTCTCTGTACATGTTGTTCCCGTTCTGGCAGCTGACTGCCTGGGATCTTCTAAGGTTTTTTGTTCTCCCTAAATTCACAGGGAGATGAGGTGCCATGGAGTCTGTTTGTGCCAGTAACCTAGGAGTTGTGCTGCTGTGACAGCAGGACTAAAACCTTTAGTTGTATGTGGGCCTAAGACCCATCATTGCAAGGGACTGGAAGCTTGCACAGATTTTGGTATGAGGAAGTTTTGGCAGCCCAAGAAGATGCATCACTTTGAGTTAATTTATAAGAACTTGGACAGGGAGAAAGTTCATTTAATTGAAAGATGTAATTATCAGGTGTTGGAGGCAAAGGGGATCATTAATTTCTGAGACATACTGTTGACTGAGCTGTCCTCATTTTCATTTTTCACTCCATATCAAGGCTGAATCCATGTGCTGGGAGGCTAGAAGACACCAGATCACTGTTAGTCTTCTGTTTGTTTTATTTTCCACAGGGCAGAGGTTCTTCTTTAGCCTAACAGTAACCACAGACTGTGCAGTCCTGCCCTGCATTCTATGACAACAAGAGCTCCCGTGGGGATCTTGGCATGATTTCATCAGGGGCTGGACCCAGAGGACTCACAAACCTGCTGGTAACAGCGTAGACTGGACTAAGGCAGAAGGTGATGGATTACACAAACCACATCCAGTGATGGAAAGGAAGCTATGATCTCCCTTAACACATCTCTTCTTCCTTTAGCTTTAAGACTTATATTCAGCCCTGAAACAAAGAGGTCCATGGTGCTTAGCGGATACAAGAACTCCTACAGGAGAGAATCCCATAGGGGGCCAGTGAGAGGTTGTGGCTGTAGGCTAGCCGTGTCCGTTGCCAAAAAATCCAAATCACAAACCTCTCCATCTGGATTTTTACACCCATCCCACTATTACTCCCTCCTCACTTCCACCCCTAACAGAAACCGAAACTACCCTGTTGTCACCATCCTTGCATTGGTATTCCCTCCAGTTTTCCAGTCTGCACTTAGATTTATGATTTATTTAGAACTGGATTACACCGAGGCTCAAGGCCAGCACTCCCTAATCCGTCACCGTCCCTGCCACGGCCATACACAAACATTTGTTTTAGCTGCGTCAGCATCCCTGGCTCCTGAAGAAGGACGCCCATTGTTAATTGCTATAGCAACCACGATTCAGGGTTTGGGCTTTTTTCTTTTTTTTTTAATACTCCTTTCCCTGCTGAAAAGCACTGGCATTGTCAAGTGATAGATATTTATAACTTAATATAACAGTGGCATGTCTAAGTTATGCAGTTGAAATGCATCACAGCCGGAGTTGTTCTGTTATTTGTTTTTGTGCTGAATAGCAGCAAGCACTTTAAGTTATTGTCCTCGCACACCCATAAAAAGGGAAAAGAAGGGATGTATAATTGTTGCTCATATTTATAGCAATTGGATGCAGAGTGCCAGGGTGCAAGGAAGTCTGCTTTCAGCAATGTCACCCAAGATGATACTGAGGACCATGTTCCTTTCAAATACGCTGATCATGAATGTCTATTTGAATTGGGAAATGAAGGTTTTGGGCTTGGATGAACGAACTGATTATGCCAGGGATATTTTTGGCCCCAGCTGGCTAAAGTTTGATGAGCTAAGATACGAGCACACTCAAAAATGTGGAACCAACACAAAAATAATGAGTAAGCCCTTTGAAATTATCAAGCACAAGCGCAAACCAGGAAACAATCCATCTTTAATGCACCATGACACACATGCAAAGAGTTTGCACTCAGCCTTTTCTTACTTTTTCTAGGCGAGGCCCTGTGGTGATTTATTCTTCTCCGAAAACCCTTCGAGCAGCCATGGTACTCTGACCACACACTTACTACCTCTTGAGACAACTCAGAGAGGACAGGGCAGGAAATCACCAGGCTGTGGTCTCTCCTCACAGACTCTGCACCTGATAGAAGTTTACACCAAATACTTATGTGTGCATGTGTAACATGAATAACAGATGTCACTGCTAAGGAAAAGACTAGAAGTTGAAACCCTGTTTATTACCCAGAAATTTTTAAATTTGATACAGCACAGTCATATGCAATGTCAAGGCTGAAGCATGCTGCAGGTCAGGTATGTTTGTCAAGTGCCACGTTGAGTCTCGCTCCACAGACAGCTGCTCTTGTAAAGCAGGAGATTTTGTAAGGGAAGCAAACCTGAACACAGCACACACCACCAAGTCATGGATCCACCTGCCGTGAAGGGGCACAGGGGTGCAAGTGATGCCTGAGCCAGGAGGAAGCTACAGCACAGGAACAAGTGGGCTGGAGAAAAGACCAAGCAAAAAACCTCCTGTTGTGAGGACTGGAAGAAAGGCAGGGAAGCCAGGGTATGAAAAATAATCTGTGTCAAAAGAAAGCTGAAGACAACATGGATCAAGTGGTATGAGAGGACAGAGGTTTAGAAGAGGGGCCTGCACGGACTGTGCTGTGAAAAATCCAAGTTGCTTGTGACTGCAATAGGGCCTCTAGTCAATGGCCTTTGCATGCTGAGGGAAGCTCTGTCGACAGATGCAACAGCAGCACATGAAAAGGAAAACTAGAAATCAGTGAGGGCCAGATAGGAGTTAAGATCTTATCGAGGTCATTGGATAGATTGAAAAACATGTGGAGGCATAGAGGAGATTTGGAGAAAAGAGGGAGCCAGAAGAATGGGTAAGCTGTCTCTAGAGAGCTGGAAATAGCCTAGGGGATAACAAGGCTTACACAAGGGACAGTACTGCAGCCACTGCAGAGAGCACCTGAAGGAGGCAGAGCCATCAGGGTGGAAATCAAGGAGCCTCCTAACAGGAAATGCAACCCTCTGTTTCACCACTCTATGTTCAGCTACTCATGCCTCATCTTCCCATGGCTCAAAGCCTGGCTTCCATGATGCTGTTAGCGCTTTGGTGACCCCAGGATGGTGGGGGAGTCCTGCCATACCCTCTTCTCTCGCTCTAGGGAAACAAGGGAGGGGGGTGGGCTGTGACATGGGCAGACATCACAGTGCAACGACATGGGATATCGTGATAATCTGTCTCAAAGAAAGGAGAGACGTTCCTCCTTCTTTTGGACCCATTCTGCGATGAGGCCCATTTGTTCCTCTCTTAACACTCTGCTCACAGCATGTGCCCTGTCACTGCACATCTTTGGAGGAAAGCTCAGTTAGACTATGTTCATCTCATCCAGAGGGCATTTTCCATTGTGCTCTCAGACTGCTTTTATTGCTCAGCTTCTTTAATGCAGTCTTCCCCAGTCTGTTGTGGTTTTGGATAGTTTTTGGCAGATCAGGTCACCATCCTTATGCTGAAAGGGAAAGCTGCCCAGCTCAGCTGCTCTCGCATGAGGTACCTGACGCTACTTCCCTATAGCTGCCAGGTGGACTGGGGACTGCATAAGAAATGGCTCGTGACGCTGGGGTGGAATGAGGTAGGGGGAGGTAGGGCATTTTCTTAAACAGCTTTAAAACCCATCAGTGATTTGATTTGCTTTCTGAGAATGGTTTAGTTCAACAAACAATTGCAATCTACACAGTCGCAAGGTAAAATGAAAAGCCCATGGGCATTAATTATATATATAGATATTAAAAAAGAAGCTACTGCTTAATTATTGTTTGCGAATCTCGGTATTTAAATTGACTTATTTGCAAATGTCTGTTTAGAAATTGACTTTGTAATTATAAAGTCGGTGCAGGCATATCACAGGCCCTGGAGGGGTCTCTAACGAGGAATGATAATGTACCAGGCAAAGTGAACTATCCTGAGCTGCATTTTAATAACCAAGAGGTGCTTGGAAGGGGGAGCAGAAGGTCCACAAGAAATCCCAAAGCCAACAAAAGAAGAAGCAAGAGACAGAGGATAGAGCGAGCTGGCTCCACAAAGCAGAGGGCTAACATGTTTGAGAAGGGGCTTCAGGGGAAACGGCATCTCTTCCTGAAGCCCCTGCAATAGGAGTGAGTTGGCAGCAGCCTTGGTTTCAGCTCTTGAATGAGAATGAGGCAGTCTGCTGGCAGCAAACTGCCGGCTGCTGCAAAGCTGTAGCTCCTTTCCAGAGGAAAAGACACCATCCAGCACGTATCCAGCCATCTTTTCTCAGTGAGCACTGCCTGGAGCAGGCAGTATGGACTCATGTTGATTATCCATAAGCCCCTTCATGGGCATGTTTGCATGCAGGACTGAGGGCAGCTCACACTGCCTGTTCTCCAAGATATTAGTAAGTAAGGTGGTTCCCAAACTTAAAACACCTTTTGTGGACTTGAAGACATGTTAACCAAACTCTATGGCTGGTTATGTACAAGATCATGTACAAGAAGGTGTGGAGGGTGTCTCCACAGGCCCATGGCTATGCTCTATCATGTGAAGCAGATGAGTTTTAATGGTATACAAGGTTTTCTGAGTAAAGAGGGGCATATTTTACCAGGTCACAAATCCCTGTCAGTACCACAGCATGTGCGATAACTCTTAAGATTTAACTTCAGCACATGTTTAAGTACATCAAGGGTGAAACAAGGCTGTTCCATCACCTTTTTCTCTCCATCATCTTTGACAACAGCACTGCTAGGTCTCCAGATCTAGTGGTCTAGGGCATTTCTTCTTTATGGACCACCACTATTAACTTTAAAACCAGCCACTGGCCCATGATTTCTTGCACAGTTCATTAACCAAGAGGGAACAAAGCTTGGCTGCTAAGCGGCACATTAGCAAGATCAACAGCTGGCAGGGTGCAAAAATAATAACAAAAAAAAATTATCATAAGCAAAAGCTCTGGGTTTTTGACTCATCTGCTATGCATAGTCATGTTATCCCTTATTCGTGAGCATTCAGATGGCGCCAGTATATTCATGAAAATGTGGCAGCTTAAGACAAGGTCTGAAAGTTAAATAGGATCCAGCATCCTACTGGAGCAGAATAATATTACTCTTTGGAGTGAAATTATGAGTGAAAGTGTGGTCCTTGTGAAACCAAAGGCAAACACCCATTTTTTTCCATCACTGTGAAGGCAAAGGAACTATGTGAATTAAAAAACAACTGCTTCCCTGAACAACATAGCTGTGCCACTGTAAAAGCACAAGTCTGATGGACTCAACACCCTCCTGATCTGTCTCTCTAAATGCTAAGTGCTGCTCAGTGTTTGCTGTCTGTTCCACCGTGCAGCTTTTGCCTATTAAATACAGAACAAATTCTGCTTGGAACAGCAGTATATGCCTTGTTTGAGAGAGATAAGAAGCCCCACCCATTAAAACCAGTGACATGGAAGACCCAAATTCCTTTATGTCTGCTTGAGCTGGCCAGAAATAAGATATCTCCCATCTGGAGGCCAGGTAGCTGTGTTAAGACAGAGCTGTAAACATAAAATCACCACCAAGAGATCTGTTCATAGGCATATGGCCTTGGACAGTATATTCAGCCTGTATGGTGAAACTAGCCTGGTCAATGATACTTAGATTTTCTGGTTGTCCTGCTCACTAGTCCAATGCATTTGGTTTTTAATTATGTCAGTGAAGCATTAAAAAAAAAAAAAAAAAAAACCACAAAAAAAAGAAAAAGAAAAGAAGCAGCTTGTGTTGAATTTAAAAGGGGAAAAAAACCTCCAAGCATCTTGATTAGATTTGAAATGGAAGTGTAAGCTACTTGTCTCATTAGTTTAAAAAAATGTACATTGCATTTTAGTATCAACTTGTGTAACAGAGAAATGATCTGTTGTCCTTGTACAACCGCAACGTTTGTGCTGTGAATAGGTGTATGCAGTCACAGCAGCTTTCCCAGGCGTGAGATTCAGGCCGTAGGATCAGGGCAGAATCACATGAGCCTACACCGACTCCCATATTCCTCCCCAGGTGGGTTCTGCTCAGAGGTCTGTAGCATCCCATTTGCTTTTATTTTTTCCCACAATCCTTTAATTCAAGGGTTGTGCTAGGACAATTGTTGTTCAAACAAGAAGCATATTACATCTCATATTCATGCACTAATTAAAACCATCCAAAATCTCACAAAGTTTGTCACTGATTCAGAGAGAATGGGACCTGCAGATAATTAATGACTCTCAATGACAGTTCTTGAAAAATTGGTTTCTGGCAGCAATCCGCATATGCTGGATAGGTTTCTATTTTATAAGCCTGTTCTGTTCTTAAAGACACAAAAAATAGTGAAAGCAGGCTGTTCTTTTCAATATTAATTAGACCATTATTTATTTGGAAAAGAGAGTTTTTTGTTTTAGATACTTACATGTCAACTGCTGAGAATTCCACCCTAAGTCACTTAATAGCCCATTAAGAAATTGTTGTGATGACTAATTATTTATTACAAATTCAGAATCTGTTTACTAGATAGCTTTAGTTCTGTTAATTAATAAGATTACCTCGTAGATCCCAAACCCGTGATGCCTATTCTGGGATTGTCCTGAAATACAACATATGTGAAATATGCTATGTCGTGCATTCTCCTATTAGGGTGTTTTAAGTTCTGCATAAGCAATATGACTGTTCTGTGCTTCACTGTGGACATATCGTTAAGCCCAATTACAACTAACAGCTACTAATATCAAACACTAATGAAGGGCTTGATTTTACCTTTAGGAGCAATGGAGCTGTAGACGCACTCTGCCTTTGCACACATCTGTGCCACCAGCCAAAATAAATGGTGACAAGTCATGATACACTGTGGCTAGCCTGAGTTAGCCAACTGATGAGATTAAGGCAACCTAGATTTTAGCTCAGGTCATCTACTGGGGTTCAAGTCCGTCTTATGGACCTGAGTTAAGGTTGAACCAGGGGCCTGATGGTTCCCTTTGACCCCGGATTAAAAGAGGCATTTATTTTTCCTAGGAATTTATTCACAAGCTCAAATCCCGATCCTTCTCCCTCCACGCAGGAGCCTTTTCCCATGCATTCAAAGGCTCTTTTTAAACTTTTACACCTAGGCTAGGTAGCACAGTGCCCTGCCCAGATGTCCTAGCTCCAGTGGAGCATGCTACTGCAGCACTGAGACAACCAAGGTCTCTGCCCAAAGAAGCCCACAGTCTATACAGCGTTCATCAACTTCAATGGGCTGACCTTGAGGAGAGCACCTTGGACTTTCTCTGTGTGGAAACAGCACCACGTCTAATGAAAATCCATACCGAGAGGGTATGCAAAGATCAGACTCGATTAATTCTTTCCAGAGGTGCCTCCACAATGTCAACATTGATCTGCTTCCTAGTCTTACGGTTTTCTCTTGGCTGACAACCATATGCCAGTCAGAGCTCTGCTGTATTGTAAATTTTAACAGATATGGAGATAGGATCATTAAAATACCCTGAGAATACACAGCAAGTCATTGTTTTGCTGCTTGTGCTGAGAAGAATCTCACAGTAGCACTGAAGAAATAAATGCTATAGGCCAATCCTATGGCAAAGAAGTTAATCCTACAATGAAATTGGATGAAATGCCTGAGGATAGGGATCAGTGTGTGGGTGTCTTGTGCTGTCTATGCTAAAAAGTCACTGCTTTATAAAGCAGGCTTGTAGGACAATTGCAGAAATACACATGCATTTTATTTCTGGGAAAATAAAAACAGCCTAGTCTCTATAAGTGGTCACTCACAGAGTGCCTGTGTTTCAGACTGCCCTCAGATGTTTTTTCATTACAGATAGCTTAGGGATAAATCATTTTATCTTTCCAGAAGGCGGCAAGCTCAACCACCATCTGTCTTCCTACATATGCAACAGGACCTTTTGGATTCAGACTGTATTTCCACAAATCTGAAGTCATGTAGATACTGGCTTTTGATTCAGACCCGTAACATATAACTGAGACATGCAGCAGTCATTCAGATTGACTTCTGATAGACCTCGCTGGGATCTGGGGATATGGGTTTAGCTCCACCTCCAGTCAGCTATTAATTGCCTAATTGAGTTCAGGTGCAACCAACCTTTGTTAATGGGCAGGGCATCTTTTCATTATAAATACATACTTGGGAAGATTGTGCTCTAAGGAGGTCTAGTTAGCATCTCCAGGAAATGATGATCTGTTTTAACAGTGGCTACTATTATTAACAAAATCCACACGTTATGACTATGTCATTTTGATGTCCTTTTAAGGCCAGTTTCACCATTACTCAGAGATCTACCTTTATTTTGTTTGTTTGTTCGTTCATCTTCTATCCTTTTTGGTTTAAATTTCAGTCATATTAAACTAGAAAATGAAAAAAATGAGACACTTCCTAATAAAAAAATTAAAAAAAAAAAAATAGAGAAGAAATAGATAAATCCTTTTTTCCTGGGGCCCAAACTTTGAAATCAAAGCTATCTCACCCTGACAAATAATCACCACATGACAAAGACAACACATGCTCTGAAGATCTATCGAGGGCCCTGCTGTCCTAAAGGTCACAAGCATACATGAAAGATCACCTCGCGAGGGTGAGCGCTGCCCAAGAAAAAAGCATTGAGAATTACTCATCTTTCAAAGAAGTTGCAGACAAATGAGTAGGGCCTTTCGAAGGGGCGGCATGATTGCAACCGGATGTCTTCCTTAAAATGCCTCTAAAGGCAACAAGAAAAAGAAGTAAAATTAAACCATCAATGCAGCAGCATCTTTGCTACTCATCATGCTGACATTTCTAGAGAAAGAAAGGTTGAAAACAATCCAGAAAGAGATGTCTGTGCAGAACTCAGTCCTTTCCATGTGCTAATCTATTCCATTCACTTCTTGTGTCTCACCTGGACTGCGCCTCTGCGCATTTCCCAGCAGTGCATTAAACAACACATACACATTGCTGAACCTTCTGCTCCCATGCTAACTGCTTCGACTTCCACAAACACGCTGGCCAAGATGACATCACAAAAGTACCTAACCTCACCTCAAGAGCAGGAGAGGGACACTTATGAGAACAAGTGTAAAGGAAGAGAGAGAAACAGGGATATTTTATTGCTCAAGGGGAAAAAGAGATTATAATCGAACTGCAGAAAATTCTCCACATCATGGGTAATGGTGCCTGGGTTGCCTCTCTTTATCTTTAGTTAGAGACATGTGCACACCTGCAGGGCTGTGATCTTACTGGCATCATGGGGACATGGTGGGATGGCTCCTATGACTGGAGTGTTGGAATGGAAAGATACGGGCTCTTTAGGAAGGACAGGCAGGGGGGATGAGGAGGTGAGGTCGCCCTCTATGACCAGCTGGAGTGCCCAGAGTTCTGTCTGGGGATGGGTGAGGAGCCAACCAAGAGCCTATGGGTCAGGATTAAAGGGAAGGCAGGGTCAGGAGATGTTATAGTGAGGGTCTGCTACCAGCCACCCGACCAGGAAGACCGAGAGGATGAAGCCTTCTGTAGACAAACAGGAGCAACCTCACATTCACAAGCCCTGGTCATTATGGGGGACTTCAACCACTCCAATATCTGTTGGAGGGACAACACAGCAGGGCATAAGCAATCCAGGAGGTTCCTGGAATGCGTTGATCATCACTTCCTTCTCCAAGTGATAGAAGAGACAATGAGGAGAGGTGCTATGCTGGACCTTGTTCTCACCAACAAGGAGGGGCTGGTGGGGAACATGAAGCTCAAGGGCAGCCTTGGCTGCAGTGACCATGAAATGGTGAAGTTCAAGATCCCTAGGTCTGTGAGGAGGACGCACAACAAGCTCACTACCTTGGACTTCAGGAGAGCTGACTTTGGCCTCTTCAGGGATCTGCTTGGTAGAGTAGTATGGGATAAAGCCCTGGAGGAAAGAGGGGCACAAGAAAGCTGGTTAATATTCAAGGATCACCTCCTCCAAGCTCAGGGATGATGCATCCTGACAAAGAGGAAGTCAGACAAAATGCCAGGAGGCCTGCATGGATGAACAAGTTGCTGCTGGACAAGCTCAAACACAAAAAGGAAACCGACAGAGGGTGGAAGCAAGGATAAGTAGCCTGGGAGCAATACAGAGCAACCAGGAATCAGATTAGGAAAGCCAAAGTCTTGGTAGAATCAAATCTGGCCAGGGACATGAAGGGCAACAAGAAAAGCTTCTATAGGTACATCAGTGATAAAAGGAAGACTAGGGAAAATGTGGGTCCTCTGCAGAAGGAGACAGGAGACCTGGTTACCCAGAATGTGGAGAAGGCTGAGGTACTCAATGGCTTTTTTGCCTCAGTCTTCACCAGCAAGTCCTTCAGCCACACCACCCAAGATGCAGAATGCAAAGGTGGGCACTGGGAGAAGGAAGAACCACTCACTGTAGGAGAAGATCAGGTTTGACATCATCTAAGGATTCTGAAGGGTCACAAGTCAATGGCAGCTGATGAGATGCATCCATGGGTCCTGAGGGAACTGGCAAATGAAGTGGCTAACCCATCATATTTGAAAAGTTGTGGCAGTCTGGTGAAGTTCCCACTGACTGGAAAAGGGGAAACATAACCCTCATTTTTAAAAAGAGAAAAAAAGGAAGACCCAGAGAACTACAGGCCAGTCAGTCTCACCTCCAGGCCTGGCAAGATCATGGAGCAGATCCTCCTGGAGACTATGCTAGAGCACATGGAAAATAAGAAGGTGATTGGTGACAGCCAACATGGCTTCACTAAGAGCAAATCATGCCTGACAAATTTGGTGGCCTTCTACGAGCTTCTTACACCGCTGGTGGATAAGGGAAGAGCAACTGACGTCATCTACCTGGACTTGTGCAAAGCATTTGACACTGTCCCACATGACATCTTTGTCTCTAAATTGGAATCACATGGATCTGAGGGATGGACCACTCAGTGGATAAGGAATTGGCTGGATGGTCACACTCAAAGAGTTGGGGTAAACAGCTCGATGTCCAAGTGTTGAGCAGTGACGAGTGGCATCGTCAGGGGTCAGGACTGGGACCAGCATTGTTTAACATCTTTGTTGGCGACATGGGCAGTGGGATCGAGACACCCTCAGCAAGTTCACTGACAACACTGAGCTGTGTGGTGGGGTCAACATGCTGGAGGTAAGGTATGTGCCATCCAGAGGGACCTGGACAGGCTGGAGAAGTGGGACCATGCAAACCTCATGAAGTTCAACAAGGCCAAGTGCAAGGTCCTGCCCATGGGTCAGGGCAATCCCAAGCACAAATACAGGCTGGGCAATGAGTGGATTGAGAGCAGCCCTGCAGAGAAGGACATGGGTGTGTTGGTTAATGAGAAGCTCAACATGACCCAGCAATGTGCAGTCACAGCCCAGAAAGCCAACTGTGTCCTGGGCTGCATCAGGAGAAGTGTGGCCAGCAGAGAGAGGGAGGGGATTCTCCCCCTCTACTCCACTCTCATGAGACTCCCCCTGCAGTGTGTGTCCAGCTCTGTGCCCCCAACATCAGAAGGACACAGACCTGCTCGAGCGGGTCCAGAGGAGGACACATAGATGATCAAGGGGCTGGAGCACCTCCCTTATGGGGACAGGCTGAGAGTTGGGGGTGTTCAGCTGGAGAAGAGAAGGCTATGGGGACACCTTATAGCAGCCTCCCAGTACTTAAAGGGGGCTACAGGGAAGCCAGAGAGGGACTTTTTACGAGGGCATGTAATGATAGGACAAGAGGTAATGGCTTTCTACTGCAAGAAGGTAGATTTAGATTAGATATAAGGAAGAAATTCTTCCCTGTGAGGGTGGTGAGGCCCTGGCACAGGTTGCCCAGAGAAACTGTGGCTGCCCCCTCCCTGGAGGGGTTCAAGGCCAGGTTGGACGGGGCTTTGGGCAACCTGGGCTAGTGGAAGGTGGCCCTGCCTGTGGCAGGGGGATTGGGGCTAGATGAGCTTTAAGGTCCCTTCCAACCCACCCAAACAATTCTATGATTCTAAGATTCTATGATTTGTGCAATAAAGATTAGCAGACGGGGTCATAAAGGGAAATTAAAGTCAAATAAATTCTGGAGTAGCACTTGGTAAGTACCGATTTCCTACCATTTAGAAAAAGGAACATCAGGGCAAACGAAGTGGCACAGCATAAGGCAGCAGCCAGCGGAGAGAGCCACCCCACCATAAACATGGAACTGAGTGGGGACAGGCCTCTCTCTGGCCACAGACTGCCTTTACAGGAGGTTTCCTCTGGGAGTGAGGGACTGTTTAGTGTGGATACTGGCACACTCAAGCCCTGAGCACTTCAGAAATTGAGTTCTCAGGCAAGGTAGACATCAGAAGCGACTCTGGAGATGTAAGATATTATCTCCCCACTGTTTTTTTACTGCCCCTGTCCTGCAGGTTCCCATTTTCCCCAGGAAGATGGATAAATGTTCCATGAGGAACGGGAGACTTAACCTCAGTCCCTCTCCCTGCCCAGACCCCACACACCTATCCTTCCTCCCACAGCTTATACTGAGCCCTCAGACTTGGCACTGAACGGATGAGGAGTGCTCACACACAGCCACACTTCCCACTCAAGTCGTGGTGGCAGTTGCCAAGACGTAGCAAGGGGAGGGAGGCAGTCCAGGTCCACCCAGCAGAGATCTTCAGTCTTTGCTTGACAGACCCTTTGGGACCACAAGTCCTACTCCTGACTCAGTGCTTCACCTTTGCGGTGGGGTGTGTTGAATGTCTGCAGCCAGCACTGTCGGAAATGACAAGATGGTTTGAAGGCTATTATTCTAAGACTTCCCAATCTGAGACCCCTTCAAGAGCTTGATTCTCCAAAAGTGATGGAAAAAAATCTCTGGAAGTCAGGTTTCTGAAAGTATCTCAGATACAGAATAAATAAAACACATGGGGAAAAAAAATAGCCCAATGCAGGCATTACTACAAATCATTTTGGATCTGTTGAAAGCTCCTTCCTGCTCTTTTTAGAAGTGACTGTTGCTTGTTACGAATGTTTTTCCTCACCTTTCTTAAGTAATTTTTACTGACCTTCACAAAAATATTAAAGCGTTGCTGCCCAGTAAAATATTCAGGTAACTTTCTGAAGGAAAGATGATGTCTGTATTGAGGTATCTTTATTCTTTTCTTGAAGTGCCAAATTAAATCAGCATTCACCTTCCTCCCCCTTGCCTGCATGGGCAGTCCATGATGAAGAGGAAGAGGGTTTGGCTGTCAGAAGGTGTCAACTGGTGAGAGAGCTGGACAGCCCACCCCAACCTGTCCACTGTCCATTACTTTGATGGTGAACTGGACCTTACATCTCCCTGGAAGTCCTCTGCCTTGCAGCGTTGTGGGCAGTTAAGCACGAAACTGGCTCAGCAGCTGATACCACACTAAACTTTGCAGCAAGCCACCTCATCCTTATTCCTCAGAACTGGAGCAGTCATATACGTTGGGGTTATTAGACTGTCTTTGCAGTGCAAAGAGCCTAGTTAGGTTCAAGTGGGGTAAGAAAATTGGTCTTGCAAGAGTGAACTGGGACAAGTGGAGGAATAAAGCTGGGGTTGTGGGTAGAAAAGATGGACAGACATCGGAGAAATAAGCCCATCTGCGCTCTTCCCCACTCACCCTTTTCAAGGGAATGTGTTCCCAACTTTCATTCCTTTGCTCCCTCCCTCTTCCCCCGCCACATATTCTCTCTTGACTTATTTGATGCTGTTTGAAATCAAGCACTTGGTTTACCCTTCTCAAGCAGAGCTGATCTCTCCCAGCATGACTCTGACTGCAGCGGGAGGCACAGCGGGATGCTGGATATGGAAACCTGGCATTAGTATCACTTTCTGATGACAGCAGATCAGAGAGCTGGACCTGGGAGCGAATTAATATAGGGCTAGGATTCACTCGGAGGGTTTGCTGCTGTCATACTCCTCTCAAGATGTGAGAGAGAATTAATGCGAGGGGCTGGGATTTGCTCTGAGTGCTGCGATGGCTGCCTGTCATCCTCAGGGAGCAGTGGGACCCGGGGTGCGAATGAACACAGGGGATGGGCTTGCTCCAGAGCCTGCAGGCATCCCAGGGAGCAGAGGGGAAGGTCGCTTAGCTCCTAGTGACCTGCTGGGCTATCAGTTACCTGTCTGATCCACCTGTGCAGATGACTGAGGCTTGGTTGAACCTCAAATAAACAACCAGTTGGTGCAGTCTTCTTGCTCCGGGTGTGATCCTGAGGGATTCACGCTCTTCACTGTGGACTGATGCAAATGGGAGTCTGGTAGAAAACCATAGCAATGCCCCAGATCTCCAATCAACCAGTCAGCCAGGGGATAAGGCACCCTCAGATCCACTGGAACCCATCTTTAAGTGTCCTTGCACAAATAGAGTAGCTGCACCCAATGGGCCCCCTAATCACTGACCCTCTGTACAGGTAGGGAAGGAGAAGAGCAACTAAACTATCCACACCTGGGTAACAGAAATTGGGTTCGTGTTCAGGAGCTTCTGATTATCCAATAGCAAGGCCTTTTCCATAGACCCTCATTCCTGAAAAAAACAGTGTCAGGTGTCCTTAAACAATTAATCTCACCCTCTGAATCATGAGGGCCAACCTACAACTTTTTGCCTACATGTGGTCTGCCAGCAGAGGCTGTAGATCTCCATCCTCTCCCGTTCCAGTGCGGCTGACAAGGACTTTGACTGGGAGCAACCTGGAGATTTTCTGGTGGCCACAATCAGCCTGTTTTTGTTTTCTGAGGTCCACAAAGCACTTCCCTTCTTGTGGCGAACTTGTTTGCCCAACAGTGATGCACACTCACAAAGACTTGTGTACAGGTGTGTCTGTAACAAGCACGAACATAGAAAAGGGTGCAGAAAAGATGGAGAGAAAGATCTGTCATTGCAATAGAAAGTGATCCACATTTTGGGGAGGTTAATGTTTATCTGGAACAACACATCCCTGAGCCAGTGGCTCTGCGGGGCAGGAGGCAAAGGGAGGATTTGCTCCCTCTTTTCCAAGGTGGAGAGAGGTTTAGAGCCTGGAGTATAAACACAGCTGAGGATTTTGAAAAAAGACAGTATCCTTCAAATGCAGCCTAGGGATAAGATCAAATCATTGTATACACCGTATTTCTTGAGAAGAGAAAACAAAACCAAAAAAAGGAGGAAGTAGGCCCTTGGAAGCAAAATAAAGACAGAACAATGGAAAACTAAGCACTGGAGGAGACAGCTTCAAATAATTACATTGTGCAAGCTCCACGCTGGGAAGTAGCATATGCTGGAGGAGCCCTCACTGGGGACACAGGATAAGGAGGCAGGAGGGAGGCCAGGCAAACCGTCAGCTTCAAAGCGGCACACGCCAGGCCAAGTTCAGAGCAGCTCCAGCTCCGGTGAGGTCAGCATAATGATGCCAGAGATGAAAATATCCTTGTGCTTAAAACAAAATCCCTTCCTTCCATTGCCAATAGCACCTGGTAATAAGCAGCAGGCAAGGGACTAATATTATAGCAGATATTTGGGTCACGGGCTGTCATTTAGTATGGGCAAGATATAGGTGTACGTCACTCAGTGGCCCTGCTAAGAACAGTGAGGCGGCTCAGCTCTGCAAAGACACTTGGGGAGTTGAGAAATGGCATTTAATTGTTTAACTGAGATCAAAGGTCTGGTGTCAGTTCATACAGCACTGAGCACAGGGGGGTCTGCTGCTTGGTTTCTAGGGATCAGCATCACTGTATTTAAGTTGTAACTTCCCAAAGAAATAGATGAAAAGTTAGGAGACAATGCCTTGTAAGAGAGTTGAAAACAGTTGAGTCAGAAACTACGTATTGCTTGGGCTGTGCTGGCAGTGCACTTGGTTTGGAAAGCAAGGATGAATCAGGCCAACGTTCTGGTTGTGGTCGGGTTTGTGTTGCTGTTTGGAAAAGTCTGACAAATGCTTTTGTGTCTTTGTTTCTGACAGCCCTGTACATTTGATATTTAATTTTTTAATTTAAAAAAATATTTTAAATGTTTGGGTTTTTTTAATGGGAACATCTTGGTCTTGTTCTGTACAGATAAGTAAATATGTTTTCTAGAGAAAAAGAAATTCCAGCTTCTGTCCTGAAAATGTTCCACTTACTTACATTCTAGTTTCCTTTGGTGGAGGAGGCAGTATATAGGAAGCAACTATATATTCTGTAGCTTTAGGGTCCATATTATGTTAAGCTGTGCGACCATCACTGTAAAGCCCACCTGGACATGCCCATGAGAGGCAGGACTCCACTGCTGAAGAGCTGCCCTCAGCCCAAGAAAGTCCCCCGTTTACCTCTCTGTGAAGACACTGCCACAGGGAAGTGATGTGTCTATAAATCTGTAGTCCGGTGGTTTTCAATCTGGAGTCTGTGAATCCTTGGAGGCCCTCCATTATTTTGCTAACAGATCCATGAGTGGTAACTACAGAGATCAAGTCTGTTGTGACAGAGCTCACATCTGCTATGCAGGGTCTATGCCTCCCTTGGGGAAAAATTAGGGAGTCAACAAACTGCAAGATGTAAAAACCATTACTGCAGACAGAGATGGTGTCTTCACCGTTTACGCAATAAAAATACAATGAACCCACATAAGCACAGATGCACCTTAAATACTTGTGTTTACTAACTCAACTCAAAATGCCCAACCTACCTACATATATTTATCTGCTCTGACTGCTTGTGACAGCTTTCAAGAAACAGAAAACAGCAAGCCCCACTGGAAGGCTTGAAAACCACTCAGAGAAATACTCCATCAGCAGCTAAAAATGTCCTCCACAAGCACATTAGTGATACATGGGGTAGCTTGTTAAGTTTGGACATTTTATAAAGTTCTCTGGAAAGGCAAATATCTTACCATGCATCTCTTCCCAGCCTCCATCCCTCCCTGCTTCCCCCCACACCGACTCATCCTCCCTGCCCACAAAATGAGGAAAATGTCATTCATACAGAACGCTCTTCAGCAATTCTGCTATCAATCCCCAGCAGTTTCATTTCAATATTGACCAGCTCCACGATGATAATTGATGAGAGACACAAGTGATGAAAGAGTGAAAAGAGCAGCACGGAGCAGATCTTCCAGCCCAGATGGTAGGAAGCCCCTCGCTGTGCCTCACCCCCATCCCATTTGGTATTTCAAAAGGGAAAAAACCAAAAAACTTTTTTTTTTTTTTTTTTTTCAGGAAAAGGACACTGGAATTTTCAAGATTCCAGTTTGCATGAATGCTCCAAGCATTCCAAGGAATGCTCCAATCAGCATATTTGAGTGTTTGAGTTTAAAAGTGTTTCTCTGAAAGAGAATAAAGCAAAATAATGAGGGGCAGGAGGGAACAAGGCAGGATGAACATGCCATTGATGGAAAAAATGTGAATAGCTGAGTGTAATGCTTGGAGGGATTTTGTGCATTTTTTAAATATAAATCTCTGCCCTGGACACCCTACCGGTGAGGGTAATCTGGAAAGCACAAGAGACAAAAGGGTAAGAGTTAAACTGCCCAGCTCAAAAAGCAACAGGCTAGAGGAAGCAAGACGTCCAGGAGGAGTAAGCATCCCTGAAAAGCTGCCTTCATTAAGCGCTCCATCAAATGGGGATTGCTGCAACACAGTCACTGCTTGTGCCCATTCAGAATTCCAGAACTGAGTTACTCTCTTCACTCAATTTTAATACCCCAGTCTGCAATGGACATGACATTTTATATCCCTAATGCTGTTCCCCTCTAGCTGCTCAGTGATGGACTTTTAATATTGCCGTCCTAAAGAGCCTAAGAGATACAGCTCCCACAGGGCACTAGGCAGAGGACCGAGTTGTGAGCTCCCAGCAACCGCAACAGAGCAAAACATATGCATACTAATGCAGACCATGTCATGGAGGTCACTGGATGTATCAGGTTTCTCATGCCTGCTTCTGCTGTGCAATTAAGCTCATAAACAAGGGAGAACATTCATATATAAAAAAAGGCAAAGAAGGAAAAAAGAAATCAAAGAAAACCTAATTATCTTGTCAGGGACAGCAGTGAGATGCTTTACATCTCCTGGTCTTACAAATGGTCCATGGGTACAGAGCTGTCAGGTTCTACTCCAGAAGTGGCTGCCTTTCAATAAGTTGATGTCTCTGCTTCTCCTCCTTGGGATAGGCTTCATAAGGAAAGTTGAGCTGCACAATCAACTCACTGGTGTCAAAAAGGGATGGTTTTGAACCCCTTCTTGTGCTGTCCTGGACACCCTGCCTCTGTCCTAGGTGTGCACATCCCTTTGCTTAGCTCTGGAGCTCACTAGACTGTTCAAGGAGCCAGCTCAGTTCTCTAACTTCCTAATCCAGTTCCTCAAAAATGTATTAATTTACCTTATTTAATATGATATCACTCACAATTTTTATAGATAAAAAAATTTCTCATGTAACAACCTCCTCCACTTCTCTTGCTCTCAATAGACCTTGTGTCCCATTTCACCTTGACTTCTTTTTTGTGTTGTCATCCACAGTGGGGAAAACAACTTAAGTCACTTGGTAGCATTTCACACTTGGTTAGCAGCAGTGAGAATGACATTTGCAGGAGTCCCCAGATAGTGGTGTTGCAGGCAGTGTTACAAGCTGTCCTCCTTTTTCAGGGCTTAGTCCTAGAGAATGCTGCACTCCTGCTGTCTGGTGGTGCAGCCAGTATGAGGTGGATCTTAGGTCTGAAGGGTCTCAGAACCCAACCTCTAGTGTGGACTCCCCTCAAAGCTAAAAATCACTCTGGGGTAAACAAGCAAACTCTGAGGCTTTACACACACAATGTAAACCTTGAGCTCCTAGTGGCTGCTCTCAGAAATTGCTCTGAAATGTCCCATAAATAGGAGCAGAGTAATTGTAATGTATATTCTAATAACTGCATCTATAATAACACCCCCTCCTCCCCACTTTCCTCTTTAGGGGTGATCTGCCAAAATGAGAAACAAAATTACTGTGTCTGTTCAGCAAATTCTTACTGACAAAATCTTTAAGAGTTGACAAGAGTAATATACTGAAAATTAGTTTAGAAGTGTTTCAAGTTTCAAAAAATCAATCAAAATCAAATTAAGTTCTGAAAACGCTGTCTGCAGAGTTTAAGGAAAATAGAGATCAGCTGCAGCAACATGGGATCATGGGCTCAGCTTCTGAGCAGGAGACTTACATCTGCTCTGGCACCTCTTCTGGTTTAGAGTAGAGAGCTACAACTGGTCACAAGGGTTTGCTGATGCTCTGGCTAATCTGGTGAGCTTGGGTACCAACAACAAGAAACCCAGTCTAAGTAATCCTCAACAGGGTCCTCAACATGGCACTTCCCCCATCCTTAAGCTATGCCTTAACCAGTGAGACATAAATCGAGCATAAGAGACAAAGATAAGGCTTTCCCTCCTGTTTCCTGATAATTTCTTTCAAGATTTGTTCTTTCCAATGACAAATAGAGGAAAAAAAAAATATTGAAGCTCATAAAGATCCCCATCAAGGAGGAAAATCCGTTTATAAACCAGGTTTATTGCAAAATCTGTCAGGACCAAACATGGGCTAACCCAAAGCAGGGGCAGAGTTAAAGTCCATTATGTATTGCTCAGGGACTGCTTCCTTCCTGGCTGTGTGGTCTCAAATACCTGAAGCTTATACTGGCCCCATTGTCACTGAAGAAACCTGGGACTCACTGTCTTGTTGAGAATATGTGAAAAATTGCATGAGTTTGTCCTGTTTCTGAGTGATCAGAGCCTTTCTGGGTAAGCAGAGTGCATGGCTTGCTTGGATATGCTGTCTTTTTTGCCCTTCATCCATATGGTACCCTGACCCCATCTTGGCCCAGCAGATCCAAGAGCTACTGACCTACAAATCCTCAGCCATCTGCTTTGCAATTCAGGCTCAGCCCAGCTATTCTGGCTTGCTGTTTCAGCACTCACTGAGTGGATGGGCTTGCTTTAGGTTTCCAATTATGTCTTTCTTAATTATATTCCTCCTTGGGGTCCTAGAGGCCCTGGAAATTTTCCCCCACTCTGTCTTTTCCCATAACTGTGAGTCAACAGTTCAATTATAGTCTCTTTATACAGGCATGAGAATTTGTTTCTTGGGCAAAGTTCCTTGATAAGATGATATGCTACATAAATGTCTCTAGCAAAACACATTTCACAGTGAATTTATCTCTGCACAACTTCTCCGCCTTATAGCACCTTATCATTCCAAGACGTCTCAAGGCACTTTCCAAAAGGTGTGCAATAATAATACTTCACAGTTATACACAGCCTTTCATGGAAATATCTCAGAGTGCTGTATGGAGAGAAGCACTCAGCTCCATCAAACAGCTGGGAGTGCTGAGGCAAGGGACGTGGAAGAGAATTGCTCAAATGAATTAGGAAAGTGTAGGGCTTGTGATGGAGTCCAGGACCCCACAGAAATGTCCTCCTTTGCTCCTAATGTGCTTCTCACAAGTTCATTGCCCACCATGCCAGTCTTGGGAAACAGCCACACTGCAGAGAGGAGATACAGCCTTGTCCTCTGCTCATGGGATGGGGACTCGGTTGTGTGTCTACCCCATTCACCCTACACCCAACACATGCGTATTAACGCAAGTAATAAAACACTCCAAAACTGTGAGTGGTAGAAGGTTTGTAACATGCTTTGTGCCCATTCCTGAAATGAAGATCTTTGTGCTCAGCTGAGGATTCTGCTGTGGACCAGAGCTGAGTAAAGACCCTGTTTGCTCCATGGGACAGAGTTCTGAATACTGTGATCTCTATAGGACTGGGATTTCCTCTGAGAATTAGCCAGAAGTGCATAGCAGATAGGTCCCTTTGCCTCTTCAGAGGCACTTTTATGAATACTTTTAATTCATTAGCAATGATCATAAATCTTGGACCACAAATGTTCTTTAAACTTTATTTGTCCCTGCCTGAGTTCTTGCATTTCACTTCGGAATCATTCCACCTTCTTCCACCTTTCTGCTGAAAGTTCTTCCCTCTGGTGCTTTCCTTGTTTGTTCGAGATTGAACTGCAGTTAGAAAACAGTTACATGAAGGACAGCCATCTTCTGGGGGACATCATGCTGCTGGATTTCTGATGGGCTTCTGGATTTGGTGTTGAGCCACAATGCTTAAAGCTGCTACCTTCCACCACTCAGCCTGCTCTGGCCATAGACACAGATGCTGCCACACATATTCAGGCCCCATCAGAAGCATCTTCCATTCCTGAAGTCTGGGGTTGCAGTGATGCTGGAGCTATTCCTTGTCTTCAAAGGAACACCTACTCCAGTCTCCATGGGGTATGGGCACTACTGGTACTTTCCTCCATTGCTGTGAGCAATTGCCTACACACCTTCTGCTTTGGTCCCCACTCTGGCTGGATGACAAGTGCCTGAAAAGCAGGAGAGCCATGAATAACAATGAGCATTTGCCTCCCCAGGGGTGAACTTCCAGCCAAATAATCAGTCTTCTTCCAATATGTGATGGGAAACAGGCCAAGAGCAATGCACTGGGGTCCTGGTTATTTTTAAGGGTGCCTGATGACTACTCAGCAAGCTCCTAAATAACTAACCTTTTGGAGGCACAGCAGCCTGGATGTCTATCCTCTATTTAACCCAGATCCAGTTCCTGGCATTGACCATTCCCTTCCCAGCTACACATCCCCCTCAGTGCTTGCCTTGCCCTGAGCTGCCACATCTCCCATCAGCCTGGTGTCCTTGGCTCCAGTCCTGCCCGTCACCTTCCTCTGCATTTTATCATGTTCAGCAACCTCTCCTCTCCCTCCTCCCTCCCAGCCCAGCTTATATCATCAAAAAATCACTTTGGCACCTTCACTGTCAGCAAGAGGCTGTTTATCTGCTATATCATTGGAAAGATCTCTAAAGCTAGGCTTGGAAAACAGCCCTTCTTTTTATTTGATGCAGGATCATCTGAAAGGAGGATGAGAAGCGGCGAGAATATGTTTTCCTTGTAAAGATCAATATAACTTTAACCTTCCTCCACAGCAGGGCCTGCCTGCCCACCTTCTTAGCTCACGTATTTCTCTTTCCCTCCATCTTCGCTTATCCTTCCTGCATTTCGATGTTTCCAGCACTCCTGACACATGGACCTCTCAGTCCTACATGCATCAGGGCAGAATTTCTGCCCTGTTGGAGTAGGTCCATTCAGCCCAGGGAAAGGTTTCCTGATCAGTGAATTCACAGACTCAGTCACCCCATAGATTTCAGATCATTTTTGTCTCCTCCTCGCTCCACTCTCTTTTACAGCTCCTGTGCTATATGCTATACAGAACTCCACTTCCAGCTGTTGGGAGTCACTAAATGAATTTTCCATCTCTTCCCTTTCTTTTCCTCTTTTGGGGAAGGAACAATAGTGTCCTTCTCTCATGCACCCTTCACCTCTGCCAGTGGCAGATTTACTTCTGCCTGGCTTCCTGGCAGCTGCTGCAGCTGCAGCCCTGAACGGGGGTTCCAGCATCTTTTGGTCCCACTGCCACTGTGCTGTGTTCCCAGTGGGGTCAGAAATAGCGAGGGCAGTTGTTCGGGTCCTACGGTGCATTTCTGAACATCCAAGGTCAATCTAAGAACAGCAAGCTCACTCCTGAGCAACCTTATTATATTATCATTTTATGCACAGGGAAATTGAGGAACCACTTGGTGGGAGGACCCAGACATGGTGGCACAAGAAATGAGCAGGACATCCCTTCCTCCTGGCTCATACGTTAGAGGTATCTTTGCTAAAGGGGGAGAAAGGCTGAGGCATGGTGAGCAGGCAGTTCGTGACAACAGCCTGGGCTGTTCACGCTTGACTGTTATCTACCATATGAACAGAGAGCAACCACTACTCTCCAGGGTTTACCCTGCCACTGGCAACCAGTGCCAAACTAATTTTTAAAGGAAAAGACTGAGTCCTTTCTCTGATCAAAATCCTGTAGCAAAAGTCATCCTGCTATTCAGAGACAGAGAAGCAGTTCTTTCCTCTCAGATGGAGAAAGGAAGGGGGAGACAGGTTGTTACTATAATAGCAGTAAAGACGCCCACCACTGTGCTAAATTATATATTTATATGTAAGTATGTAACGAGAGACTGTTCTTGTTCCCAAAGCACTGACAACCTGAAGGAGAATCCAAGGTCACTGAGTAGCAGGGACTGGCATCCTGGTTTCAGACAGGGCAGGGAAAAGATTCATCCACTGTCCCTCTCCACCTCATTCCTTCAGATGTAATGTGCTTAGCCAGCCTCCTGAGCCCCTTGGTTAGCGAATCCAGACTCAGAGGGCTGACACTTTCTCAGACAAACAGACAGGACGTGTGACCAACACATACAATCTGGTCCTTCATCCTCCATGCACGGCCCTCTTCCTGCAAGAAAGGAGCTGCAAAAGCATCACTGCAAAGTTGAAAAAGGAGCGAGAGGGATCCCAAGAGCCGAAAGGCAGTTTAAAATCTCACATAAAAAAATAAAAAATAAATAGAGCTGATGTGTTCTGTCCACGTCCAGCCAAACACCAGGTGCTGTCAGAGATTAGACGCTTTTGCAGATAATAGGGCCTTACTAGATAAGGACAATAAGAGGAGAATAAAGGGAGGGGGGGAAAAAAGCCAGAGGTGAAAAAAAGGTGAAAGGACAGACAACAGAACATATAGCAGCAGATCAGACTGACAGATCCATCACTGGGGCTGTGGGGCACCAGAATGTTGGACCCAGAAGCTGAGCAGAGGCACTTGCTACCCTGCGGGGACATGCCCTGGCCTCCACAGCCACGGGCACTGAGGGCTTGTGCCTCTGTGCCTCCCACTTCTGTTGCTCCAGCATGGGGTGCACATGGCATTCCTGGCAAATTCAGGATTGCTGCTGTCCTGATAAGTAATGTGAACAAGCATCAGTGTTTCTGGGTGGTCACCCTTCCCAGATGGCCCAGCATGATGGCCACACTGGAACTGCTGTAAGCTATGGGTGTCACAAGCAGCAGGGAGGGAGAAGTGCCTGGGCTGTAACTGTTGGGCTGGGTGATATCCATCTCCTCACCACTGAGAAACAGCCATCAGTCAAGGGCATTATTCTGCACTGACTGCAGCAGAATTTCATCAAGGATGACTCTGGCCTTATAAGTCAAGCATGATCTAAAGAGTTTCCCGCTCTCCTCCAACTCCCCTTCTGCTCCCGCCTGTTCCCTTGCTCTTCACAGCCCCAGCTTGTTCTGCGCAGAATAAATGCTGCTCGTCTGCGCTGCCAGGTACTGCACTGTAAAACAGCTTTGAGTCTCAGAAGCTGTGATTAGAGCCTGAGGGCAGCTGAAATGCCTGAGGGAATTTGCTGTTCGGTAGGAAGACGGGTGCTGTCCCTCAGAGAGGCCTGCATCCGTTTGTTTGAGATGCTCTATGGAAAGTTGTAACGGTGTTTTTGATACAGCACCCACTGTTCCCCGGGCTGTCTGTGGTGATGTATCACCCCCTCCACCCCATCCAGCTCCAAGGGGGTCTCTGCAGGAACAGGCTGAACTTTACTTTCCTCTGCAGAGGGGATCGTGATGCTCTTACATTGTTAAAACCCCGTAAGTGTGACTAGAGGCTTGGAAAAGAGGTGTCAGCCTGCCATTGCTTCTCAAGACCTTCCCCCCTGAGTGAAGAAAGGACAAGGACACTCGGCCGCTCCACAGGGATCACCGTGCTGTTTGCAGCATCCAAGCACACTGCATCCCAACAGCCCACCTGCCTGAGGGCCAGCCCCCGCCATGTGAGCTCTTCCAAATAAAAACGGGCGAGAGGGAAAGAAAGGAAGAGCAAACCTGCGACATCATCCTCCCACTCCCCGCCTCCCACCTCCAAAGTTTCCGCGAGCTGCCAGAGCCGTGGAGCGAATCAGGACCCCTGCACACCTTGCATTAGTGGTGGCCGTAAGAAATGGGCTCAGCCTCCTCGCTGCATATGATGCAGCAGCACAGGTGACTCATTTAACTGCTGTTAATTATACTTTGTGAGAGAAGGGGACATGTTCAGCCTGGCCATTTTTCTCTCTGTTTCAAATGCCTGCTGCCTGGATGGGATGCAGAAACTTGGCCACATCCTGCAAGCTGGGCAATAAACCCCAGGCTTTCAGCACAGCAAAGGACCTACTGGGAACAGTCCCATGGGGGATGCAAGGGCTTAACTCCTTGATTACCCTGACTGCTGGCTCCTCTTCCTTGGCAGCTATCAACTAATTCACCTCAATTTTCTTTCTGCAACAGGGTCCCTTGAACTCCCCATTGAACGATTCAGCAGTGAGCTGAAACTATTTGTGACTGGTTTGAAAAACTTCAGCGTAACGCACAGAGACACCATCTCTTCCTTAGACTTGGTGGGAGCTGAAAGAGCCCAGCACCTCATGCTGCTCCCCCCGCATGGTGCAGGGTCAGGCTGTAAGCTCTGGCGCTGCATTACGCCTGTCATTCCCCCTGTATGCAGCCACAACTGCTGGGGAGTGTGGTCTGTCCCTAATAGAGAAATATCTGCCTCTTTCTATGATTGGTCTTCTGTTTGAGTAGCCTGATAATTCCCAAATCTACTATTCTTCCTCATAAATGTGGAGTCCTCCTCACTTACTAGCCTCCATGTTGACAAATTAATAGCAGGAGCTCTGAAGAAGATATTGAAAACCTGGAAAGATCCTGAAAACCTGGAGTCTCGCAGCAAGCTGAACACTGTGTCAGTGGAGAAAACTGCTTTCAGAGGAGGTTTAAAACCCAGTCCTGGTCATTCATGGCTAATAAATCTCCCTTTGTAGGTTTTAAGAAGCTGATGCTGATGTCTGTGCCCCAGTAAACTTTTTAACTTTCTTTACGACCTTTTTGGTGGCAATAAGGGCCCAGCAATTTGAATTTGAAGGGTGCTTTGCACAAAATGTCCTTTGCCTGATGCTCAGCCCCCACCGTGACCTAGAAGCGGCTACACTGGTACTTCAACTGATACCCCTCGCATGAGCTAGTGCATAATATGAAATGAAAAATTATCCCTGTACCTGTCCCAGAAGACTTAGAGATTTTCACTCTGCAGGGGCAAGGAGAGGGAGAAGGAGAGGGGATGGTAGTGGCCATTAGGGGAGTAAAGGAGAAAATGTATAGGTCTACAAATTAGGTAGGGGCTATAGCTACAAATCTGACATGTTCATGGACTCCTCAACACAGCCCAACCCCTGCAGCGAGGTACGGGCGTGGGATATTGGTAGGTAAGTTTGACCCCAAACCACATCCAAAGAAAACCTGCTTTGTCTCTCCTTTTAGCAATCAAACCTCAGTGCTCTGCAGCTGACTCTGTACGGAGGCAACTTTTCCTCTTTTCTCCCCACCACCTATCATGCACAAGAAAAAAACACACCTCAGGGTAACCAGGGTTCTTGCCCCATAGCTGGAGTCATGAGCAAAAAGCAGGAGAGAAAAAAGACTTCAAGGATTATCATGAACCATCCCAAATCTACCAAGGGAGTCAACACCATTCTGACTCCATCTGGTCCTCCATGCACAGCTGGAGCCAGGGTCCAGACTTTAAATGACTTTCCCCTTCCCATGTTCACATACAGGCTTCTCTCTAGCTGGGAAAGACAGAGACCATCGGCACGTGCAGCATTTGACAGGAGACCCAGGTTATTGATTCACAGCTCCACTTCCCTGAACTTTTCTGGAGGAAACCGGGGCTGCTTTGCATAAGGCAGGCATATGTTGCAGCTTTGGCACAAGGAGAGCCGGTTGGCATTTCCTTGCCAGACTTTTCCCACCCTCCTCTGATACCATCTGCCTCTGTGAAACACTGAAACTCCCATCTGTCAATTTTACTGTAAACACACAATTATCCAGGCTGCTGGGGAAGAAAAGCAGCACAGCCAAACCTCGGCCATTCGTGGAAAGGGACAAGCTGGGATGTGTGGCCCTCTCGCTGTCCCACCAGGCAGCGCGGTGGAGGGAGCCATGCCTTTTCATTTTCAGTACTTCATCCGCAGTGGTGACTCTCTCCTCCCAGTGACAGATGAGCTGTTGATGCCACCAACCATCCGTCCATGCCCTGGGCCTCTAAGAGCAGGATGCAGACCTGGAGCTCACCCAGAGGCTGGTGGGGAGCTCCAGCCATTTGCAGCACCCAGGTCACTGCAGTCAAGTCATGTTGTTTCCACGTTCCTCCTTTTCTGCCATGTCATGCCAGGGAGCACAGCCACCTGTAACCCCTGCCCAGATTCGTGCTATACAAAATATCAGCCGCACAAACATCCCAGTGACAGTGTCCACCCCAAAAGCAAGGTCAGCACCAGAGAAAAAGCCTTCTCTTGCCAGTTCATGTCAGCAGCTTATTTGCAAACAACTCAGCCTGTCCCTTGCCTCTGGGTTTCATCACAGCAATGCCCAGATCCTGCAAACTTAGAACTGCAAGGTTTTTCGCTGCATTCTCCCTGGAAATCTCCCTCTTTCTGGCTGGGGGCAGCTTTCTCTGACCACTGCAGACAGCAAAGCACTGACAGCAGCCCGTGGCACAGGCTGAGCCCTGTCAGCCCAGCCATCAGCAGTTGAAAGATCTCCTCCTCATCAGTAGTCTGAGTTACTCACAACCCTTCCAGGGGCAGCAAAGACAAAAAGAGTGTCTGAGCTGAGCCGGTCTGCATGATGAGCGAGCAAAGTGCGAAGGCTGAAGAGAAGAGAGGAAGCTACAGATAACCATGGGCTGGGGGCGGGTTGGGCGGGGGGTTTGGGAGGTGTGTATGCTTTGTTTTATTAAATATTGGTCCCTGTGTGATGTCTCCAGCCCAGAAACCAGCTCTACCACCTGTTTCATTTAGCTGGGAAGAAGGAGGGGGCCGTCGGGTGGCGGAGGAGCTGGCAGATGGCATGTGTTCCCGGAGATAACACGGGGCTAGTTCAGAGGTTACTAATTGGGTTTCTGCTTGCCTTTCATATTCAATGCGAATCAAAATGAGAACATGTGGTTCAACACACACGCATCATCCTCCTTCCCCGAGGATGCTCCCCTCCGCCCCGTTCCCCCGCCTGCTCCCTGCACATCCTCACCCAGAAAACCTGAATCGCAGAGGTGTTTACCATTCATTCACAAGCCAAAGCAAAAGGGAGAAGGGGAAAATAGCAAGGAGGTTAGCGAAGAAGCAATTAATAAATTTCTCACCCAGGGCACTCCCTCAGGCCCGCAGCCAGCCCCTCTGCACAAGCAAGGCTATTAGCAAGTTGCTACTTCATGCAACCAGCCACACCACGGGCAAGTGAGGTGGTAGCAATGCCACCTTGCAGTAAAAAGCACGGGGTGTGAAGGAGGCCAAGCTGATGGGTCCTGCCTTCAGGCAGACCCACAGGTGCCCCACACAGGATGCCACACGTCTCCCTTTGGTGGCTGTGCCGGCACGCTCATCTTCTTGTTGCTTGGGTCCCCTTCCCACCATGGCTCGGACCAGGCTTCAAGGGCAACATCTGGAGATGATGGCGATGCTGCAAAAGGGAATCCAACCATGGCACATTTGGGCAAAGCGCATGACCCTGACACTACCAGTGTCCATCCCCAACCTTCACCTCTGGTAGAGAGCTACCCCTGATGGGCTGGTTTGAGGAAAACAAACTCAAAACCCATAAAGGTAGCAGTATACTAGTATGTCTCAAGACTTGCTTAAACCTTGAGCTAGGGAGAAAGGCTCACACTCAATGAGGTCAACTGTTACCCTAGAAGAGAAACACATCTCCTTTGGGGAAGTTCTCCTTTTTCTGCAGCTTCCTCAGTCCATGGGGTGTCTCGTATACACTTTGTGCTGAGATGCAATCTCACAGTCAGAGGCAGGGAGAGAGAATCAGGAATAGAAAGCAGGAAGTGCACACACATTCTTCGAAGGGGGAGGAGGATGGAAGTTAATGGAGAAAAACAGACCGCTCTTCGAAAAGGAAAAGAAAAAAAAAAAAAACCCACAACTCTTTTTCAAAGCATTTTGCAAATATTGCTTTTTCTCCCCTCCCTCATTTTCTGACAAGCTGCAATCAGCATTCAATATTGTTGCTCAGTGCCCAATTTCACAGGGGATAGGTATCCACAGAGCTCTTTAAATGAAATAAATAAATACATCTGGCCACGTATCGCAGGGGTTTAGCTGGGAGCTGAGCTCTTCTGAAAATCTGGTCAATCACGGTGACATTGATTTCAGGACAATTACTCCTGATTTACACTGGTGTAAATGAATGGAGTGGTATTAAACTGCTGACTGGGGAGCCCATACACAGGCAGAGCTCATCAGAAAGCCGAGTTCCCATTCTGTGAAAGATTGAGATCAGCTTCCCTATCCAAATCAGGACAAAAATGGTCTATTTTTCTTAAAATGGAACAGAAAGAGGGTGAAAAAAAGCCACTTGGGTTCAATAAAAACTTTGGTTTTGAATGCCTGGCATTTATCAGTTTGACTCTTCAAAATGTTATTCATATGTATAAAAGTAGGTGAGCCAACTTTTCCTACTGTCATAACGAAACTATTGGCTTTGAGGGTTTTTTTTCCCCAACTAAAACCTAATTGGGGATAGGGAGGACAGAAACGTGTTTTTTACCAAACAATCAAACCTGCCCCCCACTTCTTTTCCCCTCCTGCATTTTCCACCGTCAAGCTGTGTCAGTGAGGTTTCTGAGCTCATTTCCACACCAGTCGGCTGCATCCCTTTGCAAGCAGCTTTGAAAGATGCACCCTTAGCAGCATGCAAGGCAGGGTGGAGAGATGGGGAAGCAGGCTCAGGAAAAGGAGAAATGTCAGGAACATTTAAAAGCCATTTTTTTTAGGGATAAAGGGACCTCTCAAATGAAGGAACTGCCTGTTGTAGCATCGGGGCAGTGAGGATGGCCGTGGAGAGGAGGGAAGGCTCCCTCACACTGCATCACCCCTGCATATTTTTAACCATGATTAGTTTATGTGGAAGGAGAGAAGGGGAAGAGGATAAAGCTCTTTGAGAGTCCCTCCCCTAGTTTTTAAAATACTTTTTACCTGGATATATGCCCCGGACATAAATCACTGTTGCTCAGGATAAATGGAAGCCCATAAGTGCCACAAACACTAATGACAACATTCATCAAACACTGAACCGCTCCATATTGCACCAGTCTCCAGGATGCCTGCGGACATATGGACCGAGCTCGCTCCAGCAGCCCCCGCTTCCCCCCTGCACCCCTCCATTCCCTGGCAGCAGGCAATGAGCCTCAGCCTCGACACAGCCAACGTGGAGCAAAAGAAGCAGAGACCATCCGGCAGTTGTGCACCGTCTCCTCAGAAGAATAAGTACACAGAATAGCTCCCCTCAGAGCCCCGTCTCTCAGCACTTTCCCAGCCTATTGCTCCTGAGCCAGTTGCACTCCAGATTCCCCCAAACCAGGTCACTATCTCACAAGAGAAAAAATCAACCTGCCATCAAAAGTCAGCAATGCGGGGCATATTCTCTGAAGCAATCAGGTTACCAAGCCTCCACGAGATGGTGACTTCCTGGTAATCCTGCTCCCCTGCAAAGTGAAAAGCATTAGTTTAATTGACAAGGAAAGCTGGGCAAAGCTCCGAGAAGGTGGTTTGAGCTAACAAGAGCTGCTCTATAGCAGCAGTGGGCTAATACCAGGCAGAGAGTCGGTTACTGCAGCTCAGCTGGCTGATGGGAATTGAATCACATATTTATCCCTCTTGGTACTAAAGTGCCTCCCATGGGACAGGGCAGTTTAGCAAAATAAAGTTTTCATAATTCTGTATCAGCACTGGGGCTCTGAGGGGACATTTAGAGTCCTGGAGATCCAATTCAGGACAACCCCAGAAGTAATGATTTAAAAAAGGGAAAAAAGGGACTGTCTCTGAAGGCGGGGGTAGGGGGAGTTTCTTGAATATGAAACACATTTGGTGGTGCTTGCATGACAAGTCTGAAGGGAAATGCTAAGTCTCAACATTTCACAGCACAGCCTGAATCATCAAATAGGTCAGTCTGTAATTATATTTATTGAGAAATTTATTAAACTGAGATTTCTCTGCAGACATGTTTCAGGTTCAAGAGTAAATGTTCTCAAGGTGGAATTACTCCTCAAAACTCAGAAGGAGCAGAAACCTTATAGGATAAGGGAAGCTAGGTAATATCCACTGCATGATTCACAGCAGGAATCTAAAACTGGGTCTCTCTCACACCCCTGACTGAGCTGATTTCTTGCTAGACCAAACTCTTTCCCTCTGAAAAATCTGAAAGAACAAGTTCTTATTTCAGCTCTGGATAAGAAGAAAAAAAAGAGCAGTGTAACCTTCTCATTTCCTGGCTTTGAGCTTTAAGAACAAGGTGTGCAAGCAATTTCCTGTTTCCTAATTTAGTTAAGTAAGTTGCAAAACTTTGGTTCAATTTAAACACGAAGGTATGACTACAGCCACAAATGACATGGTTTCCCCTAGAAAAGACGGTTAAAAGTACAAGTCAAATAATGTCCTAAGGAGAGAGCTAGAGATTTTGTTTGCTTGCTCACTTGTTTTCTTAAAACCTAACAGAAAGTTAATTTTGTGTTTGAGCTAAAGCAATTGTATCTGAAGATGTTTATTATAGTTATCTTGTTGCTTTCCCATGGGCATGGAGGGAGGAATATCAGTATAGATTGAGGGGGAATGTGGCTTTACCCTAGTGAAAATCAGCATTAGTTTCGGGCAGTGCTCTGAATCCCTCAAAATATTCATGAACAGGAACATTCACTCAAATGGAAATAAATAAAAGTTTATTGAAATATGAAACTGCAAATAGAAATGGCTGTTTTAGGCCCTTTGCAGCAATTATGGAGGAGATATTCATTTCCTAGCTTTTATATGCAACTAAAAAGATGCTTTAATGTAATTTTATAATTTATTTACTCAGGGAAATCCCAGCTTAGATGCAGCATCTGTTTTCTTTTTCCTCCTCTCTCTAAACCCCAGTGCAGAAAACTCTTCATGTTTCTTACTCAGTTTCTAGCTATGAGCTAGAAGAGGCAGACCATGCTCCTAAGTTCACAGTGGTAGCCAAAATCACCAACCAACTTATGAGACCCCCATTGCCAAGGTTGCTTTAATGCCATCTCTTCATATTATATTGCCTTTAGAGTTGTCAAATCTAAGAAGGGATTAGGAAGGGGATGGTGCATGGTGGCCAGAGGCACTGGCGCATTTAAGGAAGGCAGGATGGGGTGGGGTACCCCACCAGGAGCCAGCGGGGCTGAGGTCTTTCAGAACTGCATGAGGGAGGAAAAAAATGTGGCCTGACAGGACAAGATTAGGAATTAAGGGCCACCCTTTGCCAAGTGTTGAGCAGAGATCACATCTGTTGGGGGAGATTACAGTTTAAACAGGCAGAGAGGAGCAAGAGGAAACAAAGGCATGAGGAAATGCTAAAGGCTGGTCCAGGACGATGCACATCACTGGTAGAGCTCAAAAAGTGGCCCAGAAATCCTAATGCAGCGGCAACTGCAACTTCCACTGGATATCTCCTGGTGAGAAGCTGTATCAGCCGTGTAGTGCCTGGGGACCAGACACCAAAAATCAATCTTCAGAGCACAGTCAGGGAGGAACGCTGGATCCTGCCCTCATGCACTAACGCCTGGGTCATGCTGCTTTTCCAAGCCAGAGATCTGGGTTTACAAAAGAGGAGTTATTGTGATACATGTCCCCTCTCATCAGAACTGCTGCTCAGGGAGGCGTTAGAGAACTAAGAGATGCAACATAAGGGTTCTCCGGGTTTGAGCCCAGCTGCACCACACAGATAGTTTTAAAATACATATATATAGGTGCCTACCGTGTACCTTCATCTTATTAGACTGAGCCAAGTCAAGCTGAGTTCTCAAGACAGTTAATTTCATAATTTCGTCATTTCATGGGTGAATTTCATGCATAGAAAAGCAAAGAATTAGTGGTATGAGCTGCTTTGCAGGTATAAGAACTTATAAGATCTGGATGGAAGTCACCTTCTTCCATGAAAAATATTGAGTTATTTTTAGATTTCTAAGGGGAAAAAAAACTTTATTCCTTCATCCTGGAAGGTCAAATATTTTCTATAAGTCAGGAAAATAAATTCTTAGAAAAAGAATGTTTTTATGCTTCTACTTCAAGGAAAGTTTAATAACTTTTTAGCCACATTCTTCTGTCCCGCTGAGTCACCCGTTCAGGGACTAGAGGCTGTGAGTGCCCAGGCCCACGGTCTGCAGAAGGGCAATCCCTCCAAAGGGGGCTGGGCTTGCTATTTGCTTAGTGAGTCAGTGAGACATACCAAAGGTGGCTTTGCAGATGTTTAGGAAGAGTCAACACTGCAAAGATTAAGGTATAGATAGTTGCAAGCTCTTGTCCTTGGTGTACGAATCCTGCTCCACTGCCTCTTGCCTCCACCTGCACTCTTTTTATCCATTTGTGGTAATTGCTGTGTGAAATGGCTGCCGAGCTGCAAAAAAATCCAGCTAACTACATTCAGTGCAAATTTCAAACAAGCAGCCTTTCAAACCCGATAATATTTCAGGGGTCATTAATCACACGCAGAGCTCACTGCTACAGCAGGTGACTACAGGTTAATGAAAAGGGGCTTGAAATCAAACCCAAAAGTGAAGTGTGGTGAGAAACAAACATTTCCTCTCCTCCTCGGCTGGCAGGAACTGAGGAGTTTTGTTGGGGCAGAGTAGGGAGCTTTACACTTTGAAGCATGTGCCCTTCTGACCACCAAAGCATCCGACCTCCTGTCCCCTGCTGCCAAGCTGGATGGGGCTGTCGCTGTGTCCTGAGCACCCTTCACCCCTGCATCCTTCACTCTTTGCATCAAAAGGAGATCTTTCCCCACCACTGGGGCTTCCTCTTCTAGTTTTGTAGGTGTTTCACATGACCAGGGACCTGTTTTATGGTTTTGGGCCTTACCATGGCCATATGTCTCCATCCAGAAGATCTCCTTCCAGTTCTCACGATCCTCAAGCCCCACAGACTGGAACCAGCTGGGTGGGGATGTCCCCTTCTCCCTGCCTCTGCCTCCAGCCACAGACCTGCCCTTCTCCCAGCTACTGCATGTTTGCATAGTTCACAGAATCACAGAATCACAGAATCGTCTAGGTTGGAGAAGACCTTGAAGATCATCCAGTCCAACCATGAACCTCACACTGACCGTTCCCAACTCCACCAGATCCCTCAGCGCTGGGTCAACCCGACTCTTCAACCCCTCCAGGGATGGGGACTCCCCCACTGCCCTGGGCAGCCCATTCCAACGCCCAACAACCTGTTCTGTAAAGAAATGCTTCCTAAGAGCCAGTCTGACCCTGCCCTGGCGCAACTTGAGGCCATTACCTCATATTTATTCCATTTCAAGCAGCTCTTTGTCTTACTGCACATTCATACAGAAAGGATTCACCAGGGGAAAGTCAGAGATTTTCTGTGGGGAGCGTGACCTGAGCAGGAGCCATCCCTGTCCCCCGGCCAATGCTGTCCGACTGGGCAGCCTGCAGAAGAAGCAGGGAGAGATGACAAATGGGGACAGGGGAGGTGACGCTCTGTGTGTGTGTGTGTCAGCTCACATTTGTTTCACTGAGAACTGAGGAAGAGAGGAATTGAGAGGAAGGGAAAAAATACATCAGAGTGAGAAAAAAAAACATAATAAAAAAATAAGTGCAAGTGACTGAGAGAGCACATGCTGGAGAGATGGCACTTCTGAACAGCATGGACTCTAATCTCATTACTGACTTCAGTTCGGGAGGCTGATATACCCCTGAGGACAGGTTGACATTTTGATGCTCCTAGTTAGGGAAAACATGAACTGGGAGAAGCTGCATTAACAAGCAAATAAATTTATGGTCGGCTGGCACCCAAATGAATCTTGCTGTTTGTTGGTGGTGTTTTCTTGGTGATATATGAACAGGGTGAGCTCCCGACAAAGCATCCCTCCCTTCCACCCCGTGGAGCCAGAGCTTGGTGGCAAGGGAGACGGAAGGTCACGAGATTTCCAGTGCTCCCACCATGCCAGAGATTGGGACTGAATAAAACCAGCCCAAGGTGAAAACTCAGGCCTGAAACAGGGTATTTTGTGAAGTGCACTGCTGCTGACCCGGCACCCAGCCCAGCCTGAGCCGAGTGCAACATACCCAGCCAGGGAAGTGGCGTCATCACTGAAACGAGACATCTCTGATTTATAGCAAAAGTCAAAGTGCCTGTGATTTCAAGCAGAGTCGCGCGGACATAAAAATAAAAACCTCCCAGCATCTGCACAAGGCTAATGCTGGGAGGAGCATCCCGAGAGGCAGGTGCGAGGGGTTCCTGGCAGACCTTGGCGGAGTCACTTCATTTTTCAGGCTCACACACCCCACAGGGAGCTGAGAGGGGTTTGGGTGCTTTGGGATCTTCCAGGGGAGAGACCTCTCTGGGGTAGAAGCATCTTGCTGAGAGGGGAATCAGTGGGGTTGAGGGAGAACAGCATTCATTTGTAAATCCTTGTTTTTCTGCTGAGGTGGGCTGCTCTATCTGGCAAAATAAAACTTCAGAGGGTCTCACATCTTTACACAGCGGATAAGGGAAAAAAAAAAACACAAAAAAACCCCCAAAAAGCTGTGAAACCTGGACTTTCTCCACACCCCCTCCAGCAAATGAAACCTTTTGCTCTGAAATCTTCCTCCAAGGCACCTTGTGCAGAACAAGGGTGTCAATCACAGGGTTTTGTCTTGCTCTTTTAGGATCCAGATCAAAACTCGCTGAAGACAAAGTTCTTTTCACAGACATCTGTGCGTTTTTTTCATTGCACTTTTATTTTCCATTTAGGAATATGATTGAATTAAACCTTCCAACCCCTCCACAAGGGAGAAAGAGAGGAACAGCGAGTACTGAACTGTCTCTCGCATGCTTCAGGGAGAGAGACTAACAGCAATTTAGCACTATCCATTAGTACAGAAAAAAGCGAATATGGGGTCTGATTCTCTTCCCACGTGCACTGATGCTAATCGGGTGTAACTTCACAGAGGTGGCTGCAGCCCCATGAGCTAAGGGGAGAGTCAGGCCACTCTATCCTTTCTACCTTCATAGGCATCGCTAAATACCCTCTGTTTTCCAACCAAGCTGAAGTGCGAATTTATAGAAATAATAATAATGATTAATTGTGATTTGCACTTCTCGAGCATTTTTCTTCTTGGGAACTCAATGCTCTTTTCAAACTGAAATTAATTATGCTTCATAACCCCCCTCTCGAGGTAGGTCAAGGACAGTTAGGGGCTGTTTCCACCTCCCACAGAAGCAAAGGGAATGTGTGAGCAGCTCAGAGCTGCCTGTCCCTCCAGTGCAGGCTGAGACGAAGGACATCATAGCACCAAGCAGAAACCGTGAGGGGCTCTGGGGAACAGCAAAGCATCACCAGCTGAGGCTGGGATGACCCTGAGATTCCCAATCTTATTCCACAAAAGGAGCCTTGGACTATAGTTGGAGGCGAATTGTTTCTCTTGTAAGAGATGCATAATGTAATAATATTAATAATATTTATTTGTTTCCAGTGTGGAATATAATGAGATCTTTTTAATTTTCTCGTAAGACTTAAGGGACAGTTATCCATGCTACTGATCCAATGTACTGGTGATAAAGAGGGATAGGCAGAGTTGTGAAAGATTCAGATTCATTTCCCTTCCTATTCTAATTAAGACCAAGGATTTGAAACAGGTTCTCTTATGAACATCTCCCTGAAGAGCTTCTCAGCCATTGTGTTCCCTCTTTCTCTCTTCTCCTTTAACAGAAATTTGACCCTAGATACAAGAAAGCCTTCCCAATAAAGAGTCATTGCATCAGGTAGAGTGCCCCATGAGCTTTGGACCTTGGAGGCTGCATTTCACACCAGCACAGAAACACTGAGCCTTTCTCAGCCATTCCTCCTAATCAGGCCCCATGTTACTTATCCTGGAGGAGCTGAAAATACACTACAAGACAGTAGCTTATTTCACAAGTGCTCAATTAATTCACAGGCAGCCTAAAAACAGCACAAACCACAAATTTCACTGTTCCTGTTGGCTGTGAAGGAGCTTAGGAAAAGCACAGCAATATGAAACCAAGGCACGAAAGCTAGAAAGTTATCAGCAGGCTGAGTCACTGCAGGAAGTCTTCTTTGTGCCACAGAAGCTCAGCAAACCCCAACCTCTCTTCTCAGCCCAGATTTTATCTCCTCCCTCCTCATCCTGCCTCCTCATTTGCAGCATGCAACAAATGAATCCTTGGCAGTTTTATTCAGTTTGAGTTCGTTTTCCTCGCTCACTGGAAACTCAGGGAATGGGCGAGGTGCTCAATTCCAGGTTTCTCAATATCAAAGCCCTGGTGAGTTCAGCTGGGTCACAGTCTTTTTGAGCATGAGAAGTACAGGAGAGAGAGCAGAGAAACGAGGAAGGAGTTGCAGTCCCAGGGAAGTCCCCGTGCAGTTGGTGGGGTTGCTGCTGGTGATGGCACTGAGGTGCCCATCAGCCCTCCCCAGGGAACCAGCTGGCAGCAACAGCTTCCCTATGAATTAACGGCATTGTAAGGTGAAAAGCAGAGCATTTAGTGAAAAAGGAAATCCCTCCGTCATACATTTGCAGGGATACTCCCCAGAATCACAAAGACATGATAAAGCTCCCCTTGGCAGCCTCACCAGCAACTCAGCACACCTACCTGGCCAAGGAGCTGGGGTTTAAAACGGGTAAATAAAGAAATAAGCACACTGAGCCTGCACAAACTCAGTACAGCTAAGGATGCACCAAACCTACACCACAGGGAAGGGTGCGCTGCCACCGGGGTCAAAAATCCCAGAATAGCTGCACAAGTGGGAACCCACCAGTAAACATGTGCGTAGCAGAGTCAAACTCCCCGTTGCACATGCACACGTGCGTGCACGCCCTCAGTCGATCTCACTTCATCAGCACACACCGATGGTGAGAGCTGAGGTACACAATGTGCCTCTCTGGTGTCGGGGTGTCGTGGGAAGGGGAGAGCGAGCTGGCTGAGAGAGCCCGAGCTGGCCGGCGTGGCAGAGCAGGAGAGGAGCCCACCCCTGGGCAGCTGCGTCCCTGGTGCGTTTGCATCCTGTGGGGAGTGGTTATTACTGTCCTCAGGCACAAGAAACTTCCTCAATAAAAATAAGTTTACAGGTACCAGGGGACAGGGCTTCATTTGGTTAATTTTCAAGCTCCTTCATATCTCTCGCCAGCAGGGCCAGTGCCTCAAAACTCCTTCAAAGAACTGCTCCTTGGGAAGGCTCAGGCAGCCCCTTTCCAGCCTTATCTGCACGTCTCAGACCAACTTATTTGCCTAATGGCATCGCTGTATCTGCCATGAGAAACACTGTGTATCTGAGGGAAGCAACCAGGGCTGAGCAAGGGCTCCCCTAACTCCTCATTTTACACAGCAAATCCTCAGAGCATCCCTGCAGTCCCCTTGCACCCCCTTCTGCCTCCCCCTTCTCCACTCTATCCGGTATTGCTGCCTTCTAGGGGAAGGGCTGAAGGAACCCCCAGAACAACTGACCGGCAGGATAGCCCACAGACATCTGTTAAATTGTAACCGAGCAGCTCAAAAACTTAAACTATAAATTTGCCTATAAATACATACCTGTTTATAGGTACATATTTGCATATAAATATACCTCAATTTATAAGTAATATTATAAATTGCAATTCATGCTGACCTGAAGATTACATATGCACGCTGCTCTTTCCATCACAAATGAAAATCCAAGCACAGCTGGGTCAAAAGTTACTCCACAGAACATTTTTCAGGCAGTGGATGCTATTCAGTGAATGCAAAGTGGCTTTGCAGGAGTATGACAATTCCAGTTACATTTTATTGCTTTAAAAAAAAAAAAAATCCAAATGATACAGTTCTACTTTGCTATTTATTTTGGCTTTCTTTTTTGGACTCTTACCACATTATCACTTGTAAAAGACTCTAAAAGGCAAGATGGAAGTGTCAGAGTGAGTTTATCAACTACCAAAGCCAAAACAGTTTGATGCTGATGATAATCATTCTAAATGCAAATATTTCTCTCCGGATTATTCTGTTTTTACAGAGGAAAAAAAAAAAAAAAAAAAAAAGAAGTTTTATTCTACTTTGGAATGAAATAAGCCCTGGGAATTTCACAGGACATCAAATCTGAGTTCAGCTCGATTCTACTTGCTAGCTCCTTGCACGCTGATGCAAACTTACCCTACACATTTCAAAACACCACCCCCCAAGTGCCATCCACATCTATTCCTGGGAATATTCTACTCCACACAGAGCCAGCGCTGTGAGGAAAACACTGAGACCTCTGCCAAAATGCACCCAAGCCTGTATTTCATCCAAAATTTCGTTTCTATATTTAGTTGTAGTGCAATTCCTACTGCAGTGGTTCTGGCAAAGTCCCTGCGGCTTTTCTGGAGTTGAAAATTGAACAGTGTTTAAAAAGCACCAGAAAAACGAAAAAAGACGAAGGCAGCACATCGCTGGGGTGCCCCAGGTCCTCTCTGTGCAAATGCTGCACAGGCAGCGCAAAACCAGGGACGGAGTCAAGGAGGGGGGGGGGGGAGAAATGGGGGCGGGGGGGAGCGGGACTGTCTGGGAACTTAACGCTTGTTTCAGGAGGTTCTTGAGTTTTAGAAGCCGGGTGCTTCGCCTACCGATGATTTTCCAGGATACAGATGGATTTAGCTGAAATAATCCCAAACAGCTTTGTGTGGCCGAGCGGCTCAGACAGCGCTGGGGGCGGGGGGGGAGGGAAAAGGCCGCAGAGAGGCAAACCCGAGTCGGGCCACGCACCCCCGGGGCTGGAGGCCACCGCGGCCGCTCCTCCGCCCCCCGCCGCGGCGACCGCTGCTGCGCGCCCCGCCCTGCGCGCCCTCGCCCTGCGCGCCCCCCTCTGCGCGCCCCCGCCCTGCGCGCCCCCCTCTGCTCGCCCCCGTCCTGCGCGCCCCCGCCCTGCGCTCCCGCCCTGCGCGCCCCCGCCCTGCGCGCCCCCCTCTGCGCGCCCCCGCCCTGCGCGCCCCCGCCCTGCGCTCCCGCCCTGCGCGCCCCCGCCCTGCGCGCCCCCCCCGCGGCCGCCCATCTCCCGTGGAGCTGCGACGCCACCTGCCGCGCGCGGGACGCGCCGGAAAAGGGCACCCGAGTGCGGCCAGGAGCCCCCCAACCCTTCCCGGGGGTGTGGGTGCAGCCTGGCGGCGCCCGGGGCAGTCAGAGAGCGCCCGGAGTTTGGTTTTACGAGATATAAACACACACAGATATAAATGTCTGTACGGAGGGCAGCCCTGCGGAGAACGAGCCGGGGTATCAGTGGATGGAAAACTGCCTGTGAGCCAGCGATGTGCGCTCGCAGCCCGGAGAGCCACGGTGTGCTGGGCTGCTTCAGGAGAAGTGTGGGCAGCAGGGCGAGGGGGGGGATTCTCCCCCTCTGCTCTGATCTTGAGAGACCCCCCTGCAGTGCTGGGTCCAGCTCTGGGGGCACCAACATCAGAAGGACACGGACCTGCTCGAGCGGGGCCAGAGGAGGCCACGAAGATGCTCGGGGGGCTGGAGCACCCCCCTGTGAGGACAGGCTGAGAGAGTTGGGGGGGTTCAGCTGGAGAAGAGAAGGCTCCGGGGAGACCTTAGAGCGGCCTCCCAGGGCTTAAAGGGGCTACAGGAAAGGTGGGAGGGACCCTTGTTTTTGGGGGGGTAGGGATAGGACAAGAGGTAATGGCTTTATACTAAAAGAAGGTAGATTTAGATTAGATATAAGGAAGAAATTCTTCCCTGTGAGGGTGGTGAGGCCCTGGCACAGGTTGCCCAGAGAAGCTGTGGCTGCCCCCTCCCTGGAAGGGTTCAAGGCCGGGTTGGACGGGGCTTTGGGCAACCTGGGCTAGTGGAAGGTGTCCCTGCCTGTGGCAGGGGGGTTGGGGCTAGATGATCTTTAAGGTCCCTTCCAACCCAAACCATTCCATGATTCTATGATATATCCATATTTCTAGTATATATTATTATCATTTTCATGGAACCAAAGGATTTCCTCAAAATCCTTGAGGAAATCCGCAGCGGGAAGAGCAGATGGAGATGGGAGGGCTGATCCTAACACAATGCATCCCCAGAGACAACACTGAGTCTTCACTGAGGTGTGGGAAAACTCACGTTGCGCGGTGCCCTCTGGCTCTGCCAAGCTCTCAGCCCCCGCTGCGACGTGCAGGGTCACCTGCCCTGGTTGTGGCGTTGGTGCTGGGGCCGGGGAGAACTGGAGGAGTGGGGTCTGTGCAGGTGTTTTAGTCCACATGGGAAAACAAGGATTTCTTTGTGACAAGGCCTTTCCCTGTGATTTCTGCACGTTTTCTAGGCCAGAGTGGTTGGCACACTTCTCTAAACTTTATTGCAAAGCCCTCAGCTTGGCCCAGCCCACCCCATGCCCATGGCATCCCACTGCTGTCTTCTGCTCATGCCCACACTGAAAAATGAGCCACCACGAGCCTGGCAAGGGCCACACTTCAAATCAGGTGGGGAAAAACAGAGGAGCAGGATACGTGTCTTACCCTCTTTATCCATTTTATTACAGAATCACAGAATCATCTAGGTTGGAAAGGACCTTGAAGATCATCTAATCCAACCGTTTTATTGATTCAGTATAGGCTATCACGGGCTTCCACCTGAAAAGTGCTGGGCAGCCTGAGTCCCCTTTACCCCCCCCACACTAGATGTGGGCAGCAAGGCTGAAGGACTGCAAAGGGAAGAAATTTTTAAGCAAAACCCGAAGGAGAGCCAGGGCTGGAGGCAGGAGGCAGGCAGGCAGGCACGGCACAGGGAGCTGCTCAGCCCGGCGAGCGCCGTGTGCGGGATCACGCTGCAGCAGCCGGAGTTAAAAATACAGAGAGGGCACGTTTTAAACAAGCTTTCTGAGCTTTAACTGCAAAGAAGCAGGGCCCCTTTGAAAGGCGATGATTGAAATGGTTTGAGGTCAGCGTGTTTGAGCAGCACTGCTGCTCGGGGAAGACTCGCTGCTCCGCGGTATCTCTCACTCTGGTAAAGGCTGGCAGCGAGCAGCAGAACACAGAAAGTTTGCATTTGGCCAGAGCTCGTGCTGGGTGGTTACAGCGCGGTCCTGGCCAGAGGTGCCAAGAAATTACATGTAGATGGTCAAGAAAGGAGGGATCTTCACCACCATCAGTGTGAGACAGTTTGCAGGATCAGGCCCTCACACACACGTGGCCCCTGGACACCCTGGCTGTGCTGGGGACGGACAAGTCTGGGATGTGGGGACTGTCCAGGGGCCAGGGGACTGTCTGGGGGCCAGGGGACCCACCAGTTCACTGCACAGTTTTTAGAAATCATTTAGTTCTCCTATTGGATGCAGCATTGACTTGGCAGCTCTGAGAGGCTGGTCAGGAACCCTCTGAAGGCAGAGGACCTCTCCTTTTGGGGTACTGCTGCTCTCACGGGAGTTAGAATAGTTGGCTTAGTTTGCATGAAAAAATTCTGCAGAGGCAAAAGACTAATTTCAATCCCAAAGTTTGTTTGCAATTTCTTTAGGAAACCAGGAGCAAAAAAATCCCACTGTATTCGGAACAAGTTGCTGAAAATATTTCTTTTGATCAGACAAGCCGTTTTGTGCTTCATGATTAGTTTTGAAGGGGAAAACAACCTTAACCCAACCCACACAGCAACCCGCCCAGCTTTCTGCACAACCTCTGTAAAACAGGGGATAATAAACACTCCCTTATCCAGCAGGCACGTTAGTGAGGCTTCATTAACTCTGAGGCTCAATTAAAGTCTCTAAAAGGCTTTGAGCTGCTTGACCAGAAGGCTCTATGAAAATTAATTTAGTGCTTTTGTATCTGCTCAGCACCAGGACCGCAGCAAGATGTTCTGTCCACCCAGAACGGGTATGAGGAGGCTGTTGGCTGGGGAGGGGGTGCGACAGGCTTATCTGAGGGCACATGGTGGCCGGTGGGCACGGGCTGACCGCGGCGAGGAGGGAAGAGCTCTGATTTTTAAACACTGGTTTTCCTCGGGTAGCTGGCTTGCAGCTGCAGGCTGAAAACAGCATGCTCATCTCTTCACAGCTGTAACGTTTGCCTAGCTTGGGAGCCTGATGAGACAGTTTGAAGTAGGAAGGGGGGGTTAATTGCACATTTTATGGTTGCTAAGAGTCCCCCTGAGCCAAACAGACTGCCTGCTGCACGGGCAGAGAGTCACGTCCGGGCTGAGCGGTGCGCGGAGAATCCCCAGCCATGCAAAGGGACACTCAGATAAATGCTACCCCGGTGCTTCGGTGGCAGATTTACCAGCCTGTTTAGATCTCCGGTGTAAATCCAGTGACTTAGAGATAAACTCGGTCCATCGCAAGGAATTGTTTCAACAAAACAGGGCCTGTCAGGAGCGGGGTTATGTTGACAGAGTGGCAGTCCCTGCCGTGCCAGCTCTTGGCATCCCCCAGCTGGAGCCTTTATTTACACAGCTCTCTGCAAGGAGCACCGTTCATCTGAGCATGTGTTGCTCTTTCCCAAAGGCGAGGAGTCAGCTGGGGGTGTGGGAGAGCAGCAGCATCCTCTTGGACTTTTCCAGACAGCCAGAAGGAGCAGAGACACGCCTGGAGCCTGGGAAACTAAAGTCCTCAGGGTGTGGTTGTTTCCTCAGTTTCCCCATCTACAGCTAACCTTCAGAGTCCAGCCAGAAGGTGGAGAGTCTGGTACCTCTGCGTGCAAGCAGAGAGTTTACCGAATAAAAGGAGAAGTGGGGGGGAACAAGGGAAAGGGAAAGCACAGAGGGAAATAAAAAAGAAAAAGATGGGCACTGGTGAGATACTCTGCTCTGAATTTAAATAAACCCCCGTCTCTTTTCTCCTGCTCCCTGACAGTTCTGTCTGGAGGTTTGCATTCAGCATAGGCTCCTCGGTAAACAAATACAAGTTTTATGCAACAGAATAATTGTTTAGTATTAAATAATTCTCTCCATTTGTACACTTCAAGCCTCAGATGCCTAGCAGAGCCGACACTCAGCTCAGTCAGAAAAGAGAAAAAGCATTCAGGTATGGGGAGAGCCGAGCTAAAGGCCTGCAGAGGAACTCATGGCAGAGTCCAGGCCTTTGCTTTCTCTCCGATCCCCATATATGAGGCTGTCAGGCACCTCCACACCATCACCTCCTCCAGCCGATGCTCGAGCAGGGCCAGCTGGAACAGGCTGCCCAGGTCCATCGTCCGGATGTGTCTCACCAGGGCTGGGCAGAGCGGCTGGTGCCTGGGGTCATCCCTCCCCAGGTAAGGGGTTATCCCTCCCCTATTTAACTTTATGGGATTCCTGCTGGCCCGTGGCTCCAGCCCATCATGGTCCCTCTGAATGGTGCCACAACCATCTGGTCCATCAACCACTCGTTACAGGTTTGTATCGCTGTGTCCTTGCTGAGGTGCTCTCTGCCATCGTCCTGGTCATTAATGGAGATGTGAAACAATGCTGGCCCCAGTACTGACCTCTGGGGTGCACCACCAGTGACTGGCCTCCTCTTAATCACCTGTGTGGGTTCACAGTGCCCACCCCTGGGCATCTCACAGATCTCCCCATGCATCACCTGGCCAATTTGCTTGAGACCCTCCAGAGGCAGACTGGTTTTATCCTCCCCGTTATAAAGATGGGGGAGACTGGGACCAAAACTTTCCAAAGCAGTCGCTCATAACAAATAATCAGGGAAGGTCCCACTGGTTTTGGAGTGACTGTCTAAGAAAACCCGGAATGGACAATATTTGACACTAAACATCCCTCCTGGAAGAAATTTCTCATGCATTTTCCCAGAGGCCAGCAGCATATTAGTTGCAGAGCCAAGGAGTCTCTGCTTGTAGCTCACAGCTTAAAGCAGCAGACAGAGACAGCAGCTCTCAAGACTTTAGCACTGTCTTAATAGAAGACACTGCAGTAAGGGAAATATTATATTAAATCTCTATATTTATATGTGTAACAAAAGTGGTATCAGCAAAATCCTACAGCATCAAAGCAAATCACTTACCTATTTTTAGCTGTGTGATTTAGTCACACACTCTGAGGAAATAAGGTCAGGTTCTTTGCAATGTATCCCTTTCTCCCTCTCTCTCGCTATTTTTTCCTGTCCTTATTAAAATTCTCCACTCTGCAGCAGAGCTTTACGACACGGAGACTTTGTGAGATCCTTACCATCTGCAGGGTCAAGCTGTAGCACTGTCCCAGTAGGAGCCTGCCCTGCTGTCAACGTGTCTGGATTAGAGGTAACAAAGGCAGGTGAGGCAGAGCCAGAATTTCATCCCAGCATCTGCACCAGCCAGCGCTGCTGGGGGTCTCCAAGCCAGTCCCTCGCCGGTCCTGTGGCGGTGAAAGGGAGTCACTGGCAAATGCCACCACTGATGCCATCAGGGACCTGGCCAGGGGGTGCCCAGCTGCGACAGTGCTGCCTCCTGCAGCCTGCAGCTTGTAGGGAATCACTCCCTGCCTCAGTTTCCCCAGTTCCTATGTCATGCTTTCGGTCTCTCATTCAATAGCAAAATGGGGAGTTACGAGCCTTAACGAGAGAAAATTAAATTTGGTCTCATTTTAAATGTCATTGGAAGAACAATTCAAGCAAATAATGGAGAAATTATTCTATTTCTTTGAATATTTAGTTTTCCAAGACCTTTTTCTAGAAATTGTACTGGCAGACATTTTTCCAATTTAAAAAAAAAAAAAGATAATTTTTATATTTAAAAGAGAAACTACCTGGCAAAAGTCCCATAAAGAAAACACGGTATTTTCTACCCGCCTGTACAGCACCTCAATGTTATTAGCAGTAACAAACAAGTAAGGGAAGTTAATTTAAAAAATTAAAATAGCTTTTCTTGCCTTCTTTTCAGTGAGACTTTATTTTTTTCTGTTTTTACTTTAGCTGCTACAAAAAGGTCTCCTCTGGGAAGCAATAATACATTCATCTCATGATGCAGCTGGACTTTGAACTTCTTGCTCCGGCACACAATAACCTTATTACTGCTTATTTCTTCAGATTGATAATTCACTATTATTTATAATTACAGCATTATCTGCTGTCTAATATATTTTGATATTTTACCTGTTGAGCAATGCCCATGATTTATAGCCTTACTATCCTATGAGTACGGCTCCTGACCCCTGAGAATTCCTTTTTGCTTTGCAAGTTGCAGCAATACCCATGAAGAAGCTAAAATTGGCTCAAACTTGATTTCTGGACCATGTGAAACCAAGCTTTCTAAAAAGGAAATACAAAAAAACTTCATAAAATTATTTTTTCAGTCAATCTGAAGTCAACTGAAATTTTCTTCATTTTAATAATCTAAAATTAATAATAATAGAAAAAACTTTGGATTGAGAAATGTTTACAATTAAAGCTTTTTCTTTAATTCTGAGAATCTAAAGTAGAGGATCTTGACCCTACACAACATTTTATTTTGGTTCCTCTAAACAATATGATGCCAAGGTTTCAAAGATAATAGTGTCAATTAAACAAATAGTAACAAATAAAATACTTTCTTTGAAAATCTGAATATTATCAACAATCTCTTAGGAAAAGAAATGCCTCACATACTGTTTCAAATTTTGTATGTGGGATATAGTCTCTAGCCCTTAAAACAAGCTATTTTACAGCTATGTATTGATATTTGCTGAAAACTCCAGATGCTGTTTTCTCTGTTCATTATTTACCACTTGGAGAATGCATTTTGTTTGCATAAATTATGTTGTTTTGGGTACTGGGGCAGAGTTAAGGTTATTATTGAAACTTTAATCAATACCTTTGATGCTTTTTGGCCTCTGTGTTTTCTGACCTGCTGATTCAATATTTGTTTTCAATCTTGCCATTGAATAATGACAAAAGAAATCCTACTATTTTCATGAATAACTGCAAGGTACTAATTATGTTCCTGCAAATTAATGGTCTATTTACTGCCTTAACCTATCTTAACAAAGATTTTGTTTGGGGATATATTACTAATGAAAAAGCCTTGACATCTTAACACTCTCCTGGGTAAATCGTTAGAATAGATTCCAAATGCAATTAAAGAAAGACTTTTTTAACCACTGTATTAGGAGATAAATAGGCACATTCTCCCCTCTGAATGCTTGTTTGTAAATTCACAGAATTTCCATTAACTCCATGCTTCTTGCCTCAAAATTGGTCTGCTGCAGGTGGACTAGGAGAAATGGTTGGGACAGGAGTAGGTTTTTGGTTTGCTTTTATTTTTCACACGTGAAGTGAAAAATTGAAACGAGGGAAATCCCCAGAGGTGGCAGCAGAGGAGGAAACACTGGGGGAAACTGAAAGCACAAATACTGACCTGGGGTGGGAATGTCCTCCAGGAGGGTAAGGAGGACCCTCTTTCCACAGCCATCAGCAGGGCTTTCTCCAGGCATAAGGCGTCACAGGTCTGACACAGCTCCCCACTCAAATTTCCAAAACATCTTTTCAAAGACTGCTGCCAGCTCTGGTGATCTTTTTGATAGTTTTGTGATTAGGGGAGAAACCGGGGATTTTCTTGCAGTTTCTAACCACTCACACCGTGATGTTTCTTTATGGTTCTAATGGAGAAGGAACTTTTTAAACTTTGGAGTATCCAAGAGGAGTTTTAGAAATCCAACCCTAAAATTACAACAGTTTGAGAGAAGCCATGGTTTATTATTTAAACAATCTTAAATATTTTCTGACAGTGACATGGCTTAGGGAGGACCTGACCCTTGAATTTGCAAAGAAGGGAAATTGCTGGGTTTTCTTTTGAGGTGTCCAAATCCTTTCCTGGCAGTTTTCGAATCTGCCTCTCTCAAAAATTTAACTTTTCTTTTCCTTTCACTGCATTTATGGAGACAGGAACTACTCTGAGGGAGGAGGAGGCGAAAGGGAGGGGAATGGATGGACATAGTCCCTAACCCTGCTGAGATGCACAAGAGCTGTTACACATGCACACACAGAGACACGGGAGAGGATCCTGCACAGACAAGCTCCTGCACATCCCCACAGTCTGAACCACCAAGAAGAGGCTTTTTAGCATGTGGGGGAAAGCCCTGGGACTATCAGGGCTCTCGCCTTCACAGGGCAGACACACTGAAGCCGTTTCTTCTCTTGGCCTTTGTGCCCCTTTCCCCTTTTGTTAACAGGGGCTGTTTCCAAAGCATGGCCAAATAAAGAGCATCTGAAACCTTTCAAGGCAGGGGGAGGAAGAAAGCAGTTGCTGCCTCTCTGCCACAGATTGGCATTCAAGCAGATGAATTAATGCATAGTTTCATGCCTGCTGGTCCCTCTGATTGGGCTTTTATAATTAGAACAATCTTGTCCCCAAGTGTTTATGAAAAGGCTCCAGTGCAGGTTCTCAGCTTTTTATTATAGCTGAATTTAAGGGCATTTATTTAGCTTATTGCTACCACTCCCCCATCCTTATTTGCTAACAAGGGTTTTGTTCCATGCTGGGGATTACTGCAGCCCTGCCACCCCTCCTCTCTCCGTCCCAGATCTGTCTCTCCAGCGCCCACTGGCTCCACTGGATTACGGCGTTGTGCCATGCTGCATCTCTCTTTTTATAAAGTGGATTGATTTACCCCTCTCAGCCCACTCGCTTTTCTCCCCACCTTCCTGCAAAGGAACACACAGCATTGGATATGCCAGAGCTTCTCATGTCACCATTAAGATTTACTGCGCTTTGCAAAACAAAAGCATGTAACTCATGGCCGGAAAGCAAGAGTGACAGGCAGGAGGTTAAAACCCTTTCTGAGGAAGAAAGAGGGGAGAACGAATTACGAGGGAAGGCTTTGTGCCAGGGCTTCGAAACGAAGCAGAGCAACACCCAGCACACCCTGCTTTCGCATCCAGGACTGGGAAAGATGGGACACTTTTCTCCTGCAAATGTGTTTCTAGGCTAAATGGCCATTCCCCATGCCCAGAAGGTCGTCTTCCACCTATTTAGTCTCCTCAGATCTGTGAGTTGTAGCTCTCCTGTGTCAGTGGTCCTTAAACCACACAAGGCTACTGCCGGCACGATAGCCCAGATCCTGCACGAGAGGCATGCTGCCTAACTATGTTTTTGTCCTAATGTCTGCAGTTTCAAAGCTCTGTGGGTTTTGGGCAGGTGGGAAGGTTGTTTCTTCTTTAAAAGGACAGTTTCAGCCTTGAAGAAGGCATAAGAAATCTCCATGTTTAGTCACTCACTTTCTTCTTCTCAGTTTGGTTTTGGTTTTGTGGATTTATTCCCCCGCTGGTGATTTTCCTGCGATTTAAATATGTGCCAGCAGTTTACAAGCCTTTCTCGATGCTGCCGTAGGCAGTATTGTATGTTTTCACCTTCCCTGCCTTCAAGATTTAGCTCGAGGTTCCAGCCCCTGTGGTAAAATACCTGGGCCTTAAAATTCTAGCCTGCTGCCATCGATTGCATTAAATCGTCTTGGGCTTACTAGTCAAACTGAACAAAACTGAGTCTTTAAGACACAAAATGCTAAGCCCATAAATATGGGGGTCCAGAGGACTTAGGGGCGGGGGGGGGGGGGGGCATGAAGAAGGGGGGATAAACTGGAGGGCAGAGCCATGGGCATGTGCACGGCCCCATAACGGAGCTGCCGGCTCGGCCCCATGTGCACGCCAGGCAGGCAGGCGCCGATCCCCCCAGCCTTGCACACTGTTCACCCCACACAATAGATGCAGCAAGCTATTTCCAGCAGGTAGGTCATAAATCCCTCGTTTATTGCCTTTTATTATGTTGTTTCAACAGCTCTTAAAGCTGGAACAGCGACCGATTGATAGCTGCTTTAAATCTCTTTCATTTTCTGCCCATATTTCTTTATTTTGGGGGGGGGGGGGCATCCATCTTTTTCTCACCTATCCACCATCTCTTTCCCTTCAAGAGTCAAATCCTATCTCTTTCCCTTTACGAGTCAAGTTTTATAGATCCCCCTCCGCGGTGGAAGACGGCAGCGGCATAGAAACACTGCTGGTGATTGGGAAACGGCAGCCAGGGAGCACCCATGGAAGAGGACGCGGTGTTCATGTTTTGCTAGAAAATGCATATAGATCGAATTCAAACCAAGAGGGACAAAGCAGAGAGAGGAGAGGAGGCGGACGACTCGACAGGGAATGATTGGCTACCGTGGAATCGGGAGGGAGAGGCTCACAATTAAAATACTATAAGATGATTAGAGCCTGGATCAATTTTCAGGTGTTCGTTTGCAATTGCATTCCCTCCTCTTGAACAACCATCTTACCCTACGGGGGAGAGGACAGCAAACACAACTTCGGGGATGGTGTCTAAGGATGCCAGCAGATCTTTATGGAGTTGCCAGAGGAAAGTTACGGATTAAATCTCAGTATCTGAAGCAGCCCTTGTGCAGCCCCTAACACAAACCCTGAGTTTAAGGGTCACCAGGGACCTCTGAGTCACACCAGCAGCAACAGCGGTGCCGTGCCAGGGCTTCCTCAGCCAGCAAGCCTGGAGGCAGGGATGTGATTGATGGTAGTGCTAGGGAATCTCGAACATTGCCCTCCCAAAGCCTGTATTTTTCCAAGAGTTGATCAAAATCTTATTATTTTGGTCAGGGTAGCTATCTACTAGCAAAATAGAGTTTTCCCATGAAAACATTTCATAAGGATATGTCCACAGCGCTGAAATTTATAGTGGGGGGAAAAAAATGATTTCAACAGTGTTTGCTCCAGTTCTCATTTTGATTACCTTCATTTTGACACGTATTTTAATATATTCATATTTTCATGCTTTGACCTTATCAGAACGAAACGCTCCATTCCATCTAAATGAAGGGATTACAAATGGGCTGGATGAAACTCTTGGCTGTTCTGAATCTGAAAATGTGACAACTTCTGTTCCATAGAAAAGTTCCAAATTTCAGCATCTCATACGCATTCAAAGCAAACTCCCCAAAGAGTGAAAAGGTCTTGAATGAACACCAATTAAAAATCCAGGACCACTCACCAAACAGTAGCCTTTTTAGGCAGGTTTCCAGCCTTCATTAAGGCTTCTAAAATAACAGCTAATTTTCATGCTGGATTCAGACTGGTCACGTCTGAGAACTTGCTTTAATGGTGGTTTTTAAGCACCTGGAAATCCAGTCCCAGGTTCTTTGGCACATCTGATCCCATAGCCCTCAGCACATCTTTCAAAACTCCTTTTCTGTCTGGAGGTGAGGGCTTTTAGCAGTCCATTAGCTGTAAGCAGCCCCTTTGCAGGGGTTTAAGAAAAACACTTAATACCAAAAAAACCCTGTGCTTAAAAACAAAAAAATAAACAGTCACAGCAATTAGCATCCTTTCCAGTAAGAGTCTCTTAGGGCTGTGGCTATATGCTGTGAAAGAAGCCAGCCAGCCAGTGGGGTAACTCATGCACCGTCTGGGACACCAGCAAAATGTATCTTCAGGCTTCAAGGGTTATGTATTTCCACGCAGTGCAAAGGGATTTATACCAATAATTCCCAAAGGCCAAGTGTGAAATAACTAAATCACATACATATGCCAATGGGAGAGCGGGGAATCTCCAGTCATTTCAATCCACTGAACAGATTTTTTCCCATCCAAAATGAGAATTAACTGCCTTATTTTCTTTTTAAATTAACATGAAGGCACAGAAACCAGAAATTTTCAGCATGTGACTCGTAGTTTTACAATAAATGCAGCCAGATCCCAAGTCGTGACTGGCTCCACCTTTTCTGATTTACGTGACAATTTGTTCTACTGGAAAGTGTGACAAAACCTTGGCATCTCTGATGGATGGGATGTCACCAATGAGCAAATTCTTACCTGGGAGCTTTTGAAGCAAGGAGCACACCTATTGTCCAATATCTTCATTTTGACACTCCATTATTGCAATTTTAAAGCACTCCTAGATAAAGGCCAAGTGTATACTTAAAAGTTTGGCCAGCGTGAACTATATTGTTACCAGCTTTTTTAATTTTGGGGGGTTTTTACAATTTAGATGTGGCAGTAAAACTTGGCCAATTTTCCACAGTTTGCTTGCTGAACCAAGAGCAAATTAAACTGAGAAAACAATATTATTTTTTTTTTTTTCCCAGGGGCAGAAATTGGTAGAGGAGCTGCTTTCTAGGACAGCTGTCCAGGCAAACCTTTGAACTTTATCCAGAGATAGGGTTGGGATTTGTAAAACTGCTTTTCTTGCCTTCAGAGACATCAACTAAGATTCTCTCTTTCATGTAACGTAAAGAAAAAGGCATCCATTTCTGAAAAGTCTCATTCCAAGGAAATGGATTCAGTTGAGATGATCTGAACGAATAAGCATGGAAATAGATTTAGGAAAAGGTGGGATCTAATCTAAGGTAAATCTGTGTCCAAATAGGAATAGATTTAGGAAAAGGTGGGATCTAATCTAAGGTAAATCTGTGTCCAAATAGGAATAAGGGTGGCACAGGACAACCAGGAGTTTCAGGGATAAAACTATCCAGCTGGGCTTTAAGTGTAAACCTCTGAACATGGGTGAAAATCCAGCATAAAAGGCTGATTCCACCCTGCCTTCCCATCAGACCTAGTAATTATAAAATTATTGCCCTCAGCCCAGGAAACCTCACCAGGCTCTGCTTGTGCTGAGCTGTACAAGCATGCTTCTGATCATAGTTGGCTCAGCGTGGATTTTTTGTTTCAGGTACACAAAATCAAGTCCTCTCCATTTAGTTCCTGCCTGCAGCCTCATTTACACTTTAAAACGAGGGTTGAGCTGACAGGTGTGCAAAGTAGGACAGCTAGCAGGCCCAACCAACGTGCCCAGGCCAGCGAATACCTGCCTGTGGGCACCTGCATCCTGAGCAAACCCCAAACCTCCTCCCCAGTGTAACACATCCCATCCAGGACACTAACAAATAAGTGATCCCAAGGTTTTGGGGCTTTGGGGTTTTTTCAGCACCATTAGCAGCAGCAGGAAAAACACTCTGGAAATCCTTGGTGTAAATTGTAACAAAAAAACCCCCAAACATGTGCCAGGATAAAACGCATCTCAGTCAAGGGATGATCCTCTAAGATCCTCTGACATCTGCAGATCTATTTGCGTTAGGCAATGCCTGTATCACAGACTGCCTGAGCAGCCTTGCACCAAATGGTTTGAAACCCTGTGCCTCAGTTTCCCCACTCGTGGGTGTAAGGTAGCAATATTCCCCTACTGCACAAGCCTCTCTGCATTTGGGAGGTGGCACAGAGCCCGCTGGTACTGGAAACCTTGCAAAACTCAGATTATTGGATCCAGGAATCCTGTTGTTTCACGTTAGCAAACTATTTATTAATAACCACTGTCATGGCAATCAAATATTGTCCACAGCAGCTTCTGTGGTTCTCCACAATGACAAGCCCTCACAAAACTCTCTTAATCCAAGTGCCAGACTGCCTGCGCTGGTGACTCGGTTTCTTACTATTTCTGCCTTTAATAGCTGTAGCACTGATTAGATTGCTTGGAGTAGCCCATGTTCAGCAGTTTAATGGGTACCAGCCCAGACAGACTAATGGATCTGGAGACCAGGAAAGAGCAGGAAGGTGAGCTGAGTGGAGAATATTGAGGCTTTTAAGGCAGAAAAGTAGCAGCTAGACATGGGGTAGCTGACTCACAGAGCCTCGGTGGAGACAGATATCCTCGCTGATCGTCCTCAGTCATTCATCACACTGCGACATGCCCATGAAAACCGGTCATTTCTAGAAACAATTCGCAAAATGCAAAGCAGAGCTGGAAAGGGTTCCTGGGGCTCAGGGCCAGACACAAAGCCAGGTGAATTATTGTAGAGTCTGAGCTCACTTTTTCCTCGCCTAAAGAAATTTCCATTCCTGGTGCTTCGTATCACCACCTAGGATATGTCAGCGCCTCAGAGAAACCAGATGTCCTCGCTCCATCCAGCACAGTCCATTCTTCTGGCTCTGAGAGGTCCAGACAAGAAATACTCCTCCTCCTCATAACTACCAGATCTAATAAACAAGGTCTGCCAGGGAAAGAGAGGTCTTGGATGCAGTCCTGTGAAGGGACTCTCCCAAAGGTTTCTTTTACCTGCACGTTGTCCCTGGTAGGTACTTACCAGGGTCAGAGCCACAGAGGCCAAACTTCAGTCTAGTTCAAGATGTATTTCCAGACAGTGCTGTCTGGGTTCTGGGAAAAAAAACTGTTTGAGGCATCTGCTGTAGCAGAAACAGAGTAAATAGGGAGGGATTTGCTAAAAATTATTCTCATGCTCATTCAGTGAAACCCTAAAAGTCTTTGTTTTGCCTTTCAGTAAAAGAAAATCCTGATTACATAGGAGGGGAAGAAGATAGAAATCAGGGACACTGCGTGTCCTTTTGCAAAAATATTCATAGAATAATAGTTATCGTTCCCAAACTGACTGTGAAGTGGATGACCCTTTGCTCTCTCCTCCCAGGTATTAAGTATTCAGAGCAATGAAGAAGGGTTTGCACCAGCAGGAATATGAACCGAGAACATCTAGAAATCGTTTGAGTAAACCATCAGTTGCCAGCAGAGAATGAAGTACCTCCTGGACTTCTCACTGATATGATGCAAGGGGAGTCCGGGAGGGACAAGAGACTGGAGAGAACATGAGTGATCCCATAATTAAAGAAAAGGCTTTCTCTAAAGTCCCCACTGATGGATATCCTCCTGCAGGCTGGGAACCAGCTTGTGTCGTTTGGTTTTGTTCCACTAGCCATAAATAACAGCTCTCCTGGGACCTGTGAGGAGGGTAAAAATGGCATTTGGCAGAAAAATTGCAACAAGGACAAGGATGCAATGGAGACCTCAAGTAAGGGATGTAGAAGCCAAGGTGGAGACAAATTGCCAATTTATCCTGACCTTCCCTTGAGGCATCCCTCCCCCTTCCCCAAATCTACAAAATGAGCAAGGCAGAAATCAATAGCTCAGCACAGTCACAGAGACAATGAGGAAAGCAGCAGACGGACAGGATGGTAGATCAGGAAACAAAGCCTTGTGGGGAAACAAGCTTCCAGGCAAGGGAAGAGAGTGGCATCAGCTGTCACAAGGGATGCCATCCTTGTGACAACACCTGGACAATTTTAAACCAGAAGATTTCTATGGATATTGCAGAGGGAGGCAAATCATCCTCTGGCTGCTGGAAATCAAGGCACGGGGAAGGGAAGATGTGTCTGAGTCAGAAAGAAAACATTTGGGAGAACTTAGGTGCTTGGTAATGCTTAATCTCCTCACTCATGGTGCTTGGTGTGGTAGTTTTAAGAGCCCTGCATCAGTCTTGGCCCTGGAGGGCACAGGGCAAGTGATGCCATTTAAGAAGTCCTCAGACCCCTGGAAATCCCTCATGCCCACCAGCAGGGATGAAGATTTGCTGCCCCAAGTTTGAAGGAGGACAGGCCAGGTCTGTGGGGACGTTTGGTAGTCCCAAACTGCCCAACATCACAGGTTGACAGGAAGATGTCAGTCCAGGTCCAGCCTCAGTCAGGAGCTCCACAGCAAAGTCCACTGGTCACAAAGCCGGTACAAGAGAACAGTCAGACAGTCCTCGGCCCTGATTTACCACCCTCCTCAATTATGCAAACGTGTTTATTTGTGGGGCTATGCAAGAAAACAGGAAAGGGTTTAGATTGTGATCTGGATTAAAAATCTTTATCTCAACCTAGATAAAAAACCTTCATGAACATCACTTCCCCCTACAACACACACATGAAAAGGTGAGAGCAGATGAGCAGCAATATTTCAGACACGGGGAAATTGCATCAGACTTCCCTGTCACTTTGCTGTCTAGAGAGGAGGTGGGCTTTGCAGAAAATCTGTCTCTTGGGGCTTAAATATTAAGATCGTATCTGCAAATACTAACTCAGGCTTGCTGATTACATTCATCTGCATTTCTGAGTGATGTGTTTTGGACAGGGAAGTGCCCCTTCTCCTACAGACCTGAACGTCAGCAGCTAATGCCCTACAACAATGTTGTGCACCTTTTCACTTTAGTTACTTAAGCTAAATGGCATCTCATCCCTGGCAAATTTAAAAGGTAGTCGGCAAACCCTCCAAAGAAGAGCCATGATAGAATTCAATTTGTGTCGACTCCAACCTGGCAAGGATTTACAGCCATGCTCGATCCGACACAATGCACTTTATTCTTTTTATAGTGCAGCCTGAATGCAATAGTGTAACAGTCACGTTAGAGGGAGTCAAGCAGAAGCTAAAGAACAGGAAGGGATTTTATAGGTACAATAAGATTTATGAAGAGAGACGTTTCTCTGGAGCGGGAAGCGGGGAATTTCCAAAAGCAGCAGAATACCTCTGCTCTTTCCCAGTTGCTTTTAACGGTGAGAGGAGTCTACTGTATGCTTGAGGGGTTTTATCATAAAATAGAAAGGAACACAAAGTTGCACTGTGTTCCAGTGACTCAATGGCACAGGAGGAGTCCAGAGGTCCAGGCACCTTCATACATCCTAATTCCCCACCCCACGCACTGTGTGCTTGCATGGGATACAACGGCCTGGTAACCTCAGGGGTGATGAGGAGAAGGACTTTAGGTCTAGAAGGGCATGGTGGGAAACCATGACCATGGTTGAATTTAGGAGACAATGCAATGCAAACATTGCTGCTCCTGTTAATGGTCCCATCAGAAGATTATTGCCTAGGGGCTGGGGGATGTTATTAACTATCAGCGACTGACCACACAGACTGGTTGTCATCTTAGCTATTAACATGAGTTAGCAGAAGAGGAAAACATCAGCTGAGTGTGCCCTCTCTTGCAGAGCATCACAGCACAGCCAAGAATGATTTTTGCATCCAGTGCATAAACTGCAGTTAAATCTTCACTGGACTGTAGACAAAGCCTGTGCAAAGTCTGGGATGTCATGGCACTTCTTGCATGTCACTCAGTTTTCTGTAAAGTCAAGATGCTGATATTTACCTTTGAAATCCGTAAAGCATTTGGAGACTCTCAGATGTAAAGATATGTGGGGTAACGGATCTCTGCTAACAACTGTACGTGAGAGCTGCTCTCCCTCTCCAAAGGGCAGAGAAGCCTTGTAAGTCCTCCAGCATGGTGCATCAGCAGAATATCCACAAAGCCACAGCTGGTTCATAGTGCCTCTCTGAAATCATAGGGAACTCCTAGGTAGCAAGGTATCTTCTGAGGTCCCCTAAATACTTTTGAGGTCCCCGGACCTATGATGTGCCCCTCTGAGCTGACACAGACCCCTTGGGGTGTCTCAGTGGCAGAAGACATCGCACTGCTGTTAATTCCTTACTGCCATCCTCCTTCCCCAGCCGCCAGCACTGCAGCTCCGCTAGCTCCAGCTGCGATTAATTGGAAGATCTCCCACTGATTCCTGATTAGCTGCTTTTGATTAGGGTTTAATGACTTCACTCGGTCCCTAATTCACAGGGACGAGCTTCGAAATGCCTACGAACTGCTCAAACAGAATTACATTTTCTCTCACCCTGGAGCCACCACTTAAGCTCTGTAAACATAAGCCCAGCTCATCCTGACCCTGCACAACCTGCTGCCCCCAGCCCGCCTCCTCCCTGCAGCATCAGGCAAGCCGGCAGCCAGGGGTGCCAAACTGTGACTCCTGACGGCTCAGGAAGGAGCTGGAGTGAAGTGCAAACATAGGGGTGGATATTTCAAAGCCACCTCGAGACTCAAGTAATCTATAAAATCCAGTATGTTTTGAATGTGTCTTAGCCACATAGCTAAAGCATGCCTGGAAGACTCAGGCTAGAGTCAGAATCACGGACCTTGGGTGACATCCTAATGCATAATGGGATGTTCAGGGATGGCCAAGACAGACCTGTATCGGACTTCAGATCTTCAGGGAGTGCAAGAACCGGTGTGATCTGGACTTCGGTGGAGAACAGCAGTGGCACTGCACATTGGGACCTGGACATCTTCTAATTGGTGTGTCCAGATCCAGGATTTAGGGCTGAGTAAAAGTCTCTATATCTGTATAGTCCTGAATCCTGGAGAGTTTTGGATTGCTCTCTACCACTGACTCCATCTTCCCTCTCTCTTTCCTTCTCCATCCCCAAACTCTCGTTCAATGCCTGAAGAAAGAGAGTAGGCAGAGGTAAGGGAGTTTGCTCTGGCACAGAATAGAGGTAAACCCAAACACTGCGTGGATGACTGGTCCAGCCATGCTACTCGGAGCTCTGGTACCCACTCTGCTCCTGGGGACCAGGATGTGCATCTCAGCTTGACCTTGGAGGCTAAGCTGAAGGTCATGTCACACTGACTGCCTGCCCCGTCACCAGCCAAAGAGGTTGTAAACACTGGTTTCAGAGGCTGCCTTGCCTTTTGAAGATCTGAAAGTGCATTTATCTTCCCAAGACATGCATTAATCTATTAACTACTGGTGAAGATAAGGGGATGAAAAGAGGCTTGGGAGCGAGGGAAAAAAATGAAATGAAATAAAATGAAATAAAATGAAATGAAATAAAATAAAATAAAATAAAATAAAATAAAATAAAATAAAATTAAAATAAAATAAAATAAAATAAAGGAGCCATTTGTATCATTAAGAAGAGTTCATGGGCTCTTTCACAGTGCCTTAGGCACAATGTCCCATCACGCAGCTGCCTTATCACAGCTCTCCTCTGCACCAGACTGACCCCGACAGTGCGAGGTGACAGCTCACAAAGTGTCTGGGTCCTCTCGCTGTGTCCAAGCCCCACGGTTGATCTCTTTAATCGCTACATCTTGGTGACAAGGCAAAAAAGCAACTCAACTCCCAGCAAGACAAATCCAAAGCAGGTTGTTTATTTTCTCTGCAGGCAGCTTCGTCTCTGTGCCTGGGAAGAGCCAAGCAGGGCCAGAGCTTGGAGCTTTGCAGAAATAACCCCTTGGTGCTCTGTAGCTGGACCTCAGGTCCTGCTGCGGGAGGCAGAGGTATTTAATAAAAAATATGCTACACTGAGCAGATCACCTCCTCGCTCCAAGCCTCAGTTTCCCCAGCTGGAAGAGAAGAAAATGAACATCATCCTTCGATGTAAAGGAAGTCGGAGATAAAGGACCTTTTGGGTTTTCTTTGGAATTATTCTCTGCAGTCTGCTCCTCTGCTGGCCTCCCTGCTGCATTGCTGCCCTTCATGGCAGAAGCCTTCTGGATTCAGGCACGGAAGGGTTGTTAGCAAAGAGAATAAAAGGGCACAACAATGACTCGTTTTGGAGGAAGGCACACTACTGAGAGGAGGGGAAGAGGGACCCAGCTACTCCCCTAACCTGGGGGGAGAGAGCCTCCCAAACCCTGTGTAGTGAGGAGAAAGGTGGGCTCCTCTGCCATGAAGTGTAGCAGTGATTTCCTCAGCGACACAACCTGGGCAGAGCTGTTGGGGGGCTACCTTTTCCCTCAGCTACATCCCGACAGACTCTGGGTAATGCCACCACCTTTACAGCCGAGGTCTCCCCAGCAGCACTGCCAGCAACTCTGGCCATGCCCGGCCCTGAGCTGCTGGGCTGCTTGTCTCCATTGCGGCTGAAGACGAAGGAGAAATTAGGGAAAGGAAGGGTGGGGGAAAATGCCGCAGAACTAATAAAGAGCTTTGAAGGAGATGGGGAATTGAGTCAGGTTCACATTAAAGGGCAAGGAAATGAATGCTGAGATGAAGGCGCCTGCAATTTCTAATGTATCAAGCGGATAAATAAATAAAGTTAAAAGAATGACTTTCAATTACATTCAAAAAAGAAAAATAGGGAGAGCTGGAGGGAACGACAGGAAAAACACCGATAAACCCAGACCAGTGAGCACTGCACTTGTCTTGCAGGACACTCCTCTCGCCTGGGCGGGTGAGCCCAAGCCAGCCGTCAGCAATGGCAGCGCTGCAGGTCCCAGGAAGATCAAATGAACGTGTTTTTAATGCCTCAATTAAGGTTCATTCTGTTCAGCTTTAAAAAGTGATTTAGTCCTGCTAAGCTGCACCAGGTCAGAAGCGGGGATAGATGGCAAGTCTCATTTGAAAGCCAAACACATACGTTCCCATCATTAACAGTCCCTTCCCATTAATGAGAATAATATTGTTGGCTTATAATGTTGCTTTCATTTAACAACTGGAGAAGAATGAAATGCCTTCCTCTGATTTTGGTCTGGTGCCAGGAGCTGCCTGTAAAATCCAGATAAGAGTTCTCAGCACAAACTTCTGATAAGAGAATTAACAGGTAAACTTTAAACTTTGAAGAAGGAGGAGACAAGGAGGAGAGGGAAAGCATTTGTGATCTCTTTGCTGGTGTCGGCTTGCCAGGCTGAATCCTGCCAGACCCAGCTGCCATGCTCCCTGGATCCTCATGCCTATTATCTGTCTAGACAGGGAAATTACCCTTTTCCATAGCTGAGGCTAAGGTCTCATCTCTTTAAGGATCCTTCATTTTCCTCTCGTTTCTATCTTCTTACTTCTCCAGAGACCACCCTCTGTACTATTCCTAGCATAGCTCTTCTCTTAAGTGGAAACTAATTCCCCGTCAAATCTTTTGGGGTTCTTTCATCCCATTTTTTTTTTTAAATCACTTTGTCTAGATCCATAAATTCAACCAGAGATAAAAATGAATGTATGGACTCCAGACACAGCTCCCCCGTGCAGATGCTGTGAAGAAGAACACCCTGCCATGGTCAGGATGAAACACCTGGATGAAATGCCCTCTGGGGCAAGAGTCTTTCACCCTACTTCTCCACTTTGCCAGGGTTCAAATTCATGAAAAGCTAAAGCTTTTCCTAGATCACCAGGTCTAGGAAATCCTGGGACATCTGAAACTTGGAAGAGGATAATGTAGAAATGAGTCAGTTCCTATGAGCAGTTCAAGCTATACATCCAGAGGACACTTGGGTGATAAATTTAATTAATCTTTAGCCACCATTTGGCTGGACAGGTTAACTTCACAGATATTTCTTCCAGCTCTCCTCTACAACTAAATACCCATTCCACTCCTGGACAACCTATGCCCAAGAGAGATTACATGAACAGCTCAGGATCATGGAGCAAATTAAGGTCAGAAGAAGAGCAAAGATTAGAGCATCAAGTCATCTCTCTGTCTAGCACTGAATTCTTGCAGTGGCTCCTAGCCAAGTCGCTCTGTGCTTAAGACTTTTAAAAATAAAGTGGTGATGCAATCAGCTGGTAGGCAAGAAAATTTCTATGATCCTCCTAACAGCGAACATATGATTTTGCCTATACATCCCTATTACCCTCTGTTGTGGAAAAGATGAGTAAGTTGCAGGAGCAGAATGACTCCTCACCAAAGCACCAAGGTTTAGCAAACTGCTCCTTCTTTCTTTTAAATACTGGCATTTTCCTTCAGTAGCTCCTGCCTGAGGCGAGCAAATGAGCTTTGTGAAAGCAAGGGCAAAATCCGGACATCTCAAACAGAAATATCAGTCTTTTTCAGAGGCTAAAAGGAATTTGATTAGTTTGCCCAATATTGCTGTTTCTGGACTTTTATATCCTGAGAGGGAACACCAAAATAACATGTCAAAGGCCATTCACAACAAAGTTTCTGCTTGCACCGAAGCAGGCAAGCTGGGAATCCCACGGTTTCTGTATGATCACCAGCACTAACACACTCATCTTTCAGTTTTAGGTCTGATTAGGACCTCCAAGTCCTCAAAGTCTGGGAAAGGCTGAAATCCTTGTCACCCTTGGATATAGCTCCTTAAGACTTATATTCTCCTTTTTAAACCCTAACTTAATATTGCCCCAAAATTTCTGTCCTCTGCACTGCCATCATCATGCATGCCTGTCCCAAGAAACTCACTATTTCTGGAACAGCAAGAGCTGGGCAGCAATATCTTGTTAAGACATCTATTACAGTTTGAAAAAGGCTGATTCATCTCAACTGAAATGCTTCGAAGAAAGAGAGCCAGTTTGATGAATTTCTTCTGTCAGGAAAAAAATTGAGACTAAGACAACCTGGTTTAACTTTTTATTCAAAGTTATTTTGTTTTGAAATTTAAGCTGATTATAATAAAAACATTTTTTAAATGAAAAAGAGGTCACACATGAAACACTTTGATATCATCAAAATGAGGTATCGCAGGCATTTTTTTTTATTTTTTGTCAGCTCACAAAAGTCTTAGTGATTTTGACTTTCCATCCAGGACAAGGAATTTTAAGCCTCTATGTTTCTTTCCAGGATGAGAAATCATTTATTGCTTATTTCTAATAGAAAACAGACCAGTCTTTCACTTTCTAGTTCTGCTTTGAACTGAGACTGAGAGTTAACTAGAGTGATCCAAAGTCGTTAAAAACCAAGAGAAAAGCTTTCATATTTCAGCCTTCAATCTTTCTCTGCTCCCAGCGGCCAAAGAAAATGCCATTAGCCTTGGAGGTACTTGTGGTAAATAAAGAAAAGGGGAAAAAGAAAAAAAAAAAAAAAGGGAAAAGAAAAGACAGACGAGAGAATAGTTTTTATCCTTTATTTTTCTCTCGTATATATATTATAAACCATTATCTCAAAGGCGTGCAAGTGTCTCACTTCAGCCCACAGAGTCAAGGGAGTCTGAGTTTTCAAAGTGGCGTTTTGAAAGGGACGGGTGGCTTTAAAGCCCATCTCACATGTAGTTTGCTAATACGGGGCAGCTCACATGGGCTGGTGTAAATGCGGTGCTCCCTGCAGAGATCCCTGCAGCTCTTCTTATTAGGATTGTGTGAGAGTCCCGGGGAAAACAGCACAACTCTGCGCTGGCTGGAAATCTCAGACACTATTTGCACATCAATACCCAGAAGGAGGGGAAGAATGCTTGCTTATCATTTCTCCCAGGCTTTGAGTTTCTTGCTGCTTAGCTATCTATCTGAAAGTATTTACGAGGGGGAGTTGTTCCAGGGGGGTGACTAGATCCCAGGGTCATCACTGCTGTCCCTCACCGAAGGGAGCAGGGATTTGAGGAACTCACTGGTGACTTCTGCTTTTATAAAGCCAGAGCAGCTGCTGGTATTTTTACTTACAGCTTTGCTGTCCATCCCGCAGTGACAGAACTGGGAGCTCTACAGAAGCTGCTGTTGTGTGGAAGCTTATTTAGAAAAGGGCTATTTTGAGAAGTGTTGCCTGTTGAGAAGTGTTGTCATGTGAGGAGTCCTCATTTGGGTCTCTAAATTTCTTGTGGGTAGGTGAATCAGTGCGCATCGAAAAAGCTGGCCCTTCACTTTGTACTTTGCTGTCTCCCTGCCCCACGGTTATGGCTTCTGCATAGAGATGTCTTTAACCAAGCCCTTCATGCCATAGGGGTCCCTTTGCTTCCAAACTGGTACCTGCTAAACCCAGAGGAAATAAAAAAGCAAACAAAAAAACCCTCCTCAAACTAAAAACCCGCCACAAAACCGAGGTGTGAATGAGCAGCTAGAAAATGCCCCTTTCCAGCACTGCAGGGTCATGACCCCAACTGACCCAAAAATGACGGCTTTCAACACCGGGATTCCCGCATCCCTGTGCTTCTCCCTATGAAAAAACCCTCAAACTTCAATTTACTCCATGAGAGCACTTGGAGATTCGCATGGTTTGGAGTGACCACATCTCAGATTTCTGCAGGACTGAGCCTCTAATGGACTTCTGATGACAACATATATTTTTTTGAATCAGTTTTAAATTTCTGCCAATCATGCTATCCAGTTGCTATGTAATGACATGCAACTCCGAGAGGGATGGGAGCACATTTGGGACCTAAAGCATCATAATTCTGGGGAGTGGATTACTGACAGATTACACACAAAGATTTGCGCCTTGAAGGTTTCTAACAATGCTTTTGCATTGTGCCCTTGGGAAGTCACCTGGGAAGGGAAGGGAAGGGAAGGGAAGGGAAGGGAAGGGAAGGGAAGGGAAGGGAAGGGAAGGGAAGGGAAGGGAAGGGAAGGGAAGGGAAGGGAAGGGAAGGGAAGGGGAGGGGAGGGGAGGGAAGGGAAGGGAAGGGCAGGGAAGGGCAGGGAAGGGCAGGGCAGGGAAGGGAAGGGAAGGGAAGGGAAGGGAAGGGAAGGGAAGGGAAGGGAAGGGAAGGGAAGGGAAGGGAAGGGAAGGGAAGGGAAGGGAAGGGAAGGGAAGGGAAGGGAAGGGAAGGGAAGGGAAGGGAAGGGAAGGGAAGGGAGAAGGAACTTCTTTCTACTGGTAAAATCTGTGCTCTGAGTAATTATGAAGTGTGGCAAGTTTTGCATTAAAATAAATATTTCCCAGCTTGCAAAAAGAAAACTGATAACTCTGATTCTGAGTCATTTCCTCCAATCACTCTTATTAAAGATTCAACTCTTAATAAAGAGGATCCTGTAACAAGTGTCCTGGTCTCTTGCAGGTCCTGGTAGACAAGACAGTCTTCCCCAAGTCACACATGGGCTCACATCTCAGTAACAGCTATGCCTAGGATCCCTCTCCCGGAGGGCTGCTCACAGGCATTTAAAGTGACTTTAGATAGCAGTGATTTGGGAAGAAGCATGTGTTCCACTGGAAAATAACATTTGCTACAAGCATTACCAGTCCAGGAGAAGCCCTTGCCTGCATGTCAAGAGAAGGTCACAGTCACCCCACTTTGTGCCATGATGCATGGAGGAAAGGGGAGGGTGTCAAGGTCTGCATGCTGTGTTGGAGCAGCTCTGTGGAACTGCACCACAAGTGAAACATAACAAGATAGTTTGGATGCTTCCAAATAAATGGCTCCCAGAGTGAGGCATCTGCTTCTGGCTCTGCCTGCTGAGTTCCTTAAAATGCTGGCAACACAGTATTCAGATTTCAAGTCACTGGGAGTTTTGTAACCAAGTTGAGTACAGTCTGGGTTTTCACCCTTTCTGAGAAACTATGCAATAGCCGGTCATTGCAGCGGTGAGGAGAGCATGAGGGAGAAGGGAAACCACAGCGCGCACTTGCTCAGTGGCGCAGGAAGCCAGGTAATGGTAGGGCTGTTTTGCTGGTTAAAAAGCAAGTTCACTTACAGTGAGCTGCCTCCAGAAACCCAGCACTGGCGGTGCCACCAGAATCCATTTTGGGTGGAAGAAGCAACACAACTATGCTTCTCCTCTGAAAGGAAATAGCAGAAAAAGCATCTCAGGAAGGGCACAACAGTACCGCCTTCATTGGCAGAAAAAAGCACTGAAAATTAAGCTAGTCTCAGTGGTGAATGCTGTTCACATTACAGACGACGTTCCCAAATTCCAAGCACTCATCTGCATGCAGCTCTAAAACAACTGGGTCCGGTAAGGTGACCATGGTCACTTGAGACATCAGTGGCAGAGACAGGATGGCTCTGTCCCACTCCAGCCATGCACTAATTGCATCTGCTGCTTTGGTTTTCTTGCTATGGAGTGCAAGCCCTGATAATAGAGCTGCTGCAAAACACTGCTGATTTCGAGTCCTCAGGGAGTCACAGCCCCTTTCATGAGTAAAGACAGCTGCGCAAAAGCACAGCAGCTCTGGTGCTGGTGATGCTCCCGCACTGCAGTGCTTGGGTGGCATTTCTGCAGATATTTACAGTTGCACTCCTAGGGAGTCTAATAGTCCCATCTGGAAACATCAGAGCTCAGAGGGGGCTGGAAGTGGCTGTGGCAATTCCAAGCAGCAGGAGATGGATGTATAGGGCTTCATAAAAGCTATTGCAAGGATATGACACAGACAGTCCCCATCTCCCCTTGCATCAGAAACAGGAAGAGGACACAGCGTGGCTCCTGAAAAAGCATGCAAGCGTGGTGTGTCTGTGCTGTGCTTGGGGGGCAGAATTAGTGTGCACCTCCCCTGCACATGTGTGTACATGTATGTGCGTGTATGCAGAACACTCCGGGCACAGCAGCTGCATCTGATCTTCCCGAGTCCCTCCAAGGCTCCCACACTAGCAATGGCCTGGAGGTCTTCATTTTACTAGAGGCATCATTGCAGGGCTTGCCTGCCTGCTGCTGGAGCCAGGAGAAGGTGAAGGGTGGGTACCCCGCTGCTGCTCTGGGCTCCCTGAGGGCCTTGGATTGTGCTGTTGGACTTTGAGGGGGGCACAGGAATGGGGTGGGAACATTTTGACTGCTTTGCTAATCTCTCTAAAGTCACATTGCTCCCAGCCATTGCTTAGGCTGAGGGTGACCCTTGCTACATTGATCAAGTATTTCACATCCCTGTCAAGCAAAAACTTCTCTGTCAGCAGCCTCCCCCATGATCTCCAGGAGTACTTGCATAAACATGCAGCTTTACATCCTCGTTAGGCACAAGTGGATACCTCTAGGCACATTTAAGAGATAGTCCTGACTGTTTAACTCCACCAGGCCACAGCAGTGGAGAGCCACAGCCCTGTCCTTTGCTCATGCCCTCACACCGTATCTGGAGCACATAATGGTCACTGGAAACCCATGTGCATACCACAGCACAAAAATGGCAAGTTCCCACATAACTAGCCAGATCTCACCTTGCTTGTGATATGCCAGACCAGGTCAAACTCCCAGTCATCCTCTGAGGAGTCAGGATGATTATCATGCACCATTTGCAAGGTTTTGCTGGGAGGAGTGGAAAAAAGGAAAGCAAACTCCTTGCAGAATGGCTGATATCTTAAGATGCAGGTTCTATCATCTCTGTCAGAGAGTGCCTAGTCCTCGCTGGTGTGCAGAGAACTGTCAACGTTGTGACTGTGGTGGCTTTGTCAGTTCTTTCTCGCACAAAAGAATCCAGCAGCTTGTGAAGTGGGACTGTCCCCCAGGGCTGGTCACTGTCACTCGCAGCTCCCAGTTCTGTGGAAGAGGCTTTAGGCTTTCGAAGTTTTAGGAGTACCACAAAACAGATTTGAGCTGAAAATTTCTACCACCCTCTCACGGCTTTATTTTGGTTTGCAATCAGTCCAATCCGGAGGCAAATTATGATTAATGAAAGGAAAGGAGATGAAGGTGGCCTTTACTTTTCAGCAAAGTATATGATAGGGAGCACCCTGGTGTGCCTGCTTAGGAGAAAGGAGACGCTGCGCTTCCCGGTGAGAAAATTGCAAGTGTTCATTTAGGATAAGACAGCCAAGCAAAGCCCTGCCTAAATAGACTCCAAGTGGTCACTACTCCACCATGTTCCCCCAGAAAGCCTGCTCTTTCTGGGGCCTTGCCATGTGCTTTCAGACAGGACAGGAGCTGGGACCACTGACAAGTTGGAGAACCAGGGCTCTGCCTTCACCCCTTCCACAGTGCTTCAGTTTCCCCATACCGGCTGAGGATATTGTGAAGGTGAATGCAATATCAGCTGAGAAGGGTCCACAAATCCTTGGAGGGAAGGACTGAGGACAAATATAATGTAAAAAAAAAAAAAATTAAATTTAAAGCACAGAAATAGTATTCTTGCGAGCAAAGCAAAAGAGGCCGTGCTATTCTGGGCAAGAGTACGGAGCTGGGCAGGAGCTGGCAGTGTGTCAGTGTTTGGGATGCAGTTCCAGGGTGGGAACACAGCAGCATCCTTCCCTGGCAAGAGCAGGTAGATCCGAGCTTCCTGCAGGTGGGAAGTTGCAGGGGTATGGGACTAACAGCCGAAGGAAACAGCCTGGTGGTGTGACCCACGTGGATGGAAGTGCCAGACTCCTACAGCTCATCTGCATTGCAAAGGGCTGTCAGTATAGCAGTGCTGATAACCTCGTCTAGTAGGGACACAAAACATGGTAAAAAAGAGCTGCTTTTGGTGAAAGGCATGACGCATCACCTCTCCTCTGTGTCTGGCACTGGTGCAAGCAATAAGAGTCTTTCTCACCTCCCAGCTGCCAGTGCTGTTTTTGTTTTCCCCCATCCTCATAGTCCAGCACCTCCAGTCCGTTCCTGAGCTGCCGGGACACCCGTTCCTTGCCCCTCTGCAGAGCCCCTGCCAGCCCCGAGCAACCTGAGCCGGAGGAGCTGCATGTGTCCGAGACCAGTTGTGCTATGAAGCAGCCCAACTTCTGTGCTTGGACAGTGAACTTGAGACACTTGGAAATCTTGCTCCTCTTTTTGTCACCCAAAGCACTCAGCTGGAAAGGGATGCAGGTTTTGTGACAGCAAAGAACAGGGTGTGGAGAGCCAGGGTGTTGCAGAGCTAAATCGCGATTATCAGGAGATGGTTTGCTCCCTTCCAACACCAGCTTTGTTCACCAAGTTGTGCCAGAAGTGAAGAGGGGCAATCTCACAAGTAAACCCACAGCCCCACACTGCCTTCAGTCAGTCTGAAAAGCACTTGGAATTTGTGGGTTTTGCTGTTTCTTGATGCAAAATAAAATTTAAAAAAAAAAAAAAAAAAAGTGTCAGCAAATTGGAGGGGCTCCAGGAAAAGGAGATAAAGATGATTAAGGGTTTAGAAGGATTGACCTACGAGGAAAGATTAAAGGAACTAATTATGTACAGCTCAGATAAAGGATGAGTAAAGAGGTGATTTAATAACAGCCTGCAAATACTCAGGAAGGTGTCAACAGTAAGAAAGGGGGAGGAATTATTTAGAGTCCTTCACTGAGGAACAACGCAAGTGATGGAATGAAAGGGGAAGGTGACATGGGACATTGGCACAATGCAGACAGAACCAGAGATTTTTTTTTTAGGGAGCAGGAAGTGAGTTAGGAGTGCAAATCCTCTGGAAACACTCTGGTCTTCCATACCTAAGTGATTGAAGAATGCTTTTCAAAGGTGTTTAAGTGCTTAAAGGTGCAGGGAAGTGCTTTAATAGGATTTTCAGATGCATCTAAGCAGGTTAGGCAAAAGATTTCAATGGGAATTAGGCACTTAAATAGTTTCATCTGTTCCATCAGTTGCTTACTTACAACTTTGCACAAAACAACTTGAAGGTCTGGCTCTAGGACTCATCAGAAATCCCCCAGTAGGAGATTAGAACTGAATCCCAAGCTGCTGGAGCAGTGTAGAAGTGGACTGGCTGATGTGCAGGAGGACGTTTTGTAGGAAACCATCTTGCCTTGTCAGGGCATTGTGCATTGATCTGCACGGTTGATTTGAAAGTCAATGAGATTTAGACTCCCAGGCCCATTAAAATAAAAATTTAAAAATGCCTTTGGCACTTAAGCACCTTGGTCAGTTAGGTAGGTCTTTGCTGGAGAGTGACTGTGGGTTATCAGTGCCCAAGGTGAACGCAGTCGCAGTGAAAACGCCTGCCCAAAGCTGCGTCTTCTCCCTTGTGCTTCACCTGAGCGTGTCACCAGGTCTCCAGGGAAACGTGTCCCATATTTCTCTGTGCTGCAATTAAGTCACCCGTTGTTTTCCTGGGGACAGGGCACATCCTTCCCCAGCAAGTGGTAGGAATAATCAACTGGGTGGAGGAGGGGTGGGAAGACATTAAAGGAGAAGCAACATTGACAATGTAAATTGAAAGTCAAGAAGCTGCCGGGATGACAGCGGCACCAGAGTTTCTGGCTAAAAGCACTATGAAACTATAGGGAGAAAATGGCAAGTGTGGACTTAGAAGAGGATTACTGACCTGAAAGCTGTCTTCCCAGTGCCCCGTGCAGACATCACCCAAGACTGCAAGACCAATCCACTCCCCAAGGAGCTCAGCCAACAATGCCTGCTTGCTGGGGCTCTCCAGTGTCATGCATGGAGATTCACCATGATGCCCAAGGTCATCCACTTGGCTTACTGCACCTACCTGGGCTCTCTTGGACAGCAAGGTCTCAGAGGAGGTTACTACATTCCCACCAAACACCCTCCAGCTCGCTGCTGGGAACTCTAACCGTGCACTGTAGATGGTCACAGTAAACTCACATCTCTGCCTCAAGCCCTGAAGCACAAAATTTGTGAAGTGCACTTGCTTTCTCACTGTTTCCAAATACACATGCAAATACTTAAATAAAGAAAAAAAAAATAAAAAGAAAAAAAAGCCAGAATTGCCAAAGTGTAAGCTTACCCAATACCCAGCCATTTGACTGTCACAGCTATTGCAGCTGGAAGTTTAGATTCTGTATGAGAATTCTGAACACAGTAATAATAGAAGGCAAGGTGAGAGGAGAGAGGTTGTGAGTCGTTCTTGTTATCGCCCTGAAGGGTTTTTCAGGGCAAATATTCTAGAGACAGTTTTCATTAAACCACAAACTTGTCAATTTAGCCTAAAATATATGTATGTATTTTCAAGTAATTGCTTAAAAACAGGGAGATATTTGAAAGACTGGTTTAACCCTTTCACAGCACTTGAGTCCACTTGAAATGATATGAAAGAGGAAAGTTAAATACAAAGATAAATGCATAAATGGCCAGAGTTGCTATGGAAATGTAAGAGGATGGAAATTGAAAGTCAATAGAGGACTAACTTACTGTTCAATTTTAAAAATAGTCTTTCTATACAGAAATGGAACATTTTTCAAATCTCTGTTGGCCTGTATTATACAAAATGGGAAGTGGTTTTGTGGCTGGGTACATCTATTTAATGCTGCACGCTCAATCTGCAAACTGTATGGTCAATGGTACATACTAAGCAGGACCTTTTTCTCAGGTTAATGCTAATCTCCATCACAGCTACAGAGCCCTGGTGATAACTGTCAGCCATGAAAAGCACAGGTATGTGGGTCAAGCTCTGTGGGATATAATGACAAATAATTTGTAGGGATTTCAGGTCAGGTCTGTTTATTTTTTTAACACAGTTTCCCAAGGAAATAAGGCTTATCTGATTGGGCTAGCTGGCCCACAGGCACTGCATAATAGCTTTCTAAACCTGCTGGCCTGCAATCAGATTTGATGGAAGAAGAGACATCTCAGAGGAATTAAGTTCTAACAAGCGTTATAAAGGAGGATATACTCAAATTAGCACTTCTTCCCATCTCCCTTCCACTTTGCATCCCACTCTCAGGATGTGATATGAGTTCAGCCACTCTATCAGACACCAGAGAACCCACATGGGGGACGACCATAGGAAACCAGGCTTCCTATGTTCCACTGCTTGCCAAGTGACTTGTTTTATTAAGATAAATGTAATACACTTCTCTGGTTCCATTCAGAGAGGGAGAGCGAATTATGTTTGAACAGCCTAAAACTCCATCCATGAGCAGCATATCAAGTGGAAAGTGGGGCTTTGCTTCAAACCATCCGCACTTACGCTCCCTCTCCATTGCCAGACGCTGCTGGGACTTGTTGGTAGATTTATTCACCTACAAAACGTCCAGTGCCATTTTGGCATTGGCAGCCCAAAATTCACAGCTTATTGTGTCCTGTATCCCAAGGGCTTGGCTCTTTTAGTCCCTCGGTCTTCTCTGCTCGTTTGCAGTGGCTTTCCTCACCTCTTACTCCGCAGTGCCCAGAAGGTGCCAGCAACCAACCCAACACACAGCCCTGAATGGGAAAGCAGAGCATCCCTGGGACACGCTCCTGCCCATGTTTCCCATGAAACGGACCCCTGCGCCCTTCTCATGTGTCTGGACACGTACTCAAAGCACATGAGTCTCACACAACAAGTTTCTGACAGCTAGAGGCATCTCGCTGACTTAGGTAGAGCAAACCGAAAAAAATTAACAGACGCAGAAGATGCTGAAATTCAGCTTTCCAATGCGAAGAGCTGGCACAAGCTTCAGACCTGGCAAAATAATTCTGCCACTTCCTTTTTTCTGAGCCACGTTCCCCACGACTCTTCTGCAAGGGGTTTGAAAGAAATCCATGGCACCAGCAGGATTCTCACCAGCCCCATCTCCCAGCCTGTTAGAAAAAGACCTTTAAAAATAGTTGCGTGCTGCTGGGTGGGATTTTCTTCTGCAGGTGCTGTGCATTATAGTGCGAGATGAGATTCTAATCATAGCTCCTTCGCAGAGGGAAGGGTTCAGAGTTTAGCCATGCGGCAGCAGCCTCATTTTCACAGCAATATCGTTATATTCTCTGGGTGTCAGGGGGACACATATTGCTGTCATTTCCCCGTGCTGTGTTTGGATATCAGATGCAAAGAGCAGCAATGAAGCATGCAGCTATCACCACTCCATCGCACTAAGCCAGAGGAGAGCAGCCCATTTGGTGGCCTGGTGCATTTGCTCTGACCTCAGCTCTGACAGCGACCGAGGAGCTCTCAGCCACCTCGTCGCACGGGAAGAGGGTCCCTGGCCTGGTGGGTGCTGTCCCCTCCAGCCAGAGGGGTGGGAAGAGAGGGCTCCCCATCCGATCAGGGGCCAGGCAGAGAAATAGGAGCTAAAGGTGTCATTTCCCAACACACACATCTCACCATGTGTCATACACTCACTGACGTGGCTCTATGCTCACTGCTGAGGGCTCTCTTCCCCATCGCAGCCGCATGCTGGCTCATTAAAAATTCCCCACACCATAAAACAAATGGATTTCCCTCAGATTAGTCAAAACCACAAAATTTCTCTTACAGCAAATTGCCACCACCCTGCTCAAGGTGTACGACCTGCTTGGCATGTGAGTGCTCATTTTCTCTAGCTGGCTATCTCACCAGGGTGCCAGCAGACGCTCCTGTGGAATGGGCTGTGCACCTTCTGCCAGGTCCCTTCACAGAAGAGCTGTCAGTCCCCATGAGGAGAAGGTCCCTGCCAGAGCCTCAGCATCTGGATCTCTTCAATGGAGCAGGCTAGAAGCCTCAAGATGTGGGGGGATTTCTGACAAGGTCTCCCAACCTAGTCCAGCAAACATGTCTACCATCTGCTAAAGTTCACATGACTGAAATGCATGTGGGAATTGCATCACCACCACACAGCACAGACAACAGCACCTTCTCCTTTTATTTTCCTCTTTATTTAGCACCATCTCTACTGAGCCTTGCCCACTGCTTCTGCTAGCTCATACATTCGGGGCTGCAGTAGCTCTGCAACAGTGCTGTCTTCCTCATTTCTCCATTGCTGTGTTTTTAGAAGTTGGAGTCCAGCCACTTACAACGTCCTGGAGGGGCACAAGGCATCACCAGTTTATTTATGATTAAATACTATTTTCTAAATGGGGATTCAAGCCAAAACACTGCTCCAAGGACTCTCACCACCATGAACAAATCCTGGGAAAGCTCGAGAAGGCATGCACTTCAGCCCAACGTTCATCTCCTTTGGTTGTTTTGCCTGTTTTTCCTTCCGCTCCAATGTATAGTTCCTTCCCAAGCCCCAGATTTTATGAGGATGTTTCATTTTTAGCCTTTTGTTGGAATATTAAAGCAACCAGTCTCTACGTTTTGCTTTAAGGACATGGAATCAGCTGGAATCAGCCTGGGTGCACTCAATCCAACAGCCTGGCATGGCTTAAGGAAGGATGTGAACTTTTTGGGATGCCTGGACCCATTCCAGGTCAACCCTGAGCTGGTTAGCTGAGTACCCAACCTGGAGCATCTCTATGCCTGGGGTCCTGGGAAATCCACCCAGGCTAGTATGTGCCTGCTCGCTGCAGGATCCTATAGAGAAGTCTGATAAACTCATGGTGAGAGAAGTGACATTCGTCACCAGGATCGGAGCAGCCACCGCCTCATCCCTGAGGGGAAGTTTTCAGAAACAAACAGAGATTACCGCTACATAACTATACATTCATGTCACCCACACCATACCCACAGCCAGAAAACCAGAGATGACAGCAAAGTCACCCCAGCGTGACCACGTTGCTGTGACATACCCTCAAATGCACACTTCCACATACCGAGATGTTTCATCAGATGCATGGCAGGGCTGGCAAACCCTGTCTCAGAGCTTTCTGTGGTTATCAGCAGCAAAGCTATTAAGCCCCCTTTGCAGCCCCATATGCATTCACTTCATGCATTTAATCCTGACAGCGCTAGTAAATTCTTCCTGAAAAGAAAAGAAAACCCTTGTTTCCCCTCCCCCTGAGCTACTGCTTCTTGTTAAATGTCATTAAAAGCAGAACCTACAATAACATCAGTCCTTGCTGAAGGTTGAAACCACCTTGACTGTAATCCTGATGTGGCACTGGATGGGGGGGAAAAAAAAAAGCAAAAAACGAGATACTTCCTTCCACTTCTCTGTCAGCTCCACTTTGCATCAAAATCTCCTTTGTATGTCACACAGTTATTAAAGTTGTGGATTGCGGCTTGGAGTGTGTGTGTGTGAACGTGTGTGTGTCTGTGCCTGTGTCTCGGAAACTGGGTCACCCGGAGAGCGCTCCGTGAAAACTTCACCCTGACAAATCCAGGCTGGCAAGACTCAAAGATACCCCTTATAATGTTTTTCTGCCTCCCATCATGCTTTGAAAGGAGCAAATAATACTACTTTCTGCTGTATTTTTGTATCTTTTATTCAGCAGCTTCCTGAGGTAAATAACCTCCGGCAGGCAAATCTAAGGGGATGCTCCTATCTCACTTGCTGTCTGCTCACACTGAAATCATGATATACTTTGCTTTCATGAGGGTCTTCATAAAACATTCCTTTCTTTCCAAGAGGAGCAGCTACCAAGGAGGGAGAGCAACTCCCCAGATTTGGCTCAGACTCCAGTCCCAGCATCTTGTCATGCTCCTCACCCCCTCGCAGCCCCAGGGGTGTGGGGAGGGCACCTCCCCAGCGCACAGCACATCCCCAGCACACAGGGGACCTCCATGGGCACCCCCCGGGTCAGGGCAGGGGGCTGCTTTCCAGCCATAGTACTTTTTAGAGGCAAGCATCCTTCTATTTCCGTCAGGGCTCTGAATAACACAGCTCAGGCAGTTTCTGTCTGAGGCTGAGGGATGAATCGTGTCACCCACCTCAGTGGGGCTGTGAGAGGGGGAAAACCAGCTGAGTGCAGAGCGGGGCTGGCCTGGCTCAGCACCAGGCAAGATACGGCTGCTAGAGGGGGCAAGCGGCAGGGAACTGAAACTTGCTGACTCTGGGCAGGTCAGAAAGATGTGGGCCACAGTCTCAGGAGGAGCAGAGAAGGGAAAGACTCTGGGTTTTCTTATTAACAGCTTATTTTAATACTTGCAGCATCGGTGAAGGGATGGCAGAAAGAAATACCTTGGCAGGGAGGGTGTTACTGCTAAGGCAGAATTGCAAAGAGGATCCTGGGGGCCAAATACTGCTTTTTCTTGTGCTACTGTCAGTGCAATTATTTCCCTTAAAGAAAGCAAAACTGAAGTGACCGCAAGTGGGACCAGTGATAGGAAAGAGGTTGGAAGGATCTGGCTTCAGACTCACATTTACTGGCATGGGGAAGAGCTGTAGAGAAGGATTTCAAAACCCCAAAATGGGGGAAATGGAGTTGAGGAACAGAAGGCACACGAGCTCTGATCTAGGCTCCACCTACCTCTTAGTGCTTCACTCCAGTAAATCACAGTGTGCAGGTTGTGATTCCCATTTACCAAGAGAGAAAATGAGGCAGGGCAAAGACAACAGGCAGCATTTCTCATCTAAGGGGGCTTGGCAGCATCCAGAGCCAGGCAGGGATGGCAGCGTGCCCTGCCCAGCAGATGGGACTGCTCGGAAAGGAAAACAGAGGGATTGCACCCTGGGAGCAGGGCAGGGGGGCACAGGCTCCCACCAGATCCATCCCTGAGACAGAGCCCGTGAGAAAGGAAGGGAGAGGAGAGCGACTTCCAGGCACCGCCTTGTGAAGCCCACAGCATGGGAGCTGACCCACTGCAGAGCATCCCCGCGCCGCCACATCGGGCAAGCTTGGGTTTGTTTTGGGTCACTCAAGAGAAGAAGTGCTCACCCAGGGGCCTCTGGAGGTGCCTTAAACCGGACCGCCAGGCTGCAGGGAGCGGGGACACGGGATAACTGTCTCCTCAAGTCTCCTCAAGGCCGCTCCGTGTCCTCTGACTAATGTATTCATCAGTGAGTTTAGGGGATCTCAGGAGAATGAATTGTCAGAGCGTTGGAAGCAAGCAATGGCAGGGGAATTACTGCTAATCCTTCTTGCGGGACACAACACTCCAAAGGATTTAAAGACTGTTTAAAAAATGTTAAAAAAAAAAGAACACCCCTCCCTTCTTTCATACATTTTGGGTTGGATACTTGCTGCTGGCTGAGAGCTGAAAGAGAGAAAAGAGAAACTTTGAGGAGAGGGAAAGGATGAGAGAGGGGGAGAAGAAAAGATAAAGACTGGAGATTAGATCTGGAGAAAAGCCTATCTTACCCTCTCTGGGAATGTAGGCTGCAATTAAATCTCTTTTGCCTAACAATACCCCATTGTTATTTGCATAGTACTCAAGATGTGGCGATAAGGGAGGAAGGAGCTGCAGGCAGGGGAGGCTGCAGTTGTTCTCTTATCACTGAGCTGCCGGCAGCGTTAGAATCCTCTGGAGGGGGGATTTGGGCCCGAGCCCCAGAGGAGGGGGTGGTCCTGTGCCTCGGCTGGGGATCTGCCCCACCGCCAGTAATGGATGGGGTTTGAGCAGCTCTGGTGGGAGGATTGTGGAAGTGTGGGGGCCGTGTACCCTCTCCCTGCTCTACACCTGATTTGTAGACGTGGTCAAGACTTCACTTCTGTCGCCCTTTCAACCCTCTCCTCGATGCTTCTCTTCGTGCACCACCTCAGCTGCGGTGCAGCCAAGGATGCTGTTGAAGAAGGGGTACAGCGGGGTGCTGCGGGGTGCCTAAAGCCTTTTGGGAAGCAGAGCCCACGCTTTGCCCATCAGTTCACAGCCGAGACCCTGTGTGAGAGGGGGGCTCAGACAGGCCGGGACGAAGGGGGTGTGTGCTGTTGGTGGGGGACTTAGATACACGGGTTAGGGATGGCAAGCAGATGTCTGCTGCCTTGGGACTGTCTCTGCTCCTGTAACTTGTGTCCTCTAGTTGAGAATGACCATAAGCAGAGCGAAGAATAACAAATTGTGACCTGGAGGATTTTTTGTATGTAGGGGTTCACTCCCTCTATATACTGGGTAGCCTGGCAGGCACAAAGGGAGATCTGGGCTGGGCTGCTTTTGCCCTCCAGCGCTGTGGCCCTGCAGAGATGCTGAAGTGCTTTCAGTCCAGTCACCTGCCCCAGCTGGAGCCCCAGGGGCTGCCAGGCTCCACCGTGTCACCTGCAGAATGAGGCTGGTACCCAAGCAATGCTCATTTCCATCCTTCCCACACAGACCCAGGTCTTAAACTAATATCCACCCTGGAGCGTGGGCCTCGGGGTACTGCAAGGACAGAAGATATACTGATACCATCGCTAGGGCTGAAGTGGCCCAAAGATGAAATGTGGGCAGCTGGTAAATACAGACGTGCTTTCAGGTGCAGACATTTCATTTGCTAAAAGGGGAGGCTGTGGGGGGAAGCGATGGAAGTGAATGTTAGGGGAAGTGCAGTCATGCTTCTCTGATAGGGTTTCCAGTGACAGTAATAGCTAAAATCACACTTTTTGCAGATTGAGGTCATAGAGAGTATTGCAGAACGGAGTTAAGGCTCCCCTGATGAACAGATGAAGGCACGTACATACCAGACTTCAAGGCCAGAGTTTCATCTGTATTTAAACATATTTAAATGGTGACTCAGTCCCTCTCCTGCATGTGGGTAGGAACAGGACTAATGCAGGTAGTCAACATTAGCTCAGCCCGAATTAGCCTCTGGGAACTGCCCATGATGGGGAGACATGGAAAGGAACGTGCAAAGCACCATTTTCATTCAGGATGCCTCAGGATGATATTTTGAGGGCAAACCAGGCTCTCCCAGCAAGAAAGTGCCAGGTGAGAACCTCACAGGTCCCAAATCTGGAATCTCCCCAGCAGGACTTTCTGGACAGAGCAGAATTACCTCCCTTTTCTCAGGAGTGATGGAAAACACACCACTCCTGCCTTAGTTCCTCTCTGAATAGGCACCGGTATGCAAAAACCTGATTTAAAAACAACTTCTCAGAGGTACCAATTTCAAAACATTTTCTTATCACCATTATGCAAAAAGGTAGCACTTATAGACTCACCTCAAAACTTCTGCCTTCTAGGTGATTTAGGCTGTTAGTGCTGGAAGCCCTGGGACCGAGCCACCTCCAGCAGCTGAGATTCACCCAGCTGCTAATTTGCGGCCACTTTCCCTGAGATTCTGCACCAACCTCTTTGCTATTATTTTTATTCCTTTTTCTTGATTGTCAAGGCTTTTAACAGAGCTGTCCTCAATTATGCAATGTTTCTATCACTGTGCTCGCAGCAGCGCAGGGAGGTCCAGGCTGGTGGATTATTGACTGTGCCCTCTGCATGACCTTGAAGCTGAGGAAGGTTAGCGCTACTGGCAGATGGGCTCTTCTTCTGCAAATCATGCTCTGCTGTCATTTGTCCCAGTTCTCAGCCTGAGCTGCGATGGCAAAGAACAACTTGTTAAGGAATTGCTTCTTTCCCACCATGTTCAATTGCTCTCAGTCTCAGGCAGTTCGTATTGATTGACTGCACCTATTCAAGATGTTTTGCAAAAGGCACTTAGTGAAATTCATTCTGGGGATTCTTCAGTGTTTTTTACTACCTGAACTACATGTGTGATACAGCCAGGTGAAGGTTTACATTTCAGACGGTCAGGGTAAGAGCTGTCATGGAAGGGGAATTTCCATTTTTTCAAAAGTTCTGCTTTTCAGCAGGGTACAAAAATGAAAAATTATCAGTTTTCCCACAAAATGAAATTTGTGTTTTTTCATTTGGGTAGGTGGAAACATTTTTACGTTTTGGTTTTGTTTTGGGAAGCTAGTCAGATTATATAAATAGAAGGAAATTTCAAAATGAAAAGGTACTCTGAGAAACAACAGCGTAAGCCTAAACCGACATTTTTTTTTAAATTATGTTGTGGAGCAATTTAACTTTTATTTGAAACCCTTTTTTCCAGCCCCTCCAAAACATAGCAAAAATCACTGTTTCCATGCAAAATGTCTGTTCCAAGATTACAGCCCCTTGCAATACTAAACCAGAAACCCTGCTATGACAATTTCTGTTCCATAGATTCACTATGCTACCTCATTAAATTACATAAACCACCTACAAAATAGCATTTCCCAAAGGACAAACATTCTTCCAGAAAAGTTTCAACCTGTTCCTGTCAAGTATCAGTCGGTCCAGAGAAACCAGCTGCTTTTTCTTGTTTTGTTGATTTTTTAACTGACACTAGAAGTCTGTGCTAATACTTGGGGAGGCCAGGGGAGCATTCACGCAGTGCTGTTCCTGCAGCCAGCCAGATCCAGGCGGGCATCAACGCAAATGGCTCTAGTTTTCAGCTTTTACATAATGTTTCTGCTACAGTGTGGAGACCACAAATGCAATCATGCTAATGAGGCCTTGCTCCATTCGGAGCCCTCGCTGCAAACCACATCTTGGCGATGATGCCAGCACATCACGACCACCTGCCTCTGAGACATCCTCCTCTGCAATGCAAGTAAGACAGGAGCTTCATCCGTACTGGCATTTTGCATGGGTCAAATTAAGCACATAGTGAAATCAGGGCACATCCCCATTACAAATGAAATGCAATAGCTTGGATGGAACAGCCCTTTGGAGCTTCATCTCAATCTGTTTTTATGGCCTGGGTAAAATAGATGCTTTAATAACTGTAACATGCTCAGCTGTTTACATGAGAGTTGAATGCAGACCTGCACGGATATTTGGTTGGCTGCTCATTTATTCACCAAAATGAGTAAGTAATATCAAAGCTACCTGCTGCACAGTGAACGCTTGCAAACAACAATGCATGGCAACATGTTTGGAGATATGAGAAGATTCAGTTTTCCTTTAGAAATTTGCAAAGGCAATTAGGTGTGTTTTTCTGTTTGAATCACAGTATTTTCCCCATTTATAGAGTTGGGGAAAGTTGTTTTGAGTCTTCTTAAAACAAATCTACTTTTTCTCTGCTGGGTAAATGGTGAAAATATAATTGTTCACACAGCCTTTCCCCTCACAGAGTCACAGAATCCCAGAATCATCCAGGTTGGAAAAGCCCTTGAAGCTCCTCCAGTCCAACCATGAACCTCACCCTGACCGTTCCCAACTCCACCAGATCCCTCAGCGCTGGGTCAACCCGACTCTTCAACCCCTCCAAGGATGGGGACTCCCCCCCTGCCCTGGGCAGCCCATTCCAACGCCCAACAACCCCTTCTGCAAAGAAATCCTTCCTAAGAGCCAGTCTAAACCTTCCCAGGTGCAACTTGAGGGCATTCCCTCCTAGACTCATAAACCATGAAGTATGGAAGTGGGGCACTGCCAGGGCCGGTTAATGACCCCTCGGGCTGTGCAGAGGGAGGGCTGGGAGCTGCTCACCCAGCAGAGCCCGCGGCTCTGTAGATGGACACTTACAGCACGTGGCTGTGCCTGGCACCCAGGTCCCCTCAAGAGGTGTTCATGTCACCAGCCAGCCTGTCCTGAGCCTCCTTGTGCCATGTAGCAAAAACAAAAATGAAAAATCCTGGTTCTGTTACTGAAGGTCTCATCAATAAAAGAAATCAACTTGTGTCTTCAAAGCACCAACTACTGCTGAGACCAAGTGAAATCTCTAAATGTATGGAGGGAAGCAGGAGTGATAGTGACTGTGGGGCTTGCAGAGGATGAACCTCTTCCAAACTCACTTGTTTTCTGAACACTCCAGCCTCCAGTATCTGTCTCACTGCACCATCTCGCTCTCATTTCCAGAAGCTATGATGGGTTTTGTGCTTTCTCTTGGGCAGTAAGAAACCCTGGGGCAACTCATGTATCCATCTCTGCTGTGGAGACTCTGAATAGGAAGAGAAGAACAAGTAACTGGTTTCTTTTTAAATTGTACAGGTGGGAGCCTCCTCTCAGCACCACCCCAGCTCTCCTTCTAAAGTTGCTTTGATATTCAACAAACACTCGCTTTTTAAACAATACTGTCCTAACCCCTTATTATAATGCCCAGAACCACTTGCAGGCTTTCTGAAACTCATTATTATAATTACAATCAAGAATCATAGGACTTTGTGCTTTGTGCCAGGAATACATATACACTGAATTGTTTGCAGAGGAGTCACAAAGAGAAAGAGTGAGGGAGAAATGCAGCTTCAGTGTGGCTCAATTCAGGAGCAAGAACTCCCACCCTATTTAATTTTTCCTTTTTTGTTTTCCCTTTTAACTTGGAGCTGCTGAAATCCGAGCTAATATTTGCTTTGTCCTCCGTGATGTCCTTTGGCCTCAATCCAGGGAACCTCGAGCTGTGCCCTGGTTTACTGCACCCCCTCCCCAGCTCCAGCAGCCTCTGCCCCCGGGTGAGGAGGCAGGTCTGCGGGCAAGATGCGGCTCAGGACCCGTCCATCACAGGGAGGTGAGGAGCACCGCACTTCGGAAACTGCTGCAGCACTACTTAGCAGATGCAAAACAAACTCACTGGGCAAGTGAACACAACATCGAGCTTAGTTTTACTAAGATTCATCTCATGGGTCACAAAAAAGCTTAGAGAAGGCTTTTGGGGATTTTTTTGGTAGTGTTATCTCAATATACTACTGACACAGCACATAGAGAGGGAACTGTGATTCAGTTTTTGCCAGCACAAGCCCTGGAACTAGCTCTCCCTCTTTTTCAAATAGTGTCTGATGTTGAGCGCACTTATCGCTGTCTTCCACGGAGATGTCGCTGACTGGTGCTTAGAAAAGTGAGATGGATCAGGCCCTTTTTTCTGAATAAATATCAGATCTGATTCACCACTCAATTGCTTCTGTTTTACCTCTGTAGAACGTCATTGATTATAGAGGGATTTGCAAGTTTAAAACTAGAGTAATTCAGTGATTAATCCCAACCAAAGCCTTTTGTAAATAGAGAGCAATACTCCAGCACTATTCAATATTCGACACATCAATGGCGTGTGCTGTAATATGATTCAATGGCATTTAGACTTTCCTTCCTTTTATTCAGGGCAGTGCTGGGATACATTTAGTTTAGCTAACCCAGACTTCTCTTCTCTCTGCAAAATGTCAGGCACGTTCTCAGTGAAACAAAGGCAAAACTCTCCCATCCAGTGACTGTCCTGTTCAACTGAACCCTGGGAGAGGCTGACCACACATGTCAGGATGCCCACCAGGACCAGAGGCTGCCACAGCATGATGCGGGGAAGGAAGAGGGACTCTCAGCCTCATTGCTAGGTCCAAACATATCTGAAGTCCATTTCAACCCATGGGCTGGAGGCTCCTACAGCACCTTCTAACAGTGAATTAAGGCTGGGCCAGAGAGTGGAAAAGCTTATTCTAGAACTGGCTGGATGTAAACATCAAAACACTTTGCTCAGACTCGATCTTGCTCATATAGGGCAGTCCCACACAGTATATCCAGAAACATTGGATGAGGAGAAGTAGTTGGAGCAAAGAAATACTTTGATTTTAAAGGCATTTATACAGCTTCTTTTGGTCCCACTGATTTTTGGATCCCACAAGAGAACCTCAAACCACTCTCTCAAATGCTATTTAATCTGGATATAAATAAGAGTTCCAGATGATGGAAATATTTGGGGGGTTCAATATTCGGTCTTATTCTAAAGAAAACTGAAATAAACACATTGGGGAAATTTCTCACCAACAGCAACCTCCCCCCAGACTGATGATACAACTGCTCAGCTTCACTGAGTAGCTGCCAGGTAGTCTGTGGCTGTAAGGCACCCCACTTCCCTCTAGGGTTTTCCCCCTGAGTCATGGTGCCTAAGGAGCCAAGACTTTCAGGATCCAAATCTTGTTCCTGTTTCACACCATTTTTAGAGCCAGGAATCCTGTGCCTTTACTCTCCCTTGGAGATCCTGGAGTCCACTCAAAGCAACAGACCCTGAAGTTCCACTGCATAAATGGCCCCAGGACCCAAATGCAGTTTCAGAGGCAGACAAATGAGAGTAAGAGTGGTCGGTCTATTCACCAGCCCACCAGGCTTGCATGGATTGCTGGACCAGCTTTGGCTGACAGCTACACAGAAACATGGAGCTCAGCTATGTGCAGTTCTTCTAGCTGTTGTCACTCCTTAGCTTGCAAGTTCCTTTGAGGAAGGGTGACCAGCAAGGCAGGTATTTCTGTAGTGCTTTTACAGTGCCTCCATCCACTTCCTCCAACTCTGAACAGTCACAGAAGAACCAACTTCTGAGCACCAGCCATCAGCCAAGGCCAGGATGGGAGACAGGAGAGAAGTGATCTCTCTTTCACTTCACTCATTAGCTCTACGTCTTTGTAATTCTGTTTTTCTGCCTTCTAGCAGGACTCCTGTCAGCTGCCTCCAGAAGATGTGTCTGCTTATTTCCTTGTTTTTCCACTCCAGATAGGTATTCCTCCTCAGGTATCGGGACAGCCCCAGCCTCTGCCTCAGCAAGGCCTTATTCACTTCTTCTAGTACAATCATGATGATTCCAGCTTTTCCTTCTACAAGCTGCCAGGACTGGGCAATGTCAAACTCAAAGCTACACCACTTACTTTCCAGAAAGTCAGTAGAGATGACTGCGATGACATTTCTGCTACTCAGAAAACCTTCTTGGATGATATTGGTGACAATGGGTACCCCTGGTAGGAAATCCCTGTAGTAAAGACAAAGCTGGAAGGGAGGTGTTCCTCCTTCTAAGGGTTCCACCAGCTCTTTCATCACCCATTCTTGGTCTTTACTGGAGTGGATAACAAATGCATCATAGGTGTCACCTCTTTCTGCAGAGTGTTTACACCCACTGAGCAGCACCAATGAGTAGTATAGCTGGAAGTAGTACTTGTAAATCAGGAAGAGGAACACTGCTGCAGTGAGCAACATGATCACTGAGGATGTCACTGTGCTTACCTTGAGTTGGCAGGAGGACAAATAGAAGCTTGACAGGTTCACGTTCTTCATGTATGCAGGCGTGTGGCATATCATCAACTCCTTGTTCTGCAACAGCTCCTGCTTTTCCTTGATCCATTTCAGAAAGTTCAGGTTTACACAAGAGCATTCAAACAGGTTTTGAGAGATGTCTAACAAGACCAGACTATCAGGCAGCATTTCTAGGGCTGAGTCCAACAGAACACTCAGCTGGTTGTTGCTGAAATCCAGGGCTCTGAGGGCTTGGAGTGGCTTGTAGACTACAGGATCAAAGATCAGTAGCTTATTGTTGCTGATGTTTAGCTCTTTTAGTTCAGAGAGGGCATCAAATGTACTTTGATCCACCTGTACTAATTTGCAACTTGAAATATCCAAGGTGTGGAGGTGACTTAGGTTTTTGAAGTTGTTGGCCAATTTATTGTTCTCAAAGGAGTTGCCTGCCATCTTGAGCACTTTCAAAGAGTTCAAGCCACAAAATGTACACTGGGATTTAACATGAGTTCTGGTATAGGAAATATCGAGGTAAATGAGTTTCTGAAGGGATAGAAAGACAGGATAGGATCCAGGACCAAATAACTTTGTGTGCTGAAGGTCCAAATATAACAAATTCTTCACATTAATGAAATCTCCTGTCACGCTGATGTCAGAATTGAAGCTTAGGTTCAAGTGTTTCAAATTTGGACATGCGTGAAACTTAGGGGAACAGCAGCTAGTGAAGGAGAGGCGATTCTCACTCAAATCTATGACCTCCAGGTTACTTAGACCCCAAAATTCCTGCTGGAAGGTATTGAGGTGTTTGCTCTTGGTAATACGAAGTACTCTCAGTTCCTTGAAAAGAGACAGCTTCATGGCAGGCACTTCCTTAAACTTGCATTTCTTGCATTCCAGCTGTTTCACTTGAGACAACACAGGGACCTCTGACACCTTTTCAAGTTGGAGGTCCACTAACCGAATACTGGAGATGTTGCCTATGCAGTTAAAAAGAGTGTCTGTGTTATCCTCAAATTCCCTGAAAGAGATTAAAACAAACTCTTGCATTTGTACGTGACACAGTCCACTCAAAAGTCTACTCTGAAAGTCTACCCGTCTCTGACGGTCGCTGAATTCTCCAACTATTAGTCTGTTGACGTGTAAACCAGTCAGGCCTTGAAGAGAAGTGCTCATCCCATTGAAGTCCTCAAAAGAGGACCTTAGAACCAGCTCACCAAGGTGAATCTTTGCAAAGGACCCTGGCTCTATATATTTTATATTATTCAAGGAAAGCACCAGCGTGAGGTTGAGCCTGTTCACCTCCCTCAAGGCATCAAGGTCTCCTTTGGAGATATATGTGATCTTGTTAGAGATAAAGCTCAGGTGCCTGAGAGAGGTCAGGTTGCTGAAATACTTGGGAAGCTTCAATGAAGCAATGTTGTTTTGGCCCAAATTCAGCTCCTGCAGGGTATGCAAGTGTCCAATGGGTAGGTCAGTCAGAGAGGTTAGGTTAGTTTCCACCAGTACTAGTTTTTTCAGAGATGTTAAGCCATAGAAGGCTGCTGTCCCCAGGTACTGGAGGGAATTGGCAGTTAAAATTAAGGTGGAAAGGTTAGGAAGATCCTTAAAGGAGTTATCTTCTATTGTATGGAGGTGGCACCTGTTGGGCAGAAAGAGAATAAATGTGCGTGAAACACTGTCCCTTTCACATTCACTAACACTACGGCACTAAGCACTGGTGCAACACAACCTCACGTTGGGGGTTGGTTTGGCTTTAATGTGCTGGGCAGAGCCAGTGCTCCTGAATGTGCCAAGGGAACCCTTCCACAGCAGGACACCTTCTCTCACCCCCTCCTCTCTCTCTGAGTCTGAAGTTCAATTGCAAAACAAGAGGCCTTGAGCCACAACGAAGGTAAAAAATTCATGCAGGCAGCAGAAAAGAAGAATTCTAACTTTCTGTTTAGGCCAAAGTAACATCATAATGACCATCACTGATGGCAGAGCCAACCAGATACAGCACTCCCTCACACCTTGCACCCTCACAGCCTTCAGACTGTCGCCTCAGCCACACCTGGGCAGTTCCACTGGCACCAGCATGATGCAGCAGCGGCAAAGCTCACAACTCTGTCAGCAGTTTTGCTGATGATATCTGAGAGGGAACAGACCCCAGACCATGTTGGCTCTAAAGAAGAAAAGGAGGGGAAAAAGAGGGTGGCTGTCTAAAGATGTTTTCATATGGAAAGATCCAAAATTTGAGTCTGAAATCCATCCCGCAATGAATTCAAGCAGAATTAGTTTTATAATCCAGCCAGAGCCTTACAGCAAAGCTGCTCTGCCACTCAGCCACTGCGGAGCGGTAACTGTGATGTGACTGAGTGACATTTTTCAGTGAAACAATTTACCCAGAGAAACTGTTGTCTCAAGTCAATGGAAATTATACATCAATTCAAATTTGCTAATAGGCCTCCCCCATCTCCTCCCCCAGACATGTGAGGAGAAGGGAGAAGAGAATATGTTGATATTTTAAAACAGCCTTTTAGAAAATGAATGTACCTTCATTTTGTTTTATTTTTTTAAACTGTGATTAGAAAAACAGCTCACCCAAGATGTTCCACTTTGGAGTTTTTGTAACAGTGAAAAGTCTGACATTTTTCTTGTTCAGAGAGAAGTAAAACACCCTCCTCCTCCTTCTCACATCCCAACCTACAAGATCAGACTGACAGACCCAGCTCTGCGCAGAGGGTGTGCACTTGGTAACTGGACTAAAAGCTGCGCATCACTCAACCATGGGGATATGCAGAGACAGACACAGGGATAAAGTCACAAGCAAAAAAACATGATCAGCCAAGACAGACCCCAAAATAAGCAACCACAGCAGCCCAGCTGGTGAAGCAATATTAAACAGTATCCACATGAAAGAGCTCATTACCTTGTAAGATCTAGAAGCTGCAGTTCAGGAACTGGTGAAAAATAATTTGACCCCAGTGATTTCAGATTGCTGAAACTGAGATCCAAGTTCTGGGTGGTGTTTGGGACTTCAGCAGGAACTCCAGAGATGTTCAGTCCCGTGCATCTGAAAGTTTTGTTAGCGATGACCTGTAACAGTGGCAGATTCAATCATGGTCAACATCTGCTCTTCATGAAGTGCCAGAAAATTACACTGTCAGGAAAGCAGGAGCAGAATGACTGACCTTGTAGTTAGTTTCTAAATGAGCTGCCCTGAGTTTTAGGAATTAATCTTATATATCCTAAACATCTTTCCCACTTCTAATAAAACCAGTCCTACTTCCTGGGAAGAGCTACATTTCTTGCTGACTGAAGCAGGTGCAAAACTGCAGGACAGTGTTCCTTGAGGCTATGGATGAACCAGCAGCAACCTTTGAGAGAGCCATCAAAAAACTCACACAAGGATGCATTGTGTGTCCAGGATCAGCTCTCAGCTTTGTTACACTGCAGATAAGCGGGCAGTTCTAACCTAAGTTATTCTGTAAATAATAATTGTCGGCACAAGTTTGCAAAAGGCAGTCAATCAGTGGCAGGTACTTGGGGTACTGGTGAAATCACTCTACACTACAAATTGGGCAAAAATACTGTATTTTGCAGAAATTATAGACAAGGCTTGGATCTTTTCCTGAAAGGAAACATAATTTATTAGATTAACTGTACTGCAGTAACCTCAGAGGTACGGAAAGCCAACAAGAAGAAACGGTTCATGCTGCTGGTTCTGGTTCTCAGATGTTTTTGAGGCCAGCATTTACTTCAAATACTTCAATTGCCTTGGTAACAACCTTGGAAAAAAGATTGGTTTTCAGAAGACAACTAACACACAACAGACTTGATGCACAAATCTCCCAAGCAGAGGAAAAAGTTGCACCAGAGAAACAGAAGGATTTTGTGCTTGTTTAGAGATCACGTACCTCCAAACAGGGATTGAGGAGGCAGCCTGCCAGCTGTGATGGGACAAGCGCCAGCTGCAGCAGCACCACGAGTGTCCACAGGGGAAGAGCTCCTCTCCTGGGCATCTTCAGGAGGCCAGGCATGCAGGAGGGAGCAGCATGGGTATCACTCAAGGACCTGCAGCGAGAAACTTCCTGAAATGCCAAGTGTTGTGCTTCACCACTCCTTCTCACTACACGTCACTGAGAGTTGTAGAGAACAAGGGAAGTGAAACTCATAGCTGCCTGGTTTCTAGACATGCTCTGAATGAATTGTTCTTCTTGCAATAGTTTTTTTAAATTGTTTTTTTTTTAAAAAAGAGAAAAAAGGAAGTAATGTAAGGTATCATTTGGACTAGAAATTAAAGAGGAATATGGGTTTTATCAGTATGTAACTTGACTTGATTGCCTCAGATTAGCTCAGGTCAAATTGGAAAAAAAAAGGGAAACTTTTGTGAAATTCTGAATCCAATTTCTGGAAGGTCATGCTTTACATCCCATAATTCAAATGCACTGGATAGAGTGAATGACACTCTGCTTTTGTACCCCTGCCATGCTCCCAGCTACACCACACTGGCAAGTAGTGGAGAAGTGCTCAGCCACAGCAGATGTTTTCCTGAGCCAGGTAATGACAGGTTTATCTATGGCTGAGCTCTCATGAGCATACAGCAAGGTTTTATCTATCTGGTTGGACCTCAGTATTGCAGTTATCGCAGGAACAAGCTGCACATGGCCAGACACAAGGAGCAAATACTGGAGATCTGTAGAACAGTCAGAGCCCAGGACCTTACACCCCTCCTCACCCTTTCCTTGGGTGGGTGGGTTGCTGGGGGCAGCAAGCCAGGAGAGGCACAAACACCCCAGCTGGGCTTAGAGCTGCTATCTATCTGCTCTGGCCATGCCTGAATCTGTGCTTGATGCCTGGCTACAAAAGTGAGTACATCTCAATACCAGCCTTAATTTACAGTGCAGACACAGCTATTGTTTCTGGAAGAGGCTTTGTAAAACCTCACAGTTGGCAATATTAATTTAAATCAGCTCTGAGCCTTCTAATAAAGCTCCCTTCCTTCATTTACTCTGATAAATGGTAGTGCATTCATGTATCTACTCCTGTCTTTCTGTAGATAACTAAGAAGTGTTACTGGGGATCCAGCCCGAGGCTTGCTGGGTATTATTAACACCACATAGACAGAGAAGGTGCAAAAATGCGAGACGAGGATGGGATACTAGTCTACAATGAGATGGAATAGGGGGTGACTACTCATGAAAGTCTGTGAAAATTAGTATTAAGTATAAGCTGCAATATCAGTCCAGTAAGCAACCCATTTATAAAGAAAAGTTTAAAATATGGCAGGGGTGGGAATTGAACTTCTTTGGCAGGTCAGTAGTGGGCCACTGAGAGATGGGGAAATCCTAAAATAACAGATGATCTCTGTGATGAAAAAAACATGGCAGCACAAGAGAAGCTAAACCCAACACCCTGATGTGCATCCAGATAGCGCCCATTAAGCCAGCAGACAAAAAGTTTGTTGAAACTGGGCAAGTTCTACAAAATCCCTGTTCTGAAAAGCCTCTCGTGATTGCAGGTATTTCCTCTTACAGATGGAATCAAAAGTGAATGGAAACAATTGCTGACTGCTTCTGTGCCTGGATTAAGGAAATTGGTAGAGCATCATGTGTCTGCAGAAAGGATAAATGAGTGCATCTTTTAGTATTCAATATGCAGAATGAAGCAATCCACATTTAATTTTTATCTAAAGCTGAGATGAGCCTGAAGTATGCTCTAGAAATTACCATTTCAATGGAGACTCACTGAAGATGCTGAAGAGTTTGGGAGCATCATAAAATCCATCCAACAGCCATGCTCAGGGGTCAAGTGGAAAGTACAGCTTGAAGGACATTCAAAGAATGTGCTGCTTCTATCACAAGGGACAGTTTCACAATAGACATCGTAAATTGTTCAAGGACAAATCACAGAGAAACTGCAAGGGATGGGGCACAAGCAGAAAACATGCAAGCTAGCAAATCAAACCCAGTCACCAGTTTAGAAAGTCAATGCTGGTTAACTTCATATTCTTCAGCTTGCATACAACAATGTGCAATGACTGTAGAAAGCCATAATGTCTATGTAATTGCCTCTTTCGGTTCACAAGAAACAAAAGTATTATTTGGAATCCTTTAAAGTGACAAGAATAACATCTAAAATGAAACATGATTCACTGTGCTGCCAATTTACTGGTGGGATCATCAAAGATCTTTTAGAAAGGAGGTGTTACGCAAAATCTGTGTGTCTAAAAACACATGCCCAAGTAATCTTTGTTCTCCTGAACATTATAATATAAGCAACACAACAACAGACAGTGTATACTCAGCCTCTGTGATCTCAAACAAGGTACTACACAGCATAAGATGGCCACAGTGTAGATGGACTGACAAAACATCTTGTACTTGCTTATATTAAAAGAAAATAATTTGTGAACTCCAGGCAAAAAGAAAAGTTAAAGTCTTGGACAAGACAACTGGTGATTGCTGTGAAAACAGATAGGGCTGGCTGTATCTATGGTGTTCTCAAGGTCACAGCTAACCCAGCTATCACATGTAGCTCAACAGCTATTACCCAGAAGAGACAATATGTTTGCCTCAGTAGGCATCCTAAGCAGTTCCCCAAGCCTATCTGCAAATGGAGGCTGAGGAACATGGCAAGAACTATTTCAAGATTAAACAAACCAGGTCTGATTTTAAGTGAAAGGACCATCTGTAACAACTATTTGGTTGTGAGTCATGGATCAGACGGGAGAGAGCATTCCTGAGATACTGGCACTTAACATGACACACTATTTGTGGAGCTAGAGATGGGGAGCACCACAAGAAATTCCAAAAGTACTTGAGAAGCTCAGGCACATGGTCAGGCTATACCAGCTGACCCTGTATTGCTCTCAGATGGGTTGCAGCACTGGCCATATCTGCCTTCCTAACTAGCACAGTATCAGCTAATACAACTGGGCTTAGCAGTCACCTGTGGTGAATTAAGCTTAAATCACATCACATTGCATCTGGGGCCCAGGCTCAGGGTGTGTAGGCAGTTACCAAGTCCTTGAGATTCAGCTGACACATTGCCAGTCCTTATACTCAGCAAGTCAGTCACCTGTCCAAGTCTGAAAGGTTGTCTGAATGGACAGGAAAAGCAAAAGGAAATGTCTTAAAAATTTAACAGTATGTTGAATTTTCCCAGCTGTTCTGCTGGGAAAAACAATTTATATAATTCACAAGGAAAAATGGGGGGAAAAAAATCTGAAAATGGCTTTAAGATCCTTTCACTGCAAATTCCACAAATATATTGCTTCCTGGAACTGGTGAGTCACCACCTCACAGAGCAACCCCTGGCTGACCTGGCAGACCCTGGGTAGAGGCAGTGCTGAACCACACGCACGCTGCACCAAGGCTGGTGAAGGAGCTGAGAAACTGGTAACTAGAGTGCCTTGATGCCCTCTCACTTGCGGTGCTTCACCATATGACGTGGGTGTAATAATCTCACACTTGATGGAAGATCAGTCTGGAAGACCTATTGCCTTTGTTTCCAGATCTTGTATCTTTGAAGAAGAGAACAACGTTCAGATTGAGAGAGAAACTCTGCATTTAGTTCGGGGTGTTAGACAGCTTTGCTGCTGTCTGTCTGAGCAATGATTAACTCCAGTTACAGATCATTTAACTGCTAGTTTCAAAGCAAGGAGCATCAGTAATGCAGATTGCTTGTCAGGCCCGTGACTGTAAGTGACGGTTAAGGACATGAAGGTGGAATCACAGCCAGTCTCTACATGCCATATAGCACAGACCAAGCCCCAGCCCGTTGCTAGTGGTGCCACCTAAAGCAAACAGAATCCAGCATAGCTAAGGTGTTTCCCGTTGCAGAAAAGAACAGATACTGGTGTACACAGGGGAAAGGAAAAAACCCCAAAAGCTAGTGTCTAAGTTAGTTTGATGAAAAGCAGCCAAGCCTACATTGAAGTAGGTAATGTGTGCCATCAGATGGGCTATTCCCCAAAGCCAGGGTCATATGAATACCCCAGAACTATTCAAAAGCTATTAGGGAAGAACTGTGTCAAGTAACTAGGGACAAATACACAACTAGAAGAAGTGATTAATCAGTGTCAAGATAGTCACTATCTGTGGCAGCTACTCCACATGGACCATGTCAGGTCAGTTAGGAGCCCTACATTTTACTGAAGTCAATGTTTAATCTAAATGGTTGGAAGGATTTCACACAGATGGTGGAGGCATCCAGACTCGCTTGCCAAGCATTCGTGGACAGCCAGTGAGTGACGGTGGAGCTCCCTTGACCCTTGGAGAGAGGCAGGCTGGCACCAAACACCAAGCAGTTCCCTGCCCTTCTGCCTCAGATGAGCCATGGTCGCCCCTCGGCTGGCCACAGAGCCGGGGATTCACTGTCGCCGTCGATGCGAGGATGTTGGCAGTGCCTTGGCAGGAAACGCGCTGTGCTTAGAAGGAGTGTAATTGCCATTCCGCAGCCCTGAGAAAGGTGGATTTACCACCTCAGACCGATGCTAGCTTTTGCTACTGAAGCAACAATAGGACTAATTCTCTTTTTCTTTCCCCCTCCATTACATCCTTATTATGGTATCTCATAGCCTAATTTACATATGTTTTGTATTACTGTGGCTTTGCCTTATCCTACTTATTCCACCTCCTTTCCTCCAGTTCTCTTGATAATAAGTCTGCTGTAGGGCAAGGATTTATTCAGACTGTCAAACACGAAAGGTGTGCAGGGCACGGAGGACTGCAGATCTCAGACTTTTTAAACTGGACACAAGAACAGTTGATTTGGGGATTCAGTGCCACCACCAAAGGATGGTTAAGTACTAAGCACCTGCCACATTGCTCCGACACTCTGGGAAAGTTTGAAACAAGAGCCAGGTGTAATGAATCATGGTTACCTGGAGAGATTACAGAACCCTGTTTTGAGGAAAAAACCAGTCAGATCTTAAACATGGGAGCAAAAAAGCTGTGTAGCAGACCTGCTTGTTGCAAGTAGAGAGCACTGCCAGAGGCAGTGACCAATGATAAGACTCTCGAGCCTCATGTTTATGGTTTCACTACCATGACTTGACACTACATGACAGGAAAATGTTGCAACAACTGTGGCAGAAAGTGCAGACACAGCTCCTGCAAGCCCTGGTGAAGTTCTTGTATACACATTATGTACAGAGAAAATGTAAACCATCTCCTGGGGTTAGTTCATAGCATGCTTTATACATCAGCTTTTGGACATCAAGATTTTTATGCCATTTAACTCTACCAGGAGAAGGACATAGAATATTAATTGTCCACGTAGTTGAGAGCCCACTTCAACTACTTACAAAGCAATAAATTCCAAAAGAGTGGTCAAGCCAGATCCAAATACATATTTACACACATTTGGAGCACCATATTTTTGGAATCTGCAAAACCTGTGTGGCTATTGTGTGCTATTTAGAAAGCAAAGACTTGCGTACGGAGTAAAACCTAAAGTCAGTGTTTAGCTGATAAAGAGGAATTTATTAAACCACCCTTTTTCTCCCAAGCTCAGTTCAGTTCTGTTTGCATGTGCAAGATGAGGTCATCCCCTTTTAGCCTTCAAGTAACCTTTCTCAAACTGAGCTGGACCAGGGCCTCCATTTCTTCCACCAGTCTCCCAGGGCAAGGCAGCTTTGTGGGAGTTTTGTCAGCATTTCTTTGGCCATGAGTTGCATGCACGAACCAGGACAAAACCACTTCAGTTCTAATGGAGGAGGAAGCAGGCTGGCAAAAAGTGAATAACAGTGGGAGCAACGTCAAGGGCATTTAACACTTTGCAGATCATGAGAGATCGGGCATTATGGAAAGCTCTCAGGAAGCAGGGCTGAGATACTAGAAGAGAAGTTACCCAGGAAAAGGAGTGACACAAAGAGCACAGCAAGTGCCCTGAAAGCCTGACCACAGTGAAGGGGAGGGAGGAAGGGAATGGGAGGGAAAGCAGAAGTTTCACGTCCTGTGGAAATAGCAGTTACATGAGTACTCTACTAATGCTCCCACACGCCAAATGCTGCTGCTGTAAGACACATGTGGCCTGATGTAAGTTAAGCCAACTCCAGTCTTAGAGTTTTCCCTCTAATAGCCATGCAGGAGCCTTCTTCCTAACCAGCACCTGGCTGAGAAGGCTGCAGCAGAGTGGTCATACCAGCATAGCATCAGATTGTAACTTCATCATTGTAGGTTCTTTCGGGTAGAGGCAACATTTTGGTGAGGCAGCAACTGAGGTGAACCCATGATGATAACAGGCCAGGAAGCAACGAGGGAGTAAAGAAGGGAAAACATGACATAGCTGCACCCTGGAGGGAAGCAGTAGAGAATGAGAAGATGTGGCCCCAGAGGTGGAATGCGGACGTGAGCCAGCCACAGATAAGTGGGGGTTTAAGGTGGCTTCTTAACTGTGGAGTATCCTCAGCACACTAAGTAGACTTGGCTTCATGCTTAGAACAAGCTGGAAGAGACATGGAAAGCTCCAGACAGCATACTGAGGAAAAAGAGGCGGGGGGGGAAGAGGGATTACTTGGGGTCATAAAGCCACAATAAGATCTCAGAGGAGATGCTAAGGTAATTCTCACCCATCCTGATCAGAAATCCCCCTCCCACAAGACAGTGCCAACTCCTTGAAACCAAAACCGCATTTATTCTCAAACAGAACAATGAAAGAAACATTTCTTGCTTCCTACAGACATTAATATTTCCCAACAATTAGCAAGACACTGAAATCTCTGAGTGTTCAACCTGGCCCTTTTCCAAAGTGATGGGTATGACTCTCTCACTCCAATCTGTTTAGGAAGGAGTTTGAAATCCCATGGCAGGTATTGCACCCTCACCCCTCCCTTTCTCAGGGGCTGAGGGCCATCTTAGCATCTCAGTTTGGTGCTTTTCACAAATAACTGATGAGCACAGGATGGCTGTTGACAAAAAAGGAGAGGATTACCCAAGGCAGAAGGGTTGTGCAACACTCCACCCTGCACCACAGCAGTCAGCGGTGGAAACCAGAGGCCAACAGAGGAAAGGGCAAGTGTTCTGAACCTCAGGGATTCATCTCCCACCCCACATGCAACAGGACCAACTATGACCTGCTCAAAACAACCTGAAACAAGGGCAAAGCCCAGCTGGGATCATCAGTGGTGTCTGGAGGGGACAGTAAGCAGCACAGCCTTCTCAGCAGTTCTGGGCCTGGAAGGAAGGGCTGGCTATGTCACCAATCACCCCCCACTTGATCATTTTCAGCCAGTTCCTCTCAGCGGTGATATTGTGCCAAAAGAGCTGCAGGGACAAGAGAGGCAAAGTTATAGATTATTCCTTACAGTGCCCCTCACCCTGACCAAAATGCACCGGATCCTGCCCAACCCAACTTTGCCTGCAGCCACTTGCAGGACTTCCACTGCACAGGGCCCTCATCACCAAACTAGGACAGATGAAAGGCGCCCTGAAGGTGCCAGCATCTGTGCCCAAGCTGCTCTCTGAGAACAAAGCATATCCCAACATGTTCCCCTGGCATGTCCCAGCAGGAACTTCCATGGGTAACACCAGCAATAGCTACCAGAGCTCTCAGCTGCTTGACTCCCAGCTTTGACCAGTAGGTTCCCCTATAGAGAACACCTTAGTTTGAAGGGGAGGTATTTTCTACCTCTTTTTTCCGTGAGTGACCCATATTGTAATAATATATTGGCATAGAATTGTCACGGTTGCCAGGGTAACCAAAGCCTGCAATATTGACCTCTTGGCACATATGGAGGGCTAAGTTCAAAGCACTGATTCCCGTGGTGCCATATCTCTAGGAAGGGAAAGGAGAGAACATCTGTTTAGGATTTCAAACTCATACTTTTACAATACTGACACCAGCAACACCTTTGCAGCTGGGACCAGTAGCTTCTTCCACACTCAATATAGCAAAAAAAACCATAAATAAAATAGAACAGGTGCACAGACAGCACTCTCAAAACTCAAATGGGAACATCTCATGAAAAGGGGCTGCAGAAGATGAGGGCTCATGAACATACAACCTCTGGGTTGATAAAACATAGAGCTCCATGGAAATCAAAAAGCTTTGAATGAAAGAAATCAGCACACTTTTTAACATCCATGACAGAGTCTATACAAGGTCTCTGCATCTCTTTCTTTTCCATGTGCCTCTGTGTGTATTCCCTGCTGGCAGCCCTCATGTGATACCTCACTTTTAATCCACGCATTAAATTCCTGTCCCTGGTCTGTGTGCTACAAAACTGCCTTCTGCTCACGTAAAGCTAACATGACCAAGTACAACTCAAACGCTGCCTTAAAAGCCTTGTGACTGAGCAGCACAGCCACCACACTCTGGTCCCCCAAGCCGCCCAGGCACTTTGCACTCCTCACCTGGATTGTCCCACTTTGCACTTTCCAAACATTTTAGCAGGGAAACGTACTTTTTTTTACAGCATTGCTTCAGCAGTCAGGAGGCTTGGCATTTAATCTCAACACCAGCCAAGAGTCAGTGCATGACCTTGGACAAGGTTATTTTACCATACCAGGCCTTCAAGCTTCTTCTGCATTTGTTGCAGATTATAAACATCCTAGTAGTGCCTGGCAGGCTTAAAGTTAATTAAAGATTGGACAACACCATCACAAAGATCGTCAGGACCAAAGATAAAGTATCATTAGATTCATTAATGAAATAATCCTCCATCGTGCAGTGAAGGGGAAAACTGTGCTCCAGAAGCAGTGGGCATAACAGCCAGCCTCAGGCCAGAGATCTGTGAGAACAGAGTGTTTTAAGGAATGCCAACCAAAATTCCTCCCATTTTACACGAGCTAATTATTAGTAATGGTCTTCAGACAGGGAAAGCAAAGGAACATGTGTGAAATGGTTTATATGGACAGCTGCTTGTCACTAGAGAACCAGGTTTTCTGAGGTCTAGAACTAGAGACAGAAACGTAACTAAAAAGGGATTTGAATGCAAAATGGCAAGAGGTGATGGGGCAGACTGGAATGAGAATAACACTGCAGTGCACTGGGGAAAAGTCTTCCTTTTCTGGGTAGGAGCAGGGCTCTCAACCTGAAGCACCATGCTATAGGAAAAGACTGCATTTACTAGGGGTAGGGACTAGCTAATCTAATGAAAAAGTTTTCCTTCCCCTTGCATGGCACTGAAGCAGTAAGGTATAAGGGAAGACACAGGTGCTCCACTCTCCAGTTGCAGTATCACACCCTACTTACACATCCAGCTGCAGTAGTTTGTACATCGCTTCATAGGTGACATACGGGTTGAGAATTCATAGCTGGGAGACATTCCTGTTCCACTCCTGGGGGGGGGGGGGCTGGTGCCAAAACCCCACCTTCATCTGTAGGAGAAAGGCAGAGAGATACCTGGCACACGCCCATGTGCACCAGACAGTGCCATGATAAAGATCCCTGGGTTAGCTGTGGTCTACTGCTCTGGCTGGGTGCTCAGAGGGACTCAGGAGAGTCTGGAGGAGCAAAGGATCTCCTGGTCTTTTCCACTTATTCCCATACACCCATCTCCAATGTGGCTGAGACAGGGGTCTTTCTAATTAGTGAAAAATAAGGTCTCAGGTGCATTATGCAGCTTATTAAATATTTGAAAGATACATGATTATCAGAGCTACTGAATATGTCACCACAAATAACCTGGTTTCAACCTTCCCTTGTTAAAGACATCTCACCTTATTCCTTGTTTTCAGTATTACTTCCCTCAGCCAGAGGAAACCCAGGGGCTTGAATGGGACAAACACCATCAGTGTATCATTGCCATTGTTTTCCAGAGGGTTGGGCAGAGCTGATTCAGGGAAGAAAAGATGGATCCTGGTTCTCTCACCCATATCCTTCATGTGCTCTTTTACTGCAGCATCATTTAATCTGAGAACCAAAGCCAGAATTTGTCCAGTTTCAGTATCACTTGTTCCCAGCCATGGAGGCAGCTGTGTGCTGTCAGATACATGCCTGGCTGCAGGAACTCACTTGAGGGCGCTGACACACAGTATGGCCCAAGCTAGCAGCCTGGTTCCACCATATGGGGCACCTCACACAGGCACACTAATAGTTCCTCCCTTGTAATAAAAAGGCAGACAACCACTATTTTTCAGACAGGAAAGCGAAGCACAGAGAAATTAAATTACTTCCTCAAGTCAGAGTGAAAATGCATGTAGTCCTGTAGCACTGGGACTGCCTGCCACTCCACTGAGCTGGAGATGGCTGTCCAGCTCCCGAGGACAGCATCTCTGTATGAGTGGTACAAATTCTGGCTCCTGCAGTGCCTGTGCTTGGCCATGAACTGCAAGGAAGTTATTTTTGATTACCTGAGCTGATGCATCCTAGAAGTTATGTTTGCCAGGTGATAAAGTCACATTCACATTATCACTCCTCAGTCCCCATTTAACTGGTAAGGCTTTAGGAAGGATTCAGTACCTCATGATAAAGTGGTGAGAGTCAATCATTTTCCCAAAGTGTTGGCCATGGATGGAGTAACCATTGCTGACCACAATGCACCTTTGGCACCATATACTGGCAAAAGAATAGATTGCAAGAGATGAAGCCCTTCTCTGACAAGTATCTCCACCAGGTTACACCAGGATCCCCTGAGGCCCTTTTTGATGTTCCCATGTAACTCCTGGGGTGGCATGAGAGGAGGGAAGCCCTGACTAGTAGGACTCCAGCTGTATCCTAGATAGATGGGTCTTATCTTAGCGACCACAAGGCAATTCAGTGCCATTGACGTACCAGTAAAATTGGGACAGATCTCTAGTTAGCCAGCGGACACAAGATGCTAAAGAAATTGAGAGAATGTTGTGTGGATACCCAGCAGACCAGTAACCAGGAAGGTGAACCTTTGCTTAAGGCATGAAGTATGCAGCAGAGAGGCCACAGAATGATTCTTCTAAATGAATGAGGGGAAAGAAGAAAGGCCCAAATGAAAGTGTTTGCCAACAACTGCCATAGTCTACTTCACTTTCTGCTCTCCATGAATGTGGGTAGGCAGAACTGAGGGAGGCACCCAACTTTCTAAGACCTGGACTGTCACATTTGGGATGGAGTTAGAGAAGAGAAAATAGATGGGACGGGGCAATACTGAGAACAGACATCAGGGTATGACAGCAGTTAAATGGAGGGAGCTACAATCTAGCAGCTTAAGTTTATCAGTACAAGAGTTGCTTGAAAGGACTTTAATAAGGAGAGAAACAGAAACCTACTGAGAGAGGAGATGAACAGCGACAGGAGTGAGAGGCAGAGAGGGCTGTGAAGTTGAGCACTAAGAGAGAGAACTTTGAGTTGCTGCAGAAACCAGGGCTCCCAACCCAACTGTCACTTCCCTCACCCAACACCCATCTCCAGCCCAGCCTCATACCAGCAAAGGATCCAGGCAACTCTTGCTGAGGAAGAGGCTGCAATGTGGTAAAAGCAGAGAGAACTGGAAGACAAAAAGTTAGAGTCATCTTCAGGGAAGAAATGTGACCCCACCACTGACAATGGGCTAACTCTCCTTTTTCTTCTGCTCTAAAGAGATAGTTTTCATACTTTCATAATATGCCAGGACATTTTACGTGGGAGAGCCTGCTCAAACACCACTCTTGTCACATCCATCTGTCCAAACTGAGGCATTTTTCCACATAAAAGGCATGCACTTTATGACCAGCACTACCAGCAACTGAAGCTGGTCTGTAGTACCTCACACTGAAAAAGGCAAAAGGCACTGACCCACTCAGTATCTTCTCTCCATTGGCATTTGGTGACTTCCATAATGGTTCCTGCTCCATCCACAAGACCATTGCTGTCAGCCTTCCCCATTCCATCCCTCCTGGCACAGCTGGAGCCTGGAGTTAAAGTACTGCCCTCTTGCTCCATCACCACCATCATGGTCTATGACCTCCTCTCAAAGGCATGCCATCCAGTCAGCCCAGATTACCCCTGGTGCACTCTGGTGCCCAGCTGTATTTCCATCTCCTCTGCAGCATTCAAGGCTGCCCCATAAGGTTCTCCAGCTGCACAGTGTCCATCCAAGACACGACAACACTGAGGGAAGAGCACTGCAATACCTGAGTTCTGCAGCCCGAAAGGCAGTTTATGGAACCACAGAACTTTTTCAAGCGCTCTTCTAAAAAGTCTGTCCATGAGTGAGTGTAAAGATTTGCTGGTCAGGAAAGGCTTCCAGTGAGATTCAAACCTACCAAGAGAGATTCAGAGAGGCAGCAGTTTAGGGGTGAGTGGAGCAGTCACAGCAGTGTCAGACACAGGGACTAGGGCAGCTGAAGCAGGCTGCATAATGAAGTGCTTTGGAAAGCTACTGAGCTACCCTGAGATACTTCCCAGAAATGACCCACATCTTTTAAATACAGTCCTTGCTGCTGTTTTTAACTCAACATCTGAGCAGCAAAATCTCATTTCTCTTCAGTTCTGGCCCCCACTTCCTCTCCCTTTTGCATCACTCCTCTTTCTGTACGTGTTTGCAGAATGCTTATTCATCCTTTAATTGTTTATCCACTAGAGGAGACAGGGGCAGAATCCCAGTTACGTTTCCAATTTCATTTATTCATTCATTTAATAACAAAGCTCATGACACCCATGACAAAGCCTCGCTGCACACTGATCAGTTCAACAGCACATCTTTTCCTCTCTGATTGTCCTTCAGAGGACATTTTACGCATGCATCTGTATCGCATCATTCTGCTGGCCTGTTGACTCACTCGTGATGGTGTCAAGATGCCACTGTGCAACAGTTAGCTGAACTTAGCTCTATTTCCCTTCCTGCATATCTGCACATGTACCCTAGGCTGACAGTCTCCACCCATCAGCAGCCACTGAGACACTGATTCATCTCTCAAAAAAATTCCCCAAACAAATGAGACATGGCTAACAAACCTTCCAAGAAAAGGCTTTCTCCACACAAACCGTCTCTGGCAAGTGCCAAGATGCTTCCTGTGGAAGAAACAAGGTTCGTTTCCTATAAGTCTTTCCTAAGGCTTTCAGAGTGTGGCCTGAGAATTAGTGATAGTCCAGGAGGTCTCTTAAAGAGGTCTACAAACGTAGAGGTTTTGAGCTTGTGTCCATGTTGTCCTGTCTCCCAGCTCCTGACCACTTTGGTCCCCTGAACAGCCAGTCCCCACCCCCCCACCCCCAGTCTCGAGCACGTAAAAGGCTCCTTTACACAGAGGAATTTAGGTGGAAACAGATGGAGAGCTAATGCAAAAGTTATGTCAAGCTGTTCAGGACTTTGAACAGCTTGAGTTTTAGAAAATCATTGGCCTCAGGTAAGCCTCATTCATTCCTCCGGATAGAGACAGGCAAGGAACAGCACTGTGGGATGTCCACGAGGCACTCTGGAAGTGACTGTCAGCACTGGGGAATCTCTGCTGGAGTCTAGCTAAGACATCTCCAGGCTCACCGATGGTGCTTCATCCTGCTACTTTTCTGTCTGCCCTGCCTTCAAGTCACTGCCAGACAGAACAACAGTCCTCCAAGTCCCCAGATTCACATTACTGGGTGAGCTGTTTCTCACCCAGGTTTTATCCTGGGAGCGTGGTTGTCTCTTCTTTCCACAATAAAGAATTGTGCCCCACCTCTAACTAAGACAATGTAGCACTGAGGTGAGAAAAGGGAAGGAGAAGAGGTAACTTACTCAATGTGACTTTCATGTGAGTTCATCACAGAGTAGTACAGGCTCTGCACGCACGGACCTGCAGAGGCAATGGAGAGGCTGACACAGGGGCAGCACCCCCCGGCCGCAGCACCACAGCTGGGACCACCCCACTGCGCAGCCCACAGGACCTCTCCCCGCCGTCAGCACCTCCCGAGCCCCTGCAGCCATCAGACCTGCAGACGAGCAGACCCTGTTTCAGAGTTTGGAGCCTCCAAGTGGCTGTATTTGAGTTAGCCCCTTGCTAGACAAAATTAAACGGGGCCTTCTTGTGATGAACCCTAGGAAATGCAGCATCCTTTTCCCAGCAGATAAGGACACTTGATTGCAAGCTCAAGCCTCACAGCGCTCCAGCAATCACTCACATCAATCTGTAAAATGACACGATGGCAGTGCACAGAGGGGAGGGTTGACCATGGCACTCCCTGAGCCGGTCAAACCCTCAGCCCCTCGACATGGTCCCCATGAGGCTGGCCTGGTCCCAAAGCCTGGCTCCCCATCCCTGTCACCCGCAGCCCTCCTGGCCGTGCCCGCTGCTGGGGTGAGCTGTGGAGTCCCACATAGACGGCGTGGGCTCCCTCGCTCCTTCCTCTCCAAAGCTGTCAGCTGACTTCTCCTCGGGATGTCACAGGGAACCGTGAGGGCCATCAAACAGGCCCTGTTGCACAAAGTGATCCGTTATCCCACAGACAGGCAGTAGGATACAGCTGCAACCCACACTGTGGTTCTTGGGTACAAAGCCCAGAGGACAAAAGCCCTTGCTGAGATCAGCAGAGGCTCACGACAATAAGAAGAAATGTACATGCAGGAGAAATCTTCCCAGGCTGAAATCAAGAGGTTCGTGCCAGAGAAAAGATTACCCAAAAGCAGTTCCGTAACACGGATGATAGCTTGTCTGAGCAGCTCTTCACCTTGATCAAGGTGCTGTGCTGATTTAAAGCATGGGCTCAGCTCACACCGAGTGCCCTGCTCTGCACAGGTGAATTTGGGACTGCAGATGCAGAAGGGAAAAAGTCCTCCATCATTTGCACCCATCTAAATAAAATTACACTGTTCGCATCTTGGTCATTAAGCAGCAGCAACTTTCTGTGACAACTAACCAGCCTTTCAATGATGGTATGAAATTACAATTGGGTTTCTTTTACTCTTGGAGGGAGATCACGAGCAGTTACATATGCTCGTACAGGCACTGTTTCCTGGGTCTCTCCTGAACCTCCTACACACACCACAGAGGCTTTCATCAGTTGATTACTTCTGGGCTGCTATGCATACATGAAACAGGTAAACACCCACCTCTGGGCCCTAATCCTGCAAAGATCGCAGCAGCATTTATCAGAGGGTGACTGCTAGACCTCACACACACACAGAGGACATTAATCTGTGTATCACAGAAGCACATTAACCCTGCTCTAGCCTCCCACAGCCTCGTGCACACATATCACAAGGGATGCAGGTCTTGCACGGATGTTTGCAAATATTAACACCTTTGAGAGAAGTTATTCCTCATTTGCCCTTGCTGCAGAGGCAGCATATTGGGTGGGCATAGGGGAAAATTCACTTTACAATCATGCAAAACAACAAAAAGATTTTTACACTTTGGGAAACAAGTCACCTTTTAGATGCTTTTCTACTCTCCACACCCCCAAAGACATCCAAGATAACTTGATTTTCTAAAAATACACACAAAACAGGCACAGTTAAAGCCTCTCTGGAGAAGCCCAGCTTTGCTAGTGACAAATGAGAGTGCAAAGCCTGTGCACAGAAGAGCTGCATATGGTGGGGCCATTTGCAGAAGGGGGCTCAGCATTTGGGAAACACAACTGCTGGAGCAATCAACATGCAGCTAAGAAAGGACACGGTGCCTAGGGCCTGTGCTCCCATTGCTGATGCCATGTAAGTCCTCCCCATCTCAGTCTGTGGGGACACACAGCAGGGCTGTGTGTGTTTGATTTACTGAAACGTATCTCCTGCCTCCTCTCTTCTGCCACTTCCCGTTTTGGGGTCTCTCCAAGTGAAGACATCAGTGGCCAGGAAGGTGCCCTCTTCCTGTACAGCCCCAGCTCAGCAAGACCCTAGGGCAGGGGGACACAGCAGTGAATGGTGGCTGGGAGAGAGCAGGGCTCAGCATGCATTGAGGTTTTCTTACCTACACAGAGCAGGATCACCAGCTTTTTCCACTGAAAGAAGGCAAAGAGTCATCTCCCTGCTCCAGATCTGGCACTCATGCTGTCTGAACGCACATCCTGCAAAACAGTAGAGACAACACCAGTCAAAAACAGGGCTGACAAACTTTCACCTGGCACTTTTGCAGAGACAGGCAAGCTGAGTGCCTGTCCTGCAAGCCTAGATTTTCCAATGCCATGCCTCCATCCCTACAGCACTGCTCCCCCCCTGCTCTGTCTGATGACCCACAAGACCCCCATAGACAAAGGAGAGCAGCTGTGTTGGGTCAAGCCCTTCTCTCACTGTTTTGCTGGGTGCTCCAGCCAGTCAAGGCAGTAGATAAGCACTCAAACTCCCTGTCAGCTTAGGCAGGTCCCACCCATACCCTGAGCCCCAGACACAGGCTCTGAACCAGAACCATCAATCAGGATCAGTGCAGCTCATCCCACCAGCTGCACAGGACCCATGGTCACAGCCAGCATATCCAGTCAGCACTGGAGGCACCTACCCGCTTTCCCAGGGACGTTTCCTTCTCACAACCCCACAGTTTGTTCCTCCAACAAGGGAAAAGAGAGCCCCGCAAAGTGCCGCTTTGACTGCCAAGAATAAAGTCCTGTGATCAATCCTTGTAAGCCATGGAGTTTGTAGTGTTTAGGTGTCTGAGTTTGACTGACAGCCTTAATTATATAGGTACAGCGTCACAGCTCAAAGAGACAATTGCTGGTTCAGGCTGGTGAAAAACAGTAATAATGTGCTCCTGCCTTAGAGGGATGGTGCAGAAAGTGAGAGCTCAGTTTACCCATCTGATGGTGATCATCTAATTATCCTCAATGAGCTAGATACAAATCCCAGCTTAGCAGGGGGAAGCATGTTGTGATACTCCGAATCCACCCTCTTCCCCCTACACCCTGGCCTGGAAAAAGACCTTTACAAGGGTGATTAATTCATTCAAACAGGTCCTTCTGCTCATTACCACCCAGCTGGAGCACCGCTGCCCTCTGAAACCCAGGGCTGGCAGCTGCTGCTCCCCATGGCCATGCCAAGGAGCTCCAGTGATCCCCCAGCTGTGGGCACTACCTGCAGTGCATCAGGGCTGGCCTTAAATGGGAAGCCCTGGTAGGCTGGTATGCTTTGGGAAGGCAATGTGGTTTTTGGGGTAGATGGATGTACTTTAGGGGAAGGGTATTAGGAATGTTTCCCAGAAAGATCTTAAGACAGGTGTATAGAGGGAGCTAGTTCATCTCTTCTGGCTGCAGACCTAGTGTGGGCATGAGAGGGGGTTGAGTAGGTGCCCTTCACAGGCTGCTTCCTCTGCTTAAAAATACAAGGGAAGACTTCTCTTACCACCTTTCCTGCAGGCAAGCCCTGGAGACTCACACTGAAGTCTTACTTATAAATGGCATCTCCCTTTCTCCTGCTCTGTTTTCAGTCTCTAACTAGACTTAGGGAGAAAATCTTCAGGTCTGAGCAGTTATTTTGTACTTGCAAGTTCCCATCCCTCTCATCTGTCCCTGGAGTTAATATCAGCCTGGAACATTTAGGAGTTTCTTGCTGTTTGCTGCTCCTGTGCTTTCCCTGGGGGCAAGCTGAAGCCAGGGGAGGGAGAGCAGGTACAAGGAGTCCCATAATCAGATACAGCAACCACAGGGATTGATTTAACATTTTGCTCTTAAGTGAAGGAAAGAGGCAGGATCAAGGTAGGTAGAAGATCCTATTTCCTTCTTCTTCTCTAGACATGATCATCTGAAACGAAGCTATTCCATCTGTCCTGCACCCAGACTGGAGCAGGAGCTGTAGGAGGTGGAGGACAAGCAGTCTGAGAAAAGGTCTCTTGTTGCTTGACAGAAATGCAACTGGGTTTCTTCATGCAGCTGAGGCTTTCACCAGCACCTCCCTCCTTGCATTGAGCAAAATAGTCCCCAAAGCCTGTGTGCATATATGCAAAATGTGTCCTGGCTGCCAAAGATCTTCATCTGCCCATTTTGACTTTTCGCAAGCCTTTTAGGAGTCTTTCCACAGAGGCTTTTTCTTTTTCTGTGTGATGTTTTTTCTTTCTTTCATTTTAATTAAAGTATTTGTCTCCGCAGCAGGAAATGTAAACTATGCAGCAGGCAATCTTGATATATATTTTAAAAGAGGAAAAAATATTTAGCAAAGCTATTATCTTCAGATATGCACAGCAGCAATCACTAGCCCTGTTCCTAGAACCCAGAAAAATCAAAGAAAAAAGGGAAAAGAGGGATGCTATTCCTTAAAAACTAAAAAAAAGTGCTGAACAAGTTTGTGCCTAGAAATGAAGGGTCAGATTTTTGGCAAAGAAAAAAAACATTCCTTTTAGCAAAATGCAGGAGCTTTTCCCGAAGAAACTCCAAGAGCTGAGGAGTATCTGAACTCTTTTGAAAATCTGCTCAGTATTCTCACTGAAGAAGGGCTAGCTGCTAAGTGCTAGTGAAAATCTCATTTTGTCTAAGTTTAATTGGGAGCTGAGTGCTGCTGAAGATGAGGTCTAGGTTGTGTGTGCTATATTCTGGGTTTGGAAATCAGCCCTTAGTGCCTGTGCTGTTCGCTGCTCTTGGCTGCACAGGCGATCTGAAGGGGAAGGGGCCAATTTACTATTCCATGCCTCAGTTTCCCCACTTGCAAAACAGATTATCACAGTTCAGGCTACAAAGCTAAAATCACTGTCACAGAGTAGCTATGATGAGTCCCTGCAGCAGACCAAGAATAACAGAAAAATACAACAGAGATGACACACTCTCCATTCTTCAGAGAGCAATTGATTAGTTGAGCTATACTGTGTTTTTTGTCCATCAGAGATTGCAAACTTGAAAAAAAAATGGCCTAGAAAATGAAAATGCATTCTTGATGATTTTCTCTCCCTCTTCCCACACCAATCCCAGCCTCTGCCTCCCCTGCTCCAGAAAAAAAAAAAAAAAATCATCAACTTCTCTAAATATTGTTTCTCTCACATCAGCCCAGCAGGAGAGGCAAAAATCAAATTATAACCACTGAAATAACCATCAAGCGGTTAAGTGCCAGGAGGGTGGGTGGAGACACTGGAACATTTTGCTTTAGGTTTCAAAAAAAAAAAAATCTATCTTTATTAAAATAAACAAGTGCAAAAGAAGAAACAGAAAGAAAATCAATCAGCTGCCTTTACAACAGGGAGATATCAAGCAAAGAGTGCTCCATAGAGACGGACGAGAGCTGCAGGAACCAGACCCCCTTCTCTCCTTCTCTCTTGGAAGAGGTTTTTCTTCCCTCCTCTCCTGATTCTGTGCTTTCTCTCCTGGATATATGTCTTGTTGGTTATGGAAAAGTCCTAGAGAGAACTTTTTCCTACGGGGACAACAGGAGGAGGGAAAACAGAGCCATCCACCTTGTGTCCACCAGATAATTCAAGACAACCTCTATGAAGGGGATCATACTGTTTTTGATACCTACAGGATCTGGCAGTAATTTGGGCAGAACTTGCTGAGTTTATGCCTCTTCAATTCTTTGTAGATAAGAACAGATAAATGCCAGGATTGTCACATCCAGATATTTTTACAGAGTTTCTCTCCTGCAGGGATTATTTCAGGAAAAAGCGTGTGCTATATGGAAATGCTGTTGCAGCCTTTCTGTTCGTCTCTATGGCTCTCCCTGGTTTTTGGCTAGAGGATTGGTAACTTCAGGAACCAGCAAACTAACAAATCTGCTCGCTCTCTTCCAAAACCCAGATGCCAGCCAACAGGATATTATCATGCAAAACCTGCACCAGGATTTGATTCCAACCGGTGTGTATTTGAAGACCATCCCTCTGCCTGTGTGAGCTCGGGAGGTGAAGCCAGACGATGTGGCAGCAACAGGGTCTGAGCAAGCCCAGGGCACGGGCAGCTTTCCCCAGTGCACCCAGGCAGATGCATTTGGGTCACATTGGCTTACAGGCACTACTGCCCAAATTATCCCTATACCCACCTGTCTTGCTGCCTGGCTAAGCACAGCTGGTCTCTTTGGGGAAGGATTGTTTGGGCCTATGCAGAGAAGGGAATAATCTCAGGTATGCCAAGACCAGGGACCCCGCCATGTACAGCTGTGAGGAACCACTGCAAAAAGCATCTGTTGTGCGTTTTGGAAGATGTCAGCTCATGAACACACGCTCAGGCCCATGTTGCAGCACTATATGTGCTTGTGTCTCCTCTGGTCCCGAGGAGATGGGGCTATCCCGCGGTGGCAGCCAGCAGCTTGGACTCAAGGCTTTGCCCGAGTTGGGGACAGCAGAGCACTGGGCATCACCATCCCCAAAACCTCCCTCCACACCTTGTCCCTGGAAAGCCACCGCACCTGCAGCAGCTTCAGCTTCACCTCCACGGAGGGGTTAAAAATCCAGTTGAGTTGCAGAGGAGGCTGAGGCGGTTTCACGCTCCTGCAGTGCCATCATGTGCTTTAGGTATGCACTGCAGAGACACTCCTGCCTGGCAAAACTTGCAGGGGCCAAGGAAGAAGAGGAACGGGTTAGCAAAACCTCAGTGTCCCTGGGCGTCCCTGGAGGTGGCATGTCCCGGCTCCCAGCACTGACCACCAGGAGTGGGAAGCCCTGCAGCCACCACCACCACATGCACACCGAGAGGCAGTCGCAGGGCTGCCCGGTGCCGTGATGCTCTCTGAGCAACCGAATGTTTCATCAGTCTTAAATGTCCTTCAGCACAGGACTGAAATCAGCCCCATATCCTATGGAGCTGTTGAAGGCTACAGAGATCTCAGCGGGGAATAGCAGAAGATCCCCCAGCAAAGGAGCCATAGAGTGGAAAAATGGGGATTTTGCCCTCTATTTCACCTGGAAAATTCCCCATCCTGGAGATTTCCCAGCAGGCCCTTCTCACTGCTTAATAAACCCTGCTCCAGCCATGGCAGGTCCTCAGCTCCTGTCAGCGGGCACTGTGCTGCGTTGTTAAGTGAATCCATGGGAGTGAGCGCTCATTAACAACACCTGAAAATGGCATCACGGTGCCTTGAGAGCACCTATGGTGACAGCTTCAAAGTGCCCCGATCAGTGACGGCAGCAGCAACTGGCAAGTGCAACATGGTCTCCTGCCACCTCGGGGGACCTGGGAAGGGGACGTCTGGCAGCAGAGCTGGGGACAGAGGATCCCTGCACCATGCACAGCATGAGGAGGGCAGGGCACATGGCTGGCAGCACTCGCTGTCACTACATTCCCTTTGCTTGCTGCTGTCTGACTCCCCGGTGGGAAAAGACACCTTGTGATGCTGCAGCCATGTCTCTTGGCAGCCAAACCCTGTTTGCATCTTCTCTGTGGTCCGCGTGGGTCCTGCCCCTCCACAGGGCTATCACTGTCCTTGCACGGCCTGTTGCTTCTTCCCATTCCCCTAGTCCCCTCCAAGGCATGACTCCAAAATAAACCCTCCTTTGGTCCTCATGTTTTCTCCCATTGTCTGATGCCAGCTTTCCAGCCCGAAGCTTTGGCAATTCATCCTGCCCTCTGCAGCTCTGGCCTTTCTTCCCCCTGACAAGCAGCAAGATACACAAGCAGGCCCTGAAGCCTAACCAAGCCCTAGCTTATTCTGCAAGGAAAAAATGAGCATGGGAAAAATAAGCTAATGCAAAAAAAACCCCAACCGCTGGGGACAGAAGCCCTGCAGGGCAGGTAGAAGAGGATGGATCTACGTGCACTGTCAGGCTCAGGGAGAGAGGATGGCTCTCACAGCCCTGGGGTACGCACGTGCTTTGCAACATCTCCCCACCTTGTGGTCCAGCCTGGCACAAGCAGAGGGGAAGACGTGCATGTCAGGAGGTCCTGGTTTCCCCTCCAGTGTCCCCTGTTCTGGAGCTGGAGCCCAAAGCTCTTGCAGCTCTTCCTGACTGTCTGCCTGCACAACGTCCTGGAGCAGAGGCTCTCCCAGCGAGCACTAAGCCCCTGGAAGGACACACCAGGAGGAAGCAGCTGGAGAGCAATGAGAGGAAAAGCCTCTGAGGGCTTGTTCTGCTTGTGCCTCCCGAAGGAGGCTGCAGTCAGGTCCAGCCCTGCACGGTCAGGGCTGAAAAGGAGACGCTGGTGAGCGGCACCGCTGTGGGGATAGACATGGTGGCAGCACGGGGTGCTTCTGGCCTCATGGCCCTTGTTTCTCACTCTTGCAGTCATCAAGAAAATAAATAAAGTAAAAAATTTTAAAAAGCACCAGAAGGGAGGAGAGTGTAGTGGTCTGATGGCAGCCGGGGTGCACAACACAGGACACACCGCTGGGTAGCCACGCTGAGGCTCTGGGTTGTGAAACCAACTGCTAAAATAGCCATGGCCTGAGATAGATTTTCTGGTGTGGAAAGGAGAAAAATAAGGCCTGGCGGCAGGTGAGGGCAGGCAGGAGCACAGGGCTGCTGCAGGGCGCAGGGCCTGCTCCTCCAGGCCCTTGCTTTCTCCTCCTGCCCCGCCAGCCCAGGGCAGCCATGCGGAAGGGGACCCCATGTCACAACGCAGGCCTGGACTGTCCCCCCCCACCACGGAGGGCTCCCCTGTGCTGCCGGCTCTGCTCTGCGGTTCCTGCCTTTGCCCTCCTTGCACCAAGTGGCCCCGGAGGCTGCTCCCAGGGAGGGGTTCGCCTTTGAGTCCCCCCATGCTGCAGGCCGACCTGCAGCAGCTTTAACATTTGGGGGCTAGGAGGGCGCCTTGTCCTTCCTCGCCACCCAGCTGGCGTCCAAGTGACCTTAGTCACGGTGGCCTTTGTGTCCCCAGAGCGACAGTCCCCCCCAGGCCTGTCACAGCTGTGAGGCACCGCGCCCAACAGCCCCCACAAGCCTGGCAGCCATTTTTAGCCCCGTACCATGCAGGCCCATCCCCGTTTCCCTGCCCTCATCGGGCACTGCAGATCCCGGGGCAGGCATGGCCACGGTGGGGATGAGCCAGGGTCACCGCTGTGCTTTGAATCCCAGTCCTGCCCCAGCCACTGGCCATCCTCACCCCGAGCTGGCAGCACCTACCTCCGCCGTGGGCCCCCCGCGCATTCCCCGGGCTGGGGGATGAATCCCTGGAGCTGATGAAATGGGCGCACAGAGACGGGTGGCTGGGGGGGTGTTTGTTTTTCTGAGAAGCTGCTTTTTCAGGCTGTGTAGGTGCCGCAGCCTCAGCGAGGCGTTCCCTGGAAAAGGGAGAGTAAAGGGGTGACTTGCCGCCCCACAACGCCTCGTGGAGAAGCAGAGGGGTGAGGTGGGATGTCAGGGGATGATGTTCCCATGGAGAAACTCAGCCAAACACCTTCCTCTGTCAAAGCCTTTTTCACTGAAAATTTGACTTTTTAATCCAACTAACAAGGAACCAAACTATTTAGACCAAGTGTTATAATTAGCCTTGGTGATGCTCCTACCTCAACACCCAATATATTCTTGCTTTCCTCTCACACTACAGCTCTCTAGCTGGTCTACCTTCACTGCAATATGTGGCTTTGGCTGGCCATGTTCAGTTATTACTTTTTAATGAAAAAAAAAAAGATATCTGGGAGAAAGTAGGTTCTTTGCAATCAAATAATAAAATAAAGGATCTGCCCCAACCAGATTCTGACAAAAATTTCTACTCAGAGGAAATTTATGCCAGTGTAAATGGATGAAAAAAGTTATTAGAGTAGAATCACAATATTTTACATTCATTTTATAGCAGTCTAAATGACAGCAAAAACATAAGCATAATTAGGGGCGTTCATACATTTTAATTTCTTTCCTCTTTGCATTTCCTTACCTTTCCTAGCCTGCTCCATCTGGAGGAAGGTTTCCAGCCAGACATGCCTGGCAAGGAGTCAAGGGCAGAGGGATGCCCTCAGACCAGTGTCCAGGGCTGATTTTGGGTAACAAGAGAGAAAGAAAAGCAGGATCTGCTCAACCTCCTGCTCTTTATTAAGGCTTTATAGAAAAGCACTGTGGTAGAGAGGATTGTGACGCTGTCCATCCCACGGACGCCCTTAACATGTGCCTTTTATCACTGCAAGCCAAAAACTTCCTACAGCCAAATAATTCTCTGTCCCTTCTCTACTCAAGCATATGTTTAATTTGAAATCACACTGACAATGGTAGGATGCAAGCGGTTTTGCTTAGATGCTCTCCTGACGTGGGTGTCTAGCTACTGATCAGCCCTATCCTTTTGCCTACCCCCACTTTGAGTCACACTTCCCAATTTTTTTTCCTGGTGGTGGTGTCTATTTTAATAGATGGGAAAGAGATGCCTCTTCAGACTTACTGTGCTGCAATCAGCTCCCTCCTAGCTAGGAGCTGCTGAATTGCTGCTTTCTAATTACTCCTTGCATACCCAAAAAACTTGCAGCCGGTGGCGCAGTGGGAAGAGGCTGGTTTTCAGGTTCTCCCCATGACTGGAAAGGCAGCAGGCAGCCCCACGTCTGCTAAGCATCCACTACTCCTGCAAGGGCCAAGCCTGTTGCAGTGTTTTGGCCCAGAGGCAGAGAAAAAACAGCTTTGATTAGAGATAAGCAGGATGTTTTCCATTCAGAACTTCCAGAGAGATATTAGACAGGATCAATGGAGCAAACCTCTCTTTAAACACCATCTGCAGAAGACAGAGATCCAGAGTTAACAGGGAAATGAGCTGTCTGACACAAAAGTACTGTCCTTTGATTTCATCTTATCCCTATGCCAAAGCAACCAGCCCTTAGGAGCACAGTGTGCTTTGGCGCGTATGGAAACATCCTTCTGTGGTTCAGAGACTTTGCACAGGAGCTGGGGGAAAGCTTGTTTTGCCCTAGAGCAGACCCACGCCAGCGGGGAGGGGGGAGCTCTGAAGAGGCAGTTTGCCATCACGTACCAGCTCCTGGCGGTGATGGACACTGCTCTTAATTGCACTGACCCCTCTTGAAAGCAGGCTAAGCCCTCCCTGTACAAGTGGGAGCTTTTGTTTCTCATATTTACACAGGATGTCTGCAGGAGGGCTAAAAGAAATCAAGAGAGAAGACAGAGCTTGAGGGCTCTGCCAGATATCTCCTGGTAAATTGAGCTAAGATGCTGCATGACCCTGGCTATCTGCTGGACACTGCCATCCCACCACAACCAGCTGATCCCACCTGGATCCGTCTGCTGGAGCTCTCGCTCCCCATGCCCTGCCAGGAGAGGCAGAGGAGGAAGCACGAAGGCACCGCATGCGAGCTGCCAGCCACCCACTTACGTCTGCCAAACTTCCCAGCGCGCTCCCCCAGCCCAGATGAATAGTGTAGGTTTGGTCACGCCACTGAGGAGCGTCACCGCTTCAAATCATGAGACTGACTTAAAAATAATAAATGGTGGTAAGTGAAAAATGCTCACTTCCTCTTCGTTTCCCCAGGGTTTAGGAGGGTTTTGCAAGCCTTTAGAACTCTGGTTTTCAGGTTTTTCTGTGACAGCTAGAAGTTTGTATTTGCTTTAGTGAAACTGTATGACTCTCTTGTAATTAAAAGGTCCCAAGAACAGGACTTAGAACTTAATCAAACAAAAAAACCAAATATCACTGTATTTGCAATAAAGCCCACCAGAACAGGCTGAAGTAAAAGAAACTCTTTGATCAGGCAGTTTGCTTGTCTGTGCATTTACAGGATTTACTGAGGTGCAAGAGGAATGGATATAAATTGACATAGGGAAAGGGATGTATTTTTAAGTTATGTAAGTAATTCATGTAACTTCAGCAGAGGGTCTTGCCTTCTGTACCATCCCCTTTCCACTGCAGCTGCATCAGCTGAATAATCAGTGATTGCCATCAGCATCACCTTATGCATTTGCAAACAGACCATAATACAGGTAAGGACTCTGTCTCCTCTCCAAGCTCACAACTGTAGGTACCGGAGGCAGAAAGTATCCGTGAGCACGCACAAGCTGACATGCCCTTTGAAATCAGACTGTCCACTGCAGGCTTACCAATTCTGATCTCCATTAGCCCAGGCATCTCTGTGCCGCTCCCTGTTTTGTGAGCCAAACATGTCCAAGGGATGGGAGGTGAAGAGAGAATGATTTTTCACTGTCTTTTTAATGCAAGAACTGGGAACATCGAGTTAAATTAGTAGGTGATATGCTGAAAACAAAATAAGATATACAGCTTCACAGAGGAGAACTATGGGACTATTTCAGTGAAGATTTTGTGGATGCTCAAAGTTTGCATAACTTTAAAAAATGACTAGGCAAGCTTGTGGAAGAAAATTCCAGTCGGAGCTAGAAACCACAAAGATCTCACTGCGCTGCAGATTGCTGGAGGCTGCTAGAGAAATAGCACTATATGATTGACCTATTCCTATACATTTCCCAAAGCACACACTGTTGGTCATTGCTGGAGACAGAATACTTGGCTGGATGCCCTTGTGCTCTGACCTAGCCTGGTCATTTTTTTTCCTTATTTATACCAGCGTATCAGCACTTGAGGGAGGTAAGATCGGTGCCATTGAGAAGCTGTTTTCCTGTTTTCTGAAAAAAATCCTCCTCTGAAGGCTGAGTCTCACCAGGAATCAGTGGTGGAACCCTAGGATGGCAAGTCAAGGGTCCAAAGACTGTCTGAGCAGGAACATCCCCAAAACAACTATCAGGGCTTTATTAATAGACAGCACTGTCAGGTGGCTTGGATGGAAAACTCATTCCTGCTATCGGCTCCAAAGGCTCATCCTGGCAAAGAGTGTGACTGCAGATTGTGAGTGTCTGTTTCCTTTTCTTTGTTTCCTTGTTGTCTTTTTTAAACAATCTGCCAATTCATCATTAAGAAATTAAATGTTTTATAGCTGCTGTGATGCTGATGACAGGTGCCAGATTGATTGGTTCTGGCAGAGGAAGTTTGCTGCTCATTTCTTCCCTTTGCAGCAATAAGTTATGTGCACAGGGGTAGAAAGAGGGAAGAGCTGAAGTCTCCAAGCTGTCCAGATCTGACCCAATAAAGAGTTTAAAAATAGGTACAATCTGGAAACATTTTGGTGCCAACAACAACAACAACAAAAAAAGCCCGGCTAGTGTGGCTGCATTTGCTAGTTCTTTACACAGCGGGTGGAAGGGGAGAGTCCTTGGCACGGCTAGCAGAGATGTCAAGGTTGCCCTGACTTACAGGTCCCCCAGGACAGTGCTGTTTCAAACCAGCCACAGTGCTCCAAAAGGAATAATCATGTAATTAAGCCACTAGCCTTAGAGCCAGAGACCTTGATCTCTGTTCTGGTCTCTGCCACTGACTTCTCATACAGCCCTGAGTCACTCACTTCATCTCTCTCCTGGGGAAGTTAATACACCTCTCTTTTTGAGCCTGGCCTACTTCAGACAGTTTCTGATTAGGAGTGAGCTTACCTCTGCAGCACTTGGCACATCAGGGAGGCATCAGCCCGTGTGGCCCACCAGAGCTCCCCTTCCCACATGCAACCTGCCTGCTCTTCCCTTAGCGCCATCCTGAACCCCTCTCGTGTCCTGGAAGACGGGATTTGGGAAGTCTGTGCCCATCTTTGATCGCCTCCGCCTCCTCCTTCTCCACTGCCTTTCCCATAAGCCAAGTTCCCCTGGGGCAACCTGGTTTATGCAGCACTCGGCTGTGGAGACAGACGAGACACGTTCCCAGAGATGACACTAACAAGATTTACTACGTGACTAAGGCTTGCAATCGGTGGTGATAACTAGAGAATTACCCTGATAAATATTTGATATGATTTGGAGAGTAATAATAGATTTTTCTTGCCCACGATTTCCATCAGGAAGAAGCAAGGGGAAGAGCTGCTGAAAAGGGGAATGTAATTGTGGCATCCGTCTTTCTGGCTGAGGTTACCCATCCTTTGCAATAGATCAGTGGGGAACAGGGCAGGGAGGATGTGGAGGGGCAGAAGGTGACAGGGCATCCCTCAGCCCCACCGCATTCAAGATCTGCTGGCAGGTCTGCGGCTCGGGGAGGATTGAGTGTGACTCTATGTGTGTGTGTGTGACAAGCCAAACCGAAAGATGGAGGGGGAAAAAGGAAGGGAGGCCAGAGAAAGAAAATAGGATTGAAAGATCCAGGGCAGCAATGAAAAAAGAGCTGGGCTGGTGATGGGGTGGGGGAGCTGGGATGCAAAGGAGCTTTCTCCGTGCTGTTGGGTGTGAAAGGATACGAGGGCTGGCTGCTGCTGCAAAGGCAGGGCATCCTTCTGTAAAGCATCTCAGGGTGTGCATCCACGGGCAGGTGTAACTGCAGTGTAACTGCACTGTGCCCCTGGCCAGCCTTGCACCAGCCACCGCTGGGCCAGGGGAAGGATTTGTGCCTGTGTTAATGAGCCCTGGTCTCAGGCTGCAGGGAAACCTGATCACCTGGAAGCTGCACCTTTTCTTTAATGAGAGCACCCCAACACCACCAAATCCCAACAGGATTTTAACACATCAAAGCCAAGATATTTTGTTAATATGCAGCTCAGAGCAGCAAATATCTCTGTTAGAGAAGGTCAGAGTAGCCAGTGACATACAACATGGCCTTCAAGAGTGTGAAAGCAAATCTTCCCCTTCTACCACTGGCACAAGACGGTCTCGGAGACCCCTCAGTTTTTGCTGTCGTTCGGTATCATGGGCAGCAGGACTGCAGTGCTGTCCTGGTATCAGGTGTCCCAGCACACCCTCAGCAAAGGCCAATAACTGGCACACAAGGGTTCAGTTTCCATCTTGCTGCATCCACCACAGAACTGTGGTTAAGACTGTAGGTAAGTTTTCATTTCTGAGAACTCACATTTCCTCACACTGTCATTCACACACAGGATGACCCTGCCAGGAATCTCCAGCTAAGGATCTGGGATACCCAACACAGCGGTCCAGTACAGAGAGCCCCCTTTCCTGGCTCTGCCACCAACCCGCTGTGACACAGAAAGCAAGTCACTTCCTCCCTCCATGCCCTCATTTTTTTCCAGTGCTTCCTCTGCCTCATGTAGCTGTCCCCTTCGGAGCAGAGGTTTGACAGTGCCTAGCACAGTGGCGCCTGGATCTTCAGTTTCCAACAGGATATAAATCGCTGTGTCCTGATTCCCAGAGAAGCTGTCACAGGTAGAAGCACCAGAAGCTATCTGCCTTTGAAACAGTGGGCCTCCCTCCACTTTGGTGCCCAATTTGAGGCCTCTGACAGTAAGTGTTCACCTCATTCTTTATCCCTGTCCTTATTTTGCACTCAAGTCATTACTCAGGCTGCATTCAGTGGCATCAGCTAAAGGAGATTTTAAGATAATGCAGGGAAAGCAAGTGAGAACAAAGATCACAGCAAGGAAAGTGGTACTTTGGCATGTTCACATAACAGCTACTCCGTCAGGTGGAACATGACAGTTATTGTAGGAATCTCTTCATAAACCCTAATACACACTCAATTATATACTCTTAAGATTCCTTTTTTGTTCTGTGTCATTCATCTAAAGAAGTGTCAGATGGAGAAAGGCAATAATCCATAGAGACACCAATTCATTTTATCCACGCACTCAGGGGTAGTTATTAATAGCAGAGCTGCTGGTTAATTGCACGTGTCCTGTTACAGGAGATCAATCACATATAGAAGAGCTTGAAAACAACTTAGTGTCATTTTACACAGAACTGTTTAGTCAGGGCTACACTCGTGTCATTGCTGGACTTGTACAACCTTTTGTGAGGGTTAAGATTTGCTGTGGTTGAACTGTCCTAGAACCATTGCTTCCCTCTCTGAGTTTACACTAACTCTGGTCTGTGTGCACAAGCTGGTGTTATTCTTTTGGGTTGTAATGCAGACACAATCTGAGGGGCGAGGGCTTGAAGTATTGGTATGCACTGCCTTGATGTCTTCCATATTAAAAGATAACAGGAAGAAAAAGCCAAAGGGCTTTTCCTCTGCAAGAGGCTGCAGACAACATGGTTGTCTCTTCAGCAAGTCAGCAGCAGGAGGAGGAAAGGGAATGCACAGCACATAACACTCTGCTATTGATAAATCACCCATCTTTTATTTAGGATCACATAAAGTTCCTAGGCGGGGATCGGGATCTTGTTGCATGAGATGCTGCACACACATACAAATAAGATTTCAGGCTCTTCTAATTTTTTTTTTTTAAATATATAAATAATAATAACTCCACAATGAAATCAGATGTGAAAAAGTGGACAAGAGGAGCCCCATCAAAGACAAACTCCATTTACACCTCTGATCGTGTCACCAAATTCTAGTCCAGTTTCCATCACTTCCAGCTCCCAACAATCTTCATGGGCTCTTGAAATGAACAACAACAACTTCCATCATCACATAGTAAAGGTTAATCTCCCCTTCAAGCAATCATCTGCATAAGAATGAGTTTAATTTTAAGGGATAGGTCCTAGACAATAAAGCTACAACTTACGCTGCTAGGCTGAAGACAGATTCAGACAAGCAAGGCATCTACAATGATGGATTCATTCAAATCTGAAGAGCTGGAGTTGAAAGAAAAATTCGATAAAGCCTTCTTGATTTTTTCCTTTTCTGCCCATTAAGTTGTCGCCAGATGCCTTAATTAGATATTGTTATTAACAAGAACATAACAGACAAATTAAACCTACTCCATGCTTCACCTCATTTGGCCAGTAAGGTAATTCTACCCAACTGTGTTCTCTGGAGGGAATGGGATCTGTTTTATCTATTCTCCTCATCTCTGAAATAGCTCCAGATCTGGGCCCCAATTCTGCTATGCGTTTGAGCATGAGCCTTGCTCTAAATCTGCGGGGTGGTGGGATAGGCATTTCAGTGAGTTCAGACAGTTAGCAAAGATTTTCATGTCTCATCCTGAAACCAAGATGTCCAAAAATCACATGGAAAATGTGTCTTCTAGGACCCTGGACTAAGTAATTTTCTTTTTTCTGAGCCATACACCTGCAACCTGTTTTTGCAATACTGATACAGAGGGGAGGTAATTCTTATCCTGATGCAGAGTGAGAGGTATACAGGCTCTGAAATGCAAATATAATTTAGCTTTTGTCTTCATTTTATGGAAATATGTTAGCAAAAACATCTTTTTGAGAGGGGAAGCACTGTGCATCACCTGCAAGTTCAGTTCTGACCTCTCTCCATCCTCCCCAGCAGCGATCCCACGCATGGCCCTTAGCAGCAGGCAGGCAGCTAAAGTCTGTCCCCTCTGCTTTACAGCCTTGTGCCCGGCTTGGTTCTGTGCAGCATGCATAATAACACTGGATGGCCCAGGTGGAGAAGTCAGACATGGCTCCATTTCTTACCCCTCCTGCATGGGGATAAGACTCTCTAAGCACCAGAGAGAGGAAAGCCAGACCCTTGGAGCACAATGAGAGAATGGGTCGAGTGGCTTCGCAGTGTGCAGAGGAACTAGAGAAGTATCATGCGAATAGGAGAGGGTTGACTGAACGCTGGTTCAAGCACTACAGCACCACTGAAGTCACTGGCAGTAAACCAATTCAGAGCAGCTGAGGAGCTGGCCATAAATGTGTATGTGTTTGGGAAACCTGTATGTTCTGCCACTAAAACAGACTCCTAGAAAGGCTGCCAGCTGCCCTCCTGCCCTGGCCTTTCTCCACAGAGCCACTTCCATCTGTCCGTGCTTTGAAAAGGTTGAGGTGCCATGGCCCCGAAGTGCTGGGCATTGACCTTTTCTGGAGCGAACAAATACTGACACTCGGAGGTTCGCCATCAACCTGCTAACACGGTGATCCCGCAGGAAGGGCGGGAGGTCTTCCCAACCTGGTAGATCAACGCAGACAGGGACATAAAGCGTGACACTCCACATAAGTATCTGAAAGAGGACTCGGGCCTTAGCAGAGCTGTCTTCCCCATACAGACCTGCTCTAGGGAGAGCTCCTCAGCTGCCAGGGCAAGGAGAGGGGCAGGGGCAGGAGCGGGTGACACAGAAGCCACCGGGTACCTACCTGTGTGCTGGGCTGAGACACCTCTGATGGAGTGGGGAAAGGATGCTCCTGTCATTCAAATACAGGGATCGGATAACCTGAATCTCATGTCATGTTGAATGAAGCACCAAACGCTAAAAACTCCTGATTACATTCTACAGCTGTAGACATTGACTTTGGATCACTTTAACTCCCTGTGCTTCAGTCTCCTGCTCTGACAAATACAGATTATGGCATTTTTTAGGAGGAATGGCAAAGGTGGATCCAGGAGACACGTGAGCCACTCTGTGCACACAGGAGCATCACCAGCTGGGGCAATTGGCCAGGCATGAGAACATAGCATAGGAGCGAAGGTGCCTCTTGCTGCCCTAACTGCTTGTCCCCATCTTCTCCAGGCCAAATCCTGCCCACCAGCCTCTCTCCTGTGATCTGTATGAAAAGAACTTTGGTTAAAAGAGCCGGGAGCTGCAGACAGGGAAAATAACAGTGACAATTACAATTTAGCAGAGTTCCCAACATACAGGGGAGCATGTACATCAAAAGGACAAGCTGCCCGTGCAGCTCTGTTAAAGAGATGGGGCAGACAGACAGGCAGAGCCCATGTCCAAGGCATGATGCAGTCCTCCACCCACTTGCATACAGGGAGGTTCACATTTTTTAAGAGGCAACAAGTCACTGACAATCCCTAATCCACAGCTCCTGCTTCTTCCTTCCTCAGGGCCCAACAGGTTCCCCAATGCCTGGCACCTGCTAACATAATCATCACAGCAGGGGAAAAAACTCTGTAAAAATTTCTGTAAACAGCTTTTTCCCCACCATGCCAGCATCTACATGTAATTACAGCATGTGTGCTGCTGGTCCAAAGCTGAGAAGAAAACCTGCAGGCTTACCAAAGCCTTCCCCTTTCTCCCTCCCAGCCCCTTCCAGGGACATATCACCTTGATTGCTCAAATCTGACTGTTTCCCAATCTTCTTTCATCTCACATTGACCTCCCAGCATGGCAGGCAGCAATAATCAAAGCTGTGACACGTGTGATAGCCCTGTGCCAGACAAGGCATTAACAGTTCCTTTAGATTTAAGCCCAGTTCATACCCACCCAGTAAATAGCCTTCCCAGCGAGCTCCTCAAATCCATAGTCAGTTCATCAGAAACCACTTGTCCCAGTTTCACAAAAAGCCTGAAAATGAGGCAAATATAAAGCCAAAGAAAAAAAGCATATGCTGGTTAAAATGACTCTCGTGCAGGAGCAACAGACAGGAGGGGAAAACATGCGCTGCACCAATTGTATCAGCACACCTGATTCCAAATGCCAGCTTACCCTCTTTGGGCATCTTTAGCCAGCAAACTGCAGAGGGGATTGTCTAATATGTTGATGTAAGTTAGGAAGAAAGTAGCAAGAAATGCTAACCCAGAGCAGTTAAAATATGATAGCACAGGATAGCAAGCAGATTGCCAGGACCCCAGACAGATAGCTTGTGTTCTTATGTTCTTACACCATGCTAACTCTTCTGCTGACCTGTTTTCTCTGAGTTTGTTACCTGTTCTGGCTACATTAGACTTGAGATTTTCCTGTGTGTGCTACAATCATCATTTCATTTTCCCACACAGATGTACTGACTCTGGCAGGAGCCTGAAGGGATTCTCAGGAGCATCAGGAATGAGAAAGCTCCAGAATACTAGGAAAGACTCAAGGGAGAAGTGCCCTGCCTGGAAGCACATGAATGTCAGGGACCTCCTGGGTTAGCAAGGCCAGTCCTTGTCATTGCAGGTATAAAAGGAAAAGCTCAGTCCTCAAAACCTTCTCTTTTGTCCCTGTATCTTCCACCAGCAGGCAGGGAACTTTTTCTCCTAACTCCGGTCCGACTGTGTTCATGCCCTGGTTGCTTCAGGAGCTGTATCCCATCAGCTTATGGAGCCATTTTACCTCTCTGGAACTCCTCCCACGTCAGCCGGTGTTTTACCAAATTAAACATGTTGTTCCTGACTCTTCTGCTCTCCTCTCTGTGATCTGTTTTCCATCTTCTGTATGATCTTCCAGCCTTCCTCTTCATTCATGCAAGGTTAAGCTTATCCATCTTGACCTTAAGAAGGCAGAGACACAGTCAATGACACCGTTTTTTGTCTACATTTGCTTGCATTTACCTTTCTGTGCCTGACATCTCATCAGTCTGCAGTCACTTAGACCACACAGTCCTTGATTATTTGCAGCTTATCATCTCCTGTGTTATATCTGAGGCTATCACAAGTTCTCAGGTTTGTGACCTGTCATCTCAAACTTTTTGTTTTCCATCTCATTTCAATTATTCTTATTCTCAAGGTCACTCAAGTTCTTTCAGACTTGTACTCTCATTCTCCTCTGCATTGCCAAAACTTCCAGTTCTGTGTCACTGGGCAATTTTAGCCTCAGGATCCTGCTTTCACTTCCAAGACCATCCACAAGAAGAAAAGATCAGTTCCAATACTGTTCTGTGAGAAACTCTTTTGGTAAATTCACTCCAGAGAGTTGCACCTCACCTTACAGTTTACTAATCCTCCTTTCCTCCAGCTTCACTAATAATTTCCCACATGGCACCTGTCAGATACCTTACTGAAGTCTAGATAAAGGAGATCAGCAGCATTTCCTTTGTCTAGAAAATCAAGTATCTTATCAAAACAAAGCTATCATGTTCAGCTGACACAATCTACATTTCGTAAACCCATGTTGCATCTTATCTCATTTCCACTTTATCTCTGGGTATTTAATTGTTCTTTCCTCCAAAACTCACTTTGAAATCTCCAGTCAAGGTTAGACTAAGAGGCTTATTATTAACTGGATAACTTTTTCTCCACACCTTACTACTTCTACAGTTCTCTGTTCATATGGCATGACCCCTACAGGACTTTATTAATCACCTTTTCTGCTGGACCTACACTTTAATGTGCCCATGGAGCTCAGTTCACTCAGGTGCAGACCAGCATTAAAGCCTGGTTGGGGGTATATCACAGGAGAAGGGAGTTGCCTAGGTAAACTCACAGGGGTGGTAGGATGTGATGGACAAAGACAGGTCTGTGGGAGGAGTATTTGGGGACCTGGGCTCTCATCATAAAAGTGAATAGAAAAGAGGCTGGCTCTGCTGTTCATGCAAACAGGGAGTGTAGGGTATTAACAAGGTGCAACTGGGCTGTTTTGTTTGTGAGCAGCTTTACAAATGTTAGACTTATTAGCGATGGTTGTCAAAGTGCCGCTTGCAAAGTTCCCCACTGTCTGAAGCAACTGCCAGAGCTTTAATGTTAATTGGACAGATTGTCTCTGGTTTTGAAGAGAAAGCTGTGATTAATGAAAAAACTGTTAACGAGGCTGGAGGAAAGCAGACCCTTCACCTTCCTTCTTTTGAGAGGAGGTAAACAACAACTGGCTTTGGCTGCCCTTAAGAAGTAGCTGATTGAGGACCCTCCTTAAGAGCAAGGCCAAAACTAAGCCGCAGAGATGAATTCAAGGAACTCAGAGGCATAAAGTTCTTCATGCCTCCAGGTGGAGGCAAAACATTCTCAGCCTCTTCTGTAGTTTAATAACTGGGCAAATCTTCCTAGGTTTATCTGAGATTCAGAACTGACTAGAAAACACAATCCTGGACCTTAGGTATCTTTGACCTCACACAGGTTCTCCATGGTCTTTTGCACTCTGTGACTTCATGCTGATCTAGCATGGGCACAAATTGCTCTCCAAATTCAGAAGTGGCTTTTATGCTTATACTGGCTGCTGGGTTCCATATTTACACTCACACAATTGGCCAGAGGAATAGGTATAGGTACTCCTTGGATATAAAAGCTGAAAGGGATGAAGTGCTTTTCTTAGTCATTCCTTATCTTTGGCTTTCCCTATTCATGGACCCTTGATCTCTGCCTACCAACCCTCTGGTGCTGCCACCCTCCCTGAATTTCAGATCTGCTTCCTACAGATTTCTGAAGATGCCCATCACATGACACAGAGCTGAAAACAGGCAGGACCTTCATGCTGCATTATATACCCTTCCCTCCCTTCTAGCAACACAGCCCCTTAACACACACAGGCTAAAATATTTCATATTGGTTTCAGAGGGAAAGTATATGATTGTGCACAGGAGTATCCAGCTCTCCTTTGGCTTTTGTTTCCAACTTACCTTCTGCTGAAGGAGAAGGTTGGAGCATTTAGTACCTAAGCCCTACCTGAGTCTTCCTTCTTCCCCAGTGAATTCACCGGGGCATCTCTATGCAGCCATCAAGCCCCATCACCAGCACTCAAGTCTTAATCTTCCTCTCCCTGTAGTCAGCAGCAGAACTCCAGACTGACTTCAAGGGGACAAAGATCAGGCCTCAAATGTCTGCCTCGAGCAGTGAACTAAGAGTTCTCCCCCCTCTCTCATGATGTGCTGGCACTCTGAGGTCTCTGGTCATTACTCTCCTTGCTGCCTCATTACCAGAATGTGCCATTAAAGTTTCGCTCACTTGAAAATGATCTCTTATTATCTCTCCATGGAAATTGCCCCGGCAACAAGCTTCCTTCAATATCTATCAAGCCAAAGAAAGCCATTAGAGAAATTACAGCGAGCTGCATGGATGCTCACGCCCCTTCCCCGGCAGGTAGGCTCCCCTGGCACATGGCACCACGTCTGCACGCTGCTCTGGCTCCATCATGAGGCCAGTGGAAGAGCAGCCAAGTGTCTCTGTCAAGGTCCCTGTGAGGATGTGGTGGAGGAGACCTGGAGCCCAAGCCAAAAGTTGTACCATCTGGGGCAAGACCACTCCCCACACAAAAGGTCATGTGCTGGGAGCCTGGTCCTCTGTGCCCAGCACCACAAGTGTTGTTTAATAGCTAAAGAAGAGGGGAATGGCCCAGACTGTCTGTGCAAAGATGGGTAAAGGTTCCCAAATAATCCTTTCTGCTTTCATTTTGAAGCATGTCCCATGAAATACCCTGAGTGTCTCCTCTCTTCATTCTAGATGTCCATAGTGCTGTTTGTCTGGCTTCGTCGCACTAGGCTGCCTTTCCAGTCCATGGACGCAAGAGGCATGTCAAGGGCATGATTCATTTCACCTGCTTTAGACATCAGCACAGGATGAATTGCACCCCGGAGGTATCTGTTTCTCTCCCCTGTCTAGAAAAGAAGACGAAATAGCTCACTGCTGTAGGTATCTGTGTTGCCAGATGAAGCAAATTCTCAGTGTACTATTTCCAGAGGTGCCAAAGCATTTGGATTAGGGACCTTGAAAAAATCAGTAACACCAAGTGATTACCTGTTTCCAAAATATAACCCAAACCTGTGCAGAGGGAGGACTTTGTCTCGTGATATCTGAGTGTTTGACAGGGGAAGTATCAGGCTTCATCAGACTACTTGAGGCTGTATTTGATATTTTAAAATGTTATAAAGTCCTCTGAATTCACATGGGGAGGCAGCAGACCAGGTCTCAGGTCCTTCTTTATTCTGCACTCCCTCCCATGACTCCAAGTCACAGTGAAGGCACATGGTTATTATTTTTACTTCTATTTCTCTCCCTCAGCAGAATAACAGCACTGGCTTGTCTGCCACCTTTGACAACAGCCTAAGTATAAAACACTCAGGGCATTTTCAGAGAAACAAACTAGAAACAAACTGTGGGAACGGGGCCCTGCTCTGCCCTTTCTATCACCAAACTCTGCAGGTTGCATTTCCGCACTTAGGAAAAGGTTTGATTTGCCACTTGCAGCCCTGAAAATGGTGAAAGGAAAAAGAATGGGGGCATGTCTTCACTGTCAGTTGGAGGTCTGTCTTCAGTAAGATTTTTATACTAGGAGATGCATTATAGCACCTCCTTGCCAGGCACTGGATAGCATAAGCGCAGTGTGTCTCCACTACCAGGGTTACATCTTGCCTTTAGCTAAGACATACTAGAAGGGAGGATGGCAAGAGGTTATCTTCCAGGCTAGTGACAAGGGCACTGGGTTTGAGTGATCATTATGCTAGAAGCGTAGACTGATCCCCAAGGGTGTTGAATGTTGGATATCTGCTTTCCTCCAGTCAGTACTGTAGTTCCTTCCCGTGCTACACAGCCCTCTGCTGCATGTGTATTCTCCTGCCTCTCTGCACATATCTCTATCATGAAGGCTTATGCCTCCCCTGAAATTCTAGAGCTTCCTTGTCCCTTTTGCCACCACCTTTTGCAAATATAGGCCATTGGGCTCCGCATTAAGCAAGGGCTGACACATATTTGTGGGAGCAACTGGCTCCAGAGAGATCTCCTGTACCCTGTCTGCTGATTTTCTGGATCTTATCCTGACTCTATTGTCATCCGTGTCAGACATTCTCTCTGGTACTCACAGCCTCCCCCAAGCTGCTCTGCTTGGTGATACAGCCTAGCATTCAACCCAGGGCTGTAATTATGCCACTAAAAAATAGCTCCGATACCATGACCCCACCTTATTCCATTTGTACAGCCCCCTTGTCAAAATGCTTGGGCAAAGTGGTGTTATGGCTTAGCCCAGGAGAGGAAGGAAGAGTGAGAAAGAGAGGGAGAAAAAGGGAGACTGGAAGACAAACATGAGATTAATAAACAAAGTCAAAGGGATGCCAGTACTGAAAAGCAAATGGGAGATATGGGCAGAGAGAGGCAAACCATGGGCATGTGTCATGTTCTTGGTCACATCTGTTAGGAGACAGCAGGTTTCTTGATAGAGCTTCTCAGAGCCTGCCTGGTGTGTAGGTCTCCAGGGAAGCTCATTTTTGGTGCTGGAGCTGACTGTACTGAAGTGGAAGGTGTATGCAGGGGGAGTGTTGGGAAAACATGTTTGCATTTACCCTCACAGAAGGCTTGCAGCCCTAACAAATCTCATCTTGGTGGTTTCCCTTGTCAGTGCCACTGAGGTGAGTTCATAGGAAAAAAAAAAAAAAAAAAAAAAAGGCTAATCTTATGCAAGAATGGACAGGTTTTGCTAAGCACAAAGCAGAAAGAGGGTCTCTGGAGGCTCAAGCAGCGTTTATGGGACTTGGTTTGGACTTCACAGCCTGCTCGGCTGCCCAAAAGGGATGTGGTCCGAGATTTTTGTTAGCTTACTTGGTCATAAAACAGCCAATTAAGTCTGAAACTCCCATGAGAGGATTCCATTTATTTCAGCTGGACCCCATATGTGTTCTCCTTCTCCAGCTGGCCAGCAGCCAGGTCTGCTAAAGCAGCCTTGGTGTTTCCTGTACCTGGAGAGGCTTGTAAGCACTCCGTTGGTTTCCACTTACAGTCTGTAATGGGACTGGAAGTCAGGACTCCTGGGTTCCTTTCCTGCCTCTATCTCCGCCTTGAGGTATGACTTCAAATAAATCATTTCCCTTCCCTGTGCTTGCCATCTGTGAAACACAGCTAATGATACTCTCCTACATTTTAAGATTGCTTTGAGATTCTCTATAATCGCAGGGTAGTATTATTGTAGCAATCGTTCTGGACTTTCCCAGCTCAAAAATTATTTTCTGAGATCTGATTGTGTTGAAGGCTGGTGTTTTCTGATCCGAGGCAGAGCAGTGGCCAGAGGATAAAAGATCAAGTGATAGGATATGAGAGGTCTGGGATCAGCAAAGATTATAGCATCCGAGGAGGGGTATGATCAACAAAAGGAAAGATCCAACTTGGTTAATATTATGTCAGGAATGGTCTTTCCAATGTGTTAGTCACCAGCAAGGGGATGAGGTCCTTTTCTTCTTCCTGCTATCTGTTGGGAGTTCTGGTTTTGATACTCCAGAGTGGTGAAACATTCAGCATAGCACCTGGGCTCTTGATTTGTAAAGATAGATAGTCTAGCAACATGTTCAACTCAAAGTAAATCTTTACTTATTGGATCACATTAGATCATCAAAATTATGATAGCAATGGGGCTTTTAAATGTTTCTCCAGGCATGAGGATATTGAGTAGACAGTCACAGTACAGCTCTATCGCTTCAGGGAGCAGAAAGAAATGTGATCTTTGGGAATTGGGATTTGAATTTTCTGTGTTAGGTAAAGAGCCACTGCCCATGTCTCCCAGCTGTTGAAGAAAAGATTTGGCCAAATTTAGCCTGGATACACTTAGACTCTAGCACTGTATGTTCTGGGTCATTTCACACTGGGGAAGATGTCAATGTTTAATTGAGATTGAAAAACTGAAGGGAAACAAAGGCAACTGAAGGCCTAAATGGGGTTTGTCTATGACTACCCCAGGTGGCCAGAATTCTCAGAAGGTATTTAGCCTGGGGAGGAATGTTAATGGCAGGAGTATTTTAGAATTATATGAGTTATAGTGAAAAGGAATTTATTGCTCTTCTTGCCTTTATCTCATAATATGAAAACTATGGTCTTATTCCATTAGATGAATGGTTAGGCAAATTTAATACAGGTTAAAAGAAAAAAAAACCAAACCACACCACACCTGATGTACTGTGTAGTCAGTTCATGTAATTCACTACTGCAGGAGGTCATAGAGTGATATGCTGTAGTTGGAGTTAAAAAAGAGCTCTGTAATTTTACAGCCATTAAGAGCATGTCATTATACCTGTGAATGGGAGAATGGAAATCTCAAACTTCAGAATGCAGAAAAAGAATAGCCTTAGGAAAGAAATTTCCCCATCTTCTCCCATCACCTTTCACACTACTGGGGAGTAGTATTAGACTGGGTTATTGCCATTACCCTTGGAATTGCCTGCTGGCAGCCACCATAATGTATGCAGGTGTTCACCCGTGCAGTGAAGCACATCAATGAACATGGTCTCATTCAGTTTACTGAACAATGCTACGCTTCCTTCCAGGCTCTGAGAGCCCACTTGCTTATTGGTTTAAGGAAATACTGCCTGTACCCTGGAAAGCAACAGCCACACCATTCCCTACAAGCAGATCTCCTCCATCTCCAGCAGGTCTGGCCAGCAGCAGACAAGAAGAAAGGCAGTGCAGTTTTGGTGGTACTTGGTGCCCTCCAACTGATAGTCCCTTGTCCTGTAGAGGCTCTTTTGTAGTTGACATCTCAAGGACTGGGCCTCATGGTTTGAGAGGAAAGTGATGGTTATTCAGCATGGCACTTTTCCCACGGGGAGTCAGTTCCACATAAGGCAATACTTACTGGGCTTCCTAAAAGCAAGCTGGAGGGAACTGTATTTCCATGAGGCAGACAGCAACAGGAGCTGCCAGAGGTCTCCATGCAAGTCATTTCACCCTCTAGATTTTCACAAATCCATGAGATCACATAAGCTGGGAAATCTGGACCTCCTTTCACAGTTTCCTTTTTCCCGGGAAGAACCATAGCATTTGATTCCCCATGTCATGCCCCTACTGTCTACACAAACAGCTCCTCACGTTTAGGTGAGGAAGGCTATCATAGAAGGGCATCCTGGGTCCAGGAAAGATGTCATGGATGTGGCAAGCACACTGTGAACAAATGGGACACTTTCTTGGGTGATGTATCTCCATGTCCCTTAGTTCATGGTTCATCTGCACCTTTGGGTGCCAAGCTGCAGCTTCCTCCCCAGCAGCTAAATGGAGACAGTTTGGTTTGTCACATTCCTAAGAATTAGCCACACATGGGAACTCAGTGCCTTTTCCGCCTGCCTTTACCTTCAAAAATGGAATTAATCTGGATTTAAATTGGCATTGTTTTCTGTGTTGTGTGAGGAACTGGGGAATAGAATCATGTTTTAGTCAGGTTCTAATTCGGTGGAGAATTAAAGCCTCATAAATAAGGCACAGTATTTATTCAGCATGTTTGATGAAGACGTCTTTCCTATAGCTCCAATACAATCCTTTTTGTTTTTACAAGCAGAACACAGTGAAACACAAAACATTTTGTATGCCATCAGCACAGGAAACTCATGGCCCAAGTGCTCAGCTGGTGCAAACTGGCACAGATTAGTGGCTGGCAATGCAAATGCATCCACTGATACTTCATGAAGAGGTGTCAGAGCTGACCTTGCTTTGCTCTCACACATCTCTGTAAGTTGCTCCCAACTTGTGCAGTCACACTTATATATCCCTACAGCTTCCCCATCTCCATGTGGAAGCCTTTGCCAGCATGCTGGCTGTGGGAAAAGGGCTCACAGTACTGCAATAGTGCAGTGTGAATTATTTCCTCCCCTGTGTGGCTGAAAACTTGCTGTGCCACCCTACTGCCTATATTCATGGGGAAATGCAGCTGGATGCTAAGTAGTAGAAATGTGCTGCAGAGCATTTCCTGGGTTTAGGTGAGAGATTAGCCTTCAAACCACCAGAAAGGCCTTAAGCAGGAGCAGCCAGTAAACACAAGTAAAATGTGTTTCATCCAGCCTCATGGCTCAAACTTCCCTTCTTGCTTCCCTGGGCTTTCTGGCTCCACTGAGATTGTAAGAGGGACACACACCTCCCTGCTCTGTGCGCTCCGGCTGCCGGCTCTCGGACTCTTCCGCCTGCCTCGCCAGCATCCCAGGGTCCAAATGGCCTTTCTCCAGCTCAACTAATCTGTCACTGCTGAATCTGTCAGCTGGCAGATAATGTATGTGCACGAGCTCTGAGGTGGGCAGGGAGGAATGGCACAGACCCAGGATTTACAATGCACATGTACAGGGGAGGAGGGGTAAAAGCTGCAAATGTGATGCTTTTCTCTCCCCATTTATAGCAGGCTCCCCAGCCCATTACAGGGGGAGTAGCCCACAGGAGGCTGGTGGGTTTGTAGAAGCTTTTGCTGATACTGAATTAATCCCAAATTTTCACTGTCTCCGTGCAAAGTTCCTCTGCCCCCTGAGCAACCTGCATGGCTGACACCTGCCAGAAAATTAAAAGCAGGGTGTGTGGGGCAAAGCCATCTTATCAGGAGTGTCTCTTGTGCTCTCCTAGGTTGGTTTGGATAGCGCTTCCTCCCAGCTCTCTGTGCCCGCTGCTGCGGATGAGCAGATCTGCAGTCACGGGGTCCCCTTGTCAGATCGATCCAATGTTGTAAATCCACAAGCTGTGCATGTGTGTGCACCCCAGAGTCCCCAGCTAAACCCCATCCACACCGTGCAGAGGAGCCGCAAGACTGGACCCTGTGTGGCAGGAGCCCAAGTTGGCACTGCTTCAGCTGGAGACCATCCACAGTGACAGGCCGTGTTAAGGCTGCGTTTCACAGCTTGTGAATCCCTGTCAGTGCCTGGATGTCTCTGGACTCTACATGGCAACCAACACCCCACTCAGACCTCTAGCCTTGCTGTTAAACAAAGATCCTTATAATTAACTGTCTCCAAAAGTCCTGCCCCTTCACACGCAGGCCACCATCCCCTCCCTGCAGAGCAAGCTGTCCATTTCAAAAGACATGGATCAAACACCAGGCAGGACTTTCAGTAAAACATACTCAGAACGATGTTATGGTAAGTAATTATGACAATCCCTGCCTCAGAGATCAGTGACCAGACCCACAAAGCAGTAAAGCTAATCTCTTTGTATCAGTGGTAGGATGAATCTGAACTCTTGCATCCATGTCCAGTTACCTGGGTATGTCCCATACCAAGGTGCACAGACCCACACATGCCCTGAGAAAGCCCAGGAGCTTTGCTGGCTGTGCGTTGGAGCAAGCACTGCCTAGTGCATGGGGCAGGACAGCTGAAAGGCTTGACACTGAGCTGATGAACCAAAGAACACACAGCACCACTGCAAGCACCATGTCACCCAGGAAGATGGAGCATGCCTTTGTAAGGCACACTTTAATTGCACGGAGCTGTCACAGCTCTTGTGGCGCCATCTGAATTACTATGTCAGCTGGACACTTATCACCAAGAAAATAATAAACACTTAGAAACAGGGTACATCAATGGACGGCCTTTGAAACATTCTCAGCTCCCCCACCAAAGGAGCAGGTGTTTCTACTTGATGCTCTTCTTGTGAAGCCAGAGAGGCAGAATCCCACTGCATGTTTCTGGTGACAGAGAAAGTAAACAGTAATTTACCACCCACTCTGCTCTCAAGTCCTTGCTAAAGAATTGGGACCTGACATCACCTCCCTGAGACTGATAGAAATCGGGAATTACTCTATGTCAGTCTGGCTGCTGTAAAGCTGGCCTGAGGACTTCCTTTCTTCTGTGGTGGCCCCAAAAGTTGTCAACCTTTGTGTTTGGATTGGAGGCCAGGGGGTTTTCTGATCTATACCTGCAGATTTTTTGAAGATTTTCATATGGTAATTACAGACAAACCAAATTCTCCTGTCCTTTACACTCAGCTTCTCCAAGCACTTGCTCCTTCCCCAGTTACAGCTCTTTGGAGCAGGTTGTCTGTGCATCTCCTGCAGGATTGCCTCCACACAGCGTTAGATCCTCAGTCAGCACAGGGACAACTGACCCATCTGCTTTGCATGGTGATGCTCCCTCATGGGAGACTTAGTGGGATCCCTCTCTGCTAACTTCAGCTGACCAGAAATCAAGCATTTGGTATAAACCAACTGTCTGGACTTTTTCTATGGTCACTGGACAAAGATTGGCATGCCCCAGGATAACTTATTGCCATCATACAGTGGGTGTCTGGGGAAAGAAGGGTTGAATTACCACCTCATTAGAGCTATGCAAAACAGCAAGAACATGAAACTCCCTTGATTTGGCTAAAAAGCTTGATCTGCCCCTGGGGTAAGTTAGTAAAGCTCTTCTAAACCGTGCCAACAGCACATTTGGATTGATCAATAGCCCTGGCTCAGCTATCCTTGATATGCAGGAGCGCTCATCTATAGCAATTACCTAAAAGCCTGGGAAGGGGAGGAGATCAAGTAATTTAGCAAGGGGACAAGGCCTTTGCATTGATTAAAAAATGTAATGGGATCTTTGAGATGGCTTCAAAGTTGCCCCTTGCGGTACTTCATCAGCTAGAGGCAGAAGTCACCGCACTGCTAGGGCTTTGCCTCTGTTCTCCAGCCCAGCAAACCAAATGTAGTCAGGGGACCTCTCTTAGGTGAAGACAGTGCTTTGCTAGCTACAGCCGGGTTACAACAACAGTGGATTGGAGACTGAAAGAGAGAGAGAGATGCCAGAGATTAGAGAGCATCGGGATAGAAAGAAGGGTAGGGCCAGCATGTTTAAATCAATGGAACAATCAGTCGGAGGCTAAAGCAATTTCGAGATTAGGCCTCCTTTATGGAAAGCAGTGATCTCTTTCTGATGAGAAAGCCATCCCAGCCTACTATTGTAATCTTACCTCTGCTCATGCACTTTCCCTGTGTCTCGTGGCTGACCCACTTCCTTCAGCTCCTTTGCTTGTTTCCTTCAAATGCAGTTTTAGCTCCAAACCACATAAACACCTTGTTTAAATTGCTTTAATCTCCAAGTGCTCTTTCTATTGATTTGAAACAGTTAAGCTGTCAATCAGCCCTTTCTCTTCACACTGTGGACCAGGGAGGAAGATTAAAATAACAAACAAACAGGAGGCGGATGGGCAGGGAAGTTAGTCTGAATTTTGCAGCGGGTGCTAGCTCTCAGGAGCCTGGAAACAGGTGGAAATGAAGTCCTTCCAGATGCTGAAGTCTGTAGAAAGGCCCTATCCAGAATGGAGGGCAGTGCCCTGTTCTGTCGGCTAATGCATTCAGACACTCACACTGCTAATGTAGGACCTGGATATGTCTTCATGCTAAGTGTTGTGCAAATACTTCTAGGAGACACCCTCACAGTCTTACGAAGTTTGCAGTCAGCACTGATAAGACAGACAAAAAAAAAAAAAAAAAAAAAAAGATAAGACAGGTAATCAGATGCACAGAGAGAAAAAGTAGTTTTTCCAAGGGCAGTGCATGAATCCAAAGAAAGTCTCCTGATGAGGATCTAGCACCTCATCAAAACAACTCAATAAACACATTCAGGGTGACTTTTTTGTGCAGTAGTGAAGGAGGGAATGAACCTGCACTCTTACAGGTACATACAGCATCTGAAACCCAGCCAGCCTGCAGCTCTGCCCCTGAAGGCTCTGCAGAAATTCCACTGAGGAAGGACATATGAGGTGGACCACTGAAACTGCGGAAGCTCTTGCAGTCTGTGGATACATCCCTTGGCACTTTCCCTTGCTTGGATAGCATACCAGGCCATCTGCACTCAGGACAATCCTGATAGCAACCTTGAAGCAGCAAGCTATTATTTCGTCATTACAGCAAGGATAATGACAGGGCCAAAGAGACTGATTGCTGCTGGAGAGGTCAACGGTCAAGGAAATAAGAAGGAGAATAAAGATGAGGCATGGCACATGTGGCTTTGCAAGAGGTATGCAGCTGGCTTAGCCTTGCTCTAGTCAGAGCATTGATCACTAAAATGAAGCTGAAGGTGTCTAGTTAGTCTCTTCAAAGTGAATATGCACTGAAGTCCAGTCCAGTGCTAGTCACACACTCTGAAAATCCATCAATTAATCGCATTATGCAAAGCCAATATTAGACAAAGCAGCACTCAGATACTACATGGGCTTACTCTGCTATGCATGAGCTGAGGAGAAACCCCTCTGGTGACCCACTTCTTCCTGCCCCTCCCCATAAAAGTTTTTTTACAGCTCTCATGAGAGGGAAACCAAATTTCCCAGGACTCTTCCCCTTGCACCCAGTGCAGAGGGATTTTCAGGGAAATGCTTCTCTGGCACTGGGTGCTGAAACCCTCTGAACGTCGTGGCCTGGGAGGGACAGCAGATCAGGGAGATGACAACCTCGGAGGGGCTGGAGGGACCCAGGGGTGAGAAGCGGCGCTTGCAGCAGTGCTCTGCTTTCTCCAAGGCAGAGCTGCCAGTCCCGCAGCTGGAGCACACAGGGATTCCTGGAAAGGGTTCACAGAACAAAGAGGCCTGAAATTGATTGGGTCATTCATTTGAATGTTTAAAATAATAATAAAAAAAATCCCCTCTTTGAATGGGTTTCTTTCCCCTCAAGCAATTCAAGCAGCTGCTCAATTTCCATTTGGCCTCAAGATCCTTTTATTGATATGCTATAAAAATTTGCATGTGGTGGAAAGGTTGCTGGAGAGCTTGCGGTGGGAGGGTTACACCTTTGTAGCTACAGGGGCTGAGCGGATTTTACTTTCTTCTTCTGACTTTTGGGAGCAGGAGTGGGAATAAAGACTGGGGCAGAGGGGTCACAGAGAAACTAGCACAGATAAAAAGAGAAAAGATCACTGCACAAAATGAAGCAACCGTCCTACAGACAACAGTCTCCTACAATACATTTCACTAGTCCACTCTCAAAAGGCACCAGTGTTAGATAAAGAACAAGGTGGAGGTCCTAGGGGGAAAACACTAGGTGATGAGAAGAATAAAGATCGCATAATGAATTTAAATAAGGGGTAGATTTAAGGTTAGATGGACAGCTGGCCTTTCACTTCTGGCTATACAAATACCTCATTTTTAAACCTTTACTACTAATATTCTTTGGTCAAATGGGAGAAGGGGAAGGAAGGCATCAGAAGGATTAATGTGATTTTTGGCATGATAGGCAAGGCTGGGGGTGGCGGGGGGGCAAGCTGCTTCTGCATGGGGGAGCTTCAGAAAATCCTGACACCTCACAGAAAACCTTCTGGAGGCTGGTAGAAGACAACTCTATACAGGGAGCAGTGTAATATGGAGAAGGAAGAATATATGTCAGCACTCCCTTTCTGATGATAGAGCAAAGTGTCATTCCAGGAAAACAAGCAAATTTCAAGGAGGGAAAAGAGAGACTATAAAACAAGTAGTCGGTTCTTTTTATATACAAAACACACAGACGGGATTGATTTCATGGTTTTAGAGGACTTCAATCACATGAATAAAGATGGCTTTCCCCAGCTCCCCTCTCCCAGTTGTTCACAGCTGGCTGGCAGCCATCAGACAGCAGCAAGGGCCAGAGCACAGAACGGAGAAGCCAGACCGACACTGGTGGATGAAGACTACAAGAACAGGACAGAAAGAGGCCTGGGGAGAGGTATCAACTAAAATAGAAAAGGACAGCACCAGGGCCACAGCACAATGACTTAATTTGTGGGTTTGTTCTGCTCTGTAGGGGTGGGCTGATGTGACACCCACGCACTGAGCAACAGCTGGCAACATCTGTCACAGCTCCTCCTCTTCTTCAGCTTTCAAACACTTGCTGTCCTCATCAGTTCTTCTTACTTCTCCTCCCCTTGCACTTCCTGACTGCTGCAGTTTGCTTTTTTTAATGAAGTCCCTTATCGGGGCTTCAAAGGGGAGGTACACAGAAGTCAGGAAGAGGAGGGAGTGGTGCCTTCCAATCTTTCAGGTTAAAATTGCAAACACACACATATGCATACACATTGAAAAAGCAAAGCAAGGAGGGAAATCAATAGCCCTGGTCAAAATTCATTTTCAAATCTGAACGAAATTTGTGATTAGTAGAGCCCCACAGAAGGTACTGTTTCCAGTCTTGATCTGATCCTTAAATGTCAGCCTTGCAGAATCATAGAAAATTAGGGGTGAGCAGGACTTCCAGATGCCACCTAATCCATCCCCTTGTCAAACAGCCCCATATGCATGAGTTTCACCAGTAAACGGGAAATGCCAGCCCTTTTTTATGGTTTGGTGCTGTGTTTGGACTAGAAAAATGCAATGGGAAGAACCTGCTTTCTTTACTGAAGTTATGTCACTCCTGAAGGCCAGTGTGTCCCAGGATCTGCAACACGAGCAGGGCTGATCACATACTGGGACCCTCCTCATCGCTAGCTCTGCCAGTGGGCTTTAGCATCTTCCCCACTGGATTCAAAAGGAGTGGGAAGAGTTGGGAGTGATGATCATGTATGGAGGAGTAAATTATGACAATTCTAATCTTGTCTCTAAAATTAGTTATTTTTTTTTTAACCTGTATTTCATTGAATGACACCTTGCTGCCACAGTCAATAAATAAGTGGTGATGGGGTGCGATGGTGGAGAACCAGGCAGGGACAGATGGGAGGATATGAGAATGTGAGAGAGAGGAAATGAGGAAAATAAGCTCTGGACACCTGAGCTCATTTCTGAAGGTGGACATAACTGGTGATTAGCAAAGTCCGACTTAACCGCTATTATCCCCTCCCTAGCTTGCGATGTAAATGTCAGCTTCCTGCAGCAGGGAGAGGACCACTAATGGCTGCAGCAAAGCAAGGAGAGGCAAGGAACTTCCAAATGAGCTTGACATTTTCTTAACCTGAAACAAATGGAGGCTGTGAAAGGCCAGGGAAGGAACCCATCGAGTGACTGAGAGGGCTGTAAATGAAGAGCAAGACCTTGCTTAAACACAGCCATTTGTAATGGGCTGTCGAGCTCTGACAGAGGGTGAGTTGTGGGAGTTTGTGTTGGGAGGGGGTGCCAAGAGGGTGGGTGGAGGAGCAGATGTGTTCACACTCCCTTTTGGCAAAGAGGATAATAACACTTGCCTTCTTTAAATGGAATACTGATGAATAGTTAGTAAGCCTGGGCTGGGATAGGCTCACTATCTTCTCTGAGGGCTTTCCCTATGACAGGATTTGAGAAGCAGGACCTCTAAGCTAAATAAAAAAGCTACACAGCAGGAATGATTCCCTTTCTTGCAAAACTCCAAAGAAATTTTTCATCCTCCCTGGGGCAAAAATGAGTTCTCAAAAATGTATGGGCTGAACTGGGAGGGGGAGGACAACAATCAGGTTCCTCCAGATGAGTCAATATATTGATGATCAGAACAGTCACCTAAGACATGGTAAGTGCAGATCCAAGTCTTTGCCTCAGCCTGGTTCAGAGCAAGGCTGGTGTAAATCATAGCTCAGTTGTTCTTTGGGTGACAGTCCCGTGTACCTCACAATCGTGACTCAGGTCAGCATCTCTCTGCCCATTAGACTTGCCCCAGTTAGGAATTCATCTAACCTGGTTCATCCCCCTTGCAAAAACTGATGCCAACCCATGAGTGTTTTCCAAATAAAATCCATTTCAGGGAAAAGAAGGCATAATAAAGGATCTGTGGTGCTGTGACAGACAAAAGGTTCCTTGGCCCCTGCTTCAGAGCACACTGCAAAGCTTCAGAGAGAGTCTAAGATCAGGACACATAAAGAATGACCCTTTATGTCAGCCAGTTTCCAAAAGTTACACCTCTAACTACATGTAGTTTGTGCCACTGGAAGAATACTTGGATTTGAGGTGCGCCTCAGCCTACTAAGTCTCCTGGAACTTTCCTTGAACCAACACAAAGTCACCACATTATTTTTGCTGCACATAGGTACGTGCATCGTTTTGAAAAAGCTGCATATTACAGTTCAGTGGAGAAGGATAGACCATATTTTATCACAGATCCGCTTGTAAGGTTCATTATTGATTTTAATGTACCTGTGCCAAGAGGCAACGACGGGCACAGTTTTTTAAAGAGAAGGAAGGAAGATTAAATATACTCAATCCTTGTCACCTTAGCAAACATTTATCCATCCGGTTGTGTGTGATGAGAAGTCTCTATTCCAAAGAAGGAATTAAATTTTAATAGGACAGAAACATGTTTGTAAGGCTGTCATGGCCCAGGATTGGAACAGACTACAGCACTGCAGGGAAACACCAGAGGCTGCTGACAGAAGAAAACTAGAAGGTGATAACTTACACCTGAAATGACTTATAGTGGGGAGACAGGTGATGCAGGACAGGACTGATGTGGAGTGTCCTACCCACTGACAGAAGGGAAACTCCCTGCTCAGGAAGGAGGCAGAGCAGCCCCTGGCATTACCTTGGCTGTAGCTAGTGCTCACAAATGTGATGCCAAAGTTACGCTGCAAGCCAGAAAATCCCAGTACAGACAGCAAGGTTCCTCACCGGTGTATACTCACTGCCATGGGCTTCCCCAGCAGCAGGACTCAGTCTGCAGGACTATGTTTACAAGTAAGCCTCCTCCCTTCATTGCAAATGGTCTTTGCTCCAGCTGGGGAATGTTTAATCCTTCCAGGTAATGCCAGCCAAGCTCAGTGCTAATGAGAAGGTTAATAATCTCCTTGCTTGGGCAGAGAAAGGCTAGCAGAGCAGGTGAAACCTTTCTGGGCTCTTCAGGTTAAGGCCAGGGTCTTTGGGGCCAGAGTGAAGCGTGTGATGTAGCGTGTACTAATGAACTGGACCAGTGGAGGCTGGAAAACTGTTTGGGCAACTTGCACCTCCTCTGCCGTGCTCAGTACCACAGAGTGGGCACAGCAGAGGTTGCTGCTCTCCCACTGTCCCGCTGTACACCAAGGTTCACTCCATGCTCCAGCGAAGAACTCACTTTACCTCCTGCCCTTTAGTGGCCTCCACAGCTTCTTACTTCCAGTCATTACCAGCCACGGTCTGGATTTAATGAGGCCAGAGTTCACTGGATGAAATAAATGCAGGTCCCCGAACCCTCTAAACCAAAGCTAATGAAAAATATATGCTCACTCACTCCCGCTCTCATTTTCACATCCTGCAAATTATCTGTGCTAATGCACGCAACACTCTGCTCCTCCGCGGCTTCAGATGCTGAACTTTGAGTCTTTGTCACATCAGCCGGCACCAAGTAATTCTGTACAGAAGTCTGACATTTCCAGTTGAAAAAAATAAATTGATTAAAATTCAACAGGCATGTAGTGTTCAGCTTTTAAAGGTCGGCGAATCTAAGGAACTATCAACTGTAAAATAATTCAGCATTTAGAGAGGAGGGGCAGCTGGGGGGGTCCTGGGAAGAGGGAGGGAGCACAGAATGTTAGGATCATTTACTGCCTGCATTTCACTGTCAAGAACATAATTACAGGCAATTTAATTATCGTATAATGGAAAGGGTCCATCTTTCTGAGCATCACAGCCAGATCCTAGTTTGCCTCCCTGGGCCCTGTGCAGTGCAGACGTGGGGAGGGGTCTCTGTCAGTGACCAGGTGTTCCCGTGAATGACTGTCTGCAAAGGGATCTTGGAGAATGAAGATGGGTGATGTTGTTTCTGCTGCTTCTCATGGCGGAGACTGGATCAGGCTCATCTGAAGGAGATCTGCAGTCAACCACTAGAAGGAAGAAGGATCCAACTGTTTGGTGCAATAGTGGCAGAAAATCCCTACTGAGAGAACTGCTTTCACATGGGAAGTATGAATTTACCCAGGCACAGGTCCTCTTTCTAGCACACTGCTATCTATTTGGTCCTGCATGTCTCCTGTGACTTCTCCATTTCTAGGAGGCTCCACTGAATATGGAAGCTAAGAGGGTCAAGCACATCCCTGTAAGTGAGCTGCAGAGATGAGTACTGATCCCAAAGGAAACCATGTCAGCGTTTCAAGAGCTGCCCCATCCATCTCACTTCATTGGAGGTCTACCAAGACCCAAATCCCAGTTCTGCCATCTGGATTTTGCTTTTCGAGGTCTGTACTACGCAGTTTTGAGTAAGATCAGGTTAGACAAGCAGGAAGCAAAGCCTCTTTGTACCAACATTAATGGACCACCAACATTTACATGAACAAGAAACCTGGACAAGAAACAGAAGTCTTCAGCCTACGCCTTCTTTGACAGGTTGCAAGTTACTAATTAAGACACTCTCCCTTCCCTTGCCTGCACTGTACATGTATAAATCATGGTATCTAATGCATGGCTTCTCTTCCTTCTCCCTTATCCCACCCTCTAGTTAAATTTTTTGTTCTTCACACCGTTTTGTGCATGAACTTGAGACCAGCTTTTTCCAGTCTGGAACATGTCTGGTTTCACTGTTCTGTTAAGTCAAGAAATACATCCCATGGGAAACATCTCCTAGAGCTTAGTGGCAGAGAGAGTGGAGGAGGGGTTGGAGCCCACCTGGGTGGGGTTAGTGGCAGCAACCTGTGGACAGATGGCACTTGGCCTTCTACTGGCTTTCTGACCCACAGTTTAGCAGGAAGTGGGCAGTGTGATGCTCTGATTGCCTTTCCCAAGGACAGGATCACAGCCTGTTGTACAATCCAACTGTGACCCCTACAGGTCTCTGAAAGGAGAATACTGATCTCCTCAGAGGCAGGCACAAGGAGAGAGAGGGATCTCCCCTGTCCTTATCACTCAGTGAATATCAGGGTACCGTTGATATGCCTGTGATTCATTATTCCTTGTAATATCAAACTCTCCCCTCACACAGGTGTCACACCATTGATTTTAGTGGGGACAGGAGCACTGTGACTGAAGAGAGAAACGTGGTCCATCAAGTTGCTGGTGAATCGTGCCCTCCAGGCCAGAAACCACCAGAAGGACTCAGCTCCAGGGAGCAAAAATGCACTTCAAAGGAGAGCAAGATGACTCCTGCTGCAAGTTGGCTGTAGGAAGCTTCTCCAGGGGAAACTGTGACTCAGCAACAGGCCAAACCAACCTTGAAAATCGAAGTAAGGGGAAAAGAAAGATAAAGAGAAGGGCCAGCAGGCACATTGCTGTTGCTCCATCTATTGCCCAAATGCTGCTGTGAGTCAGTACAAAGGAGAGGCAGAGGAAAGGGAACACTGTGTTGTCTTCATTTAAAATGCTCCCAGCCTAATCTTTGCTAACTCAGCTCTACCCCTGGGCCTCTGTCTTGCCTTGTCTCAACAGGAATCCACTACAGTTCATCGCTGCAAGCTCCTGCTAAGCTTTTGACCTCACTGGCACATCACCAGCGAAGTCTCCCTGCCCCTTAGCCTGCCTAGTGAGTCCCTTTCGCAAACAGTGGAACACCCACATCCCCACACTATCTCCACCCGTTATATTAGCTCAATAGAAGGATTCAGCTCCTTCATCTCCACATACAAGTCCTGGAGCTCCCTTCTCCAAGACCACACTCAGCCAGCCAGTCTCCAACGCACTACATACTTCCCCTGGATCATGGGGAATCAAGCCCACCACAAGTATCAGCACACCACCAGGCTGCATGGGCATCTCACCACGTGGTTAAGACTCTCCAGACCCTACCCCTTCTGGCAGGAAACCCTATGGCCTGAAACCAGTGCCAGGGAGAACCCCTGCAGACCCACATCCCATCACCGTGGAGCTTGCACAGGCTGGAGCTGGGGAAGGTGGGTACCACAACTCCCCATGGAGCACGGCTTGCTGATGGCAACACCCAGGGCTCACTCATGAATCAAGCAAGCTGCTCTGCCTCCTTCCCCCTCCCACTGATACACAGCAGCCAAAAAGCACCATGTTGATTATTCAAGAGTGGACTCTTAACAGCTCTAATCAGTTGATAATCCAATAACACACTCAGCTGAGCTGCACTCTCAGCTCCCAGGTCCCTGCCGCTGAGTGAACATTTACAGCTGCGTCGTGTTGATAATAACCGCCCAGCAGTCGGGAGGAAAGCACAGCAAATGACTCTCTGCCCGCTGCTGCCAGGTCAGAGGCAGGCAGAACTTCCCCCCCATCTCACCCCTGCCTTCCCCCGGCCCCTCTCTGCTCGCAGGGACCGCAGGCTGCTGCCCAGTTGGTTGCTGGTGGGGGGGGGTCCCGTCTTTTGCCTTGTACGCAGCTGTGCAACAGCCCGGCTCCTGGGATCCTCAGGAAAATAAGTTGCCTGTTCTCTTGAGCTACCCCTCTGGCAAAACTGCTTTAAATGTAATAAATAAAAGGGGAAGCATCAAATCCATCATTTTGAGGGCATTTGAAATGCAAGATGCTAGGGATCAGCCAGCACAGCCTCAGGCCCTTTCAGTTCTCCAACACTTCAGCACAAACTGTGAGCGTTCAGCCTGGGTGGCCTGGAGCCAGCACACAGGGAGAGACAGTAAATGCAGAAATATCCCTTCCTCCGCACCACCCCAGCTTTCCATCCCCAGCCCCATCCTGAGGCAGGCAGAAAACCATTCACACCTGCTTCTCACTGCTTTCACAGCCTGATTTCTGTGACAGAGAGGCTGGCTGAGTCTCCTGGCAGAGTCCTCTCTTCCTCACCTTCCAGTCATCCATTTTGCTTAACTCCTCCTGTCTACCCAGGCCCCTCTGTGGGTCTTTGCCACATGCTGGGGCCTGTACTCAGCCCCCTCCTGCCCCATACAGGGTGTGCCTGGTCCTCCCTCATTAATCAATACCCCTCATTAGCCATGTGATTATAGATGACTACTTATTTCCTCCAGGTATATTGTCAGGGCTGCACAAGCAAAAAGGTGTGGAAAGCCATTTCTGGGCCTTAAATACAGATTTTCCATTAAGAGATTAAACCAGTTTCCCCATGCACTGAAATGAATAGTTGCATCTGTGTGTACATTTGTATGTGCCTGCTTGTGTGCAGGAGTTTGTGTGTTCAGAGCAGATCACCCTTTATCTCCTGAAACACTTCAGTTGGTAGATTTACTAGACAGACAAACGGGTGTGAAGAAAGCTGCATCCTACTGTAACCCTTTCTTGGGTACCCGAAGAAAAAAAATAAAATTAAATAACCCAAAGCAGGGGGTTTCTTCATCACCAGCTCACACAGTACCCAAATGCCTCCAAATAGTTATTTTGCATGGGCACCCCTATGGAGCAGGAAAATGCATTGCTTCTAGTAATATTAAGATGTTCGGGTCTAATGGAAATGAAAATGGGGTTGTTGTTCACTGGGGTGTGTGAAAGGGAGGAGAGCTGGACCTGGCCTCCTCCACAACAAGGGGACAGTGGCCACTGTGCAGCTAGGATCCCCACACTCCTCATGGGTTTGTGCTGCTCTTTTCTCTCCCGGTGGAAAACTTGCGCCTGCTCAAACCCCACGGTGGGGCATGCTAGCCTGCTCTCCTCCCCTTCCCCCTCTTCTTCCTCCTCCTCCTGGCAGTGCTGCCAGCCAACCTCACACCCAGCAGGAACAGGTCCGGTTGCCCATCCTCACCACAGCCTCCTGCAGCCACCCAGGAGGGTTCCTGGAGGGGCTGTGGAGGCAAGAGTCACCCCCCCACACACAAACCATCATGCACCTGCTTTGCTGCATTCCTTCTGCCTCTCTCCAAAAGCCAGCTTGCTCCCCTCTGCCTCTTCTCCTGGCTGGCCCTGTCTTCTCCCCTTTCCTGCAGACCCCAATTAACCCTGATGTCCGTTCCCTGGACCTGCATCAGGAATGCACTGTGCTCTCCTGTACTCAGCCGGTGGGGCTGGCTGCAGTGTCGCTCCCCTGTTTTGGCAGGTCTCTCTCCCATCTCCAACCTCCCCTCACTCCCTGCAAGGTCCCAACCAGCAGCTCTTTCTCTCCCACTGCTTTTGCTCCCTGTCTCCTCTGGCACTGACCTCCATGCCAAGCTGCCAGTCTCCGGCACGAAGCGGTTGGTATTGCCTCTCACCCCCCAGAGGCAATGCCCACTGCTGCGATATCATCAGCGTTCAGGTCGGTGGGAGGGGGACACACACATCCTGATAAAATAGGAATGCAGCGGCCAAAAGAAAAACTTGTTAAAATCCAGAGCCCAAAGCTCCTTCTTGCCTGCACAGAACATGCAGCAAAGTTAGTTCAGTGTTTCCCCTTGTGCTGCTTATTTTGGGTAGAGTGCAGATCCTAATAGATTGCGATAGCTCTTGATGGGGCTGTTCTGCTCCAGTGTGTGTGTAATACCCTCTCTAAAAAACAGTCCTGTCTGATTATATGCTTAGGCAGGAGGCTAGAAAAGCCCCAGGGACATTGAGAGATTCTCTACAGAAGAATCCGGGAAGAGCTGGGGTTTTAGAACTAAAAACAAAGTGAAGATGTGCCACAGGCTCCCTTCTTCCCCCTTTGCAAAAATCTTCACAGCAGTAATGATGTGTAGGGGGGTGGCTGGGGCTGCAGCAGATGTGTCTGGAAGACATCCTGTCTGGGGGAGCAAAGGGCAGGGAGGGACAAAAAGGAGAAGAGCTTGCAGAGCACATCTCCAGGGGAGCACTTCCCTGGTGGGGGCTCTTCAGGGCCGCAAAATGCAGCTGGCAGCACCCCAGCGCCAAGTCTGCGCGAGTGAGTTCAGGGCAGATGTGACTTCCCCACCGGTGGTTTTGTCCAGGCCATTCACTCCTCTCCAGTCCTTTCCAATTTTACATTAACTGGGCCAGTGCACAGCAATTTAGCATGGGCCATTTCCACTGGGCCATGGAAGGTCCATGTAGGTCCTGACCAGCCTCGTTTCATGCTCCAGGCACAGGGCTAATCCACCGGGATATGATGAACTGCCTTCACCTCCTCTCTCCCAGGGCCAACCTTTCTGATGCTTCTGGGGTCCATAGGACCAGGACCTGAGGGAGGGGAAAAGATCCACCTGCGCATCAAGATCAGCCCCTGCCCAGGTACTTCCCTGTACTTTGATCCCCTTGGATCCCCTTTTCTGGGGCTGAGGAGGTGTTTTTAAGCAAAGTGTGATGGGTGAGGATGGGTATATGGACAGCACAAGAGCTGGGCGCATGGACTGATGGGGCTGGAGGAAACCATGCATGATGGCACTTAAATAGCTCCAGGGCTTCCTCAGCCCCTTCTCCACATTTGGCCCTTGATCTCTTTGGTACATTCACTCCGCAGCCTTGACGAGGAGGGGCCCAATTAGTGGAAACAGCTTTACAGCAGAAACCACTGGGCTGAGACTCCCAGCTCATTTCACATATCGCTGGACCCTGCAAAGCCATCAGCTGGTAATGGCTTTCTCTCAGCGCTGAGATCCAGTAGCCCTGAGCCGAAGGCTGTGTGTTCTGTTACAGTCCCCTGCACCACCCGCCCCATCCCAAATACCACCCCTCTGTGCCATGGGCATCCCTGCTGGGGTGTGGTGAGGGTGCACAGCGGTTTCTCCCCGGGGCTTTGCAGAGATCCTCCTCGCACAGAGTGCCCAGCGAGGAGTCGCTGCACTGATTTTCCAGTGTGCTGAGGAATAAAGCCCATCTCTCCACGGCCGTCATTTTGGCTGAGCACTCTTTGGGGTATATTTGATTTGAGCTGTGATAATCAGGTGTTCCCCCTGGTCCTTGGCAGGCAGCGGCTCTTAATCAGGAGCATTTCTGCTGCGAATAGTAAAAGTCATGCAGGCATCTTCCCCGAGGGCTGTCACTCGCTGCCTCCTACCCCTGGGCATCACTCATGGAAGCTGGGGCTGGGAAGGGCAGCGCTGGTCAGTTTGGGGCAGGAAACATGGAAAAAGAGAGCACCAGCAGTGAGAGATCAAGCAGCAGCATGGAGGTTTTGGGGTAGTATCTCAAATATTTGTGCAGTACCTGGCACGATGGGGACCTAACCATCCTCCGGGAGCCTGTGACAGCAGTGTCCCTGCTGCCATCTCCTGCACTGGCTGCAGTGAGGAGCCCTGCAGGGACTCCCTGGCTGTCGTCTGCCAGGATCGAGCCCAGGCCTGGGCAGGGGTTTGGCACGACCTGGCCCGCTGGCACCGCTGTGGTCTGCTCCGCCGCGGCGCATCCAGGGCTCCCAAACTGAGCTCAGCGTCGCATCCCCTCGCTGCTGCTCTGCCCCCTCCTTCCTGTCATTCGGTGACATAATGGAATCAAATTAAAGCCCCATTTACCAGTTTTATTGCCTATTATTTATAATACTCCAGCTCCAAAGTGCTGTTTTATAGAGTGCTTAAGCTGCCATTGCTGGATAGAGTTTGCCATAAATGTCTCCACATGCACAGAACATAATGTCCTCGCGTCGTGCAGGAAAAGGGAAGAGATTATTCTCAATTATTTCATATAGTCTGTTTTATTGTCTTATTGTAATAAACTGTCATACCCTACAACACTTTAAAATCAATAGTTTGCATTAAAAGTAATGAAAAGTAGTTATTAATCCCGCTTAGTGCTTCCGCTCTTCCGCTCACCGCGAGGCCCTGGAACAGGGAGCAGGTGATAATTATTCATTTCCGATCAATAGGAACATTTCCCAGCGCTCCTGTGTGTATCGCTGCTCTCGCAGCTGTGCGAGTTAATGGTAATGGAGGGCAGGGGTGGAGGTTGGGGCTTCGCTTTGCCTCAGTTTCCCCCCATCATCCGTGCCCGTGAGACAAAACGGTTTTGTTTGAGAAGCAAGCCTGGGTTTAAATGCAAACAAAGCAGGGGGGTTATTTGGGGTTTTTTTGTCTCTCTGAGAGCTGTCAGATTTACGGCGTATGAGTGATTTTTTCAAACACAGAGATCAGATATACGGTATTGACTCATGGAAGTTTTTTGCTCATCACTGGCCTAACTCAGCTAACATCAGGCTCTTCTCCTTGACCAAGCTGTGTGTCCTGGACATTTGGCCAGCAGTGACTGAGCTACTGCCGGGCATTTCTGAAGCACCCATCAGTGCTGTCTCACAGGCCCACAGTTTGAAGGGTTGTGTCTAGTTCTCTGGAGCCCCAGCACACACTCGAGCAACACTGGATGTGTTGTGGTGTCCACTCATTTACTGCACGTGTTACAAAATCTGGGTGTGTTGGGACCTGAAAGGAACCCATGCGTAGGGCTCCGCATGCACGCTCATATATGATGTCAGAGACCTTGTGATGATGTAGGAGGAGCCTGGACTTTCTTATCCCTGGAAACGTAGGAATTACCAGCCAGACACAGACCCAAATTCTCTCCAGCATAGAGAAGCATCCAAACAGCCACCACCAGCTGTTTGCAAACCTAGGCTTTAGGTCTCCCCCAGGTCAGCCCCTGGTAATCTCCAAAATCTTGGATTTATGTATAGCTCTGAGGCATAGACCTTATATTCTGCAGCAACAATCCACATCCTCCATCTGTGATGCAGACTGGACCTCCATGCTCGCAAAACAACACACCTCTTACATTCCTCTAGGATATGTAGCAGCCAGGGAAGGCGGAGTTGAGCAGAGAGGCATGATTTTGCTGGTACTCATGGGCAACGCATGGTGAATGTAGAAAAAAGTTGAGCTGGATTCCATGTTTCTTTGGGATCCTGCAGTGAGCTATGCAACGCTGGGCAAGATGAACCAAATTGGACCTTATGCACATTACTCCTCTTTGCTTCATGCCTCTTCATACCATTATTTGGGACATGTGAGTTCCTCCTAGACGTTGTCTAGTGTTACCACAATGTGACACGGAGGTCATAGTGCATATTGGTACTTTGGGGAAGCAAAATGGCCATTTCCCAAGGGCATGCTTTTATGTTAACAACTCACTGCATTTGCACCAAAGTGCAAATTTTCGTTTTCCAAAAGCTGAATTTTGTTAACCCTAGATGATGGGGTTATCATACAGGCTGAGCTCTCTGCCACTCCACTTCTCCAAGGAGGCAGGAACAGTTATCCCTGTGCTGTGTACAGAAGCGTAGAGAGGAGAACTGGCTGATGCAGGAGTCAAATCCAGGAGCACAAGCCTGGGCACCTTCTCCGGAGGCAGTGCCCTGCTCCAGGCTGGGGCCTGTGCTGGTACACATGGCACAGCTGGGAACACATGCTGAGCAGAGCTGGGGAAGGATGGAGAGAGAAAACAAAGGGATGAAGAGGCATGTTGAGCATCAGGACTATTCCGTTATTTTTATTATTTTTTAATCACATTTCCAATTTTTTTTTTTCAATGGGAAAACCCAGCTGATTGCTTGGATTGACTCTGTCTCTGATTCAATACAGTTGTAATGAAAAGAGTCCACTAGCACTTTAATTGTCGTGATAAACATCAAAATCACCCATCCACCTGCACGCAGCTCCATGGCAGGCCCATTGTATCAATATCAGCAGTATTTCTTCACCACCGCTGTCTGCAATAACTAAGAAATAGAACAAACTACTAGTAAAACCCAGAAGGAGTTATCAGTGCTTGATCAGATCTCAAGAGATTTTTTTATTTTTAATAAAGTCCATCTTCTTCCTTGTTTGTCAGAAGCACTTTGCTTTAAATGTTGTATGAGCAGAATCAGGAATTACCTGTATCTGTATTCACTCAGGGAAGAAGGTATAACCAGGCATTTCCACTCCTTCCATCCAAAGAGCTCAAAGCTGTTAAGAGCATCCTTACTCCAGCCAAATTACTCCATTTTTGTAGGCCCCAAAGCATTGATCTGCAAACCCAAAGAGCCACATCTAGCAGGAGCACAAGTCAAAGTGAGCTCCTGGAGCTCAGCAGAGCTGACTCTGACCAACACGCACAAGGGAGAGGCCGAAGGAGGAATAACATTAGACCACCAAAGAAATGACTTCCAATAAAGGTAAAACATCCTCCGTGCATGCTGCTTCTCATTAGCTGTCAAGTACACAGATAGGTGTCTAATTCAGGGGTCTTTTTCATTTGATGATGCCATTCTAAGTGTTCCTAATTTCTGTATGTTTCTGGCAGAGCCAGGAATAAACCCCCCAAATCAATAACCTGTTCTTACACTGTAGACATCCCAGGAAGGGGACTGGGGGACAGCCAGGCACAATGGGGACCTCTACCAGTGCTGTTTCTGCCTTGTTCCTTAATGGCCGACCCAGCCATGCCTCACCTTGCCCTGCTTTTCGCACACTCTCCCGCACTGGAAGCTCATTTCCTGAGTGTCCGTGAACGACAGTACGCCTGTGCCTCCCAGGTCCCTTTCCTTGTCCCTAGATAAAGCACCCCGGCACCATGCAAGCATCCTGGGTGTGATGCATGGAGAATAGGGGGCTCTGCTGCCCAGGGACAGGATCTCGGGAGGAGATGGGGAAGGGGGTCCAGCTTCCCATGCAGGAGCCTTAGCAGTGTGCCAAGACCCAAGTGTGTTTGAAGGGAGGGGAGGGAGGGATGGCAGCCACTGTCCTGGCAGCTCACTGAGATGGGTGGGAAGGATGGGTCTTTTTTCCTACCTAGACGATAGGGCTTTAATCTGGCTTTGACATTATCTGAAATTAAAATCGAACCTGACATGTGGACAGTGGCAGAAATGAATTACACCTCTCCTGCCGGTAGATAATCCCCTTCTAATTCCCCCACTTTATTTGGATGGGAGATGGTTTAAGGAAAGAAGAGGCAAGAAATATTTTCCCTCTCCCCCTTTGCAGACGACAGCTCTTCCAAAGCCTCTCCCTGGCACAGCCCTCCCAGGGCTTATCTGCCAGCTGCCAGGGCCACACCACATCAGATCACCCAGCAAACTTCTCCCCCCGATGAGCAGCACCATCATCACCACCGTTCGCTGATACAGCTGATCTCAAGACCAAAGCAGAGGAACTGCAGGGGGGTAATGCCTCGGTGCAAAAGGGAACAAAGAAACAAAAGCTTGAATACTGGAACAAAGAATCGCAGAATGAGGACACACATGTTAATGCACAACAGCTTTATGTCTTCTTACCTACCTTTCCCCACCCTTCAGCTGTGGTTCTCTCTTGCACAGCAACACCTCATAATTTTTTCATTTTCTGAATTACTGTGGCTGTGTTGGCTCATCCCTGCCTTCCCTGTAACTTCTGAACCTGCATGACAGTTTCAACTAGTTTAACAGAGTAGGTAATGCAAAGCTATCACGTTCCTATAGGTTGCGTAAGAAATAGGTGGCCAAGTAGAGGAGAGAGACAGGAGCATCATTAGACATAAGAGGGGCCACAAACGGCAGCACCACAGGAAATCTGGCTGCTTCTGTCCTGCTGCCCATGCGGTAAATTGCTCACTACACCCCTGTGCCATCCAGCAGAGTATTTTTACCTCCATCGACCAGCTGTGACCTCCAGACACCAAAAGACTCAAGGGTCTGCAAGGACAGACTGAAGCACTGACCTTTGAAAGCTGAAGGTCGGAAGCACAGGGATGGCCCCACCCTGTGCTCCACCAGTGATTGCCACCTTGTGAAGGTGACACCACCATGGTGAGGTGTCCCCTGTGCTCTTCATGCCATCCCCAATAAGCACATGTGTATCTTCACTACCCCCAGGCAGTTCTGTCCTCTCACAGGAGCTATAGCAAGACGTTTTGGCCTTTGAGCCCTTTCATGCTATTCCCTGTGAGAAACTGTTCCTATCATCCCTTTTATTCCCTATCTCTGTGAAGCTGTTGCCTTGGAGAGAGCACACAGAGGCTGATGTTAGCCCTTATTTCTTCCCATCTCCTCCATACCCTGGTTCTCCCTCATTAGACTCCCGAGTCGCTCATGCCCCAGTGTCCCTATGACCTACAGCGACCCTGTCAAATGCTCTCTCCTTCCCACCGCTGAGCATCTTCCAAGCACGTGAAGGCGGAGGGTGTGAAAGCCTCATTTCCCAAAAGAGCAAAGCTGAGAGACCTGAGAGCATACCCAGAGGAAAGCGCAATGTCGGTGGGGATGCTGTTACCCTTTGGCCCATCACTGCAGCTCCAGAAGGACATTGGGGCATGGAAGTAAGGAGAGACAAGATTGATGAGCTGTTTGCTCCTCGGTCACAGGCTCAAACCTATCTCAGAGCAGTATTCACTGAAAGCAGGGGAAAGTCAGTGCTTTTAATGGCTGTATAGCATCTCTCCCTTCCTCAGCCAGTCTGCGGTGAGCAAATACACACTGAACTCCTCCACCACAAATGACCATTTCAGCAGAGGAGATATGATTAAGGGCAGCAAGATGTCCTCACTGTCCCCACAGCTGAATACCAGCCTGTGGTGCATGCATCGAGTCAGTTTGGCTCAATAGGGTGAAGAGTAATTTTTAATGTGAGTTCTTTGTCTGTCTGATGAAAGCTTCTGCACAGGAAGGAATTATTTACGGAGCCCCTCCTCCATCCACAATTTCCTCTTCCCCAGGTCTAATGCAATCCCTGACCGTGAGTGAGTGTGGGTAAAATTATCTAGGAATTTGCGGCACAATTCAATTTCAGAGCCATTCCAGCCAATAATGGCTGTAAACAAAATATAATATGTAATTCACATAGTAATATCACCTTAATTACATTTTTTGGAACAGTCTTTTCTCTCTTGGACTCTCCACCCTCTAGCTCCAATAAGCATATCTAAAACTAGAGAAAGAAAGTCATACATCTCTTAAAACATCACAAGGGATGGGAGGGAAATTGCAGGAAGAATAGATTAAAATTGCAGGGAATTTTTCTCTTTTTGTGGAGCAGTGTTCTCGGCATCACCTTCGCATGCTGGGTAATTGATTTTCCATGGAACTCTTAGAGGTTTTTTTTTTTTTCCAATTTAGTTTTTGAATTTTAAATTAATTTCACACTAGTCAGCTGGACCTGCACGTTGACATCTCCTGTGTTATACTCAGAATAAGCATAGAAAAGAGACAGCAGAACTGACTCCTAATCCACCCGTCCTACAGCTACGCCTGAATCCCACTGTATGCTGTGTAAACACAGATGCTTATCCATTCTCATGTATCTGGTCCTCAAAATGGATAAGCCATACTGCCCTACATAGCTCTTTGATGTGATCTTCTCAGGGAAACGTAGATCCTAAGGCCAAAGGGACAACCTAGTTTGACCTCTAATATAAGAGGCCATGGGATTTTCCTGCATCCATACCTCTTTGGAGTATAAACTTTGGAAAAAAATAATTCAGTCTTGATGGACAGGGGTGGAAAAATCAAGGACTTCTACTCCTGCACCATGGAAAGGAGTCAAACTTTGCAACAGGTACCTGATGTAGCTTTGTCATGACATCTCTCTCAGCAACACGCCTGTATCTGACCAGAGAGCATGAGCACAGTCACGTTCAACCCTTCACAGTAGTCTGATGGGCACCTCGTCCCCTCTAGCAGGGTATAAAATCCTGACACAAAACTGCAGCTCTGGGTGGAACGCCAGTGTACTGCTGACCTCTGCATTGCAAGTCTCCAGCATCTGAGCTAAAAGATGCAGCTCCCTTAGCAAAAGTTGTCACGGGTTCAGCAGCAGCTCCGTGTGACCCAGACAGCACAGCAAGGGGGTATGGATTACACGTGCACCTTCTGTTGGAACAGCTGATCCCATCCGTGGCGGTAGGAAAACAGCTCACGGCACCTGTTGAGTGCGTGCTGGAAGGAGCAGTATTTGACAGCAGCTGCTGCGCACGGGCTATCTTTATAACACGGACACAAGTCATAATCTTGACTGAGATTCCCAGCAAGAGGCTAACTGGGAGGCTATAGCTAACAATGCACACAGCTGTGACTTACCAAGTAAGAGCTGAGCCAAGAGCAAGGAGCCATTAGAAGGTAATAGTGTGAAAACACTAATGGCCTAGAGCCAGATTTGAATTAACAGTCTGGGAGAAAAGAAGCTTATCAACACTTCTTAGCTCCCCCTTTGGTTTGTTATAGGACTGTAATGCTGTCAGAAAGCTGGGAGAAAGAGGTGGCTTATGCTGTCAAGGATTCTGCCCCGAACACTGCAGTGCATTAACCTCTGCTCAGAAGATCCTCTGCTCACTGGTCTTCCAGGCTGGGAGAGTAATGAAGAGAGGCATTGAACAGTGGACCTAAAAATTAAAGACCATTAGGGCTTCCCATATGAATTTACAGGCAACTTTAAAGCGTATCGCATCACAAAGACATATGAGTGACTCAGAGTGAAAGCAGGTTCTACTTTATTCTCTCCGTTTCAATTACACAAACTGAAAGCAATTACCAGCTGAGTATGCAGGAGAGCCTGTGCAAACGTCAGTGACAGATGAACATGCGATGGAGTCCATTCCCGGAGACCTCCTCTGGCATGCACCTGAGTCAGCATCTACCACAACATGACCTACTTTGGGATGGGACACAGGAGCTGGTTTTATGCAGCCTTTTGCTTCCCAGCTCCTACACACCTTTCCTTACCCTCTTCTCCTAGCCCTGAAGCCTGGTTTCTGCAGTGGTAGCCCATTCCACATGGCAGCAGGGAAGGCAGGGTGTTGGAGAGCCCCACACTGAGAATCCCGATGGTCTAGCTATAGAAACAAAGCACAGTCAGCACAACTCCTCCTTTTCGAATCCCTGACACCATCGGCCTGTACCTGCTGTCCCTTCACAGCCTGAGCTTCCCACAGCTGCTCTCAGCATCTCTGTTGCACCGTCTCACAGGTGCCAGTTATATGCCAGGTGCTTTCTAGCTCAGCCTCCTCTGGATGTGACTCTCCAAGGCCATGTACTGGCCTGATTCCCTGCCACAGATGGTTTCTCCCCCTCCTTTCCTTCCCTCCCCACAATAAATATGAGGTCTCTTTGCGATTCTGCATTCTGGTGTGACCGACAGCACTGGGGTGAAACCACTTAGCACAGATGGCAGATTATCCTTCCCAGCTGTTCCTATGTGACGTAGACGTTTTCTAACTTCATCACACTTCAGCCGTGGGCTCCTCTTCCTCCATGCTGTCAGTGGACCTCAGTGCCTGGATGAATCTGAGTTCCAGTCCTACTGGGTACCGGTACTCCCAGTGATGTCAGTAGGGACTACATTCAGGCTGAAAGGACAGGTCCCACCACAAGCTGTCTTTTGGCAGGAGGAAAGGGAGTTTCCATTCTCTAGCCTATGCTTTCATCTTTTAGTTTCTCTTTCTTGTCAGAAGTTCTTCAACTTCTTTCTTCAATGGAGGGAGTTCATAGAGGTTGTCATGGAGGACTACAGTCTTGTAAATACACGTGATGTCTTATATCTCTCCTTTGAAAAATCTTTTTTTTCTATCAAAACAAGTCAGTAAAACACAGAAAACATCTTCCAGAGATGCCCTCAGGGCCCCCTTATTCTGCCTACTCTGAACGTTTCATCTCTTGCTGATGCTTTGTCTGCCATTCTCTGTTCTCCATCTACACTCAGTAGTTCCTCAGCTATGGTCCCAACAGAACAGCACTTTCTGAGAAGATACCAGACAGCCTTAAATGGTTTTACTTATAGTTAAAACAACCTTTCTCTTTCCACTCCAGCAATGGTTCTCTTGTCATCATTCTACTTGGAGAAGGTGACTAGATCTCAGGCTGAAGAGGACTGATGAGAGGACAGATTCTCTTCTTCATGAAAGGATCCATCTGCTACCTCTGTTCCAGTTAGGTAAGAAAGCCCAACATTTCCCCAGGAAGGAAAACTCCAGGTTTTGCAGAGGGGTTGCTCAGGTAGACCAAAAGTGGGGTCTGTTCACCCCTGCGTAGGAGCTGCCCCTGATAACTGCCACGGAGAAGCAATCTGATGACTGGCCTGTATCCATGAAGTGATGTTCTCAGTTACTGCTTTCTGCTGGCTGGTTCCCATGGCCCAGGGGCAGGGTGTCAGCACGCCAAAGAATGTCTCATCCACATTCAGCTTTCATCTGTCTTTCCTTTCCCAGTGCTGGATGCATCCCAGAGCCCAGGTCCGTGCTGGCTGTTAGCTCCTCCTCATGAACCTACATCTAACCTTCTGCGGCACACGGTGCTGATGGCTCCCTGGTGTGTGCTTGTGCTAAACATGAAACAGGCTGCCCTTTGCTCATATCTCCAGCCTCCCAGATGAGGACAGCAATGCCCTTGACAGTCAGCTTCAAATAACCTTGCAAGACACAAAGTATGTGCCATTCCTCCAGGGAGACTCTACCTCCCATCCCCTATATATTGTGGGTCAAAGCTCCAGTCTACATTTGCTCAGATAAATGCAAACCTTGGGAAAACAATCAAGAAATGCCATTCATTATTGAGGGGGAACTGGGGAATAGATGGAAATTACTGGCAAAATGACTTGAAAGCCCTCCCGTTTTCTGAACATTTCTCTTTGGTTTCTTGCAGATTTAAAAGGTCGCTAGGAGCTAATGAACCTCAGATAGCAAAGCTGTCTCTTGTTTGTTTGTCATTTTGAGTTTTTCTGGTTGATTAAGATCCATGCTGGCAGTAAGGTATAAAATAGCAAGTTTCTGTGTGTATAGTGAGGTCACATTTCCTACCCTGAAAACCTGCCGAATTTACCAGGAAAAACTGCTAATCCCAAGAACTAACAAGCCAGCTCTCAGCAGAGGACACTTCTGTGTGGTTCTGTTACCCACCTTTACTTTTTTTATTCCTGGTTCCATAGGCTTTCAACAGCATCCACCAACAGAGTGGTGCACCAGACAGGTACCCTAAGACAGGCTCATTCTAGGGCTACCATATATTTGGGAATGGTAAGGTGTGTCTTCTTTCTCTACCTGAGAGCTTGATCTGGGGTGAATTTGAAGACTTCCTTTGTTTTTCTGTCAGGTCACTCACTTGGAGTCGTGACAACAGAAGTCCAAATGCATGGATCAACTCCACAGCACAGGTGCAGAGAGTCCAGCACATCTGGACACGTCACCCCATTCACATTTGTGCTGTCCCGATGCCTGGTGCAACGCAGTGTGGCCATTGCTTCCACATACCAGCAGCCTGGTTGTAAGTGAAAAATGATGGACCCTGCAAAAATGCCCATTGTTTGTGAAGCAATTAGTTCTGTGAAAAAGTCCTGCCTGGTGAGCCAGATGGATATACTGGTCTGCACATACTCTGCATATGAACAAGAAATATGCCACAGCAGAGCTACTGAGTTATGTGTACTAGTAACGCATTGGAGCACTTGATGACTCCTGGATTTCTCAGATTCATTCTAGTTTGTATTCATGCTAGCAAATGCTAGTCACAAGTATGTTAATATCTCTATTCACTACCATGTCTGATGACTCATGTTAGTCCTGTCCCACTGGAGAGTCCTTGAAGGCTGATTCTCTTATCTGTAGAATCATGTCTCTCCTCTTACAGCTCCAGCTCTGGACCCAAGTGACTATGGTAAAAAAAAAAATAAAAATCAAATTCCATTTACCTGCTCCTGCTCCCAACCTACTCAGAGCTAAAGGACAAACACATCATTGTTCTCCTTCCTTTAGTCTCCCTGTTTAGGAGAGCTCAGGGTTCGCAGCACAGCGCTGAGCAACACCCATTGTTTCTGCTGAAACCACCGGAGAAGCTAAAGGTGCCTCAGCATTTGCTGAACATCAGACCCCTCCCAAGGGCTGTTGACTGAAGAGGGAACTTGCTGTTTCCACTCATACCAGAAGTAAAATAACCCTGAGGAAAAAAATCTTTCATGATGGAACCTTTTCTTGTCTGTTTTTATACTAACTGCACCAGTTTCACAGGCACTTCAGAGCATCCTTCAGACATACCGGTGCGTGGTTATTTGTTTGTCAGTGACAGTGCCCGCTGCAGAGCTAAGAGAAGCCTAAAGCAAGTGAAAAGTGACCTTACAGACCCAGCTCAAAATGTTTCAAGGGTTCAGGTTTGTTTCCACCAAACAACTCAGCCTGCTCAGCCTCCGAGCTTGATACAGTTGATATGGAACCATTTCAGACCCCAGCCACAAGGCCCTGTGCTCATTTCCCACCAGTGTCACCCTGAATGGACAGCACGCTTCTGAGTGCACCTACAATGCAGATGTAACTGAATCTTTATCCACCCACAGTGTTACAGAGCTCATCATCAAAACACAGGAAAGGCTTGGACCTGAGCTCAGCCAACATCTGGGCCAGCAAACCATGACCAGTTTGGATATATCTACATTATACCACGAAGTACTGACTTTAATGGGCAGGGATGGGTATCCTGAAGAGAAACACCGTGAGGGGTCTGAGTTTCTCTGTTAACCTCAGCATCTGTTTATCATGTCATGGAAAGCCACAACCGTTGTGCGACTTCACAGCCTGCTCTGCACCCCAACAAGAAGATTCCCCTTATCTTCCCAGAGAGCAGTCAGCCAGCGTGACAGTGTGTTTGCTCTCCAGTCCAGGCATGACAGAAGCTGCCAAGGAGCCAAATGCTGGGCGCACAAAATTTGGAACTTCTTTTGAAATTCTTCCCTAGCCCAACACAAAACTGTCTTGAACTTCCAAAGCAGTGAGCACCGTGGAAAAGCAAATCCTTTTCCACCTACTCCATCAACTATGGCCTCCACACTCTTGCCTTTCCCTGCTGTGAGCAGACCTCTATAGAGTGGCATTACCTCACCAGCTCTGACCCTTCCACTGAAGTGCATCCCTGCTCCCACAGGGAACGGGGAACAGATGTTGAATCACACATTGCAACACAGCAAAGTGGTGCAGGCCAGGGAGAGAAGGTGGATTCCACACTCCAGTGAAGCTGCAGGATGGATTTTGGTAGACAGAATGCAATTATCCAAATCATAATTTACTCAAGGCATAAATCTTTTGAAATAATAACAACATTTAGCACATATACAGCATTATACATGTTCAAAGCACAAATGGTAATGTTTATGCCAAAAATGCTTGAACTTCTAATAATTAATAACAAGCAAGGAAATTGCATAGCTGAGGGGTTTTTTTCCAGCTTTAATTCACAGGGGCAACTTTTTTTTTTTCCCCAGGAAAACTTTGCTCAGACTTTTTCCTGTCTTTTGCAGATCCCAGCTTTCCTCCCAAAGCTCTGTCAAATAATTAAAAAACAAAAATCCTCATCCTATAAAAAAAGACTGCTGAATCTTAGAAAAACAAAGAAAATGAAAATGAAGATGTGATTCCAAAAGTGGACCACTTTTTAAAACTAAGTGGCTATAAATAAATTAGACACCCACTTACACATATATTTTCTATATACATATAAACATATATATGTATAAAACCCACAAAAGCTCATAGTTTGGATATGAACCTTTGGTCCAGTCCAGCTCCATCCACCTCAGATCGTAGTACCCAGCTCATGGTGACATTTCCTATTTCCCCAGATGTGGGATCCAAAAAGGAACAGGTTACATTACCCCGTAACTTAAAAAACACATGGAGATGGCTTTAATATATACAGGTTGGTAAGCTTCCCCTTCTGCCTCCTGCTACCACCTCTGATTTCAGGTGTCATTTGAGAAGCACATATGGGATCAAACCTTATAGTTATGGAGAGCAGAGGTCAAAGAGCCCAAAACCCCGTCAGCTGGGCAAAATGGACACACTCCTGAGGCTCCCATGAGATTTAACCTGCCTACGCACAGCTTGTCTACAAATCCACACCATTCATACGCAAAATTTGGTAAAGGGAAATTGCTTGCAAAAGAGTCTGCTCCATAGCCAAATGCATGTGATGAGCCCTGGTTTTCCGAGCCAGATTGGGATTGCGCTGAACAGCCAGCTCTCACTGGAGCAGCTGGGGGAGTTTGGGATGTTTTTTCATGAGAACAGTAGGCATTGTGCTGAAAAAAAAAATGAAGCCATGTCTCTGGACAACTCTTGGAGCCAGAATTCATTTATCTCCCTCTGTTCTCCTAAAGCATCAACAATGGCCAACGTTTTGAGTGCTGGTGGCACATTGGCGAACTCACCAGAGCTCCAGGGCCTGTTTCTCGTTTGTATATTTACATAAATTTCCATATGGCATGGAAAAACAATAAATAGAGGTAGGAATGTAATTTTGTAATTTTCCATGTATTTGATGTTTTTTCCCTGCAAGTGGCCGAGCACTCACTGCCTGATTCAGCGCAAGGGCCTAAACCTTAGCTTTAAATTAAGCACGTGCTCAAGTGTCTGGGGCTGGAGTGCTGAGCCTTCTGCGCTTTCAGAGAAGCAGCCCAGGGTGACGGCAAGAGCACAGGCATTTTTTAACAGCTGGGTACATCATCTTTTAGATGCTACGAGGATAGGAACCTTGGAAACAGGCTGGGATGGAGAGAGAAACAACTAGAGGAATAGACTGGGCCATGGTGCAGAAGCAGGTAGATGTCTTGTTGAAATGCAGTTCGTGCCTGGGCGCTGGACGTGCATAGTAAGAAGGCTGCAGCCTTGCCTCGATCTGGCAGGGAGTACACCCGCGTGCATACACACAGACACCACGTACACTCAACACACACATCAGGCTGGTTCCCTGGGTCAGCCAGTTTTTATTAACAGGGGAGCTTGAAGGAAAACCTGAAGTATCTCAAGCCCACCTTCCAGATTGGGAAACAGGTTGGCCCTCAGCCTCCCCCAGGCAGGGATGCAGAAGAAGGAGAGGCAACATGAGGCCTTCTGGAAGTGGGGAGGAAAGAGAGATACAGTAATGTCCTGAAATTATTATTTTTTTAAATTAAAATCCAGGAAAACAAACAAAAATTCCACCAACCAAGGCACTATCAAAGCAGCAACTTTGGTTTAAATACCTTTTCTAGGCACAATTAAACTGAGCAGCTGCTTGAACTTTCCCCGCAGCAGGATCCCGGTGGGGTTAAGGCTTTCTGAACTCCCTCTGCCCAACTTTCTCCCCCCTCTCCTGCTCAGAGCTAGAGGGGAGACTGACTCATTTGGTTAAAAATAAAAACACTGCTATCTAAACTTTAATGGCTTTGTTTCTCATTGCTGCAGGCAGTGGTTCATATGCATTCCAAACAGCACTTTGACTGCAAATGTACCGTTTTGGAAGCTATTCCACCTGAAAAACAATATCTTTCATCTCTCTGCCTTGCACTGTTGGGGGCTGGGAGCACACCCGTCCTGGCTCTGGCAGACACCGAGGAGGTGGTGGGGTGGAAAGGAGAAAAGCTGACTCTGGCGTGAGGATGACCCTCGCTTCAGCCAGTCTCTGCCATCGCTGGAAAACCCAACGACAGCCTGCGGACGGGCTGGGGATGGCGAGCCCTGTGCTGAGGCACTGGAAGTGCCTGTGCTGGGAGAGAAGGTGTTTGAAATATTGCTGTGGGGAGTGATGCCAAACCCTGCTGCACCCAGGACTTACTGAGGGGCCAGACTAGCTCTATCAGAGACAATGTGCTCCCTGCACACCTCCCACCCTTGGGCTTTCGCTGTCCAGAGGCTCCCCTGCACACCCAGAGCAAACTTTTGACTGTAGCATGCACTGATGTACATGTCCAGTTGAATCTTCCCAGCCCAGGGCTCAATGGCAAAGAAGAGGGGAAAGCTGGAGCTGGGGGTTGTTCTCCTCCCCAGCACACACAGGCTGCCCCAGCACTGGCTGCACCCTCGGGGAGCCACTGTTGAAGTCTCTTTCACCGTTATTGTCACTTCTGTCAGGACGGTTGTGTCAGACCACGTGTGCTATCACCTGCCCAAATGCTACAGCCTCATGTTGCTGCAGAGACACAGCAGTCTTACAAATCCACACCTGGACACAGCTGAGCCAGCCTGCGGGGCTCCTATGCCCACTCACAAATGCAGATATATATTCCCCCTGCCTACACAAATCCCACTCAGACCACGGGTCTGTCTGTGTTTATGCAAGGGAACGGCCATGGTAAGGTCTGGAATAGGTAGTTTGTGCAATTGCCATCACTCCAGCCCTGTGCTTTAAAATGCAGCGTGGTTTTGCTGGTGGCCCCGCTTCTAATGTTGAGTTGCTCAATTTTTTAGGGTCTTTTTGTCTAGCCTTTGAGTGACAGTCCTCCGTATTGCTCTGCTCCCACGGAAATCAGTGACGAGCCTCTCACCAGTTTTTACTTTGTGGGATCTGGTTTAAAAGGGACAGACAAAGGAATATGAGTTGGGGGTCACAAAGGGATGGTCAGATAACCGGTCCTCCAAGGGGGTAATGTATTCGTTTCATGCATATAATGACTTTCTGGTGTTACCCTAGCAACTAAAGCTCGGAGATGATGCAATCAAATTTGGGAACGATGTGATTAGAAATGACAGGCAAGGGGAAACAAAGGGAAGCAAAGTTGCTGTGGCAGCTGGGATGCAGCGCTCAGCGCGTAATGCATGTATCGGGGCTGTGAGACATTCTTCCAAGCAATTACACTAAATATCATATTCTATTTGCCAGCTAATTACAGAATATCATTCAGCGCCTGCCGTCCAGCCCATCCCTGCTCTCCCCACTTTGGTGAGGCCCAGGGAATGGTACTCTCATTAACCCGGCTGTGTTTGATCTGCTCTTACATTTTCACTTGGCACTTGCCCAGCACAAACTACTATTTGCTTTTTCCCCCCTCTTTGCATATTCTCTTCCCCACATCACTGCCCCCTCTCATTCAGGGTCCTGCTGCTCTCCCGTGGCAGTCACACATCCCTGTCTTTGCAGGGATCCCTCCAAGGGATCCTACAGGGGAGTCTTTGCTTTGGGCTGCATGTGCATGACTGCAAGTGCTCAGCCAGCCTTTAACCCCATATAAACAGCCCCAGTGGGTCTGTGCACCACTTGAGGTCTAATAACTCCATAATATAAAGCTTAAATATCATTTAGGCCTGCACTGCTTGAGCACAGCTGCCCAGATGTTCTGCTGGCTTCACACCCCCACATGATTTGATGTAGGATGTATTGCTAAGCCATGAGCACGCAGCTTCACTGCACAGCACGGGGGGCACCCTGCCCACCTGCCAGAGACACCGCAAAGAGGTTTGCTGTCACCTCCCTTGTTTGGAGGGGGTGGCGGGGCAGGGGTGCGAGATGTCCATGAGCTCTGTCAGACCCACGCTTCAGGCTTGGCTTGTTTACCTGTGATGGGGATGCACTCAGGGCTCTGCCCCTCTGCTCCTGGAAATAATTGCCCTGGAAAGGAGAGAGAAACAAGTAGAAATACAGGGAATAGGGATTTGCACTGTAAATATTACTGATGATTCATAATCCCTTTTTCTCAGAATTTCAGGTTTCTTAACTATTATCCCTCTCGCAGGAAGCCCCAGCTGTTCTTCTGACAGGTTTATGTGACCCAGCAGGCACTTTTCATTCATTTTCACTGTAAAAACAACAGGCTCAATTCTCTATAGCTCAGTACCTGGTGGTGTCATTAGCCTAGTGCTGAGGATGAGGAAGGGGAATGGGAAGAAAGCAGAATCACTGCTGCGCTGATGTGACACCTCTTTACAGCCATCCGTGCTGTCCTCAACCATCGTACATATCTGACAGCAACTGAGAGTCACCTCAAGGGTGCAGAAACCAAATGTTTCTAAAGAAGCACCGAGAAGGACACAAAACAGATGCCATTTCTCTCCCAGACCCTCCGGCCTTGTCTCCACTGCCAGAAAATAATAGGGTGATTTGAAATATGCATTATCTGACATGTTTTATGATCCCTGTGGTGACAGGATATCTTGGTGGATGGTCAAGATGAACCCTGGTGTTGTCTCTTATTAGCAAATGTGTCCAGAATAGAGCAGGCTGCTCCTAAATTAGGATTGTAACATGTGAGTTGGCCACTTGGTAAATGTGATAAACTGCATTTTTTCCACCCCATGTAGTCTGTTTTTGGCATCCCAAAAGGATTCTTCCCCCCCCTCCCCAGTAACTTCTCCCCCAGGCAGGAGCTGAGGACAGAGAGAGGGGAAGGAGGTCCTGATTCACCTTATTTCTCATATTTTTGGTCTCTCTAGAAAGCTAAAGAAAAGGCTCCACCTTCCATCACCCTGTAAGGGCGCTGTGACCCTGTGGTCGCTGGGAGAATGGCCAGACCTCATCATAGCCTGCCACGTTCCCAAAAACCTCCAGCTTCCCTTTGTTCTGCTTAATGCAGGTGATAACATCAGTGAGGTGCCAGAGGGGACAGTGAGGGTGGGGGACAAGGTTTGGGCTTCGACTTGCATCTCAGGGACACCTCTCCAGTCCTACACCCACATCGTCCTTGATATCCCCGGGCAGACACCCTTGGGCTGATGTCACAGGTACCACTTCCATGCCACACTCTTCCATGCCCAGATGCGCCGCCGCTTTCCGCCGCTCCTGCAAAGCAGCACTTCAATACCAATCTCCTTCTCCCCCAGCCCTCTCCCGCTAGTCCCCACCTTACATCCAAGAGCAAGTTGTTTGGAATGGCTGGGGCTGGGATGCAATGAGCCCCGGCAGGTGTCTGTGGAGCACCGTGGGCCTGCGAAATGCAGACAGATCAAACCACCGTAGGATGAGAGAGAGGAAGAACAGCTGAGAAGGCAGCAAACATAAACGGGGGAGCTGCTATTGCCAGATGGGGCACGGGGAGCCGAACTTAATTTGAATTGCTTGCAGGCTTAGCAGCCAGGCAGAAAGAAATCATCGCAAATCCATCTAATGCAAACTAATGCTGGTCATTAGAAAGCAGGCTAGAAGAGCGCTGCCTGCATCGGGGAAAAGACATTAGGAAGAAAGTTTCTGAGCAGGTTTCTGAGCCAAAATAGATCATCTCTGAACAATTTACTCTTCATTTACTGTTGTTCTCCAACCTGGGGAAGGGAAGGTTGCTGGGTTTTTTTCCCACAAAGTTCCCCAGGATGATCTCGCTTGTACCGTGGCCAGTTTTAGCAATGTTGGGCAGAAGGCAATGCTTGTGGCTGTCAGCAAAAGGCCCAGTCCATCAACATCACTTAAAAGCAGAGTAGCCCTTCCCTCCGTACATGCACCAAGGGTAGTATCTGTAATTGGGTTTGTGCAATTCTGGAATGGAAAACAGAACAGTCCTGTCTGTGACAGGTGCTGACCACAGTCCCCCTCCCCACAAACACAGCTGCCACAGTGGTGGTTTAACAAGAAATGAATGCTTTTTGATGACCATTTGTAAAAAATAAACAAATCAATAATTCCCTCTCAGCTGCAGACCTTGGATGAGTTCTCCTAACCCTCCTGGCTGCTAATGGAAGGCAGAAGCACAGCTGAAGGGACACCATGCCATTAAAAAGTTATCTTTCAGAAATAACCTGTTTTTCCCCAAAACAGCCCCTTTGATTATTCAGAATGGCTTCAGCATCAAGGCAGTCTCCAAATGTTTTTCCACACTTGCTGTCTTGCACTTCATTTCGCTACACAGGACAATTTCTTAGCACTTAATATTGGGCATCAGTTGTCATATAACTTGTCTTACCAAAGACTGACAAGGAAAAGCAACTGAGTCGTAGGAAATGGCCTGTTCTCAGCCTAATCCCTACGCATGGTGGGGTCAGGAATGGCTGGGAAGGATGGACACTCACCCTGCAGTCTGGTATCACAAGGTGGCTGGGAGCCCTGAGGGGAAAAAAATAAAAATCACTGGAAAATGCTGATGGAATTTTGCAAAACTTTTGCCAAAACACAGATCATCCTTTGATGGAAACTGTCAAATTCCTTCAGCAGTCACCTTCAGGGCCTCCACCTCCCAGAGACAACTTCACAGTGTGAGTCATCCACAATTAGGGTATCTGACACCTTCCCATTGGTCACAGGGGACAGGAGCTCCAGCTCAAGGACACTCCAGTCAACTCACGGAGTACCATTCTGTTGAGAAAGAAAAAGAAAAAAAAAAAAGTATTTTCTGGCTGAAATCACTCAGCATGAATTTTTTGCTTTCCTGAATCAGGATGGAAACTTCCTGTAAGTCTCAAAGTATCAACCCACTGTAGGAGCCTGTGAGTGACATGCAAAGAGCATCTCTTCTCTCCTCATGCTTCAGCTGCACATGTCTAATGAAGCCAGACAATGTCTCATTACTGGAGCTGAACTGAAATGGCTCTTGGGGAAATGACCTCTTGTTTTGAGGTCTCTTCAGGGGCAGGAAGGCTCAGAGGAAACAGGCTACAGGATGGGAGGTCTTGAGAGCATGAGCCTTCAGGAAGAGTCTGTAATTCTCCTTGGGACTGTTAGAAAAATCACCCCCTGCTGTTGCTCTCTATGGGCTTTACAATTAGATTTCAATAAACTCTGTTAATTTTCTATAAAACCCCATCAACTGAATTTGCATTGAATCCTATAGTACTTTCACAAACTGCTCCAGGGAATGATAACTTGGACTTTTGCCAAAAAAAGAAACTCAGCAAGTGAGACTTTCCATGAGAGTTGGTTCACAGACCACCAGGCTGGACAAGACCGTCTCTTCCCCTGCCCAGCCCCTCCTATATTCTGAGCCAAAGACATCTATCCTTTTTCTCTGCCAGGGCTCACTTGACATCCCACCAGCACAGCTCTGTTTGACCAGTATAGCTCTAAACTGGGTGAGCATTTCATCTCTACTGACTCAGCAGACAAGACACTCTTGCCCACCACTCCAAGAAAGGAGGAATCTGTGGGGTGCTGATAGACCTTCCTTTCCTATGTTAAATCCCAACACCTTCATGGAGCAGCAGGTGCTCAACAGTTGTTGCCTGCCTGATACTCAGCCTCTGGAGCCAAGAGCAACCAGCTCACCAGAGGAGAGGGACCATGGAGAAGCCCACTCAGTGCTATCAGTCCAGCATTGGCCTCTAATGCAGTCCATGGGGAGGATGACAGCTGTTGTAGATCAAGCTGAGCTAGTTTTAAACCATCTGGCTTGGGCAGGGGTGCAGCTGAGCAGGAAGAGTTTCAACAGGTGCTGTGGAAGTCAGCGAGGAAGACTATGAGGAAGGTGACTAACCTTTGCTGAGGGCCAAAGTGCCCTAATGCCCTGCTTACACTGCCCATATTAACAAATATAAAATCTTTGTGATGCTGGGGATAGACAGAGTCTGTATTTCACTGCTCAGAAAAGGTGAGACTTGGAAGCCATTGTCTTGCCATAGCTCCAGGATTTTGTCCCCCATGTAGGTGTGGCTAATTGTTAAGCTGTGTTTTCAGATAATGCCTTTGCTGTATTTTAAAGGCAACCAATTTTCTTTCCAGGTGTTTTGCTTTTTCTTCCTGCACCTGCACTTGTAGTTATTTCTACCCTCTCTCTTATCATCTTTAGCCTGCTTTATCATAATTTGCAAATTACAGGAGTTAGAGGTGGCAGAAGCATCATCTTTTGCTGCTTTTCAGTCTCTTAAGTCCACCCAAGCAAATGCAGCACAGACCACACACGTTAGCACACCGTGACCTGCACACCAGGATACCCTGTCCAGGCTCTCGGTGGGGAAGGAGTTAATACGTTTGTCTTGCACAACCAAGATTGAAGCCAGACTGGGCTCAGCTGGAGAGAATCACTTTATCAGGAGAGGTTATGAGAAAAAGAAAGTCTTAAAAAGACTCTCTAGCAGAGTGTAGAGCTGGTGGGGAGTTGTGTCATTTGGACCTGGGAGCAGGCACTTGTTGTGAAAGCCTCTGTTGATCTCTTTTAGGGACAGATTTCAGTGCTTGGCGTTCACCATTAAAGCTGGGTTTTTGAAGGCGGTGGCAGGCAGGGGCAGAGTGGCACAGAGAAGGGACTTTGCAGTCATGCAAAACTTTTGATGTTGTTCTGATTGGGAACAGCTGAAAACCTCCATGTTCTTCACACAACAGTATTCCCAAATCAGAAGTGATTTTTTTTTTTAATTATTTGATAAAATGTAAATATTTTTTCAAAGAGTTAATTAAATGCTTGTGTTTTGGGTCAACCTGCAGGTTTAGCTTGAAATCAACAAAAAAAAGAAAAATCTGGGATCATGTAAATAGCGTTTGACTTTTATTTCTTAAAGTTTTCCTTTCTGGTGTGATATGCATGAGCGATAGTTCTGCTAAACACAAGCTTCTTTTTTCTTTTCTGATTTAGAAAAATAAAACGTTTAAATATAGGTTAAAAAAATCACTTCCTGAACTTGAGAAAGGAGTCAGACTGAGCGAGACCAAGGCTGCAGCAGAGTGCAGCCCGGATTACCAGCCTGTTCAGTACGTCCAGATGGAAAAGCCGGTATCTCCATGGAGGACCCCAGCACACACAGTCGTTTCCCAGGGTGGGCGCTGCTCCATGGACTTTCTGCCAAGAAACCCACAATCCTACTTGCAGCCCATGGTCTCTCCTTGCAGCTTCTATTTAGTCACCCCCAAATGATCTTGTCTTATCTCTTGTCACATAACATGGTGGTCCCAGCGCTGAAGGCTGTCACCAGTCACCATCTTCAAACCTCTCACCCTTTATGTGCAGGATCAGGCTCACACTAGTGTTTAATTTTGTGACTGTTATTTTGTGACTGTTTTGCCACTGCTATTCAACTCCCCCTCCTTTTTCCTAACATGCCAAAAAAAAAAAAAAAAAAAAAAAAGGAGGAAAAAAAAAGAAAGGAGCTTAAACATATTTTGTGGTTAAACCACTTTTTTTTCGTGTTGGCTGGTTCCCACTGGGCTGAAAAGCAATAAAAAGTCAGGAAGAAGTATGGGCTCCCCTCTCAGCTTTGTCATATGGATGAATAGCACAGTAAAAAGCGCTGAATGCTATCGGTTAAAACGAACTCACTGCTCTTCCAAGTACATTTTGCAGTGCTCTGATGCAAAGGGGTGGGGGATCAGCTGGTGAAAAACCTCTCCCAGAGATGGATCCTTTGTCGGGCTAAAGATTTTTGCATTAAAAAGAAATTTTGGTTATAATCACTCTACCCACAGAAACATTTTCAGTCCTCCCTCCCTCTGCCCTCACCCCCCTCACTTTTCTGTTTCACTGAAATAAATCTCAAGGTAATGTAACTTGCAGTAAGGCTATCTTTGAGCATCTTGGAGGCTCTGTCAATAAGAGGCCAGCAAGTAGTAGTGGAGTGCAAAGATCCTCTTATTATCTCACTTTGCAGCCATTCCTGGGCATTTCTGTTGCTTGTGTTCCTCATCAAGTCCCTGATCATGTTGATAAGAGGGGGGGGAAAAAAAGAAAGCATAGGGGGGAAATAGCAAAAATAGATGACAAGACCTTGTACTATTTCACATTTTCACCTGGAAACATTTTCACTCTGTTCTAGAATGTTAATGTCTAATTGCAGATAAAAGTAGATGAGCAATTGCTGGAGAATTTCCCATTAAGATACTCAGATACTTAGAAATCGCTTCTTACCGGGGTTTTGATGGAGCAAGCTGAAAGCAGTTCACTTCAGAAGAAAGCAGGCTCCATTGTGTGAGACCCTTTTCCAGCATCAACAGCCAGGCTGGAGCTTTCAATAAAATGAGTTTTTCTTTTCTCTCTCACCTTTTCTCCCCCTTCCCCCCTCCCTCCACCTTTTTGTTTATTAGAGTAAAGCCAACTTATCAAAAACCAAACCTTCCCGAAGAACATCTCCACCCTGATAAGATGGTTTAGCCTGGCCAAGAGGGATATATGGCTAAACCCTCTTACAAGGGGAAGGAGACTTCAGAAGAGCAGGAGATTATCCAGGACTATTGAGCATCTGGTGCTCAAGTCACCCTGATGACATGGATGCTGTAAAGGCCAAGTCTCTGTCAGGTCGATCAAGAGCAGGGATTTGAATCTCGGTCCCTCACATACCCACAGAGACCCCAACAACCAAGTGCTCTGGAGACAACAAGTGTGTCAGTGATCTCAGGTTCAGAATGGGATGACATTTAAATTTTAACCAGCTTTAGAGGTTGGAGAAGCCGTTTTCTGCTCAAACCTACCCAAATCCTCTCCCTTCTTTTGTCCTTTTTTTCAGTTCCTAGAGATGAAGCCTATATGACCACCTGTTTCTAAGATAAAAAGAGTCTCAGTCAAGGGTAAAACCAGTTGTTTTATAGACATACCACCAGAGTTGTCAAAAGGGTCTGGCTGCAGACACACTCCTGCCTGCACAAAGGCTTTAACTTGGGCAGCTATGGCCAGCCTCAACCTACAGTCAGAGCATAGAGCAGTGTGTCCCGTGGAGACGATGAGTGGCTCTCAGTGAAGAAGAATTTGATGCTTTTCCTTCCAAGTTTTTGTCCCTTGTCTAAACATAGATTTTCACAGATCTGCTTTCACTGGTGGGAAATTAAGGGTTGGGGTTTGGGGGTTTTTTGCTGTTCGTTTTGTGTTGTTTATTTTTCTGATATTCCACTGTGGTTGGGTTTGGTTATGCTTCACTGGGGAAATGTTGAGGAAAAATAAAAGAACGGAGTTTTATCCCTTGGTATCCTCATAGGATATTTTTGTGCCCATCCCATTTCACCTATCATAACACTGGACAGCCAGAAATAGTACTGGGGTTTTCTGGGTGGACTGGGGGTTTCTGAATAGAGAGGGACATCACTGTACCCCGGCACTGGATGCCGTACATGACAGCTGGTACAGGAGGAGGTGAAAGGAGCTGACCCTCCCCTTGGCAGCCCTTGAAAAGGAGACACCAAAAAAGAGGGATATAGTGGGGCCCTCAGCCACTGCTCAAGGAAATGCTGCATTGCAAACCATGTGCTGAAGGGACCTTTGAAGGGTCCAAGTCCTGCCCAAAGCAAGTCTAACTTGGGTCAGGCTGCTCAGGGCTGGTCCAACTGAGCCGTGAACACTTCCAGGGTTGGAGGTTCAGTCAAGCTCTATTCAACCACCCGTGCTGTGGACATTTTTTCATGTATCTGGTTGAAATTTCCCTTGTTGCTACTTGTGACCAATGCTATTCATCCTTTGTTGCAAGAAGAGTCCGGCTCTGATTATGCTGGAATTCAGGTGGGAGGAAGGGTCTGACTTGTGGAACTTGGTGCTACAAAACAACTACAGAGGGCAAAGGCTCCGGAGGATTCAGAGAGTGATAGACAGATAATGGACATCCATAGATAAGCGGATAAAATGCTTACAAGGGATATAATCCCTTCTGTTCCTGGTGATAAACCAGCTGCTGACTGACAGAGGCAAGGAGGAAAACCCTTCTGGGAAGATTATTCCAAGCCTGGTGAATTTAAGCTATGGATACTTGCAGAACTGGTTGTGGCAATCTCAGAGTCATTAGTGGTTATCTCTGGAAGCACCAGAAGATTGGAAAGGTACAAAAAATGCTTAACTTTTAAGAAGTATTGGGAAAGTGGGTGGAAGTGGGGAACTATGTACCCACTGGTTTAACTTCAGTCCATGAAAAATCCTGATAGAAAGATATGACTATGTTATTTACAGGTATCTAGGAGGTGCCAAGGAGAAGAGTCTCAGTGACCATGGATTTGTCAAGGACACCCATCTTCAAACACCTCTGTGACAAACTGGAGAAATGGACTGAAAAAATAAGAGGTTGAGATTCAGCTGGGGCAGCCAGAAAGTAATAAGCCTAGGGATGATGGACTGTGCAGGTGAGCTAGGCTTCAGTTCAGCAGAAAAAGATCTAAGGTTTATTTTGTTTCACGAAGTGAACATGAGTCAGTGATATCAAGCTGGTACAAAAATGGCAAACATCATCCCAGGTTCTATAAGAAGGCAGATGATGCAGGAGACGTGCATTAATCCTATGGACTGGTGACACCACAGTGGAACTCCATGGCTAGAGGAGTTACCACATGGGAAGGAAGAGGTGGGAGAATGGAACTGATATCAGGGGGAAGCAACAGGAAGATGAGAGCTGGAAGGAATTATTCCCAAGTTAAAGAAGTAATCTAGAAATGAAGGAAAGTGGAACATTAGTTTGGGTGATGCAAAGCTTGACCTTAGAGCCAGTTTTGGAGGGAGAAGTTCATGGCAATTTCTTTTACTCCTGGGTCTTGGACTGGACTGAAAGCTTTTGCCAAAGTCAGTGCCTGGGAAGGGCAGCTCAGAGGACACCTGGGAGAAGAGATTGCTGGATTTATCTGGGGTTTGGTGGGTGGGTGTAATAAAGCTTAGGATATACCCAGGCTCTGCGTCACTGGAAACTGCCCTGTGTGGCCCCCAGCATCTGCTGCTGCACTGCAACAGGATAGCAGACAGGATGGGAAAATGTTTAATTTAGTGGTTTTCCTTTCGTTAAATGGCTCCTGCTGCCTATGCAGTCCTGATAGGAGGAGAGAGGTGTGCCAGAGCCATGGTCACCTGGGAAGTGACACAGTGGAAGCCTGCTGGGGTGGGATAACTGAGTCCTCACTCTTGTCAGCATCCCAGCTGCTGCTGGCTGCTCAGCAGCACTGGACGGGGAGGATGGGGAGGCTTGAGCAGAGAAGAAAGAACCCTTGCCCTTGGGTTCATCTGCTGCTATTTGGGGTCTTGTTTTTTATTTTTAAGGAAAGAGATTCTCCAGCACCTGTCATGACTGCCACATCTCCCTGGTTTTCTGGGTCAAAAGGTGAAGAGGCACAAGAGAAGGCATTCAACAGTCTGGCAGCAAGCCCGAAAGCAGCATCTCCACCAGAGAGCGGCAGATAGCAGGGAAAAGTCCTGTTGAACCATCCCAAATGGACCCCCAAAGTCTGAACAGAGAAGCCTTTGGCTGCAAGCAGTCTGCGTAGAGCTGATCCATCCTGGAGACCCTCTTTAATGAGTGTCTGGGGGGAAATAACTTCTTCCTTTGCAGAATCACTATTTGATAGAGAAATGGGGTCATACAGTAGCTACTGAGAGATGGGCAGAAGCCCAGGAGAGGAGTGGAGAGAGGGCTTAGCCTTCCCCTGCTCCTCAGTCTGCTGGCAGGACCAGTGCCAGACAGCCCCGTGCTGCTTCCAAGAGCCAGGCAGCAGAAAATGATTCATGTCAAGTGAGTGTGAAATGGTGTGCAGAGAAGTCAGCCTCCTATTGTCTGTGTCCTCGGACGGCTGCCAAGTCCCGGTGCCTTGGTGAAGGCAGGGAGAAGGAGCCCGGGTTGGTTGACATCTGCTCTACTCGAGCTACAGCAGAGAAGGAGGCTACAGGGCAATGTGCTGTTCTCCTTCCCTCCCACCCGTGGTTGTGCCGGAGATGTCAGCAAGCTCCTCCATTCGTCCTGAGAGCTCTGGACTCTTGGTGGCAATTCGTCATCTCCGGTCATCCAGCAGATTGCACCATGCTTAAATCTTGACCCCAGCTGTCTGCAAGCTACTGCAAAACCCACCACGGGTGTTTGTAATCAGCTCTACAGTGGTGTGAAATGCAGAAGGAAAGGCTTTATGGCTTGTGGGGGTCTTCCCCTCTCATGCCACTAGGCTGGCGAGCATGAGGCAGACCTTGATCTCACCTGGGAGTATGGTGGAAACCAGGAGAAACCTCTGGCAAGACTCAGAGCCTGTGTATGACAAAGAGAGAAGAGCATGGGAGTTTCTACATTAATTAAGGGGATAATATCCACACTGATGAAAAAAAATGGCTTATAGCACCGTTAATGTATGCTATCCTAACATATGCTAAGTCATCAAAACCATGCCATTTTAAAAATATCCAGCATGCTTGCAGTGAATATCAGCCCATGTTATATACATGCTTTACCAAAGACTTTCAGTCTCATTTAAAGAAATCCAGGAAAGATTCTGCTTTCTGTAACCCAAGGGCAAGCCTCAGTATCAAAAGAGATAACATCCGTGGCTATAAAGCATTGTGTATATTTATCCAGACTCTAAAGGCCATTTTTATAACTTCAATCTTGGTTTACTTTTCAATACTCTTATCTTTTTTGCCATGTTTTGGAAAATATATAAGGATTGGCTATTGGAACATGCAGCTCTGTGCAAAATATTTAATCGAAGCCCTTAATTGCAAGCTGTAAATGTAGTACTACTGACAGATTGTAAAGCCAGAAACCATTTGGTCAACGCACAACAGCTAACAAGAGTGTTTCAGCAAAGACAAAAAAAAAAAAAAAAAGATAGCATACAGGACAGTATTTTAGCACAGACATGAGTTTTATTGCAAGAAAATAAACCTTTCAGAAAATTTAGGAAAAAGAGGAATGTAGGAATGTGTTATCAGATCCATAAGGCATATGATAAAAATCAGGCTTCTTTTTATGTAGGAAAAAAATATCTACTTTAAATCAGCCAAAAGAAGTGATATATTATTCTTACTGAAAGTAATTTTGTCTATAAACACTTTCAAGACTTCAAACAAAAACAAACCCAGGACTGGAAAACAGTCTCTGGAAGATGTTAGTTACTCCTGTTCAACTCATGTTTCCTCTTGTTGCTGTAAAGCTTCGTTGATTCCTTAAATGTTTGAAATGACAAGCTTCTCTTGAGATGTGCAGTTGCAAGTATTGTGCATCTGTGTACAGACATTCGCAAAATAACTTACCCGCTGCATTTACTCCATGACTGGTGAGATGCTTTATGTACAACACAGCAAGGTCAGATGATGCTGCAGTTGGTTACTACTACAGCAGTAGCTGAAGCATAGAGTATTTATATTAATTGGGGAATTAGTTATCTGTCAAGAGGCACCTCACTAAACGTTGTTAAGAAAAAAGGACAATAACTTTTTTAATGACTGCTCAAGTTTAAAGGCACTCCTTAAGAATTAATTAAATTAAGAAGACTATTTTGAATGCCGGAAGACTTTTTTACATAAAAGTAAGGTTGTTTGGACTTATCGGAAACAGAATTTCACTATTAAATCCTGATGAAACTAAAAGAATGACTCAGAAAATTGACTGAATCAAAGAAAAACTCGTAAGATGCTCTGAGAATTTCCCACCGCAAGAACAAAGGCAATTAGAAGTGTACTGCATAGGCATTCAGAGATTACATATTCATGAGCCGAAGACATTACCAGGTCCTTCCCCCAACGCCAGTGAAGGGATGACAGCAGTTAATTTGATATTGAATGTCATGTTACCCTTTCCGCAAAGCAATGGGATCCGGTGTGGTCTGAAAACTCTGTACTGAGCTGAAAGCCACGTTATTCGTCCCGTCCTTTGCTCCGGGTCCTCGCAGGCTCGGTGTGCAAGCAAGACAGTTCAGCAGAGCGAAGCACAAGAAGGGGCAGCCACAGCGTGGTCTCTTCCCAGCCATATTTTCACAGATGAGAAGAAGCCATAAAATACCACCGCAAAATTTAATTTGCATTTTTGAGCTGGTTTAAGGGATTATCAAAACGCTCTTATAATTCACAATATTGAGAGCTTCTCCAGTAAACACCAAATTGGTTAGAAATGTTTTCTTGCAATGCAGAGTCTGGCTAAACTTGTGTTATGGGGCAAGATAGTGTGATTTTATTCAGATGTAAGAACTTTGGTATTTTTTTATATGCCTTTCTTAAGGTGGATTTTACCATGGTTTCTTTTGAATAAGTGACTTAAATATTTGCCCTGACTTCACAGGGTTTACTTAAGATTATTCACATTTGCTATTACTAGCTGTTTAGATTATCCCTGATATACCAAGACAGGATTTACAAGACTCCCCCCATGTGCAGACAAGCCATGTCTGCACCTTGTTTTCTATCTACCATTAAAACAAGATTACAATTCATTTTAGGGAAAAGGTACTTAGATCCCCTCCAAGGGTAAATTCACTCTTGCCATAGATAATCTCTGTTACAAAGTCTCCTCAGAGAGAAGTACAGTGGAAACTGTAACTGGAATAATCATCATTTATTGCTTATGATCTCCTTTGGTTCAGAGTTTGTTTTTGCTTTCTTTGGCAATAAAATAGCCACAAGTCATTCACAAAAATTGTTGTGTTTGTTCTTTATTGAGACAACTTTTGAGGATGCGGCGAATAGTGGCATCACACCTTTGAACTGCCATGAAAGGCAATTTTAAAGATGGGGCCCTCCTTGTGAACCTTCCTTTTAGCTTTCAGCAGTTCCTGAGGCAAAGCCCAGCAACTGTAGACATCATCTCTAGTCCTGTCCAGCCTGAAAGTTCGCTTCCTGCTGCACCTGGGAAAAGGGGATATTCAGCACCTACCACTTAAAAAACCTTCCCTTGCCATTGGGGTGAATGTCAAAGCACAACACCAACTTGTCATGTTGGTGGGACCCTCAAATTCACAGAACAGTGCTACCCAGAGCCCCAGGACCATGCAGAGCCACAGAGACACTTCCAAAGCCTGGCTGCACTCCATTACAGGAACGATCCATCCTTGGGAACGAATGGTCTCCTTCTCCACTAGAGACTGAATTACGGACATCATCTGTCATGGAGATGCATGTGTGCCCTCTCCCACGGTGTCAGGGCCTGGAGGACCAATGGGCTGTAATGGCCTGATCAGCCCCACCTACCCCAGCTATCACAGGCTGTATTTAAGCCCAGACCCAGTACTTGAGCCTCCCTTAGGCCATGCGTGGGGCTGTGTCCAGACCACTCATGGTCATGCTGCTCCTCTGTGCCCTGTCCCACCAACTGGCCTCCTGGATGGATGCTGGACCTGCCCTGTCCCTACAACCCTCCCTGATGCTGTGGGTTTTCAGCAGCTGGTTCCACTGCCCTGCTCAGGTATAGTGGGATGGGCTGGGGGCTACAACAGCACCTTGGCTCCTGGCCCTGAAGGAGCACCAGCCCTTGTGGCACCTGGATGTGGGGGCCAGAAGTGCCACCTGCCTCACTGGTCATTGACCAGAGTGCCTCAGAGGGCTAGGGCAGGCAGGGAGGGGAGGCAAAATCAGCAGTACTGCAAGCCAGGAGGTGGGGGTGGGTCAGGGCAGGGATTCCCAGGTGGCTTCTTCTTTGTGGGTCAATGTTGCACAGTGGAGCTGAGCCCTCCAGACCACCTCTTCATGCACAGCCTTTCTCCATGGAGGTATGTGCCCTTTAACATGTGTCATGGTGACCTGCAGATGCACTGAGTAGGTTTATCACAGTGCTATGAGCCCTCCCTGCAAGCTCTCTGCCTAACCAGGACCCTTCTGCTGTGCTCATCCTCCTTACGCCATGGAGTCTACCAGGAGTTCCCAGCCAACCTTGCTTTCTGGGGTGGAAGGGGCAGGAGAAAGCTCCATCATAGGAGAGCAGTTTCTCAACCTGTTGGCCTGTGTGGCAGCAGCAACAGCTGTGAAAGATGATTTGGTTTTGGTTTTTTATATACGTGCTTGAAGGGGTTTAGAGGAGAAAACCATCTGCAAACTCAGTGTTTACGCATGCTGCAAGACCCTGCTTGTGCATCACTGCTTTCCTCTCCCCTTGCGCTCCGTTTGCTTGTCTGCGACTCAGATGCTCTTCCTGGAGCTGCTGACAGAGCTGATCCCTGCAGAAAGCTGCTGCTCCAGCACCACAGAGCCTCTGCATCCACCCAGGACCATATGTACCCTGGTAAAGTCAGCCACGAGCATCTCCCTGCAGCTCCCAGCCAGAGCAGGAGCGAGGTAGGAAGACTCTGCAGCTCCCTGCTCCGTGCTGTTCACATTGTGCTGCAAAGGGTGTGCAGATGCTCTTTGGAGCGCAGGGGCATTGCTTGTGGCTGAGCAAGTGGGCACACCGGGGCAGGGGCTGCTGTTTATTTTGGGCTCGTAGATTAGACCCAGCACTAAGGGCTGTTCTACACGGCGCTGGATAAACAGTGGGTGAATTGCATAGATCTGAGCTACCAGCTTGCGTATCTAATCATATTTCTAAAAGATGCCAACAGAGGGCATCCGCTGCCAGACACGCAGCCTGCAAATTCCCTGCTGCAGCCCCTGTGCCTGGCTTCAGATAAAGAGCATCTCAGGGTTTTTTTTAACCCTCTCCCTTTTAGGCTCAGGTTAAGCTTTGTCAGAGGTTTTAAGCAGATGAGCTTTTTCAGTGGGTGTTTTCACTTTCCTTTAGAGAAAGAAGGTGGAGGGAATAATAATCCACTGCTGCAGTCTCTTGGTCAAGGCAGGACTTTGATAATTAGTGTCAAGGGCTCCACACAGCCTGGCAGAGCAACAGCCAGGTTCAAAGTGAAGGATGTTGTCCTCTGCAGCTGTACACAAAATCAGAAGCACTGCTGTGCTGGCGTTGGAGGAGAGCAGGAGATTTCATGACAAACGTCCTGGCTTTGGTGAATTTAAATAGCCAGTTTTATTTATAGGTGTTTATTCCTGGCATTTAATCTCCTTGTTTCATGTCTCTCATGGACAGTCAAAAAGGAATCGAACTTCTAAAGCCTGCTGCTCCCCCTGGTAAATACATATTGATGTTTGGGCTGCGGAGCAGGCTCACTCTGAGCACACTGTCACTCTTATTTTCTTAAGACCTCACACCAAAACATCTGAGATGTTCAAAGGTCAGGCAGCCTCTCCGATGGCAAGCCTGTGAATCCAGTTTTGACTGGGGCAGCAAAGGTCCCAAGGCAAGGGCTGGTGTTAGGCCGGGCTCGCGTGAGGGCTAGGGATGGAAGAAGTCTTGTCAGAGGCTTCCTCCCTGCACATAAAACCAGCAGAAGGTTAATAGGTGCAGGAGCTGGGGAATTGTGCCTCTAAGGCAGCTAGAAACAAGGGCCAGTCTGAGCTGGGTGAGAGCTTAAGTGTAAAAATTCTAAGTAATAGGGTTTAATGGAAATAGGATAGGGCACAGGACAGATAGTCTGCTCCACTTAGTTGTGTATTTCTTTTGAATCAGTCTGGTTGGAGTGTGACCTCTTTGAGATCCAGCTGAACCTCAGCAGTGATGGGGCTGGTGATTGCTGGGCTCCCAGAAGTATATTCTGTTCTAGGGTTTCCAGCTGCTTTGCACACAAAATGGGGCAAACGCCTAAAAAATCAGGATGGCTGGTAGGCCCGGCTAGGATAGTCATCTGTGCTTAGGAAAGACCTGTCTCCGCCTCATGAAGCTAAAGCTGATCCAAGCTGTGCCATGTCTAGCCTGGTCCAGTAGTATCTGTTCTGGGTCTGGTTTAACTCTTGGTGTGAGAACATTTTACCTTCCAAAAAGTGCCTACATTTTCATTGGTGCAGCTTGAAATACATGAACATGATGTTTTTAGAAAACGTGTTTGCTTGCTTTGATTATTTAACCAGGGTTTCCCAAATGGCCACCAAAAAAAAAAAAAAATCTGCTCTGTACATGTAGGTCATCTCTCCTTCATATTATACATTGAATAAGGGCCAGAAACATACAGCCAAATTTGATTTATGGACTGCCATAGAGATTTAAGAAATTTATGATTTGATTAATCCATCCCATATATCTTTTTCTTTATTACCGGTAATTCATGCTATATATCACAGCCTTCTGAGCACTAGCTTGGCTGCCTGATGCATGCCAGTGTTTCCTAAGGGTTAAATTATGTGGTGCACCAACCAGACAATAAACTGTTGTGATCTGCTGGTTAAATATGTATTCAGCAGTACTGGAGTCTGACTTACCCAATAGATTTGTTCCAGTTTACCAAGTGAGTATGTATTTAGGACACGTAGTATGTGCAGAAGAACATTATGGGGCGGGAGGGGGGTGGGTGGGTGGAAGAATCTTTGCAAAATACACTGATACGCCAGGGTGACCAAAGCTTGTAGAAAACGAACAGGCATCTGCAGCGCTCCTAAAAATATATGCTGTGTCTATAGACAGGGTGACCAGTTCTTATGCAGGGGGGCTGCCTGGTGACAGTCTTTAGTAGCAGGGTGTGGAGCCTTGGCAGCGGGCTTGGCTGCTGAGCACTGGTCCCTGCTGGTAATCTTTGTTTTCATTCAGAGGGAGGTGGGGGTTTGGCATAGGGCAGGAAAAGCAAATCAACTAATTAATTCAATGAGGGAATAAAAAAATAACATACCCCAGACTGAATAAGGATGTGACCTGAGACTGTAGATGCTTTTGCTGCTGGTAAACATGTTTTCTGTTTTTTTCTGTAACACTATCGACATTTTAAAATGATCAGAATATTTCAGAGCGCATTTAACAAGACAGAAGTACTGGATTTCAATACCGTCAACTCCAGAAAGCAGAAGGCGGGTCCTAAATTACCTTCAAAATCATAACAATTTAAAAAGTGGAATACTTTCTAATTTGCCTTCTGTGTTTCCAGCTACTCTAGGTCACCCAGCTCGCCTCCTCCCCTGGGAGCAGGGCTTTGAAAAGGAGACACGAGGGGTGATTCTGGCTGCACTGGGGGAAGCAGCAAGCACACACCTGACAGCCCTGGAGCACATTCTCTGTGCTGGATCCAGGTGTGTGAGCTTCCCCTGCCTGGCCCTGCTGCAGCTGCCTGGGGGGCTGGGGGACCCCCCTCCCCAGCCCCTGCAGTTCTTGGTTGCTGCAGCTGGGGAGCGGGGGTGCCAATTAGCAGGAGCCCCAGTTTCATTTTGCAATGAGGACTCCTGCCTGTCAGGGACTGGTGAGAGTCGAGCATGGTTTCACCCAGCAGCCTTTAATGATGCCTCAGCTCTGTTAAGCTGCCCACGATTTCAGCCAGCCACCTCTTTCAGAAAAGCCCTGCATCTTCATTACCTTCCCCTTGAGCCATCTGGTCCCCCAACCTGACCTTTTTAAAAAAGATTGGTTAAAAAAACTGGAGCAGTCCCTGAACAGAAGACCTTGTGTGTCATGTTTAAGCCCAGAGCAAATTTTTATGTCCAAGCTGTAAAACCTTGAAAATAAAGATTTATAATTGAGATTCTGGCTGAAGCAGAGTGAACAGAGATGGTCTAATTAAATTCTGTGGTGGATATAATTAACCCATTTATTCATTTATTACCCTTTACACAGCTAGTGCAGGCTACACCATCACATTTGTTTATGAAGAACCTGTTACCTGGCTGCTTGGCTTGGGCTGCACAGCAGCCGGGCCCATCGTGGTGCTCTGGAGGGACTGGTGATTCTGTACAAGCAGGTCTGCTCTGACCGATGCTTTTTCAGAAGCCAACCCAGTTCTTGAATGCGAGTCAGCTGAGAAGGAGCAGGGTGGAAAGCAAAGAGGCTCTGGGTTCTGCTTTGGACTCTTGGGCAGAGCTGACAGGTGACTTTGATCAAGTGCTGTGCTTTGGGAGAAAAGGGTTTTGGGGTTTTTTTAGAGCAGAGTGGTGTTGTACACACCTGGTACTGTGGCACTGAATTCTTGCTGTGTGATGTTGAGGGCTGCTGTGATATCCATGCTGACATGTGTGGATTTCTGCTTTCTCTCCATCATAGTTCAGTGTGGAAATGGCACTTGCAAACCCGTAACACAGATAACTACTCACACATCCTTTGGGAGAGCCTCATCTGACTAAAAGCCCGTCTGGCTTTTCCAGAACAGAGCTGTTTCTTTTCACCAAAGACTCATTTTGCTTCACTTTCTTGCAGCCATCACAAGAAAAAACAATGAATCAACTAGAGATTATTTTTCATGAAAGTTTAATCAGGCACTGTCCCCTTCCTGCGCCTGTGTGAGCAAACCTTGATGAGCATGTAGGACTTGAACGTGGAGTTAAAACTGCCTGCTTGCGAGGCAAGAAGTGCGGGGAAAAATCCTTTGCTTGCTGGCATCTATCTGGGCAGACTGTCCTGCTGCAGATGCACTGTCTGCAGTTTAGCCTCTGGGTCCCTTAGCCCATCTATTTCTTAAGCAGTGAAATCCAATACCTCCCCCCACACCACCCTCCCCTCTCCTTCCCTTCCCTTTGCTGCTCCTTAATATTTCATGCATCAAAGAAGTTTCACTTGTAATGCAAAATCTGATTAATTAAGTAGAGTGCAAGAGTTACATGCATTTAAAGTTTCTTTCATCTTGGGAAGGAGAGGAGCCATGCTGGAGGCTGTTATTGCTCATGAAAGAGTGTCGAAGGGCAGGCAGTGATGGAGTGGCTACGTGGTACTGACGGAGGGGAAGGGACCGCCTCATTCCCTGGACTTTGGCTCAAGCAACAAGCTGCTTTCCAATTGTTCCTGGGTTCCCCCTTCCTCCTCGAGTGTACTCACTAGCCAGGCTGGCCCACGCCTCCCTCTGGCAAGGGGCTGTTTGGGGAGGGCGCTTGTAGCAAGGCACGTGGCTGACTCCAGGTGCCTGAGTAAGGGCTTCCCTTGGTGTGTGCAAGGTCCCTGCTCAGTGTGGCTTTGGTCCTGACCGTGCCTGGCACGCTGCTGATAACGCACACGTGTTAACATCTGGCTAAAACCCAGAGTGAGTTGTAAAGAGGGAGGTTAGTGCAGGATGATACCACTGGGAAAAACTAGAAAATGCGCTGATGCCATGGCAATGGGCACCTCACCACCACCTTCCCACTTGGGTAAGTCAAGGCTGTTATTTGTAATGTAACTGTTTAGGCTGCACCTCAGCCCAAAATGCTTGACAGCCTTTCCTAGCTGTACAAATTATGCAGCCCTCTGTTACCACTCCAGGTCCTTCTGAATGGAGCTCAGGGGCTGTTTCCCAGCGCACAGAGGTGTTTCGCAACGATCAGGTAAAAGGTAGGAGTCAACTACTTGTATTTGAGAAGGGAGGAGGAAATTCAGCTGCTCCTGGCTGCTCAGGGTGCTTATCTGGAAGTGGTCAGGAAGCTCCTAGTCCGATGCTGTGACAGAAAGACAACATCTCCAGCTCTGAGCACAGCGAGGGGCCTGTAGGCTCACTATTAACCTAGAAGCAAGAACGTCACCTACTGAATTGCAAAGGGCACTTTCTGCATCCCCTCGCTCGCTCTCCCAGGAGGCGTTTCTCTGAATTGCTGACCCAGCCTGTCTCTTGCTTTGCTTGCGAGAGCTGACAAAAGCACAGCTTGAGCAATGTGGTCCTCGACCACAGTCAGATACCATATGGCTGCGGACCAGCGTTTGTACACCGCAGCTTAAAAACAAAATTAATTTTGTGGTGTTTCCTTCAGAATATAAACCCCCTTCTCACTTCTTTAGTGGAGTTATTGATGCTGATGTGACTCTTGCAGGGTGAAATATAAGCCTCTGATTACATCATAGCTGTGTGACTGACTTTCTCCTCCACTTGCTAGCAGTAGGATTTGTGATATGCATTACAGATGTGAATTGTTCTTTATGTTGTAAATACATAGTGCATTTTAATGATTGCTGCTGTATGTACATATCTTTGGTAATAGGGCCAATTGAAAACCACTTCAGAAAGCTGCTATTGATATCTTTGCAATAACCTCCTCCTCCTCTGTGCTAGCTGATAAAAGATGCATTAGTTCTGGGTGTCCAGAAATTCAGCTCACAGGATTGAAAGTCAAAGAATGCTTCATCTGTGACCATTTAAATGAGAATGACTTCTTTTCCCCCTTCCCCATCCTTTTTAAACTTAGATAGTATAGATATTTTAAGCATTTTCCAGCAAAATGTCTGCACAAAGTTCTCCACAGAGGCATGAAATCATGAGTTTCCCTGAATCCCACTTGGGGTATTGTCATACAGAAGAAAATGACCCTGGGGCTGAGCTGCTCTGCTTGGGAATAAGAAATAAATTGAAGAGTCTCAAAATTCCTGCTAAAAAAAAATCCACTCAGGTGAAAATTGGGAATGAATGTAGGCAGATGCAGACATAAGGTAGGCATAGTTCAGCGTAGCCAAGGTTCCCAGTCTACATGACACACAACATATGCTCTGTCTACTTCCAGAGGCTGCTCCACCTGATAACAGCCCACTATTGCCGCTCAATAGCGAAGAAACTCCCAGCTCACACCAAGAATGTCTGTGCTTTTTGTACTGAAACCCCCATGCTTGGGACTGTTACAGAGATGATTTCCACAGCTCTCAGTAACTTTTTTAATCTATTATGGTAACAACTAATTATTTTCTTGAGTTTCTGTATGTAAGAGAGAATACAAACCCCAAGGTGGAAAATAGAAGGGATTTGCCCCCAAACTGCACAGTCAGTTAGCAGCCGAAGTGAGAACAAAGCTGATGTCTCCTGACAACCCATCAGATCCCCCCATCACACCCTACACAGATGGGTCTTGTCAATGTAATGTGTTTTCACTTGTAAGACAATTTCCATTTTCATGCCGGAGTTTCTGCTAGGAACGGCACTTTTTGCTGCTTTCTTGGACCTGATTCTATTGAAATCAATGGTGGGGCAGTCGCCGACTTCCCTGAGGAAAGGATGGATCCATCAAGCATAAGAAAAAGATATTAAAAATGGCCCTCATTTAGAAATAAAAATCTGGGTTATGGACTATGCGGTTAGCTTGAAAATCCACGGTTTGTTTAGACTTAAAGTAACCCAAAATTAACAAGTTTAAGCAAACTTCCCTAAGTGTTCCTAGAACGTTTTGTAAGTGAAACTTTCTCAGTGCGATGTGCTTTACCCTGTTTGTGCCGTTTACTTTTCTTTTGGATGCTGCTCAGGCAGGGTAATAGAAATCCGTTACTTTAGTTGTAAGCCAGGACTAACATATTTCCCTTTGGAAATACTATTGGTGGTTTTCCAACAGCGAAGTTTTGTGTCTAGCTCAGTCCTTTGGAACTAAAAAGCAGGTGGAATCCTTTTCTCCCCAAAATTAGAACAGAGATTTGCATTTACAGGGGAAGGATCTAACCTAAATTGATGCTGAATGTACCCATTTAAAGGCAGCAGTTTGCAGAACATTCCCCTTTATTGTCGTGTCCATGTTTGTACAGGAGGACTTGCAAAAATCTCAGTGTGCTTCTCAGAAGATAGTTATTAGCAGTACTTTATGAATACAGACAGGAAGGCAAAATAGGACTGAATGATGTAAGTAGAGCTGCTCAGATCTTTGGGTGGGGGCACAGACAAGACAACCC